>NC_052144.2:2303235-3005469 GCF_016086655.4 Lepeophtheirus salmonis | reverse complement strand
ACACTACATACCAAATATTGAATTTGTAAGCTCTGAAGCAAATAATTGACTACCTCAAATTGAAGTTCTTCACACATTGATAATTTTACTATACCAATTACATAATTGGCTAGACAGTGAAAGAGGATCCCCAAATAGCTGGATCCATAACTACTGAAAATATAAAAGTAAAGAAAAACCATGTTTTGACTACAGATTTCAAAAAAATCTTAATACCATCAGACGTAAATCTCAGTTATACAATAAGCAAGTCAAAATACTCCAAAAATGAATATGAAGATGATGAGGAAAATGAAGAAATTTTAATAATAGTTGATGAATGAAAAAATAATAACTTCACCTACATACGTATTACTTTTGCAATTGTAGAGCAATGAAAATGAAAACAAGGTTTATTACAATTTTATTCATTAACACTCTTACAGCAACAATTTTAAGCTCCATGTCTCCGGCTATTGATAATTTAATGACTCCGACTAGGTGGACTTAAAAATCTCAGATCAAAAATATTATAATCCAACTCCGCAACTCTGGCTAAGTAATCTAGCATTTTTGACTTCAACTTTTTTTCAGATCATAACGCGAGTTTGATTTAAACGATTTTATAACTGGATTGTACAAACTAATAAAAAAGTATTTTAAAATATATCATTTTATTAATAAACATAACTGTATTCGAGTTGACAAAAATAAATTAAAATCAATAAATTTTCTTAATAGGAGTCTAATGTAAACGATGAAATTATATTTCAAGACCTAACGATGGAATGAAAAGATTTTTTTTTGATTAAAGTCCTACATGACACATTTTATGAGAATAAATTTGAACCAGTTTTAAAGCTACATTGATTATCCGAAATAGGTGAAGAAAGAGGAGAGGAAGATTGATTGCGTTGTCTCAGGGAACCCACTTTAAGTTGAACACTCTTGTTGGGACCTTTTATTAAAGCCGCAGATGTAGGAGTTGAGAGGCTCTACAATCCGAATTTTATGTCAAGTCACGCCCCTCGCTCCCTCCTGGATGAAGACGAACAGGACGTACACAGATGCCAGTTACTTATTTTTGCCTATAAAAAGCACGTCCTCGGGATCCTACGCAATCCACCTGTCGTTCATGTGACACCTTGTCTTCTACGCAGATCTTTTCGTCCTAAAAGAGACCAGCCTGCTTAAGGGGCAAGAAGAGGCACAAGGACTATCAGAACAAGTGCTTCTTTAGGCTATTAAATAGCCTAGAGAAGCCCTGCTTCAGCTTTAACACGTAGAAATTGTACAACCGGATCTGCTGTAGAGGCCCTGTGGACCAGTCCGAGTCATTGATCTGATCACTGATGGCGATCTGTTTGTTCACTACGAAGTTCTTGATGCGATTCCTGGTGCCATATCTGTTGTGCTCCTTCTTGTTAGGGGTCCTTCCCCAAAAAGCTCCCCATCAGTGAGCTTCTGTGCGATATGATAAATTAAGACTTCATCACATGGTTATTTATTAAATTATTACTTTATAGAGTTTCTTCTTCTTTTTCCTCATCAGAAGTATAACGGTTTTTAAAGAAGTCGGTTTGAACTCTTTATAAAAAGTTGCAACATTGCTGTTTGATATTTTCTATTTTAAAGTATACTAAAATTGAATTAAATGCTCTCATTTTACACTAATGAATGGAAAAATGCATTACAAATGACTTCAATGTGGGGAGGGGAGACTCATTTTAAATCTTAAATTATATGAGGAAGATACATTTATGTTATAATATATGTATGAAGGCGAAACTACCGCAGGGTGAAACTTCCCAGGGCAGAACTTCCAGGGTGAAACTGCACGGGGCGTAACATCCAAGAACCGTTTTAATTGTAACATCTCTTCTTTTAAAATGGATGAATAACGTATGCAGGCCTAAAATGAGACCGAATTAAGTCCTTAAAAAGGATTCTCTTAAATTTATATGACACGCTTAAAATCATTTGTTGGTAAAGCAATTATCGCCGACTGCTAAACTGGGCAGATAAAATACATAGAATACTTAGGAGGAGTAAAAGCAAGGGACATTTGTTGAAGCCTCAAGTTAGTTGACCAAAACAATAAAAAGTATAGTTGTTTATACATAAATCCCTTCAGATCTTGAATGGAATCAAAAAACTGAAGAGTTATATAAAGAAGGCATAATCAAAATTAAAATATAGGGAGGATCAACCATAAAAATATTTGAAGCGCCCTCTATGTTGTTAACATACCTACTTATTGGGTATACAATTTGAATACTTTGGTCAACTACAACGCTGTCACTCTGTGTTTCTTGTTTCTATGGTTCTGAGTGTTATTTAATTGGCTGTTTATTGATTCGCAAGACTTCAAGATTTCGGCCCCCAACTTGTGGTTATGTATGTTTTATTATTTTGTTTATGTGACAATGTAAATATTTTCGAAATACGTGACAATAGTATTCTTTAAACAAGCAACATTTGCGATTTGAATACCTCCTTATTTTATAAAGGAGAAATTTTGTTCTTGAAGAACTAAAAAACATAGTTCTTAGACAGCTATTATCTTAGAACTACGAGTATTTACAGAACAGCAGATACACATTCAGAATACTAAGCACGGATCAACAGGAATGTTTGTTCTTATGAAAATACCATTGTTAATAACGCTGCATCATGAAAAAAATGCAACACGATAGTTTCTTCACAAAGTCAACAGCTCCAATATATTTGTTTTGTATCGATTTGTCTTCTCTTGTTTCATGGTAGTGCTTACATCACTTATATATTGAAACACTATGAAATGTTATTATTACACTGTTAATATCCCCACTATCAAATAGATAATAGTCCAACAGTTTGTTTCTACTATACATTCTCAATGTGAGCTCCTTAGATACTAGGGACAATGATGACCTGGTGTGGATATGAGTATTTTTTCATTTTGTTTTTTCCCAAAAAGAACACTTATGTTATCCCTTAAAATATAACCCCATTTTAAAACATTCAGCACGACTTGTCTCCTAAACTTTCTCTGTCAAAGGATCTCAAAATGCTATGCGCAGAGTTCTAGGACTCTTTGAGAAAAGCCCAGAGACTATGTAGGCCATTTGTATTAACTGCTAAATTTTGTGACTATTACATTTATAATAATATTTAATATACATCTACAAAATGGAAAGGTTAATTAATGTACCACATAATATAGCTACAATACATCTTAGTGTTGTGTTTCGGTCTGAATCCTAGACTGGTGTGAGATGGGCTGAACTAATTCGGTACTTTAAAGAAGTTTGGTTCGTAAAGTAGGCTAATTACATTTTTTTTTTTTTTTTTTTTGTAAAACCACTCACAAATGAGAAACATTTATTTGTAGTTTAAGAATATTAATAGCATTTTTGAAATTTTAAATAAAACTTTACCTTCCATTTAATTAAACATTGGTTTTAAATCTGTAATTTTAATATATATAGTGATAAAAATCGTGTGTATTTTTTTGTTTTGTTTGTCCGTTTTATGGGAATTGGTAATCTGAAGAATGAGTTTTCTTTTCCTCAGCTGTTGTCATTATTATTTAAATAGTGAGAACTAAACTCCCATTTCTACTACAATCATTCATATTCAAAAACTGATTGAACATTCGATTGTGCTCAACAAGAGTACCTTTGAGGATTTGTTGCAGTGTTATAATTGTAAGTACTTGCTGGATTCTTAGTAAATTTGAGAATCGGAGTAATTCTTGCCAATGTCCATCTCCCTTCCTCCTTCGTCACAGCTGCTCGTAGCTGATCTAACAAAATGTTATGCCAGCCAAGCTGCTATCCAACAAAGCATTCTTCCAATTGTTAAGGTTACCATGTTTATCTTTGGCGACTTTTTGACATGCCTCAAAATAAACGAGATTTTCATCACTACTTTTATTCAAGTATATAGCTTTGTTTTTAAATTTAAAGAGATTTTTTTTAAATGATTTTTAATTTGTACTAACAAAAATGATATTTATCAATATATTTTTATTTTTTCCTAATTACTTCAAATTAATAAAATCTTCTGTTTTTGGGATTCCATGTAGCTCCTCAATAAGTTTCTCAACCTTTTCTGAATTTTGGTTCCATTTTGGAATGTCATTCATCGATTTATCATATTGTCAGTGGGTTTCCAGGCTCTTAATTGCTACATCAAAATAAGCAAGGTAAACAATTTTACAAAAGTTGATTTATTGTAATTTTGAGTCCAAAACTGCTCAAGAATTGGAGACGAAATTACATCCTGTTACTAAGAATGTACGACTGCCTTATAAAAGACCGTTTTTGTCTACGATACCTTACAATGTTCACTCTTATGTATCATATAAAAAATTGGGATATAATGTTAATGGAGTCATTTGAGTTTCCAAATTATGAAAATTGGTACAATGATATCTTATAAAGTTCCATACTTTTATACTCAATTTTAGCTAATTTTGAAATCAATTTCATTTAGATCCAAAGGTTGAGACTGCAGTTTCGATCAAAATCCCGGTCTAAAAAATCCCTTAAGAATGAACTGAGGAAAAATGGATCTTGAGCCGTGTCTCACAACACTACTGTAAATAATATGACAGCAAAGACAAAATATTACAACTGTATAATTGTACAAAATTGATATATTGTTTTAACATATTTATGGGTTCTAAAATTAATCATAATCTGAGAACCTCGTCCCTAATGGATCATTTACATTTCCACAAAATAATTTTCTTACAAATATTAATATTAGGTGTAGTTAAAGGAAATCCATTATTTTTAATGTATTTTCTTACCATTAAGGTTTATCTCATTGGCAATCAAAAAAGTACTCACATGACGATCGGACGCAACAATTTTCATCATTTTATCAACATTTTCGACAAGTGGCCTTCTGTAGCGTGTTGTATCTTTAACATCAAAATAACCTGAATGGAATCGGTGAAATCAAAATTGCCCGTGATAGGCTGTTACAAAACAGAACCATAAACACTATTCACAATTTTAGGCCCCTGGTTTGCCTTTTACGCTCTATCGAAGATAAATCTGTAAAATATGCCATATTGTCTCTTGACTGGTGTCCATCTTGGACACAAGCTTTAAAAATACTCAGTCCCAGAATCCCAAAGCAGTTTTATAGTACAAAATCTTATCTTTCTAACTCCATCGTCTGTAAACTGATCCCACTAGTTATACAACTCAAGATACAAATTACTAAAGACACCTATTCAAAAATACTGATTTTCTTTTTACTAGACCTAATATTAGAGTGATGATAAATTGGTAGAATCTTGAGTTCCCCCAAAAATGTTTTCTCAAATTGAGAAACTCTGCTTTAAAGCATATCCTCATAACCAAAAATCTTTCAATGAATCCATAGCTATCCCCCCTCCCTCAAAAAAAGAGTCTAAATTAAGTATAAAACCCATGATTTATGTGTATATCAAATTACATTTAATCTACCTATAAAAGAATTACTAAAGTGCTGACAATGGATATGATCGGTTAATTACCCTGATCATAGAATTTAAGCTCTATAGAAAGTAAACATTAATAAATTATGAAAAATATGCCCACAACTTAATGACATGATTTATGGGCTAACTTAAAGTTAATACAAATGGGCAATTCACAATAGAGTTTTATTTAAGATTTTGGGGATGATGTTACAAAATACTAATTATTGAAAAAATATACGACGAAAAATAAGTTTGTTAATTAAATTTTTTCAAAGAGTAATTTATGAGTAATTTTCATTATGGGTACTCCATACATAAAAACATTTACAGGCAAGGTAATATGTAGTAAGATCGAACAAACATAGAAAAACGGATTCTAAATCTACAACTACTTTGTTCATTAGTTTTTATTAATAAATTTAATCGATTAACCTATTTGGGATTATCATTAATCATGTTTTTATATTTTTATGAATAAAAAATGTATTCATTGACACATTTTTAGCCAAAAAGAACCCTAGACAGTGAATTGCATTGCATAAAATTGAGTATGGATGTTTATCTATTCTATTTTTTGAAATTTGATTTTACTCATATTATTATAATATCTTGTCAAATTGTATTAAAATTAGTAACACTCATTGTCCCAATGAAACAATTTGAAATTGATGGATTTTATTTGAAAGGCCATATTGTTGCCAAATTAAGTTCAATAAATCAAAATAATGCTTCTATACTATAGCTAAAATTCTTGGCTATATTAACTTATCCCTAAATTTGAATAAAAAGTATATATACTAGGGTGTAATCCCTTCCAGTACACTTAGCATATGTTGAATAGAATTAAAATGATTCAACTAATTATGATGAAATTTTCTGTGCACAATATTGAGTAATTTATGTTTCTATGTACTCATTTTTTTAAACAAGTCTAGCCAATCATGGAAGAGCAGACAAAAATGATAAAGAAATTGCTAAAAGGTAGCTTAGAAATTGCTGATGTAATGGTACAAACCATTACTTCAGCACGATTCTTGGTCCTAAACATGTGTTTGATCTTAGCAAGGACATCCTTTGGCATCTTATGACTTATATAGCAGTAGTTCTACTTGTTGAAGATGGCCTCAAGAGTGGACAACAATACTTTTTGAAGAAACCTACTCTTGAGAAAGTTGATGACATTTTTCTCTCCCTTCAAATGCTTCCCTTTCGCCATAGAGCTGACCAACAGTTCTCCTGGGGTTATATATCTTTACATGGTCTCAAGATATTCTCTAAAAAAAGTTAGCCCATAGTGCGTTGAGACATACTATACTTCTTGGCCAGTGTTGTGTTTTGAAAGAGTTAAATAATGTAAAAGTAAATTAAATCACTCTTATTTTTTATTCAAGATTGGTTTATGTTAACTTACCACATATGTGTACACTTATACTTTTTCATTTATGATTTCTTTTATGTTTGTTTTTCATAATATATCAAAAAAAAAAAAAAAAATAGTTATAATCATCAGCAATTGAGCTTTATATTTGTTGAAGTATCTAAATAAGGCAATTCTTTCAGAAGGAACAAATAAAAAAATCATTAGATATTTGGGAAATTATTAAATATGAATAGTTTACCCACATCATTAAGTTCCAAATAAGTGAGTAGCTACCTAAAACTATTTCTATGGTAAATAACATAGGTGCGTTATCAACACCATGAATAAATTAAGTGTGGATGTGCAATTCCTTAACAGTGTGGTAGTAAACATGTTTTAAGTTATGGTGAATAAATAAGATTATGTCTCTAGCTACTAATGAGATAATTTGTTTTTTTGGAGAGGGAAAAATAAGAATTCCAAATAATACCTACCTATGTACATATTTATAATGGATGATCCATACGGTAGATAGAAAAAAAACAAAATGTGTTTTATGTTTATATTAGGTTATTTATCGATTTCCTCTAATGAATCCCTTTGTTGCCATTAAGGGTAGTAATCCATTTGTTTCGATCTCTTTCCTACAGAAAAGAAAGAGGGGAGACGCATTTATGACTAATTGCCAAGAATCATATATAGATTTTGCTCTCCAATCTTAAAACCTCCGCAATATTGACCATTGTGTATACATTAAACTATAATTTATTCTAGTTTGTCACACCCTGAACTATTTTTGAGCAATTTTTGTCTAAAATCGATATAAAATTTATTTTTTATATTAATAAAAGAAAATAGTTTCACGCATAAATTGACTTTAACTTTTTTATTAGCTTATACAATAGAGCAAATTCTGTTTTTCTATTTATTTCTGTCTGACTGTAATCTGTACATGCATTTTTGAACTAAATGTAACTATGTAGTCTTTTTAATACATTCTCGAATGCGTGTAGCATCGAGTGTGCCGTAATTTAAAAAAAAAAAAAAGTGGTATAAAGATTTGACCTGAGGCCCTGGAAGATTTAATTCATTTTTACATACTAAAGGTTCATAATTTATACAACTCTTAACTCTATACTGTATGGAGTTGTATAAAATGTGAATTAAGGACTGTTTTCTTTTTGTCTCAAGCTGTTATCATTATTATTTCACTCTTGAGGAGAGAACATTTAAGTATTGAGCAATTACGGGTGGATATGCTTATGAAAAACGTAGAGTAACACCCAAGTACTAGGAGTTATTCCAAGTACTACTGCTAGTTAGTTTGTTTATACAAATTACAATATAATTATAACAATAATAGAAAATTTAAATTTACATAAATACAAATTATAAATTTACATAAATTCAAACTTTAAATTTACATAAATACAAAATGTAAATTATCATACCCTACAAAAATTTACATTAGTCGTAATTAATCTTAGCCATTCTTTTTTTATGACAGGATTCGTAACAAATTAATGCCTTGAAATATTCAGCACAGAAGGGTAATAATTTATTATATTTACGTTTTTGATCAGTTATCTACCTACAAGAGATTCGTGACCCACATATTGAGTAACATTTCTCTCCGATACTCTTGATTATAGTATAAATATTCTTTATCCATTAAGAATCTCAGGGGTCTACAGGACAGGTTAGGAATTTTTTTTACTTGTCCTACAAAAATAAAGCATATGTCCTACAGCTTGAGGATGCAGTATACACTTCTGTTACGCTTTTTGCATGTGTAAGTAGTACTTTACGCATGCGCAAGAGTTATAAGTAGAAAATAATAGCTATCGATGTAAATTTGTTAAAATAAAGCAAAATCCAATGATTATACGATACAACAACGGCGTCACTTTTCAAAACAAACATAGCTTGTATGAATTGGGGCAACCTGTCCGTTCGGATAGCATATACCTATACTGTTTTAATATATCCGACATAACAATTTGCCTGTCCTAGAATAGGTTTAATGTTAACCCCTACATTTAGAAATATGAATTCAATAACATAATATGTGTAGGAACCAAGGACGAAAGAGTTTTAGGGCAATCCCTACTTATAGCATATACTCCAGAAGTTGAGGTATATTTCATATCAAAATGCAATCATCACATTGTTAGAAATAAGATAAATCCCAAAGGGAACACTTATATGAAAGACTTAAAACAAACACCACTTCCAAACCAAAACATATGCTACAAATAAATTAAACGCACTACAATGAAAATAAGATCTTCTCTTAAAGTATAAATCAACACACATAATGGCATTTCACGACAGCTCGTGATTACTGTCAACATCACAAACTTATATAAAAACATCTCCAAAACGACCTGTGGCAATAATTATATCAATTAAAAACAAAATGTATTTCTTGTTCCATTGCAGATTTCAACTAAGACCCCATATATTTCTCCTCACGCTTTCTAGGGCATCACATCTCGTAATAAGATGTACAGGAGATTCTGGTTCATCTCCACGCAATCTGAATGAGTCATCCTCCACCAAGCTCATCCTCTTTGGATGTTTCTTCAAGAGAATATGACCAGTCACAAAACTTAAAACCTTTTTCATTGATGTTCTCCTCTCTTTATATTTCTTCCATCCCTCACAAAAATGAGGAAAAAGGTACTTTCTTTACCAAAAACTTGGATCACCACGCCACTCGTTCAACCAGACATAATTAATCTTTTTTCTTATTTAAGTTTTTACTATGACCAGTGAGACTTCCAATGTAGATTTTTCAGTCATTTTACATCCGATTTATCTAGTACATCCACATATTCATTACCCGTATTATTGTTATGGCCCTTTGCCCATGGCATGTTTAGAGAACCTTTCAATCTGCCTATCTGAGGCAATATCCTTTCTTGCTGTCTAGTAAAAGTTACTCTTTTTTTTTTTTTGAAAGACAATCTACGACAGCCATACTACCAGTATGAAAAATTGCCGGACAACCTGAATACTTTTCCATCCCAACAAGAGTTCACAATGATTGAAAAAATCATTCCAGCTCGGCCTGAAACCCTGTGTTATACCGGTTTAAAGCTCCATAGCAATCACACACACGAAATATATTAGCCATACCCATCCTTATCTTCAATTTTTGATCCATCAGTGAACACATTTACACATAGAGGATGTGCAGATGTCCTTTGCTTCATAGTCCCAAAAGAAGGACAGTTATAATGTTTATGATGAATTTTTCCCAAGGGTGCATCAAATTTGTGTAATACTTTATTTAAATCTTGTTGGAGAAGGGTTTGTCCTCGTTTTGTTCTTGACTGTGCAATCCATGTGATTAGAACATCATCCATAATTCTTAATCTCGTTGGCATTTAATACTAAGGTGTAAAGGTTCCATATTGAAAATAATCTCCATTACTTTTGTTGGTGTTGATCACATCGCTCTACACATCAAAAGACAGGCTAGTCTATTGACCCTTATAAACTTAGTCATGTCTTCCTGTTTTTATATGATCCAAGGTACCCATATTGCTGCCTCATAACATACCACTGATTCCAAGCATGCCTCTCGAATCCATTTGACATATATAGGCCGTAGGTCCCATCGGTAACCAACTAAGTTTCTCGCAGCAAACAGTTCCTATTTAATTTTTTTGACGATATGACGACATCCCAGTCGTCGGTCAACTATAACAGGAAGGTATTTGTATTGATCCACCCACTCTATCGCTTTTTATTAATTTTTATCTCAGGAAAACTCACTTTACGAGCCCAGGTACATAAAATCCCCTTAGTCTTTGACCCACTAAACTTGAGATTCATTTGAGAAATGCAAAAGTTCATCTCACTTATTCTCTTTTGAATTATATCAGGCATTGAAGTCAGATCAATCCCAGTTATCGCCAATGCTATGTCATCTGCAAAACCAATAGTAAGTAATGGGCCCGACCTAGGTTAAATAATGTGCTTAATGGCGCAGTTCCATACGAATGGATATAAAATTCCCCCATGAGAACATCCTTTTGTTGGATTGAAGAAGAAACTTACTACCCGTTGAGAAAAGGTGATTCCTCTGTTTAGCAAATAATGTTTGTATCATTTAATTGTGCATGGGGCAATATCATTATTTTCCACAGATTTTTCCATGGCACTGTAATGAAGGTTGTCGAATGCTCTCTCGATGTTGAAGAAAACGATTATGGCATGATTCTTATTAAAAACGGCGCTTTCTACCTTATCAACCACTTTACCAATTGCCGAATCTGTAGACTTTTCCCTCTGGAAAACAAACTGATTAATTAATTGTACTTTTAGCTTCCACGATTCGATATGCCAGTACACCACTCTCTCCAGTCCTTTAACTATTGTGTTTGCTAGGGTAATTGGTCTGTATGCGTTTGGATGTATATAATCATCTTTACTGGGCTTTGGTACGAAAATGACGCTAGCTTCGCTCCACATCTTAGGAACATAGGAAAATTTAAGTGATAACTTAAATATAAAAACTATGCTGTTATAGTATTCCTCTGATAAATTTTTAGAAATAATAGGGGCTAAGCCATCAGGTCTGGTTTTTTTTTTTTTTTTTTTTAAATTTTGAATGAACCAAATACTTCCTCCACACTTGAATTATTTACATCATTTACCCATATACCGTGCGTCTTTGTATTTTTCTCAGTCTTTTCTTTCTGGTCTTGTCTATAAAGAGTAGCATTGCTAAAATGCATTTAGATTAGTTTCTTTAAATTTTCTTTGATGGAAAAGTTTCCTGCTTCATTTTGTAGGATGTCCAATCTAAGTTTATTTTTTCCATTCTGTCACTTAATTGCCACCATTGTAGTTGTTGTGAGTTCTATTCAGTACATATCTTCCCCCAGTGATGACGCCTCTCCAAGTCTATTACTCTTCCATATTCTCTCTTGCTTCCATAATAAGCAATTCTATCCTTGGAACTCTGTGTTTTGTGTATTTGTCTTTCAGCCCTCTTGACAGCTTTCCTCAAATTGCTTAATTCCTTCGTCCACCAATTAACAGTCTTGCTCTGGGACTTTATTCTCAGAGTTGCCACTGTGTCAAGCGTTATTTTAATAGATTTGATGACTTCCAATACAAGTTTTTCTATTTCTTTTGAAGAAATTTCGTCCTAAAAACATGTAAGAGTCGTTGTTCTTAAAGGTTTTAGTTTTTTCGAAAATTCAGACCATTCCACACTCCTGAGGTTTCTTATTAGGACTGGCTCCATTTCTAATTTTGTTCAAAACATAATATAATTATGGTCCGACATTAGAAACTCCCCATAATAATAAATGAGGAAGCATATAATCATTTGTGAAGGTTACAACTATAATCGATAACCTAACCCCTCCAACAAATGTGAATTTTCGAACCTTATTTCAAACATTTATTTGTAATGAGGCGCACATTTCTTTTCTTTGCTAACCTCTTCTATTGGTCGTTTCTTAGCCCCATAAAGAACGCTGAGCATTGGTATCCAAACCTATTATTATGAGTACTTTTTCTTCCTTACATTTAGCTAAAAGTTTTTCTAGCATAGGGAAGCTGCACGTAAGTTTTATATCTGCATAATACGATACCATTATTACTTGCCTTTTTGAATTGGTATGGTAATTGCTATCATATCTGGACTTCCATGTTCCAAAAGTTCTATAACATCCTGGTCCTTTGAAACCATTATGCTCACCATTGCAGCAGTGCCTGTTGGACACCTGGGAGTAAGTACATTATAACCATCATTAATTTGTTGGAAATTATCATTTTTCATAGAAGGTTCTGTTATCAATGCGATTTTAATTTTTTCTTCATTTAGTAGCTTGAATAGTTCATATCCTGCCAAACTTCTTTTTTCCTAGATTGATTTGCACACAGTTAGTAGATTATATTAAAATATACTAAGAAATTACTAGCAAACTTTAACCCTTGTTTACTTTTCATGACTTTTGATATCGAAATAAAATATGTAGATACAGATTTCAAACTCATTAAATTCAATTATTCCTCTTCAAGGTGCTATTGATTGATTTCCCGTGTTCTTTTCTTACATTCCTCTTTTGGGCTCTCCAAAGTTATTTTACTCTTCTTTTTTTTTTGATTGGGTGTTTCTTTCTTGATTCTTATTTTCCACCGACCTTCTCCTCAATACTTGTTTCCAATCCTCTCTCAAAGGAACTTCATTTTAGTTTAATTTGTTCTCATTCGTCTTACTTTTGGGGTCTTCGATTATAACTGGAACTTGATCGTCTTCTTTTGCATTTTTGTTTTGACTCAAAATACGATTATCCATGTCTTGTTGGTCATCTAAATTGCAATCCTCTTCCTTTAGTTCTTTTGGCGTGTCTCTCTCTCTCTCTCTCTTCTACTCCCCCAATTCTCAGTGGTAGACCCAATTATGTCCTAAAACATTCTTCAAAATCCGTATAAGTAGTATTACTACTTACTGGGCACTTTGATATGGTATGCCCTGGCTTAAGACACCTAAAGTATTGCACTAGCAGCATATCATATATTAATTCGACTTTTTTCCTCTAACTGGTAGAAAGGTTGGCAATCTGCTTTTGAGTTTTTGCTTTATTTGCAGTTTACCGGACATTATTTTACTCAAAACTTTTGAAAATTCAATATTGTCATCCCTTTCAGGTGTTACATTATGTGGTACGTCCTCTATATCACCAATTATTTCGCCAACTTCCACCAAATTATCTCTAAGTCCTGGCAAATTAACCTTTGAACCATTTTTAACAATAAATTACATTGAGTTTTGCGTTTTCCTTAGATTTTCCATTCCTATAATATTAAGGAAGACTCCATCGTCTATCTCTAATTTAGCCACCACCTCTAAAAATCTGGTGAGGATGTTTATTGGTTTTTTTTTAACGTGAATACTAAATATACCACTCTACTTTTACTGTCATTGACTCTTTGCAAGTCATCTTCACTAAGTAAATATTTTCTTATATTGTTTTAATTCTGGATGGAATCCTTTCAAGCTTTTATTTTCATAATCTTTCCAATCTAAATAAATTTTTCCCCAGATAGGATCCGTCCGAATTGTTGGACTACTTTTTATTCTATTAGAATATGACTCTTCATTATTCATATCATAATATACACCCCACCCCGCTTTTTATTCACCGGTCTGTCTTCATTGAAAGTTTTTTTCCTTTCCTTCATTAACCTTCTTCACACGCACAACCTCATCACTCTCACCAGGAAGTTTATCTGTTGGGACCTTGTTAACTTTGTTTCCCTTTATACTATAATATCAATGAACTAAACTTAAATCTTACGTCATTTATCACGTAGGAACCCTTTCCAGCACTCAGCCTGATATGTTAACAAATCTTCCGATCCCGACTACCAAATAAACAAAAACAAAAATTTTTTTGTTAGAGGCTCATAAATATTTATAAAATTACTTTTTAAGTAAATAATATTTATTTACTTCCGCCCACAAAGTTAAATGGAGGTTATGTTTTCGCCACAATTCGCCTTTTTGTCTGTTTGCAATCATTATTACGCAAAGAGTAACATATCAACTTGTCTTAATTTTTGTAGGAAGATTATGTATTTTAATAGTAAGAGGCCATTACATTTTGAGAGGTCAACGTGACACAAAAAGTTAAAACACAAAATTGACCTTAACTTTTGAACTCAAATGAAGTTTTATTTTTAAGGAAACATATTTTAGGTAGAGATTTGCCCGCTACTGAGTATCCATTATTATATTAATATGATACTAATATTAATCATATAAATTTAGTAATACATACTAGTATTTTAGAAATAGATCAGTATCAATTATCTTTAAAGTAGTGTATGCGTGAATTTTTATTCTATTTATAACAAACTAGTTAGGTTTTGTCATTTTTAGGGAATAACATGGCTATTTATATTACAGGGAATTAGTTTACAAAATATTAAACAATATAAATCTATAAGAAATTATAATACTGTTTTTTAGAAAAAAATAAGGAAAAAATTGATAATAACGTAACAAATGTCTATCAAAAAGATTTATATCCAAAATAAAGAAAAGTAGTTGAATGACTAATTAAATAATTTTTGCCTTTCTTGAAACATGAAATGAAAGTTTGAATAGGGTATCTTCTTACAGCAGGACCACTTTTCCACACTAGCTATAATCAAAATTCGAAAAAAGTTGTCAAACAAGCCACCCTATTCTACACACTATAAATATCATTGTATGTACATTGAAAACTCCGTTTTCCGTATCATTAAACATAAATTTTATGTGTACTTCTTATACGATAATAATGTACATATAAACATTTGGAAAGAGAATGCGTATCGAATCCATTTTCCCCATTTTTCCTCGAAGAACGAGAGCGCCTAATTATTATTTCCCCAGTCCTCTTCAATCTAATATTAATAGATTCCCTCCCCCGTATCTTCTACAATTATTATTATCAGATTGAGTCATCTTGAACAAGGAGAAACTCCTTTTAATGGAAACGCTATCTAAAGTCCTATCAATAAAAAGGTTATAGAAATCCAATAACTTTTCCGTGAAATGCCCTTAAACAGATATATCGAAGATCAGTTTGATCTGATATCAAACTGATCTTCTGAACTATATTTTTTTGTAGTCAATACTTTCATTTTTTTTTTTTTTACTTATTAACGTCTAATCAATATTATAAATTACACTAGTATAATTATCTTCTTTCAGTCTATATAACATAATAAAATAAGTTTAACATATAAAAACGTAAGTAAAATTGACAAAAATTTTGGAGAGAAGTAACCTAACTTTAAGATCCCACCCTGGGAGCTATGATAAAAAAGTCAGCACGATGTTTGGCACAGTGACACCCCCATTTATGAGGAACATGTTGCCAAAGTTTAATATTCATAAGTGCCAAAAATCATCCAAATCTGAGGGGGGAAGGCTAACATTTTTTTATTTATTTTCGTTGATTTGACATGGAATGACCCTAGTATTAAATTAGAAGTTGTTATTACAACTTTAAACTTCAAACTTTGAAGGAAAGTAGGACAACTCTAGAGATCAATTGGGATCTTGTATTTACTATTTATCATCCTCTGAAAAAGGATGTTTTATTTGGAAAGGGTCTTGAAACTCTGCTTTTCTTCCATTCTTTAGGATCCAAAATCCTCAAAGTAAAGGAAGAAGGTAAATTGACACATATAATCACAAAATACGAATAAGATATAAACAAACAAGATTGCAAGATGAAATTTTGATCTACAACTCCAGTAGAATCCTTGATGTTACTATGGATTTCAATATCTCTTTACGGCATTTTGAAGAAGTAATATACTGCAAAGGAATGCCAATGATTATTTGCAACGGAACGTAGCACAAGCATTCCATGATTCCTTCCCAATGCATTGAAACCTACTATTATAATTAAGGTTTGAACAATTGGGATTGTCTAGCTTGTTTATCTTTTTGTTTCTAATTTCTCTAAGCTCTAACACAACGGTAAAAATTCCAAACAAATATATAACTAAGAGGAAGTAGTATTTCTTCTATTATTATCCAAGGCAAAAAAGTCTCAAGGCCACAACGTCGCAAGACAAAACATTACAACACGAAAACGTCCCTAGGCGAAAGTGTTACGAGGCAGTTATGTACAAGGCAAAAATGTTCAAGGCGAATTCTCCTGAAACGAGTTGTTATTTACTTATGCTCTGTTTCCAAAAGGCCAGGAATACAATTTCTTCCTGATCTCTCGTTGTATATATAATATATATATTGGCCATTTTATTGTTTCTATTATTAAATTTTGCCTTTGATATCGAAATACAAATGTAAAGCTACGCTTTTGATAAAATATTACGAAGCAATATTATAAACAGTGTTGAATAAAATACTATGTAGGATTTTAACATTAATAAGACTAATGATAGTATGGAAGTACTTAAGAAAAAATAGCAGTTGGTGTCATTGAATTATTTGGCTAACTAGTAGAGGATTTCAGGCCTTTTCAGGCCAAGGTTGCATGATACAATAAAGTTTACAACGTGCCCTGGTTGTAATGTGGTTCTCTAGATTCGTCTTGGTCCAGTGTCTGGGCCTTGACAACTCAAAGTCAAATTTAAAACTCAATGAGATAACAACGTACAATCACTACTGTCCTGTGTGGAAAATATCTTACAACCATCCAAAAAAAGAATGTCTTGGCTTCGATCCTTTAAAGTCTTGATTGTGTTGTCAAAACTAAGATCAATATAACTACATAAATAACTTATTGAAATGATCTTGTGTACGATAGTCTTGAACGCAAAACTGTAAAGATGTAACATTATATAAGTATTTACAAAACATCAGCGAAACCTTAAGTAATCTTGTTTAGTTGTATAATCATGGATATTCAAATAATTTGAAATGAGCTTACTACCAGTTGATTTGGAGTATTTTTTCGTTATATTTTAGAGAGAGGTTGAAAGATATGATATATCTACAATAAATTAGGTACTACTTCTTTTTTATTTGACAGAAATCCCAACCAGGAAATCGAAGCTGACAATATGGCGTCGATCAATTAACTATGTATAAGTAAACATTTAATAAACAAATTGTTAGTCACGTCATGTACAACTTTATGACGTGAATGTATAAACAAATATCACATAGAATCAACAACCCTATAAAAATTAATGTAAAAACTTTCATAGGATTAAAGACGATGTATAGTGGATCCCCGGAGCTAGACCTTCTAATTATGCGTTAGTTTTAAAATAGATCTATAACCCTGCTGCATTGCTTTTCAGTCCTCCTTCCCAAACAAATATGAAGGAGTACCGGGGTTCTTCTGAATGAATATCTAATGGACATTATTCGTTTACATGTTCATAATTACAATGCTCAAAAAAGGAAAAACCAAGAGTCATATCCTCTTCTAGAAAAAAAGGTCAACCTACTCAATTACCACATTCTTACAATGAAGTGATTAAATTACATGTCAAATAATAACTATTATTATCGAGGAGTACCTATAAAACTAATGGTGGACCTACGCAGTTATACCTCCTGCGATCCAACCCTTTAAAGAATAATATTATTGAGTAAGTTAACTCATTACTTATAAGAAGGCTCAATGTTTAATGGGGTACGATATATTATGTATATTGATTCCATATTGATGTAGGCATATGATGTTCCACATTCTTTCTTTTCTTCACATTTAAAAAACTCTACCTAACAATGTTATACTAACATCATTTACAAGAAGATATCCTTCTTTGATGAAGCACATGACCTTAAATGTCAATACAGCCTACAAAGATCTATAAAGATATTTTAATCAGTATATACATACATACTTATGAAGGGTAAAGAAAATGTGTTTTTTTAAGGCTGGGATCATAGGAAGAACATTCCAAATTATGTTGTGTAATGATCATTAAAGCCTCAGATCATTCTGTGATTAAAGGATTTATCTAACTTACAATTTATATGGATTATGGCATACTATGTATTGAACAAATTATGGAGTGAAGTAAGACACTTGTTCACGGTTACTCTCCTTGGGGTGTCACCCCACAAGAGGAATGAGGAAATAAACATTTTTAATCCAAAAGTTTGATTTCGTCAGACAGGACTTATTAGGCCAAATGTATTCGCTGGCAATAGATTATTTTCATGACAATAAGGCATGAATAATTATGAATTACTTGAAGTAGGTAGTGTCGTATGAGATTACGTCAACTGTTGTACTTAATCTTATATATTCTGGTAAAATCAGGTGGAAAAATAAAGATAAATCATTCTCTTAAATTACATGCTATGGGTTACCCGGTGTTCCTCGAGCCACAGAGGAAGCTGGAAATCCAATTGACAATAGTCAGAGCAATTTTCTTAATGTTTAGACCTTTTCAGTGTATTTTCAAAATAAAACAAGTAATAGAGAATAATGTCACGGGAAAAATAACTCTCGATCTCTGGTTCCTTTTTGTAAATATTACAAAAATTAGAAAATAAAATTATCTGGAAGTTGAAAGTACCATATATTTTTACGAAGATTTTTAATTATATGTCAAAAATATTGAAAAATTACTCAAAGAAGGACAAATATTTCAGTTATACATCAATTTTTATGGCTTAAATTTATATCCAAACGAATCTTTAGACAAAACTAAAGTGCAAGTTTGTTCCTGTTTATGGCCAAATCGCTTATGTGTACAAATTTTGCCTTAATAGATCCCTGTGAAAATTGATTGTCCAAGTTTATAGCCAATAGGGACAAAGGCTTCTAAGAAAAGGGCATTTTGAAGTTGGATTCTCGTTAACAGCAAGTTATCAAAAAGAACGGGGCATACTTGGCCTCATTCAGATGATTATAAAACTTCTTATACAACATTGAAATAAAGCGAAAAATAGGATTTTACTTTTTCCGCAACCTAACATATTTTTGTTAATATTAAAAACCCACGAAAAAATCAACAACTGCGCTCTATATAGAGTTTCTAATCAGTCTAAATTATTTAACTTCGAGTATGAGTCGAGTTGCAAGTATTATCACGACAATTCCATGCCAAGTCTGAAGTTGTAGTATAATGAGCCTTAGCCATTCAACATTCAGAGAAAATTGAAAGTGTCTATAATAAAGGTTGGTTGAAGAGATGTCGGGGTGGAGGAGGGCAAGGTCTCAAATGAGAACATATCTTTCTTTTTTTTAAAGAGGAGACAAGACAGTCAAAATAATAATGTAACCTATATTATTTTCAACCATTCAAATTAAGAATAAAAATGTAATTGTTATTTACAAAAATTCCATCCCTCACAATGATGTGAGGCAAACAATGTCCAGTAACAAATTTTAAACCGATCAGAATTCAAGATGATAATTTTCTTCCCATGTAGTGTCACATTAGCAGAGGTAGAACCAACCACATTATAACGATTCTTCTTTTGTTTTCAGATATATAAATGAATATTTCAAGGTTATTAATTGTCTTTTGACCCATTCATAATAATAACAATTATGTAAAAAGTAATTTCATGTGTCAAGTTCATCCAATCATGAACAATGATTCAAAAGGACTTGTTTCTGTTTGAACATTTGACACTCCCTTCAGGAGCCAATCTTCTTATATTACATAACAGGGTCGTCCGCAGGATTATATATATTATGATTTATTTTAATATTATTTTTTTTAGGAATTTATTTTAGAAAAATCCAACATGATTTTTTTTTTTAAATCAAAATCCCTAGCTATTTACAGAAAATTCAATTTTCTGAAAAAAAAATTCAAAAATTAAATTTTTCTCTCTGTTGCATACTTTTCCCGAATAACTTTCTTTTAAAGAAAATTAATCTATCAAAAAATAATTTACCCCATATTTACGTAAGAATTTCTCATCATCCCCCAAAAACTTGAAGTAAAAATTACTTTTTTTAGGTGGGTACACCCCCTCCAGGTCCCACCCTGCGGACACCGCTATCTAAACCCATTTCAAATAAATTACGTTTCTAAACGTATACTAGGTATGCACCTATAAAATGAGACTTTTGGCTATTGGTCCCTAGATGTCACCAGTTAGACATTATTAACCGGTCCAAAACTCTAAATGCATATTTTGACATGTGTTAACAATATTTAATTCATTGTTTGCATAGTTTCAATCAACAACACACTTTCTTCGTCCGTAAAAATGTCTAATTATGTGCCTACAAACGACTATGTGCAGATATCATTGATTTTCTGTCACCAATTGAAGAAAACACTTCTTAAGCCATCAAATGCCTGTGGAAGCTTACAGTGGACATTTTCTAAGCAAAACACAGTGCTTCAGGTGGTTTGAAAAAAATTCCGAAGTGGATTTTGACGTGAGAAATAAAGAGTCCGGCCGGCCACTGAAAATTTTGAAGACGCTGAATTGCAAGCATTGCTCGATGGAGATGATGGCCAAATGCAAGAACAGCTCGCACAACACTTGGGTGTTGACCGACAGACCGTTGGAAAACATTTAAATGTAATGGTAAAATTTCTAAACATTGGTAGATGGGTGCCACATGGACTGAATGAAAGGCAGCAAGAAAATCGAAAAACCACTTGTGAAATGCTACTCGCCCGGTACAAAAGGAAGTCGTTTTTCCATCGAATTGTAACTGGCGATGAAAAGTGAGTCTATTTCAAGAATCCAAAACGAAAAAGATTATATGTTGACCGTGGCGGCAAGGACAAACCGACCGCAAGGCCAGATCGTTTTGAAAAGAAAGCAATGCTGAGTGTGTTCTTGGACTAGTGTGGTGTCATATGGTATCACCTTCTACAACCCGGTCAAACCGTTAATGGTGAAAGCTACCAACAACAATTGGACAATTTGAAACATAATATACGTCAAAAACGCCCAAAATATGAAGTCAGGCAATGTAAGGTAATTTTTCTTCATGGCAATGTACCACCGCCTCGCTCTATAGCCCCCCGCCAGCTTGTTGAGTCGTACAACTGGAAACCTCTTGCTCCTCCAGCTTATTCACCAGACGACTTCCGATTAACACTTGTTTGCATGGATGGGCCACACACTCAATGATTTACGCTTCGATTATCACGCTGAAACCAAAAAATGGATCGATGGCTGGTTTGCAGCCAAAGAGTAACAGTTTTTCTTGTAAAGGCATGCATAAATTGCCTGAAAGATGGGGAAAATGTGTGGTTAGCGAAGGTACATACTTTGAAAATTAAATTTGTAACCATTTTTTCACAATAAACGTTAATTTTTTTTTTTTTAAGTCTAATTTCATAGGTGCATACCTGGTATTGTAGTTTTTAATTCTAAGTAACAAATAAATCACAATAATTTGCGCTTAGTTTTGAAATTGAGATGGCACAAGCATAAGAAAATCTAAGATTTTTACTCAGTAATGCTACTTATTTTATTTTTAAACTATCTACAGATATCATTGATTTTCTGTCACCAATTGAAGAAAAACACTTCTCAAGCCCATCAAATGCTTGTGGAATCTTGCGGTGGATATGGTCTAAGCAGAACAGAGTGCTTCAAGTTGCTTGAAAAAAATCCTAAGAGGTGATTTTGACGTGAGAAATAAAGTATCTCAAAAATGTCATGTGTATACTAAAATTTAGGAGATAGCTTATAATTTTTATTATTTTTTTGCAAGAGAAAAAGACCATATTGCAGTCTAAAAAAATATATCCCAAAAGCGGAAGACTCTGATATTTTCATCGATTCGATTTTAAATTCATTGATCTTCTTTTTCTTTTATATATGTATATGGAGGATTTCATTCCTTACACTTACTTTAATCTCATGTTTCATATATATATTTGAAGTTACTTTATTGAATATATATGCAAAGATTTGTAGATGAATTGTTTGATCTGTCTCAACCCCCTAACTTCGTCTAACCCACTTTGTCATATTGTACCTATTAATTCAGAAGTCCCTCAAAAAAGAAGAGTCATTTTTATATTCTATTTACTTTCCTATAATTGAAATGATGAATTTTGACAGTTCAATTATTATTCAATCTTCACTCAATCATGATAAATGAAGAAATAATCCTATGAGGAATATCTTTACTCCCATTGAGCGCTAAAATCATTTCCAAGCCGGTGTATGTAAGTTGTTTTTATATATATAAGAAAGATTTTAATTAAGAAAAGGTTAAAAAATTACATAAAATAAATGGTAACCTCTCTTGGACAAAGGAAGGACGTTATTAATGTTTAATTTTGATAGATCAAATATTTGAATAAACTGTGTGTATTGACGCTGAACAACTTAATGAGTCATGTGTTGAGATTTACAAATACACAGTGAGTAAACTTATATGACATAATATGTATTTTTACTATGTAAAGATGGTCAACAGAACAACTAATTGTATTCTGCTACTAACATAACAATTTACTTGAGTTGTATTCGAGTCCATCTTTTCCGAGTCGAATTCAAGTACGAATCCATCAAATAATAAAATTTGAGTTCCAGTCTAGGCTCAAGTAACATAGTTCTGGGTAGATATATTTGTAATATTAAGTACAAAGACATACTCGTAGAAGCTACGATGTGGCTGAACGGACAATGCGCTCGGGAGAAATTATTCCCTTGTACATAGGTTCGATATCCTGTCGCACCTAAATAAATAAATATGGACTTCAAAGGCCATTCCCAGATTAGACGGAGTAAATGTAATACTATAATTTTACTTATGCTGGATCAGTGCAACACCATCTGTACAATTAAAGGAACATTAAAAAACATATATATATATATATTTGTGGTATTATATTTAATTATTTTATAAAGGAGCCGAATAAGTAGGAGTTGGAAAAATGTAGTAATTTTTTCAGAAAAATATGTTGTGAATATGTTTAGAAAAATTACCAAAATATTTTATAGTTTTTTATGTATTGCATTTAAAAATCTACAAAACTGCGAATTTAAATGAGTTCATAAACAAAATGGCATTCGTACGATACAAATTAACTTTTGGGAGCTATGTACCATTTGCAAGACCTGCACCAATACTTTTTTCATTATATTTACTGAGTACGTTAGATCATAGACAATATAATCAAACTCTGACAACGGACCCTTTCTTACATACCTGGAGAGAAGAGCAATAAATTAGCCTCTTAGGAAAAGCTTGAGTGAAGTAAGAGTAAAAAAATTTTACGAGATAAACGCAAATGTGGTTTTTGTCGGACAAAGGATAGGACAAGTGATCATTTTCTCTTTGAATGCGAGACGCTAGATTCCAATATGTTACGCCATCGGCGAAGCGTTTTGTTTTCTATAATTTGAAAAAAGATGATTTTCTCTGGAAGAAAGGAGAAGATTATTTACCCAGCTATTACAAAGACTCATCATTTTTTGTATGCAAAAAGTGATTCCTCGAACTTAGGGGTCTTCGGTGTTTTATCCGTTGTAATACTTCACCTAATTTATTCTTTTTGGACAGAGAGTCCTTTACTAAACAAACTCTACCCTCCAATATTTTCGACAAGTTTTTATTTTATTTTTGTATGATATATGAATTTTTGTTTATGCTTTGATTAATTTTCAGCGCCTTTTTGTGTTAGTGAACTTATGTAAATATGTGTGTATTTCAATATTTATTTCATCCTACTATTACTTTGAAATATAGATAAGCCTTATTGGGTAGGGAAAAAAGGAGCAATAAAATGTAAAAATAAAAATTATCAGAAGTAAAAATTCATAACATAAAAGATATTCCTGAAGCAAAAAATAATGTGTATCGTTTATATTGAGTACTTAAATCAATTTATATTCATTGAAGGTTTAAGAAAAGAATGTGGGATACTCATATATCTTTCTTTTGATATTTTGCAAAATACAGGGGCAACCGTTATTATTTTTCTATTTTAACACACAAAGTATTAAAGTCTATGGCAGGATCCTGGGTGAATTAGAAAACAAGTGTATTACCTTTAGATTATTATTAATTGAAACCACCAGAACACGTTATAGTCAGTGTATCCACCCCAAAATTGATGATTCGCTCCAGGCGCTGGTGGAAGCTGCTGCAGGCCCTCTGGATGTATTTGGTGCTCATGAGGCCTAGGCCTTGTTTACAGAGGTGTTCTAAAAGCGGTTGATATTTCGGTGTCTCCTACTTGGACTATATTAGCGTCTAAATTGAATAGTCTAGGTCTTTGAGGTCTGGGCTATGCCGGAGCCTTTCCCCTGAAGTGCATGTTGGCCTGGAGCCACTCTTGGGGTTTCTTTGCGCTATGATCAGGTGCTCCATCTTGTTGGAACACCGAGGGAGAGTTGCCATCGAAGGATTTGATCCATGAGAGACCTTCAATGTTCAGAATTTTGACGTACTCATCAGCCTTCAGCAAGTATCTTAAAGAAAACCACATGGGATTCATGGCCTCCCCGTTGGATGCAACCAGGCCTAACATCATCACTTAAACAGGGTGAATTGTGTTGGACACATATCGGTGCGCCTCTGCTACATCCCCAAATGTCACTAATAGATCATTCTGCCTGTTTAAGTCCGATCAACAGTAGAGGTCTTCTCGTTAGAAATTACTTTTCTATGTTGTTCGGTGAAAGGAGACCGCGTAATACGCCGTAGAGACTTTCCTCCTGCCTTTTTTTAGAACCCTGAATACCGCTGATGGGTAATAGTTCTTCTTCTTGGTCATGTCAGCAATTTAGGGATTCGACTTTTTCTTAAAGGTCGACTTCAGGTGGTTGACGTACACAAAGGATTTCCTGCTGGTTATTGATGAGTATCTGAGGTCCTCCCTGACCTTAAGTCGCATGAAGGCATTGCAAATCGTCTTCTATGAGGCCCCAGTCTTCTGCTAAATGGCCTTCCATGACAATCTGGCGAGGTGGAGCACTGCGATCTCAATCCTTTTCTTGTAATACTTTGTGCTCAAAGTAGCGAGTAGGACGATGTGTTTCTTAGCAATCGACAACTAATTATGTGTTCTATAGCATTGCTCATGGGAACTTGTTAAAAAATCACACCTAACCTCCCAAAATTGTCATTGAGTAAATAATAACGCTGGCCCCATAAATACCTTTAAATGCTATGTATAAATCTACCACGGCGTTATCTCGCTAACCCAAAAATACCCTATTTATTTTGTTGTCAGATGTTGATTCCCTCCTATGACTTGATACGTCATAGTTATTTCATAATTTATTCTTTTGATGAATAAACTAAGTATTGAGTGATAATATGTTTATGGTTCGTTTCCTAAAGTACAGGAATAAAACTACTAGTTGATCCTTCGTCGTCACATACGATGGAATTCCACATTGAAAGGTCGCGTGATATAATACAGGTAACGACGTGATATCCAGTTGGTTTTATAGCTTTGGTAAAGCATAAATAAAGGTTGGCTACACAGACAGGGCAGACTAGGCAGAGCTAGTACAGTGTGAAAACTCCATACACATACATATGTAGAAAAATTTTCAATTTTATTTCAAAAATGTACTATACAGAGCAAAATATAACATTTTCTTCCCAAAAACAGGAAAATATATTATTTTTCCAGGAAAAAAAAGATATATATTTTGTTTTGGATCAAAATCCAAAAATATCTTGTGAAATATGTTATCACATATTTTTCAGCGCCCTACAAATTAGATTAGGCATTGATATTTGGTCAATTTTGAGGGTATTGAACTCCCCCCTACTATATACATATAGCTACAAGTCAGAATGAAATAAATCTCTATAGCCCCCATTACTAAAATTATGTAAAACATGATTAAAGAGCAAAATATTTTATAAGATTATTTCTTCAAATGAAAGCTATTCCAGGACTACTCAGAGTCCAAATGATTCCAAGTCTGTCGATATAATTTCGATTTCGAGCCAATAAAATTTTGAATTTTTCTTAAGTACCTCACCTCTTTTTACAAATTTTTTGATCAGCCCTTCATTTTCCCCCATCCCTATTCACTTATTATGTTGAACTGTGAACAATAATTCCCTACCATGCAATAGTCAATCAGTTGGGAATAATTAACTATAACTTCAAAAAACCAATTTTAATCTATTTAATTCTCTTTTTTAAGAAGATGAAAGATGATTGAGATATACAATAAACCACAACTACCCTGTTCAAATGCGAAACTTGGAACAGAAGGAGATAATATAGTTAAGTAACGTAAAGTCCTGGAGGCAGATTTTTGGAGCTTGTTTAACTAGACTCTTACTCATAATAGTTGAATAATAGCCTTACAACCAAGATATTATCGTAAGGAACAAGCAGAGTCCAAGGACACTGGATGGGATATCCATGCACAATAAGGGAGCAATGTAAACCTAACCCTGCAACATTGATTTTGTGCATTTTTTTTTTTTTTTTTTTTTTTGTAACCCCTCAATTACAATGTTGTTTTTTTTTCAAGGCTTTGTAATTAAAAGGATATTTATAATTAACCATGACCATACTTTTGTAGACATATGTATCTGAGGTACACCCATAAAAGAGTATTTATTTCCAAAACGAGAATAGATGAGTTTATTAAACATGTATGTTACTTACTCATGGGGATTTTGTTAAGCTTGTAACGATGACGAATGATGCTTTATATTTTCTTCCAAAGAAGGATTCTTCATTGAACATAAATATATGTCATAGATTTCCGAGGAAATCTCTTTTGTTGTGCCTCAATGAGTCAATAATAATCTTTCAATGTACATACATACTCATATTTATAATAATGACTGATAAATGATTCTTTATTTAAATGTCGTGATATTTATAGAAATATTAATTCAGAATGATATATTACGAAATTAATTCAGAATGATATATTGCGAAATTAATTCAGAATGATGTATAAAGGAATTAATTAAACATGAATTTACTTACAGACAAATTTCTTCATTTTATAACATTTAATTGAATATTAAATAAAAGATTTCTTAGATTATGACTCCACATACTTTTTTGCACGTTTAATAGATGAAAGGAGATATTTATATAGAGATAATTTTAGCTATGAATGATGGAACTGATGTTTCCTTGAAATCCCTCATCTCCCTAAAGAATAGCACTTCTTTGTATGCTATTCTTAGGACGACCTGTGTTGTCTACATATATTTACAAAGGCCTCTGAAAAGGAATAAATACCTGTATTATTTACATAATACCTATAATCTTATGTATATGTCTAAGCGTTCAACCTTATAAATCAAAATGAGAGACTTGGTGTGCCCATATGTTAATATACTTGGAGTTGTACAAAGGAGTCATATTTATGTAAATACAAATCTGCAAACAGAAGAAGATTCAAGGATTACCGAGATAAACCTAATATAATACTATAAATAATGTATAAATCATCATCTATTTTGTGAAGATTTGCTCGGATGCGATTCATTAAATTTATTATCAAATAGTCGATGCCGTATTTTGTAAATATAATGGTAATTGTCACGTAGCAATCTTTAATGCATCTCACAACCTTTCCTTTAAAAATAGAAAGAAAAAATAAGTTATTCGTTAGCCAATTACATCACATTCTTTTCAACTGTTGAGCTATTACTTATTTATTAGTTGGGATTGGCTCACTGCTTAAAAAGAAATAATTAGAATTGATTAGACCAATGTTTGGAAAACTAATAAGATCCATAAAGTTTAAAGTACCTCAGTATGCCTAGGAAGCATTTAAAAAAATGAAAGCAATTCTATTAAAAAAAAGAGGCTTTGAATATAAATAATACATTGTTTTATTTGAAGTTGCTCAATATTTGGTCCTTCGAACGGATTTCCATGTTAAACCAAACAATTGAAAATTGAAAAAAAAACTTTTAATGATACTAAACTATAGAAAAATACATTTTTGGAAGCGCAGAAAATTTTATACAAAGAGGGCATTGGAACAAAAGAAAAAATGTGAAACAGAGGTATATTCGTCTTTAAAAAAAAAACATAACCTATTTTTCTTTCTACAAGTTTTTTGAGATGTAATGATGCAACTTGCTTCCTTTGTTAAATAGAGCATATTTAGTATCTGATTACTTATAATTTATAAATACTTCTATGCATAAATATATCTGTATTTTCCAACTAATCTTGATTATCATTTAGAACTCTAAAGTGAAGAGTGGAAGTAATAGAAAAAAATATCAAGAAAACAAAAGACAAGAGTACAATTTATTGAGAATGTAGTAGAAGGAAAAAAAAATAGACTGCTCCTCGCAATGCTTCATACGTCATCATTATAAATAGACCTTAAAATATACAAATTTGTTAATGAACACTCTCATCTGTAACAAAGTATTCTGTTGATTGCATAGAATTTAAAAGAGAAATTAAGAGACCTCAAAGGTCAATCCTCATCAACTAACTTGTTTCGTAATTTCACATGGTCTGTTTGACCTCAGTCAAAGTCCATTTTCTCAATTGCCACCTATTTCGAACGTTTTTAAAAGTGTTGGAGGCTGGAAGAAGAAAAATTGATAGTTTCTTGTTCCACACAGGTTGGATATTGAATTCCAACATACTTCTCTTACCTCAATGATGGAAAAAAAAAATACGTTATGGATTTGGAGCTAATTATGAAAATGTAATTTGGTTTTCCACACAACATCTAGTATTGACGATTTGTATAAATGTAAAAATTGGGGCGTAGATGGAAAATTCAAAGTTTGCCCTAATATACAGGGAGTAGACGTTGTTTAACAACAAACTTTGAGTGCTGGTAACAGCTGCACATCCACAGGTAGGACGTTGTTTGTTGTTTTGGTGGCAAGAGAGAAGTGATTGACGTCAGTTTAAAAAAATGGCATCGATCAACTAAGTATTTATTCCACATTCGAGGAAAAGGTAGAGTGTCCTTTATTGTGATCCGCACACGACGAAACAATGTTGAGATTGCAAACTTCTTAAACCTAGACAGGTCCATTTTCGGGAGAGTCAGGAACAAACTGGAAAAGTCTAAAGTTGACTATGAATCAGCAACAAGGCATGCTGATCTCAAGATGATGTCAATTACCAGGTTGTTGTTTTTAATTTGTTGGACCCAGTGTTTGGCCTCTAACTTCACTGAACCTCAACCACATGGTCTTTTTTGTGTGGCACGTAATTGAGCAAAGATTTTTTTTCGTTTCGAAGGTCGAGTAGAGAATTTATTGACGCCAATAGCGATTTTACTGAATAATGATTTAATAAAATTGATTTGGCTTTCATTTGGCATAGGTTTTTATTATAAACGGATGATTAGCTTATGAGAAACCCCATTAAAAAAAATTAATGTTGGTTTTGGATTAGAGGTAACACATTGTATGCTATCAAATTGTCACAGTTCATATGATTGTTCAAAATACATATATGTATTCCAAGAATATTTCCTCTGTTACCGAGTAAGACAGAAGGAATTTACGCCAAAGTTTAACGTCATATTAGGTTTAAGGTTAAATCTTATAAGAGATTTCTTCATCAGTTCATCAAATCTGGTTGGATATTTTCTTATTAAAAAAATAACGTTTATAAAAAAAATCAACGATATGGGAGTAAAGAGACTAATACCATCAAAATAGTATAAGTAGTTTAAATATTTTTTTTAAATCGTCACTGGTACCTCCAAATGAATTAATTGATGTTTTGAGGAAATAATTAATGACGAAAGTATTCCTGCATAAAGTAATTCATTCAACATAGAAGAAGTGATATTAATACAAAATGATACAATATTGTTAGTAGGTTTAAAAATTACGAAATTAAGTTATCTAATGTATTGAAAATTGCATATAATAGTCAATTATTCTAGTATGTATTGTAAATACTTGATATGCTTAAAAAATATCCGAAAAAACTAAACTTGGAGCATCATATTATTATTTTTTTTTTTTTTAATTAGTAAATGAAAATAGAGATAAGATCGTTTTTTGTGAAGGGTTTAATATACTATTTAAATGCAATAGAAGTATTGAAAAATTAAGAGTACTCAGATACTAATTAAACTCTTTATTTAACAAGGAAAACAAGTTGCATCATTGCATTTTGGATTCCGAAAAAAAAAGTGTAAAAAGAAAATAAATAATATATTTTTTTAAAAGACGAATATAACTTTTTTCACATTTTTCTTTTTGTTTTTTCCTATGGATAAAATTATATCTGTTCATCTTCGTGCAAATGCCCCCCTCAAAAATGGATTAAAAAGCTCAACGTGACATGTGTATGTAGTAGAATAACATGCAAAATTGGCTTTAAAAGAATAACACGAAAAATGTACTTACATACTACATGCTATTGAAGTAACCAATTTGTATTCATACATAAACGAATATATTTATAACTGTACTTTTATTTGATTGATGAGGATGGATCAAAAAAACCTGGCCTGAGAGATGCCCTCTTCTCCCCCCACCTTTCTTAACGAGTAAACTGATGTGTAGTAATTCGATGTATAACAGAGATGATGTAACAGAACATTAACCAATTATATTTAAATTATTTTCGGCAAATGGAGACAGGGATATCCTTGAAGTAATAAAAACAGAGAGGATTCAAATCAATTTACATTGGCAGTTCAGCTAATTGGGCAACAGTAAATCTAAACTATGGTCCATAAATTCAACGAAGGAAAGGGGTAATACAAAGATAAAATTGTAAGGATACAGCAGTACTCTGAAGGGTCCTGGTTTCGCTATTTTACGGTGTTTCTACTAATATACCAATTACCCGGATTGTTTGTTGCATTACTCTGAAGATTCAAAATTGAAATAACTAAATATTATTCCAAAACAAATAAGACTTCATTCATTGAAGATCCCTTTGCAGAACTTAACGCTTTCAGCTGATATAGTCAATAGCTCAGTTCTGCGTACATTTTGTTGAGACAATGTCCCTTCCCCCTATGGACGACTGTCAAGATTCTGGAGTAAATATTTTGGTCCTGGCACCGTCATACCAATTTTAAGAATATGGACCAACAGAAAAAGTGTCCCTGTTCTACCAAATCAAATAAATATACACTTAATAATTTAATTAAATTAAAAAAATTACGTTACAGTAGAAAATACATTATTTTATACTATAATTGAAATCAAAGTTGTTGTTGTTTTTTTGTTTTTTTACAGATGAATCCTTAGAATATTCAATTCACAATATATGAGGCACAGCTTCAAAACTGGACGGGTTCAAATGCATTTTTTTCACCTTTAAACTTTTAAAGTGTCAATATTATATCAAACATACAAGGGGCTTTTGAAAAGTCTGTGCAAAGTCTGAGAAATGACACTAATTCCGTGTATCGATAGTATGTTTAGTTGGTAGCATCTCTTGAAAGAACACAAGCTAATTTTAAGCAATATCAGTCTATTTCTTTCTGTTTGGTATAATCTTTACGGCCGATTCCTTGATTCAAACCAATGCCAAACAGAAGGAAATATTACAATCTCGCTGAAAGTTGGTGTGTGTTCTTCCAAAACATACTACTAGCTCAATATAAGCTCGATACGCGACAGCAGTGCTATCTCTCGGACTTTGCACGGACTTTTCAAATAACCCTCGTATATATTGAAGAAAGGATGTTCTTGAATATGTTTTCTAGCAGAAAACACAATAGTGCAGTAAAAAGAAAAACTTTACTCCAAAAAATTGACACTCAAATGGTCATAAACATGTATGAATAGTAGTAGTCATTGTATCTCTCAACCTATCCCCAAAAAGAAAAACAAACAAAGTTAAAATTAAATGATAGTGAGTAAATGATGCTACTCATCCAAACTTTTGGTTATTTTTTTATTTACGTAGATACAATATATATTGCTATGTAAGATATTTAATATTGCAAAGTGTACGAGAACATAAGGGTGATTTTTTTTTTTTTTTTTTTCAAAATTGATTTCCAGAGAATTTTTGCCTAAAAAAATGACAAAAATCCGTTTTATTTAATTTTTTGATTTAAAAAAAATCACACATAAACATCAAGCCATTGTTATGAATATATTAATACAACTTCAGCGAAATATTTTAACATATAGGCCATTATATTTTGAGGGCCCGACATAGTAGTTATTTTTTAAATGGTGCCTTTACGAATATCTGGGAAGCCTCAACCCTGTAATCAATATACTTACTTTTTTATATAGGAGGGGGTCTGCAAGGGATGGGCCGGAGGGGCTGAATTAAGGAATTTTTGTTTTACTTAGAAAATGTGATATATTTATTCTTATTTTTGAAATTTTTTTCCAAAAATTTTATTTTTGATTTTTCTTTCTTAAAAGTTTAATAAATTTGTATTTAAATATTCTTTAAAAAAAAAAATCCAAAAACCTATCTCCCCCGGATGCTGCTTGACAGGTATAGAATATAACTTATATATGTACTGATAAATGCAGTTATCAAACTCATATTGTTAAGATTAAGGCAAATAAGGATTTAGTTTTCCACGATGTCTTATATTTATAACCTTTTAATTGATATTAAGGAGTACAAAACAGATGGAATAGATAAAAATCGATACACAATTTAAAGGATTTTGTTTATATAATCGTTCAACTGTGTATCATTCAATTAATAACGTTTTATTTTTGTGGATTTTGATTACCCCGTTCACTAACTGCGTTATAAAAAGAATGTTTACTAATGAAGGGTTAAGGGTCATTCACATGAACTACCAAATGTGTCGCCAAGATTTTTGTTTGGGGTGATAGATTGGAGAGTTAGCACACACTCCTAGACAGTCAAGTTCATAAATATTATGGCGTTATGATATGCTTTTTTTTAAATTTTACTTTGTTTTATAGAGGAAAAAAATTTAATTCCGAAATTTGGAATACTGACAAAATAAATTTTTTTTGAAATAGCAAAATGGTGCTTTAAGTACTCATTCCAATGTCGATTTAGAGTAGTGCAGTTTTAAATGTATCAGTACACCAGTGCTACTTTTATATTGCCGGTACACCGAGCCGCACTAAAAATAACAATATACGGGGCTGTTCACTACAATTGAAACAGACTTTGAACACATCTAGACACCGTATGAGTGGATCACAGCTGAATTTTCCTCTGCTCATATGATGGGTTAGTTGATTTATAAAATGAATTCCTCTTTGTTTTCATGTTGAGTCAGTTGTCAATATGGAACAGCTTAGAAGAAACCAGGTCGCCTAATTATTATATACAGGTCAAGAAGCAAAAGCCATCGCCAAACTCACTGGCTAACCCGAGAAACACAGTCTGGAGGGTCTTTAAGAAGCTAAATACCAGGAAACACCAATAGAAAAGTCCAAGACAGATCTCTGGTTATGAAAGCCACTCCTGCCTTCAAGGAAGACTGAAGAAATCCATCACACTCCGCTGACCTGAACATCTTAGACTTCTATGTCTAGAAGGAATTGGAGAAGCACGCCTACACCCCCTCACACAACAGCATGAAGTCACTCAATATCATCATCCAGCGTGTGGCTGCAATACTCTCCTTTTCAGACAACCCCAAGTGATTACTGGCCATGGAATTTTATAGAAAACTTAAAAAATGGAATGTTCACCACTACAAAGTATAAGGGCATGATGAAGCTATTCAACCCACCAAAAGTGGTGGTGTTTGCAAATAATGATGTACCACGCGACAAATTTAGTTTAGATCGTTATGATGTGTATTTCATTTAATTATTTTAAATGCATAAGGATATTTTTTAATAAAAATAACAAAGACAAATATAGTGTTATAATTCATGAGGGGGGACTGGTATATCGTTGCCAATAAATGTTTTTCCGAAATAAGGTCTTACAGTAGTATCGTTTAATGAAAAGTTGACACATCTTCCTTTAAAAATAGTTTTCCAAGTAACTTTAACTTGTAAATTTAAAGAAGGAGATACAGATTTTGGTGTAGATTTCTTAAAAGTAGAAATAATTCTAGGGATATAGTATTTACAAAGTTGATAGTAAGGTAAGTCGTCCTCAGAAGCAGTAGATTTAATCCAACCATAATAAGAATAATTATTAGTTCTAATAAGAACAGCACCATCCATAGGATTACCTTGAATAAATGTTTCAACATTGGTTTCGGGAAGTACTTTACGGAAGACTTTATGATAAAATAAGGAACCTATTTTGGTTCCGTGCATTTGAAGAATGTAATTAATATCTTTTAAACAAAAAGATTCTGAACTATCCGTGTAATAATAGGTATATATTTTAGGGGGTCCAGTATGTCCAAAAAAATATTGACCAAAAAAGTGGGGAGTTTGATTACAAATAAATTCAATCTTCACCCACTTAATCTTAAAATAACGACCAAAGCTTGTTGAACATTCCGAGGGAGAATTTAGGCAGTGATTGAAACCAATGGAGGGCATATTAAAAATTAATATGCTATTACCATCAATGCTATTAAATAAAATAAAAAATCATAATGCATTTGTTCAAAATATGGAATCTGAGATTGGTTTCAATTGTAGTGCACGACCCTTATGTTATAATTATATATGATTGATATTAAAGTTAATTATGTACAAAACAATGAGATATTTTGTATTTAATTAGGAGTTGAACTTGTGTAACGTAATCAAATTCACTATTCTTTGATTCGACATTGGAGCTCGACTCTTTAATATATACTTAATAAGTAGGATCTATTAAAATGTCCTATTTTCAGGTTAAATATTTTTTCAAATTTTGTTGATTAGTCTATAGGGTTGAGTCAACTTTTGAGAAAGAAAAAAGTCAAAAACCAGTTTAAAAAAAACCAAAAACAATCTCTGTAAAATTATATCTTAATTTCAAAATGTGTTTATATTTCGTCTAAAGTCATTAAATCCAGGAGGAAATGCTATATAAAGATTTAAAAAAAAAATTTCTTTAGAGTGTCTATTTGAAAAAAAATCGTGCCACGAAATTGGAAATTGAAATTCGAGACCATGTAAGTAAAAAGTTGAAATTTAATCACCACAACCCTTTAATGGTAATACCAATTGACGTGAAGAATATATTTTTAGAGTAGGAGAACCAATTAGCACTTTGGATTATCATGAATGTAGATGGAAGGTCTCATTATGTGGAAAAGGTTATGATTTTGTCTCTTATGGAGTATGTTGGTGCATGTGTGTGCGGGGAGGGGGGGGGGAGGGTACAGAGTCGATTTGTGGATAAGCGATGAGACCGGAAGATATTATTATGTAAATCAATACGAATTCTTTGTATTGTGCAAATCCGTCTCTCTAAGTCTGTTCCGGCATTTTTACTCTTGAACATCGATGAATCCCATAAATAGTTAATTCTCTATATAACGATCTCCTACGGCCTCATCCCTCAGTCCACGGATTGACTCCGAGTAGCAGCCCCTCCTCTCCACCGAGATCCATGTCCTCCTAATATAATAATAGATTCTTTGCATCACGTCGCTTCGCTTCGCCTGGCAATGTTAGTTGTTTTGCATACTGTAGGGCTGACTGACACATCTAGATATATATCCCTAAATTTTGCAGCTGTGAGTTATTTTCCTTTATTTGCCATCTCTTTCTTTCTCCTAACTTATACGTTCTCAAAAATCTTTTTGCAGTAAAACTATAAAATGTTTTTAATAGACGCATAAATTATATAAAAGTGTACATATTGTAATACTACTTATTATTTAAGAGAGAAGTGCAAAGTGAGGGAGCCGTTGTTGCCTCAAGGTGAGGAAATACTATATGTTCAAATTATTAGAATCATGGGCTATCATGCAAAAATAAAGCATTTACATTCCATTTCACTACGGAGTAGGTTTGGGGAAAATCTAAAAACTGACTTGGTTAAGTTTGAGTTCTCTCTGGAAATATTTGGTGTGTTTTTTTGTTTGTTTGTTTTTGTAAAAGGAAATTTTTGGGATCAAAATTGGCCATCTTTAGTAGAAGGTAGCATTTATAATATTTTGAGTATTCGGTTTTATCAGATAAAAATATTGAACATCTTGATTTTAGTCATTTAAGGATATAAGATGAGTTCAATGATTTGCAATTTCCTTGTTTTATCAAATACTAGCCTTGCTACCCGGTATTACTCTGAGTTATTAGGCGTCGACGAACATACAAATTTTAATCTGAAATATATAAGATAACACTCCAACAAATCTTTTGTGTTTCCCTCCATTTTTCATTAGCACACTCACTCAGTGAATACTTAGACAATCTCTCCTTAAGAATAAAAAAAATATTATAAAAAATGTAGTATGATTTGATGAGCCAGGGAGTACTTTAGCTGGTTGCTAAACCTCATCTCAAGTATCACATATTTTACTAAATTTTATATACATAAATTATAAAAGGGATCGGTGTAAAGAAAAAAATAATTACATACAGCGATTAGAAAAGGAAAAATGGTTTCTTCTGTTTTTCTCATTATTAAATTAATTATGTGTGCATTAATTAAAATTTAATTAAATTAAAAAAATGCATAAATATTTATGAATTAAAATATAATTGTAATATTTTCGCTGCACTAATGCTATTTTAAATGTAGAAGGTTCTCTTCTTTATAGTGCTATTCATTTTCAGCTGATCACATAAGAAGCAACTGATATTAACAAAGGGCTTAACCCCGTAATACCATACGTTTCTCTCCTGGCCTTCTCCTTACGCGCTTACAAAAATATAATCTGTATATTACTGCAAACTACAGATCTCGATCGAAATTTGAAAAAAAGAAACCAAGAATTCTTTATTTAGTCAATAAATATTAAAGTAAAGCTTTATTTGTTATTTTGTATAAAATGATGTTAATAAAATTTTTTATTGATCAATAAAAAATATTTCTCAAAATCATCCAATGGAGCAGAAATAGCGAGGAATAATAACATATATTTTATTGCGTAAGCTAATTTTGATGATTTGCATATAGCATGCATCTTTTTTAAAATAAATACTATTGTAAAGGAAATATCAATATAATATATGTTTGAAATTTCTTTTGAACATTACTTTTATGATGACACTTGAAAAAAAATGGAAATCATTCTTTTTATAGATTAGAATAGTATTATATCAAAATGAATAAATACAAAATGATGGTTTCTATACCCTGTTTTACACATTTACGACTTTTTGCCTAATTTCAAAAAACCATCGAGATGATGACGTAATGATGACACCATAATAAAATACAATTTCGAATAGATATTTAGATACGACATTCAAACTTTTCCGGACGAGGCATAATCAAAATTTGAAAAAAGTTAAAAAAAAAAATCCAGCCCAAATAGACTATTTTATAATAAAGTCACAATAGAATTTAGAAAGGTTGAAATCAATTTATCATAATTTGGGTAAATTTAAAATAAACTAGATAAATCACATTCCTGGGATGTTGATATTGGCAGAGGGCATTGGGAATAAAGATTTAGGGATTGTGGGAAATGAAAATGACATTTACATTTCTTTTCAAATCATTTAAACCTTTCATGAATCCGAATTAGTTGTAACACATTCTTCGGATATTATGAAACTCCGCGATGAGCTGTCTTTTTACCGATAACATCCGTACAAATCTTGCATTAATTTTAGAGCATAAAATCCATAACTATTCACACAAAAAATTAAAAACAAGAGCAAGAAACACGACTGGATCATGATTTTAAATTAATGCAAGATTTGTGCAGATGTTATCGTGAAAAAGAAAGCTGATCATGGAGTTTCATATTGAATAAGGATTAAAAATAGGAATTAGGAAAAGGAGTAGAGAGTTAGTTTTAGTTTCATTATGTTTGAAGGATGAGTATATATTTCTAATTATAATGGCCAAAGGGACGAAACAACTCCAAATGTTGTCTATTGACAAGTTTTACAGTTTTACAAAATTCAGGAGTTATTTAAAGCATTCATGAAATCATTCAAAAAAATATAATACGGGTACGTCTTAGTATTTGTATAATATTATAATTTTATAGCTACCGTTGCACGCCTCAGTCCTCACATTAAAAAAGAGAAGATTCCAACAAATCAAAAGGAAAAACAAAGGAATGACTTTTAAGCAAAACAGTGAATTTAATTAACTAAACCTCGATTAAAAAATACATAAATTTACGAAGAAATCCTAAACAAGGCTTTATGAAGACAAATAAAGAATTGAATATAATCAGATTTAATGTTTCAGAAGCATACTGAACGGTATATGTAACAAAATGTAAATTCAAAAGAATATAACATATTTTTACGAATCTCGAGTTGTATTTTTAATATCCCAGTTTACTAACGAAGAAGTAATAACATTTTCTATATTATTATTTATTTATCCGAAAAAGAATGGAAATATCGCAACAAGTTTTTGTACTGGAACTGGTGCAAAAATATTGGTATTGCAGCAACGTTATCCAACACTACGTATCTCCCTATGCTGACAGAAATAACTCCAGATGTTCTCTTTTTGAATGAAAAGATAGAGATAGTATAAAATCATATGGTTGTACAATTCAAATCTCATTCATTTTTAGGAAGGACAACAATAAAATGGATATACGATGAAACGTAGTCTTTGTGATTTTGGTGATAGGACACTTTAAAAAACAAACAACAAAAACCCACCCATCTATGAAAAAAAATCCATTAATTCTCTGCCTTCAACATACACACATATACTTAACTCATCTGATTAAACACAAGGAACAAATTTAAGGAAACTTGTACACAAAGAGACAATAAATTAGTCGGAATCTGTACCTTCACATTTAATACTTAATGAGATAAAATAATTTAACGGAAGACAATCTTTGTGTCTTTTCTTAGGAAAAATGTCTTTGTATGTTGTTGTTCCAAAGATGGGCTTGAATGCAAAGGAGGGGAAGGGAAAGAATGAGTAATAGTTTTAATCACTCTAATGTGTTCGTTTTAAATATTTTGCTATTTATATCATTGTACTCCATGAGGCTTGCACAATGAGGAAAATATTGTAAAAAGGACCTACAAAGGTACATAATAAGTACAATGCTTATGACATTATTGTATAAAGAGAATTAGAAGGAGAAATAAAATTACATTTCTTGGCAGTGATATATCAGTGCTGTATATTTTTATTTGAGTAGATAAATCTACAATTTGGCAGAGGAACTTATAAATTATTATTATTGTGGTTGTTGGTTTTTATAACCAACCATATTTTACAAATTTATTGATACATACTCGTAGTATATAAAAACGTAGAATCATTGGCTACCTATCTCTGTTTACTACAGTTCTTCCGTGTTTATTGAGAGATTGATATTTATTTATATATATTATATTAATAAAGTCAGTGACATTTTATATTACCTACAGTATCTGATAAATACATATTTGCAGGGCTCAACAGACACACTAGCCTGTGGCAAGTAAAAAAACAGTCTGGCTCGTGTAGGGTGGGCTGCATCTAGTTTGTTTGGCTACGTAATGCCGTACCTTAAATACAGATATACACAAACAGTTTGGGTTCAAATCATGAGTACGTACTTGTGTCAACGTCTCATACGTCGAATAGACATTGAAAACAAATATTAAGGGTGATTTTTATGAAAAATATATTTTTAAATGACCTTTTTCGCAATATTTTAATTCATTTGTAGTTTGTTAATGTTTTTTTGTTTTTTTAAAGAAAACTGACATTTCTAAGCACGGAACACAATCTAAATTCCAGAACCAACAAATCTATTTAACATATTCCATAAAAAGCTTTGTGTCCTTCTTTCTAATTATACAAAAGGGTATTGTATAGAGTTTTTCCTTTGAATCTAAGCATATAAAATATCTCCCTATATATATCAAATACATAGGTAGTTTATATTTTGTGGTATTTTGGGCTAGTAAATTTTTTGCAGGGATAGCTAAAAAATAATTTTTATCCCCAGTGGGCTAGTGGCTAGTTTTCATTACCTTCGGGCCTTGTATATATGTGGTCTGTCAATACAAATACGAACTGAAATATTTTTTTCTTTAAGGTGAGTCTGTTTTACTATTCTTTTGGATTTCTATGAACAGATTACTTAGATTAATATATTTGAAATTCCGCAAATTGCACTTAAAGTAGCACAAGTTCATCGTCACCATGAAATAATAGTGTAGAAATTGATGGTTTGTATTTAAAAGTCATATTGGGGTTAAATTAAGTCTTATGAATCAAATAAAGCATTTGAAATATGGTCAATACTCCTGAGTATCAGAAATCATGCCAGAAATTTGAATATAAAAGAGACAGTTCAGTGAATATCTTTGAGCAGGTCTTCAGTTTTGCTACTGAGATCTTTTTTTAGGGCTATTTCCACAGCAGGCAAATGTTGAAATTGGAGAAGGGATGTGATCCCCCCGTATATAAAATATATGCCTGTATATTTATGAGGTAAAATAAAAAATTGGATACTTGATTGTAGATTAATATTGTTTTTGTGATAGCTCACAACTTATATATCTTCAGCAATACCTCGAAATACGAAATAATTTGTTCACCACTAACGTGGACAATAAAAACCACTTTCAAATTGAATAATAGCAATATATATATTTATTTTTTGGCAGATATGATAGGATGACTTGTATTAAAGTCTATATTTTTAAGACTTGTGACTTGACTTGTGCTCAAAGATTGAGACTCGAGACTTACCTGGACTAGAAATTATTTTTTAATAAATTTTCTCATAATTAGAATAATTTTCAATTGGTCATAAGCTGGTATTCAAATTAATTTTTTATAGGAGAAAAAACTCAAATCGGGTAAGAATAGTTAGGAAAATATTGACGACTAGTGTAAGTACCTAGCATTACTAGGAGTTATTAGACGTCGACAAATTTGTTTAAAAAATATACCGTGTAGTGAATAAGTCTTACACCACCTCTTTCACTGTATTTTTGAGGGGTTTGGGTAGTTTCATGATAAAGTTGAGCACATTAATAAAAAGCTGTTGTTTATATTTTTCAAACGAGATATTGTAAACAAGTATATCTAACTTCTGGACAAAGATAGAAAAAAAAAGATTTTTTTTCTCGCAAATTTGCTCTGCACAGACCACGACACGTAATCCTTGATGTTACCAAACACTTATTGAGGCCAACCCGGAGAATTCCATGGTCGAATTCGCAAAAAAAAAGAATCTTCTTCCCAGGACCTCAACCCACTGGACTGTAACATCTGGTAGGGGAGGGTAATCCAAGGCTTATCGAGTCCTCCATCATAGCGACGTTGAAGACTTGAAATCTTCTGTGGAAGACGGTGAGCTGCAGCTACAACTGAAATTAGTGTGCAGACTTCCTATCTGGATTGGAGACTGTAATTGCCGACAATAGCGGTCAAGTTCACAAATAATGTTCCTGTATGTATATTAAATGTATATGTCTTTTATGTCGGCCATGTTAGAGTTCATTTGACTTAATTCAGATTAAAAAGAAGTACAGCATGCAAGATGGTACAAAATATATATGGTACCCAATATATATATACTTTATTTTATTGAACTACCTCTTTTCTTTTTCTTCTTTTTATTATGACGTACTGAGCTTTATTTACACACATTCTTCTTTCTTTGACCATGTAGTCCCACAGTTCATATCAACTTAAGTTGAGTCCAACCAAATCAACAATTGTTCAAGAGGACAGAATATTAATTGAAATCCATGTAAAATCTTTGAAAAATCTGACAAAACGAGAGACACATAATCAAATTAACTACTCGAAGTAAGTTACTTTGCTTCATTAACTCTTCCAAATAACGTCACCAATCCCACTTGAGTACTATTTCAATAAATATTCATAAGTCCTCGAATTCTTTCCAAATAATGGTACTAAATGTATTTTGTCAAAATTGGCTCAAGAATATTTTAGATTAGAACCACTTAAGTAAAAAAAAAAATAAATTTTTTAGTCTTTGTTCCCTGAACCATTATAATATTGAATCTACAGTTGCCCCTGAAATTGGAAATCCCAATCAGAATCAACGAAACATAATTTTGGTATTTTGATTTAAAAAAATAACTAAAAAGGAAAAACGATTATAAGTTTGATAATGTCTTTTTTATTTAATAAACGGTCCAGTTGCAATCACTTATTGCTTGATACAATCAAGGAAAGTGAAGAGACAAAGGAAATTTAAAACAAGACAATCTATATTTCATTATAAAAATATGTTACTTTCCAATATGTTTTTATAAAACCCATAATAAAAAAGTTTTGCTTTATACACGTTTAGAAATTGCAATTGTGCTAGGGAGAAACATTAACCAAATTTGCTAAAATTTTGTATTTGTGCTCTTATTACCTAGCCGCAGTACCAAAATTAGTTTTTACTGATTCCGAATATGTTGGAACAACTGCATCACCCTAATGTACAGTTACATTTTAGAATCATTCTTAAATATTTTTTACTTGTCATTATTGATTCATATTAAGTCTAATTATAGTATTATTATCAACAGTTACAAATTTGACGGTTTCATTGTTCTTTTTGATATTACTGCAATTATCGTGATTAAAGGATTATACTATTAGGAAATTAAAATCCATTTAATGGGATGAAGTCTGCATATGATAAACAGGCATAACGATCGGTAATTAGATTTTTTTATAAATTAAAAACTCTTTTGTTTTAATGAAAACAGAGACGCAGATAACTATATCCAATTAAGAGTAATTTAATTTGATTATCTGCTAATTACGAATATGTAGTTAATTTTCCCTTTGTTCCGTTTGAATTCCAATGTTTTTAGTTATAAATTTTACACTTTCTGAAGATTGTCGACGATTATTGAAACAGACAAATACGACAATATATTTATGGTTCATCAACTCAAAAACAATCTAAAATGACTTTTCTCAATCTCTTGGAAGAATACACACCAACTTTCAGCCAGATCGGTCTATCTCTGTTTGGTATTCGTTTGAATCGAGGAAATGGTGTGATTTGCAAACATTGGACGAAAAAGAATTTCGTGTGTTGATTAAACATTACTTTATGAAAGGCAAAACGCCTCAGGAGACTAAAAAGGAACTTAATAAACATGATGGAGGTTATTCAATTTTGAAAGAACAGTTTATAAATGGTTTCAAATTTTCGGAGTAGCCGTGTGGGTACAAGTGACGTCCTGTTGAGGTTAATACTCCAAAATTCTTTGATAAAATCCATGATATGGTGATGGATAACAGAAGAGTGAAGGTGCGTAAGATTACTAATGCTGTGTGCATTTTGAGCTCGAACCCTATTTCCATTAATTGGCCGACCACAACTGCTGAGGTGTGAGCTGGTGTATTGTCGTGATGGAAAATTACGTTTTTGTAGGCCGGTCGTGGGCTTTTTTTTTCTGGTAACTCAATTTTCAAACGTTCTAATAACGATAATGATATGCAACTTCAATAGTTTTACCCTTTTCCAGACAGTCAATGAGGATTATTCCTTGTGAATCCAAAAAAAGTCACCATAATCTCTCTGGCCGATTCCTTGATTCAAATGAATGCCAAACAGAAAGAAATGGACCGATTTGGCTGAAAGTTGGTGTGTGTTCTTTCAATAGATGCTACTAACTAAACATAACCTTGATACGCCCCCGAAATTCTTGGACTTTGCACGGACTTTTCAAATGAGCCTCAAATCTCGAGAAAGGGTAGTTTTATAAATATAGATTAATCCAAGAAATACCATGAAATATGCTCTCTTTTTTCCCTTTTGGGTTGGAGATATCTTCTATATTAATAAAGAAAATATATATTATTCAAGCAAATTTTATTTGTTCGTCGACGCCTAATAACTCCGCTGAATGATGGGTACTGAAGCTAGTAATTAATAAATATAAAGCTATATAAAATCTTGGAGACATTTATTATAATAGGTTGGGGAAAAAGTGATTCCGTATTTTTTTTCTTTATTTCAATGCTTTATAACAAGCGTTAGGCTCATACCATTTAAGACAAGCATCCCCCGTTTTCTTCGGTAAATTGTTGCCAACAAGAATCCCACTTCATAGTGTCCTATTTGTAGAAGCCCTTGTCTCTAATGGCAAAAACTTTGTACAATCAATTTTCATATATCTCTCTATTGATGCTGAATTTGTAACTCCAAGCTGGTTGGTCATTGACAGGAACAAGTGGTAGTTCCTTGTTGGGAGGTCTGGACTATAGGGTGGATGCATAAAAACTTCCCATCCGAACTCCCATAGCGTCTGCCACGTCATTAAAGATGTGTGCGGCCTGGGGTTGTTTCGATGATGTCTTTTTGTCTCCTATTCACTAATACTGGCTGCTTTTGTTCGATTGCAGCTTCAAACGGTCGAATTGTGTAGAGTAGATGGTAGAATTGAGTGATAAAAAATCACTCCAACCAACAGTATCGGCCCCGTACACATCGAAACATTTTTTGGGGGGTTTTGACGCTTTCTACCCTTTCAGATAGTAAAAATGTAAAATATGGCGAATTTATTCTTTTAAGACTTCCATACTTGACGACTGATGATTCACGACTGGACAAGCCAAGTTCAATATTGTCTAAAGCCTTTTTAGTATACACTCACACTTTTTCAACACCTTATCGGAAGATCCGATGTGACGAATAATAAACAAAATGTAGTTAGTGAATAGAAGGTGCAGGAAATGCGAAATTACTCTTTTCCTAATCTCATTCAATTTTCACGTACATTTAATAAAAATTTTACTAATAGAACCATTTAAAAAAAAATAATAAGTTGGTCCAAAAAAAGAAGGGGAAAATATCAGACATTCCATGCTTGCAGTATTTATTCATTTATGACATAGGAACATTGTCAATTACTGAAACGTAACTAATGGAAAAATATGGTTTGTTATTCTCAAATTTTAATCCTCTTTTTTTAAGTCTAACAAATTACTTTGTCGATTGAAACATCAATCAAGTCCCATATATTATATATGTAGATATAATTTATTATGAAAATATGATTCAAAATACATATATATATATGTATATATATATAATAACTACTGTGTCATGTCTGAGTTGATGTGCACTTTTTTAACATATGTACATTAGGCAGATGAGTAGTTATTTATTTTTTGTAAATAAATTCCCTGCAACAACAATGGATTAATGTTTACATTTAAATGACAAAAAGTACACGTATTTTGTTTTTAAATATTAAAAAAACACGCATAATTTACTCTAAATATCAGCGTGGTTTAAGAAGTCTTAGTTTATTACGGGTTTTTTCAATTTGATATTTTAAGATAAAAGTAGTGACCTGCACTAATATTGGGGAAGTTCTAGCCCATGTTCCCCTTAGGTTGCTTGCAATATTTAATGCATACAATAGGGGAAGTATACAGTTCTATTTCCATTATTTTATCGATATTTTCGACGTCTATATTACAAGAACAGACATAATCTTTGTAACCACCCGTTTTCTGTTGCATTCAATATTGTATGGGGTCCATAAACAGTACAAATTTTTTTGTCAGCCTTATCACCTTGGTCGTAGTTATACTGAAGAATATATCAAATTTTCTATTTTTTTCATTATTTTTTGATGTAATAGACAACTGTCAACACTCAACACAAAACTGTAAAAGAACTTTTTTTAAGTGGTCGCTTAACATTTGAGCATTGTATTAATCGATAGATATAGTTCAATAAAGACATCTAGCAAAAACGCTCAGATTTTTTTACTTAACCTAATATCTATATTGATAAATGTGATAGAAAAATGTTTCTCAATAGGTTGGTCGTGACCCAAAAGGGGTCAAGGAAATTTTATACTTATGTATGGTGTAGAGAGTTGATCGAAAATTGTAAAAATAACATCTTATTACTCCCTTGTGCTGAATATTTCAAGGTTTTAAGTTAAATCAAGATTTTTACAGATCCTTTAGTAAACAGATACGCAAAAATTCACTTCATCCGATAACTGTATTAGAACTCAAATGAATTCTTGAATAGTATAAGGATTTGTATATATGTGATTCTTACGTTTGTATTGAAATAATTATAATGTAATTTGTATATCCGAATTAATATATGTTTATTGGTTAATAGTAGGAATTTAAAATCATTTTATGCGTGACGTTTTCTGTTAATATCACTTTAAAAGTCAAAGTTTATTCAAACACTAGATAAAACTCATTCAAAATATTTAAAGGTAAGAAAAAGCATTACCCTAATGTACAATATCAAGTGTGACTTAACGGATATGATGTAATATTTACAGCATTTACGATTAACTTTAGTATATAACTCTTGTTTGTACATAAAATTGCACGGTAAAGTATGTTTAGCAAAATAAAGCAAATGAATCGTCATAATTTAATGGATCATGGAAGTACTCATCAAACGGAATCGTGATTAAACTTTTTCCCATTGTGGACGATTAAAAAGAAAATCTTATGAGCAATTATGTGGCTCGTATTTATGTAATATATATTTTTATCCAATTGCACATGATTCTTCTTCGACTTAATCAAGCATTGCAATACCTTTTAATACACTATATACATAGCTTATAAGTATATTGCTCTCGATTTGAATTACTTTTCTTTTATTAAAAGTAACAAAGATAAGTGTCACATCAACACAAAAGCAATCTTGAACAAAAACAAATTATACTTAAACGACTCAATACTTTGTTCATATAATATTTCTGTAAAGTATGGACTTATATGAGGAATCAAGAAAAAATTGATAATAATATCTTCCCTTAAAATTGAGTCCCCCACAAATAACAACAATTTGCAAATTATCATTAAATTAAAGTGTAGGAGTAAGTTCAGTTGTAAATGGATTTTGTTATTTTTTCTTAATAAAAAAAATTGTCAGTAACTATTTTTTTTAAAAAGAATATTAACAAGGGTCTTACTTCAGTAATGTCATATGTCTCACTCCTGCCTTCTCCTTGCGTTCTTAAAAAAATCCCGTCTCTACTTAAAAGTTATTAGCGTAAGTACCTGGCATTGACCGGTCTAATTAGGCCTTGGCTAAAAGACAAATTATACTTTGAGAATTTATGTAGAAAATAACTCCCCAACAAATTCTCAGTATTACCCTCTGTTTTTCATGAACACACTTACACGTAGTTACTCAATGTTTTGATGTTCTCTCATTAGGTTGCCAACAGAAACAAAATTAGGGGGCTAAAAATGCTTAGAATTTACAACCCTCAATATACAAAATTTTCAATTCTTTTTAATATTACATGCTGAGCTTCAGCTACACCCCCTCTTTGATTAACTTTATCTATAGTGACGTTCATTTCTTTTTATTTTTTAATATGAAGACTTGAGCTATAACTAAATACGCTTGTAGTGCAAAAAAACAGAATTTTTTTGCTCTATTGATAAAGACAAAGCACTGTTGGAGAGTCCATTCCTACAAGTCCGAGTTAAAGGCTCGAGTATTTATGCTTTAGTTATAGTTAATTCCGAGTTTCCAGGGAAATTATTTTGTCGGGTCAAGAGTCTTAACGATATCATTCAAGTAAAATTTCGAGCAATAATTCCATCTTATATCCGATGTTCTTTTATAAGAAGATCAATTTCTATAAATATCATCTCAAATTATAAATCCATAATTTTAAAATTATTGAACCTAGTCATTTACTCACCACCAAAGTAACTTACAATATCTTGTATGTTGGGGAGTGGATATTAGACGCACTTGAGTCAGAGTCTTCAGTTTTGCAATTAGGGTTGTTATTAATCATAAAAACGTTTCTTTAAATGGAAACTAAGACCCTTTTTTTTACATTAAAGTCAAAAAGCACATAAGGCAATGTATCAAATTTGTAAGTAAGGAATTGAAAAATAAATAAAACTTATATTTATTGAAAGTTTGGAAAAATAAAGGATCTAGTACAACTGATTTTGTATTTGAATATTTGAAAAATGAGAGGAATATTAAAAATCAACTTTCTGATTTTCCCTTCTTTTATAGTTTTGTTATTATTTTTCATCAAGTAGTCAAATTGCATAAACATGTCGAGATATTAATTAATGTTAGCTACTGCTCATACTCTTAAACCTTCAATTGACTTATTACACTTTCTATGACCTCCAATACAGCCTTCCAAATGAGTAATACCCATCATATTTTTTATATTAATAATGACAGATGACCTTTATGTGCCATTTGCGGCTCCTTCAAAAGATTAATCAGAATAATTCAATATAAAAATAACTCATCCCTTCCCCATGTTAAATTTTAAAATGTTGAGCATGTTGAATTTTATATCTATTGCATTCATACTTTAATAAATGTGTTATACGCAAATTTATTGTGTACCACGGAGAGATGATTTCACCTCTGTATCTATGTTTGTCCAAAAGTGGTGGTTAATATCGTGTTTTCACCTTTTGTCTCACTTTGACCTTTAATCTTGACTTTGGATTTCTGCTATATGGAGCATCTTTATTAAACCTATATAAAGACCCTTACTTCTGCTTTGCATCTGAATAAGCCCTAATGTTATTTTCGATTATGTATTTTTATCTTTTTGCGTTACCGTGGCTTTTGACCTGGACCTCTCAAAATTTAATAGCCTCTCACTGTGATCATATTTAATCTTTGTATCAAGTTATATCAAAATCGATCAGTAACTTTTGCCGTAGCCCTAGTAACAAGTAAACCAAAAAACCCAGCAAAGACATAACCTCTGTTGAACTTTGTTGTCTGGGGTAATAAAAATCATTAGTTAAAAGAAACCAAAACCTCTGGATGAAAGTTGTATTGACTATGAATGTTCTATTTTAAATGATAATTTTATATTTAAATTCTTTATTTCGGCATTTTAAAATTTATGTTATTTTAAATATCTGTAAATTGGTTATTTTAGATGTATGTTTGGTTGTTTGTTCTATAGGTTATAATATTGCTGTTACTTTTATTTGTTTACTTTGAGGATACTAAACCAGCCAAACTTCAGTCCCAGAAAAAAGAAAGAAAATTAGTTGAAAATTACAAACATAGTCCAATCTCCTTTTTGTAGAAAAATGCTCTTTATTTATTTTTGTGTTGATAGATCATATTATATCATTTATATAAACTATCTATTAATTGTATATAGTAATGTCTAACAAAATGTTCTTATATGTATGTATTTTTTCTTATGTAAACACACACTTTTACCCAAATTTGTATGAATCTATTATTATATTCATAAACTGTCTAGTCAATGTCAGCACTTTAAATAAATAAAGAATATTTGTTCATGGAAAATCTTTCTCATTTTAAAAGACGGAACATATTTTACTTTAAAAAAAATATATAAATTAATTTAATGAAATAAATTTATTTTTATGCTAGTATTATTTGTGTTGAAGGAAGTTCAATTTAGAGAGGATTTTGGCTCTGATAACTCTATTTTTATTTAACATAATATTTAATCATGAAAATACTGTTATAATTACATGAATAATGTTTTTAGTAAATCTTTTTTTTATATCAACATAGTACAATGGTATTTCTTACTCGGTATACTCGTATATATTCTTTTTTAGAAATGAAAATAAAGAAAAGGGCAAAAATTAGTTAACAGTTGCTATTTTTTCCTAATTGTGAGATTATTCTTCGGTGATAGTAATGGATTGTTCATAGGTTAGCAACAGGTAATTCCAGTTAAATCAATCAATCTTTAGAACACTAATAGAGGCCAGAGAAGTGGAATAACGCTAGATGGAGTAGAAAATTCGACGTATTTTTTAGCATGCAAATATTTGTTTCCCCCAAAATTTGTTCCTTATTAGTATATTTTCCCATTTATTAACGATATATACCCTATAATCACTCCAACCAACCCCACCCCCTTAAATGAATCTCGATTACGGCGTTACAACTGCATGTGGTCATGAATGATGAAGAGAATATTTGGTAACTCCTGCCTATACCTTGTCTGATGCGGAGTTGGAATTGTGTTGATTTCCTTCCTCTCATAGTTATTTGCAGTAAATCTCAAAAAACGTCATGCCAGCTAACCTACTCTTGTCTAAAACATCCTTCAAATTGTCAGAATTACCAAGTTAGTTTTCGTTTTTTTTCTAACATAACGAACAGGATTACGACTTACAACCAATAGCTGACAAAAATAAAATATTTAGGAGACTCGGTTGATATTTTGAGGATATCGTTATGATAGCTAGAGTTGACATGTTTGTAACGAAAAAACTCCCTTTAAAAATTAGGAAAGGAAAAATGGTGGTTGCATTTGCTCTTTCTTCTTTTTTGTATATTATTTCATAGGTCGTTGTGGTTTAACTTATCTCTCCAATGTAAGTATTCCCGCCTATCTTTGTTATAAATTGTTTTAAAAATGCATACTAAATATGTTAATTAAATATAATTATAATATTTTCTCAGCTCTAGTTATTTTTTTAATATAGAGGGTCTTACTCTTCAATACAATATTTCATTTTGCTTTCCACAATCATGCAACAGGTAGCTGATATTAAATAGGGTGTTTATTCAGATCTCGCTCCTGCCTTCTCCTCGTCTCTTTTTCCCCTTACAAAACTGTCAACTTCAGCTATATTACATATCAATTTTAGTTGTAACTCCCAACCTTTACTTCTAAAATTGAAAGAAAAGCCCAATGACGTCATTTCCCCCAACTGTTGAACTCTTTTTTATTTTCGTAGTAGGGATATAAATCGATCAGCACCAGAAAATAGAATAGATTTAGAAATGGTTGATATTTTTAGGATATCATATTGATAACAATATGATTAAACATTTTTGAGAGAAGCAAATCGATTGCTATCACGTCGTTAATGCACTAAAATAAGAATTGGCTAGCTGCCATAAAATTTGTTTTTCTCTTTTTTTAGAGAAGGTTGAGATATTCAAAGATATTAAAAATAAGTACATTTTTATATCTTCATGTCCCTGAATTATTTTTGCATATCAAATATGTCAATTTTGTATAAAATTTAAGCAAAATAATCACGCATAAAATGGTTTCAAATTTATGTTATTGCCCATAGTTCTGGATATTTTAAAGAAATTATAAATATTTTAAGGCAAAATTAAGAATCCCATAAAAGCAAACCCTTAGCCCTTTGAGAATCCAGATTAGTCGTAATATAATCATCGGATATAAGACATCTCCGGAATGAGCAGTCTTTTTTTACAACAGGATCCGGACAAATATTTCATTTATTTAACACCTTAAAATATTCACCAAAGGGCGATATTAGAATATTATTTTACATTTTGGATTGATTCTACATATAAGAGTTCCGTGAATCAATTTTTGGTCACAATTCACTTATTGAGAAACATTTCTCTAAGACACTTCCAAAAGCAACGAATTAATATTCTATATCTATAAAAATATTAAATATTTTAAATACATATACGTAAGACCCAATGGCGAGCGGGATTAAGACGACCCCAATATTCGTGAAGGTCACTATTTTTATATGAAACAACCAAATTCAAATATAGGTTTATTTTTTGGGGGGCCCAAAAATATAAATAATTATACCTTAAAATAATACACTATTTTAGTAATATATTCATATCAATTACGTTTAATATTATTTATGCGTGTTTTTTAGAAATTTTGATCCGTAAAATAAAATTAGTCACATGTTTCGGTAAAAATTGATTAATTGGTGTTACAGGAAACTAATTTGATAAAAGTAAAAAACCATTGACTATTTGTACATTATGATTGCTATGTGATATACATAGAAGGAATTGAATTAATATAAAGAGATGGAGTATTGAGATATTTTAATTCAATCACGTCAACCACAATTCAATTAACTTTAATCATTTGTTAATCAATAGACAATGCCTTACAAAAGACTCCATCACGTCAAATCAAAATAACTATGGAGTCAAAATCCCGAATTAAGGGAGGGAGTATGTAATTGTTCATATAATTTATGCATAAAGTTTTTAGCATGACTCATTTGTAAAACATTTTGATTGTGATTAATTCTTTAAATAAGGCTCATTAAAATATAAAGATCCCTGGAGTTTGAAATGCTTAATCATTCATCCATTACCCGCTTATCTAACAAATGCAATTTCCTCTTTATTTCATATGCCAGAGAAGATTTTGATTTACCCGTGATTAAGTATTATCCTGGAGAAAAGTCATTTTTAATCTCTCCCTCATCTATTTTTCTATTACATAGCAAAGAGAGTCCTTTTAATAACACAAGAGATGAAAGAGAAGAGGAAGAAGTGAACTGTGCTCAAATGAATCTCACTCATATATTAAAATTGAATTCTTGTGGAAGAATTGAGTTTATGATACTCCTTAATAGTCAATAATTACGTCACAAATATTGGCTCTTACAATAAGTACATACAGATCTGAAATATAGAAGATATTTTAGTCAATTAATTAATTAACAAACTAACAAAACATTCATTGTGTGCAAGATGGCACAAAGAACCTGAGCTATAGAGATAAAAATATAGAGTGATGATATGAAGAAGAAGTTGACGCCGTCATAGTTGGCCAAATCATTCAAATTGTAGTAGTAATAAATAGGATTGTTAGCAACATAGAGGGTGCTTCTCATATTTTCATATTCGATCCTCACAGTATTTTAAAATATATGATATTTTTCTTTATGGAGCGCTTCAGTTATTATAGAACTATGGGATAATTCCATTCAAAATCTGGAGTTATTAATGTATAAACAACTACATTTTTTATTGTGCTCGTCAACTAATTTACGGTTTCAACAAATTTCCCTGCCTTTCACTCAGTGTAAGTATTTTAATTCTATAGCCTGAGCCCAACAAACAGACAACCAAGTAAACAACTAGAATCATCCCTTTTTTTCCCAGGTTTACACGTTATTGAGCCAAGTGATCCTCTTTTGTGGCTCTCTCTCTTAGCTAAAGGGTATGACTCACTCTGAAATTTGATAGTCTTTATTATATAAAAAACAATTTTGATTCATATTTTTTATATACATATGTATGTTTCTAAAAGATAATTTATATATCACCCTGTTAACTCTATTGTATCGTGCAATTTATATAAATAGACTAAGGTCCAAAATCAGACATTAGTAAGCAAATTCTTTCCAGCTATATAATTATTAATCAATATCTGTTAAAAATGGTTTACAGCTTAACAAGAGTTAATTCTAATTGAACAAATCAACGTCCAGAACACTGATTTGGAGCAAATTTGTTGGCGTGATATAGGGGATTCAGTGAGTATCATATTTTGTTGATGTACATCATTTTCACAGTAGCATACAATTAAATATGAGATTGCTCAAATAGTATTTCCATTCTACGTAATTTCTAGTACGTTCATTACGGACTCAATATAGTTCAATATTACTACAATGTTATGGTATGATTTTGTTGTAACACGATGTGATCTTTATCATATCTATCAATTTTTCTTCCTAAAAAATGAGCAAAAATGGTCCAAAATCAGTTGATGACAGTAAGCTCCAAGTATTGGGCTTATTTTTTTATTTTAGTGAGGGATTTCTTACAACCCATCAGCGTTCAGAAAACTAATACGAGCCAAAAAAAGTGGAATAAAACATAAAATCTTTTCCGTAGTATAATTTAATTTTTTTAATCATTGCAACTTACTTTTTGTTAAAGGCTTTTCAAGGACTTTTTAAAATATTTATCTACATTGTACATATATTGTATATAGCATGTAACCATACAATTTGTGAAGTCTTCCCCCTCCAAACACTGTCCAATCCTGTATTGTACCTATGACGTACATATTTAATCAATAATAACTCATATTTGGAGAGAAAAAATATGGACTCATAAAATATCTTGAATAAAACAAAGAAACCCCTGACTCATGGTTCATTTTTAAAACAATGTTCTGATGGGTTGACCCGTTTTTTTATTTCAAATAACTTTATATCAATATGTTGATAGATAATGACCCAGCAAATCCAATTCTCTCCTTTTATGTGTTTAACTATGTATCCAAAACAAAAGCCAAATACAAGTAGCAAGTAGCAATACCCTTTCCCATGTTCGCTCTTTCTTAAAGAACACATCTATCCACAAAGGGAGGTCCGAGTACCTACAATACAATTAGGTGATCCATACAAGGATACTTTGAACATCTGGTGAGGAAAACTTGCAGTTTAAAGGTATAATTTCTAAATACAAACGTAAGAGAATAAAGAGATCAATGTGTAGGCGTTTAAAAGAAGGGAAAATAGCCCATTGGGGCAGCCATTCCATGACCCAAAATATATCATTTCGTTTCAACTTAGTACATAGATATATAAATTATGTAATTAATCATCATCCCATGAGCTCATACAACGAAACAAATGGAAGAAATTGACATGAAGAACTTGAAGTTAATGAATTTTTAATTATGTTTTTTTTTTTTTTTAAAGATTGGATTATACCTATCATGTGTAGATAGGTATAACATCCGGTAGAAAATATTTTTTAATACATACATATATAATATTTTGTTTGTAAAATATAGATCCAAAATATTGGAAAGATAACAGACTTAAAAAACAACACAAAATATTAATCTATCAACTCTGATTTAAATCCTATGTAAAACGGAACTTCGCAACAATGATCCATCTATATATAGTAGGTATACTTATATTAATAAATTGAACCCCTATTGTAAGGCGTATCTTGTCTAAATATCTATGGATATTTTAAAATACATACATATATTGTCGAATGTTGAAGCATATATTATATGATGTATTTACATTTCTAAAGACCTTTAGTCTTCATGGAAAGGGGGTACCTAAAGATTAATATTATAATGTTTTAAGTTAAAGTATTGCAAGATACAGGGTGCGACATCATAATTTCCTTTTTCGAAAATGAAATAAAACAAGTTTTATATATGAAAAAAGTTATATTTTGTTTCATTATGATAGTATACATTTACAAATTTGTTTTACAGCATTTTGAAAATCATATGAGATAAGTGATGTTCCCCCATTGTTAAATAAATGGTATTTTAATACACAGTGATTTTTTTTTTTTTTTTTTGCCTTATCTTTTAACAACTTTTCATCGAGGGATTTTAGAGTAATAGTTATTCTTATATAGATTTATCTATCTACTTTTTCTATTTCTCTCTCTTGGTTTCTATCCCTTATCATCCTCTCTCTCTTTGTTTTTATCTCTTCTAGCTGGGGCTTGCCAATATATATGGACTTTTATTATGAGATCAATTAAAAAATGAGTTTCCTCTTTGAAATATTCTAGTGGCTTTATCTCAAATTGAGAACGATATAGAGCGTTTTTGGGGAGGCTTTTTTTTTTAAATCAAAGCTCATATTTTCAGCTATCCCATGGGATACTAGAACTTTTTTAAACTATTCGTCTTGAAGTTATGAGCCTTTGAATAAAAAGCACCTATTTTCTACTTTAAACAAAGATAACTCGAGTTAAAAGTATCATGCAGACATTTTAAAAATGGTTCTAAAATTTTTTAATATTCGGCTTTAAAATATTATTAACATAATTTATCCCTATCTTCAACATCAAGGGCTTAAAACAGCTTTGAACCTTAAAAATAATAAAAATGTATGGCCTTTTTTTGAAGGCCACGAAGCTCTGAGAGAAAAAATAAGGCCACATTTGGAATCAAGGAATCATACTCTATTAAATTTGAGCATATAGTTTTTTGTACCATTTTTGCTGTTGGACAGTGTAATTAGTTGACAAGGTAACTACTTTTTGGCGATTCTGCAAATGTCTTTAAAATGTGGTTTTTCCAATTTTAAAAAGGTACCAATCCTTGCATAACATCAAATCTGATGGTCAGTGATCCCACTAACGCGTTACATAGTAACACGTTACTCTAATCTGACTATTTTTTATATTTTTTTTGTAGTAGCGAGTAATCTTACGTGCTACTATTTCCAAAGCAGTAATGTGATTAAAGTTACTTACCAGTTCATGGTTTGTTAAAATTTTTGTTATTTTCCTTCGAAAATATATTCTCAGCTTCGATAGTCTAATGACACTTAGACCTTAACCATCAGAAATCATCATAACGCACCTGTTTCTTTGACATAAGACGGTGCATACACCACTCTACAGCACTCAGCATTATTGGTAGGGTGGTGATGATGGCTGTGTAACTGCTGCACGCTATAATAGTCTAATGGATAGGAGTGCATTACTACTACACACAAAAGATATCAAATTTTATTTTATGGACTGCATAGATTTTTTTGTGCACTGACAATGTTCGAACAGTGCACGATTGCGCAAGCGCGCAGTTTGGAATTGACTACAATTTACAGTATATCAGCTTTTTTTATGTTGCAGGGGGGTCAGCTGCGGAATGTAACTAATAAAGTAACGTGTAGTCTAACTTGGTTACTTTGAAAATCAAGTAGTCAGTAAAGTAACTAGGTTACTTTTTGAAGGAGTTATCATTAGTTGGAATACTTTTTCCAAATAACTGGGGCAAATCGGATAATGGCGCTAATTAATTCTCTAGAGGTATATTATTGAGTTATTTGCGTTATTTACTTTGAAAATTTTAATTATGAAAATATTTTAAAAAATGTTTCTCTTCTGTATATTAGTAATTTGAGTAATTAACTAATTTTTATCAATCGCAGCAATAAAAACCCTAATGAGCTAAATTACAATTCCTTTTGTCTTATGAAATATTATGTCAAACCATTTTTTTTCTCCATATTTATTTTCGTCGTCAAATGCTAGTTCCTCAACTATTCCAATCCCACTCTAAAGACTACCTACTCCGTTACTACTTCTACAGCCTGAATCAAACGAGTGATAAAAAAGGATGTTGTTGCACCCTGTACTTGGTTTGTGATTGTTTTTTTAGTGCGAATTTTCAATTAAAATAACAAGTTGAATATTGGATTGCTTCTATATTTTCTTACTTTAGTCAGAGAGCCAATTTAAAAATCGATTTTGTCATTCAGTAAATAAGTATAGTTTTCTAGTCAAATGTAAATATCTAAAGGATTTTAATAAGAACAATTTTTTCTAAATCTATCTACCAACATTCCCAACACTCCTCCCTACATATCAGACGTAAGGAATATCAATCTATTTCGGAGCAGGCTTCTCCGTTTCAAAAGAACAACCACTCTAATCTCAGAGATACCGATCTGAGAACCATTCAACTTCTTGTGACTATATTGATATGTTGATATTTTTTTATAAATGGATATACAATATAGATACACTGAAAAGAAAAAGTTTTGAAAAATGGAATTGTATTTATTTTTCTTCTTAGCTATGACTCCATCATCAGGTTACATAGTAATTAAGCTATTAAAATTGTGGTTCATCAACATTTATTTGGAAAAAATTACATTATTTTTGTTTAAATTTTAGCTTCATAAAAACATCCTCCCCTTGCCGTTCAAACTTCTTCACAGACTTTTGGTATTTTTGCTGTTAGTTTTTCAAGATTGTATTTAGAGCAACATTTTTTATATAAAATTAAACATCATTTGATGTCATCCTCTCTAAGCATATGTTTAAAAGTAATTAAAAACTTCATAAAATTATCTTGTTTACTTTCATATTCAAGAAACTTTTATGAGCTTTCATTTGGTACCATTTATATTGCAATAACACCAACTTCTGGGTAGCTACAATGAAGAAAAAAAAGATAAAATATATCGAATTTTGTAGCATTTTTGAAAAACGTCTACAATAAACTTAAATGGTATTCCAGAAGGAATATCCAAGGTGCAAAATTAAATTTATTTGTATATTTAAATAGTTTAGACCTAGGAGAATGGGGAAAATATCAGTTTGCATATGTTTGACAAAAAATGTCAAATTTGAAGAGGTTTAAGGGACTGTTTGATGTACAAGAGTAGCTGTGGGACACTCCTCTATCCAGTGCAAAACTGACAAGACATCCTATTTTCAACACTAAGAGGAAGTCGGACTTCTGTCAAAAAATTCAAATTACTCTTTGGAATCATTTTTTTGTAATATAAACTAGACTTGGAGCTTGGATTTTTCATACTTCATAATGTTTTTAATCAGAGTTATCGTTTGAAATCCTATTGGGTTTTGCCGTGATATTAGCTTTATGTATCTACAAATATGTCATGCCAAACGTTAAACAGTCCTATAGAGTTGGGCATTTAGGATGCATAAGCATCCAAGTTTTATTACCATGCAAGCTTTTTTTTACTCTATATTAAGGAAAATATTGAACTATGGGATGTAGAAATGTGACTAACAGATAAAAGGACTTAAATCTTTGCCTTCTCAGGGGCATCGACAGGGGATGGGCTGCAGGGGCTGTAGCTCCCTCCTCCCCTCCCCCACGCAATAAAAAAGAGAAGATATTTTTGCTTTTTAGTAGATTTTTTTACCCAAAAATTTAATATTAGTAATTTTTTCCCAAAAAAAACCATTTTTTGTCAATAGCTATAGTTTTTTTTTAATTTTTTTCTAGAAATTTAATTTTTTCTAAACAACTGGGTTTTTGAAATTTTTTTCAGAAAATGTATTCTTTGAAATTTCCTTTTTAAAAATGTTTCCAAAACATTCAACTTTTCAAATTTTTTTACAAAAAATGTAATTTTCTGTAAATCATTATGAATTATTTGGTTTTTTTCTCCAAAAATATATAGTTATTCAGAAAAATAATTTTTTTTTAATTTTTTGTGAAAAACTATTGATTTTTGAAAATCTTTTCCAAAAAATTTAATATTTTAAATTCAATTTTCGATTTTATTTTTGGTGAATAACTATATATTTTTGAATTTTTTTTTTCAAAAAATTATAATTTTTCCATTTAGTTTAGAAAATAAATCCAAAAAACAACCCCCCCCCCCCCCCTATTATTCTACTTTTCTCGTCCCTAATCGAGATACATTTTTTTTTCTTTTCTTTAGATTTTTTAAGAGTATACTACTCAGGAATTAAATAATAATGGCAACTGCTAAGAAAAAGAAAATTAATTATTTTAGATATCCAATTTCATCAAGCTGGCTGACTAAAAACTACACACAATTTACATCACTACTTATCCCCACTCCTACATAAATCTAAGCATCCTCAACTCGAACAAGTTGCAACACATCCCAATTTCTTTTCTTGTGCGCAACATATGTAGAACCATATATAAATTCTACACATGGACAGAATAATGAACAATGAGTCTCCAACAACACCCACATGTTTGTCTTATTAAGCTTTAAATCCTGCGTTTTCCTCCCCTCTTGGATGCATACATTATAAATAATATATGTATACACAGAAATCAAGAAAAAAAGATTATATCAAGAGATTTACCATGAAGAAAATATAACTTAACCATGTAGGTACGTAATTTTGGAATGTTATTTCAAGGAATGGATGGCAAAATGAAAAGTTCATTTATGCAAGATTATGATGCAAAAAAAAATTTGACAGGTGAAGTCAATGGATTTATGAAGACTTATTTACTTTTCACAGATTGTAAAAATATATCATAAATTAGAGGTAAAGAGTCATTTATGAGCGTGAGTTTGTTAAAATACATACAATTCAAAAGCAAACTATGTAGGTATATTGTACATTATACCTTAAAGAAGCGTCAAGAAAATTATACATACATTCATAGGTGCCCTAGTCAAACACGTTTTCAATGCATGTTATTTTTATTAAAAATAATACATTTCCCCATATGTGGATCTAAGCTGTAAAGTTACTTTTAATATCGACACATCCCTTATTTATTTATGGTATATATGCGAAGCAAAAAAAATACTCAAGTGGCGCGAAATTCAAAACAATTAGGTAAAGCCAATCAGAGTCTCATATCAAAAATAAATGAAGGACAGCAGTTGACTGTATATCATCACATAGGGATCCTCATTGCATGCCTAACCCTTTGCTCCTAAATAATATTTATAGAAGAAAATAAATCAATAAAACATGAGCAAACTAAATAAAAAATATTAATAGTCCCAATCGTCTTGTAGCAAAATAAAAAAATACAACTCGCATTCAAACTTCTATGTGGAAAATAACTGATTCATACAACCAAGCATGCAGATTCTAGACCTTAAAAATTACTAGAGTAACTATGACAAAAGAATATCTTCTGATTAAAGAACTCAAGTACCTTAGGAAAAAAATGAACATCTTCAAGAAACCGTTAATATCCTCCAATCGGAGAATAAGAAGCTACATAAAATCTAAGTCATATTTTCAAGAGACGATGAAAGTAGAACTTCCCCTTATAATCGTACGTTTAAATCAATCCATGAATTTAGAATTATACCGGCTCTGACGTCACACTCCATCGACAATAAAAAAAAGGAAAATGCGAGCTGAAAAACACACATCAGTCCAAAAACCGTAATTAACATACTTAGTAAATTTGAAGTTACCTTAGATAGTCGGAAGTTGGGAGAGAGAACCTGAGCCAACTCATTCTTACTTGTGGGGCACTTTTCCCGAAATTTTCTGTGTGGGTGTTCCCCCAATAGCTCTATTGGGTTCAAATCAGGAGATTGAGCTGACCATTGCATAATAGATATGACGTGAGAGGCTTCTATCTTTTCCAAGAAGTTTTTGCAGACCTTGAATGTATGTTTTGGGTCGTTGTCTCGTTGAAAAGCAAGTTGTGGAACATTTTGAATAATGCTTTGAAAGATATCACAAATGCCTTTCTTGAAAAACTTACAACAAGAATGCCAAAGGTCTATAAAGCAGTTATAGTGGCAAAGAGAGGATTTTTGATGAAGTTAAAATTTAAACAAATAAATGCTTATATCCATATTTAACCTTAACTTTTCCTCATTTTAATACCCTAATTACTGTGTTACCTGATGATAAAGTCATAGATAGTTAGAAAAATAAGTGAAATTTCATTTTATTTCCAAACTTTTCTTGCCAGTGTTTATTACTCAGTTGATTATTTTTGGATATATGCATTCAAAAACCAAATGACCCTATTATAAAATATGAAATAGCAAAAAATAAAGAAGAAAAAGTGATTTCATTAGACAATTCCCAATGAATTTGTTTGGTTTTTTTCCTTATTTAACGAAAAAATTAAGAACTATAATGATACCTACATATTTCCGGAAAAATGTTATAACATATATATATACAGAGTGGGGACCCAAAACGTGCATTTTTAATTACAAGGTTTCATTATGGAACCAAACGTGAGCTGAAACAAAAATAAAGAATTTTTATTTTTATCCCACGTCTTTAAGTGTCAAAATTCCGGAACAACAACAAAAAGGCAACAATTGTGCGATCGCCTCTACATCGATGTCAGTAGCGAGAAAGCTGCAAATACAAATGGCATCTCCATCCGGACTACCTACAACATAAAAAATTACATTACATCCCCATACACTCAAGAAGAACCGAAACTTATGCATCAGCAATATATTTGACTTCTTACATACCTCCATGTGGCCCTCCTCCAGCCTGATTTCAACCCCCTTGACATGACAGTTTGGATTCTCTTCGAGAAAAATGCCTCCTTCACATCTCCCCACTCTGTATATTCAAGGTTGAGTGACTATTATTATAAGATCATTGTTAAAAAAGGTAAGCAATTTCTTATCAATCATTTAAATGCACATTTGTCTTTCTTTCTTTTTAAATGATAGGCTTTAATGTTAATACAAGGAGTAAATAGTAAATAGCTCATTAATATGAGCTTCATGCCACTCAAATTGCAAAAACTCTTATACAATAGTAATGAAGAACCTTTTCTTCTTCCTCATATATTTTTATATTTTGGTTAGAGAATCCATAAATTTGATATGTATCATCATCACATCAATTTCAATCGATAGACCTCTTTGTATGTAAAAGGTTAGCCTATTCTATCTTTGTCATGAACACTTTTTATTCAACATATATATGTATATACCTAGTACCATACAATACAATACCTATAGTGAAAGGAAACAAAGAGGAAGTTGTCTCAGCAAACAAACAGACCTCTGTTTGTAAAGAGAGAAAAATCAATATGAATAGATATTTAGTATTGTCACAACATGGAAATACAAAAAAAAAAAAAAAACTGTTGATGTCTTTTGTGTAGGCATTGATTAAAGGTTCAAACAAGACCAAATCAAAAAATAGGAAATCACATTGAGGTCATTGATGGAAAGAAAAAAAGTTTCTCCCAAGATTTTATAAAAATTTCTTCTTCACCCTTGAAATTTAAAAAAAAAACAACAACATAGAGTTAAATACATTTAAATTTGGCCATTCCATTACTCATTTTCACAAAAAAACAGATTTGACAAAAATTTGATATGTGGTATCATTATTAGTAGTCCTACTCAGAAATACAATATTGGATATGTAATTCAATTAAACAATGACGTCTTTAAGATGAAATAATTAACAAATTTTTGATATTTGTTTGATTTTGGATATATCGTAAACCAATGCATTGAGAGACAGGCATTACCTATATATCATTGAAGAATTAATTATTAGATTTAAAATTTTTTGATTAACCATGTATTTTAAAGTTCGTCATTTTTGCTTTTTGAAACATTTAGCAGTGCCTGCATCGTTATCATCTTTTTTTAATAGGAAATAACAATTTTTTAGGGATAGCATAATTAATATTTATTAATGATATTCTGTAGTTCTACAAAACTTATTTTTTCAAAAAGTTCACTTGACTTCCATTTATTTTATATAAAAAGATTACTTTTGATCATAAGTAGATAATTTCACCTAGAAAATACATACAAACCCCTTGATAAAATTTCGATTTCTACATATTTTTTTATTGAAACTTTAAGATCATTTAGTAATAATGCAGTACTACACTTTTGAATTTAAAAAAATTACTCAAATTTTGAGTTGTCGTTGACTTACTGCAGCTCAAAAAAAAAAAGGTGCAAATAAAAATATTGGAAAATTGAACATGGAATATCATAAAATTAAGTATTAAAAGGTTTTTTGTTGTGTTTGGGATTCGAACTTGATACATTAAATTGTTCTTATTCAAAGGCTAAAATTATCTTGATTGTAATTTGACTGAATAAGTCCTCTGTGTTTCTTTTGTACTTAAGTTTCAATCTAATATGAAAGGAAGAAATATTTCAAATAGTATAGCAAATTTAAAAATTAACAAATTCTAAATTTCACAACACTCATATCCAAAAATATTATTGACATCCTAACAACTATGGATGCAAAGTACATTTGTGTGGCGATAACATAAAAGCAAGCTGAGATGATATTTCTCAATATTACGACAGTATGATAAACGTATCCGTTGATATGAGTACCATAATTTATATCTATTAAAAAAAGTAATAAAGTATTTGGGAGCCGCGGTTTTTAAGGTTAACTAAATCTGATAAAAATTGGTTATTTGGTAACACTGATCATAAAAGATACTGAAAGAAGAAAGAAATCAGCTGGTTAAGAACATGCCTCACGAACTGAAATTGATTAAACAGATGACATCAAAATTTGATTTAAAGTTCGCATACTGCACGATCAAATTGACTGAATTTGTATATAAATGTTCATGAAAAAATTTAAACAAATTTTCTTCATATTAATAACTTGTTGGACAGTTTTTCAGTGGTTTAATATTGTATTTGAATCTTTAAAAATGCATCTTCGGTTTTCATTGTAGTAAAAACTTAAATTGCGTATTTCTCTGTTTCATCTAAAAGATTCCAACCTCCTTTTATGTTATCGCCACACATTTATAAATGTGTACGAGTGTTGATAAGATCTGAAATCAGTATCGCCTAAAACAAATACTGCATATTTGTTTTAGTAAAAATGATATCAAACTTGAATGAGAAAGGAACTGAATTATTTTTATAAAATAATATTATCATAACTGATAAATTATTTATGTATTTGTAACCTACAATTCACCTAATTTATTTATTCGATTTTAATAAAAACCAATGCCAAATGAAAGTTGAATCAAATTTTTTTCCCCTTAGTCAATATTGTAAGCCGTAACAAAAATGGCCTAGACTCGACCTTGATCACTAGACTACAATAGTTGACAATTTGATATCTAACAATCAATTAGATTGACAATTTTTATATTAGTTGGATAACGCCATAGGGTTAACTCGGGTAATATATGCACTGGATAATATAAGACAATCTAAAATTCACTTTCTTTTGATAAATGGCATCATCTTTCAGCCATGTTGCATTCAAGCCAATTGTTCTAACTATGTGAAGAAGATATGTAGTTGGTACTTTAACCCTTTTTCACATATTTTTATTTTTTTTCATTGTTCTCTGTTAGTGGAACAAAGATAAAATAGTAAACATGGAATACAATGCAAATAAATGTCTATGTGGTAATAAACATTATTTTCTATGATGATATGTTTTTTAGAGATATAATAAAATATATGAAATGATTCTGAGGGGTAATATGTGACACACTATTTGGGATCAGGCTTTTAAACGTTTCAATATTTTGGTTTTCCTTTCAGCCTTCTGTTCAATTTTATATTCTTCATTCATCGTTCAGCCATTATTTCCATTCCGTTCCAGGTTCCAATTATAAGGTAGTACCATATACGCTGTAAAATCAATTTGATAGTGTCAGGGAAAACTAGGTTTCAAGATTTTAACATGATTATCTGGTGAATATTAGCGTTAAAATGAGCTAGAAATGACTAAAATCAGACCACATTCATTTTCGAGAAGGAGTCCAATAAGGAAAAGTATAGACAATATAATTCGTGCACAGTACAGCAACAAGCCAAGAAAAACTGGACTGTGGACTAGTCGAGAAACTCAAAGAAACCCCGCAACCTCGACTACGTTGTCGATGAGGTTCCGCTGGTCAACCAGACTAAGTTCCCAGCCTCTGTCATTATTCTGGGAATCATGAACAAGAAGAGGATGCCCCGTATTGGTTCCCAAAAGGCCTGAAAATCGGTGCCATGGAGTATCAGTGTGTCCACAAGAAGGTGGTCTTGTCCTGGGTGGAGTCCAATTACCTATAGAAAAACTATGTGTTCCAGTGTTCATGTTCGATAAGATCCTTGAAAAAGTGCCCGCCCCCCCCCTTGTGCCACTGCCAGAAAATACGTCCCACATGTGGTCGTCTTTGCTTTATCAGCCCTTCAAATCATATTTAAAAATGTAAAATCAAATATAAGCTTTGATTTCTTGAAGTTATTGTAAAAACTATCGAAACTGAACGCTAAAATCTGATTTTTAGTGTTCAACGTTTAAAAAAATTCCGTTCCGTTTATTGAATTCACGTTCCATCGAAAGCTCTTCAATTTTGTATTCCGTTCACAAGCTTGATTGGGATAATATAGACTATGACTTTGTGGATGTTTCTGATATTGTCAGGATGCTTCCAAATACTCAATTTCTAGGAGGTGCATCAAGGGCTAGCAAAACTTGGAATTTTGGCATATATTTTTCAAACTTTTCAAATTAGGAGGTGTAGGTATATAAAGCCTAATAAACACTTAGTACCTACATTATATGTGATATCCAAGTAATTTTATCAATCATATAAAACGGTTTATACGCTATTACCTAATTATAAGATAAATAAAAACAATTCAGGAATTTATTTTCATTGTAACTGATGCAATTTTGGAGGGCCATATTACTCTGAGCATGGGGTAATGTGGCCCCGTTTTCAAAAAAGTCTTCTAACTTCCAATATTTTATGTGTTAGAGGATAAGTGCTCATAATCTATTGTGAAAGTTCTATCTACATGACTATAATATATTGGAAAATATAGGTGATTTGAAAAAAGTGGCTCAAATAAATAGGGGAGGGGGCGTGTTAATTCATGAAAATGAGCAAATTAAATTATAGCTCTATTTTGTGGATACAAAATGATCTTTTAAACCCTTTGTAAAAAAAAAATCCGGCTGAAGCTCCCCCCCTCCCCTTATCTCCAAAATTACTTTTCATCCGTATCAATGCGTATTTCTTTAATCCATTTTCAAACTAATAATAAGAAACAACTCGCCTTTTTATGCTTAAAGCAATAGTTATATAATATCTTCAGTTTATAAAGTACAGTTTTAAGGTCATATAAAAGGTCAGAGGTCAACTTCTTCTAAATTTTTATTTTAACGTATGTACTAGACTGTCCAATTTTGAGGGTGATCTGTTAATTCTATCTTCTGTTGTATATTGATGAAAAAAATATGTTATATGTAAAGGAATTCAGAAGTTTCAATTTTAAAGTTATGTTGTTGAATATCAAAAGTTGCATTAAAGTTCATTTTCTCAAGTGATACATAAGAATATAATCCTTATTTTTCATTTTGAAGAAGAATAAATTGTAGTCCAATGAAATACTTTGGATACTATAACGATCAAAACCTCTTTACTGACCAGTTATGGCCAGAAATTCAAAAAAAAAAAAAAAAATCCAGAGTGCTTCTTAATTGGTTACCCCTACTAATTCAATCATTCCAATTATATTATGTTTGAGTTATATGAGGAAATAGATTGGAAAAAAGATAACCAAGTTTTCAATAACTAGCTGTGCTAGGTGCAGAGGTTCGAATATTCTACGGTTGTAAATATTCGATCTATCAGTATATTACTACTGGATGAAAATAAACCTTTGTTTGTTTTCTAAGAAAAGGTAGAAAGTAAATAATGGATACTCACTTTTATATCTTTATGTAGTATATTTTGTGGTACATATTTGCAACTTGATTGATAGATAAGTATCATTAATTTGATTTTGATTTTAAAAATGGGAATAGAGGTCACAAAGATCACTTCTATTCTGTCATTTTACATTGTTTCAGGAATGCAAGGAGTGGAATCTTTGTTTCAGGAAGTCTTATAGTTTAATTCAATAATAATTAGAAAATATTACAATAAACTTATAGTTCTATAAATTAATATACGCTCTAAATGGTATAACCTCTGTGAACATTGACAAACAATGTTACTGAAATATGACATAATATAATGGTTGGATATTTGGATTATATTTAGTAAGAAAATCAATTCATTTGTAAATTAATTAACTAAAAGGATTCTTAATTCAGTAATGTTCAAATAATGCTCAAAAATGTTACAAATATTTTTTGTTCAAATGTGATGTATGAACTCTCTGTTCTAGGATGGGAGGAAGGACTTTTAATTTAATTCAATAGTCTCACATGAATCAAGCAATGATTTTGTATATTGAATAGTCCAAAAGGATTCCAGAGGGATCTTAGTTATATCAATTGATCTGCATTTGAATTGTATAAGTTGTCCAAAGCCAGCGTAAATCGTCTGAAAGTTAGTTTGCATGAATTCAAGAAAAAGCGTACAATTAATTCCAAACAGAAATATTAGTAGTTAAATTCAAGAAATACTATTCCAAGTGTAAATTTAAATCTGACACACTTGTGAGTATATTTATGAAACATTTTGTACTTAATAATATAGTCAGGCTCCAGTTTTGTTCATTCCTAATTTATTTTTTCCTTAAGAACACTCAATTTGGTAGACGTGTAGTACATACTTTTGCTTCAATATGAACTCACATTAAGGAATCAAAAAGGGTCAAGGTCCGATAGAAGTCAAAAGTGCTTCAACCAAAAAAAAAAAACATTTTCGTCCAAACATTTTTTTCTGATTTTAGTAATATGGACAAGGATCCCCACCTTCCTAAAATACCCAATCTAATTCACAATCAATGTCCTTTGTTCATGGAATCAGTTAATTCTTAATTACATCAATATATGATTATGAAACTCATTGATTGGTGTGGATTGCAAAGAAACCGAGGTTGGCTATTTGGACATCGCCAATCCCCAAGGTTATGTCATCTCATAAAAAATTGTTTTATTTGGTGTGCAGTTAACCAGCTTAAAAAATTGCACACTTTGGCCTTAGTCACAATATGCTTGAGATCTGATTGCAAGTATTGTTTGCCATTTAAAAATGCATGGAAATATTTAAAACTTTATTTAGTATATGCAAAACAATAATAGCCAAATAATTATTAGAATTTATCGTTACTTTTGGATTTTGGTTCACCATAACTCTAAAAATACATTTACAAAATTTTTTCATAATTAAATTTACGCCGGAAAATATTCATTGTTATATTATATTTATACGAACATTAAATATATCATTTAATATTATTAACGTTTATCAAATCATTTATGATTCAAATTTTGCCTAATTTTTTGCTCAAAAAATATTTTTGGAAATATTCATTTGTAACAATTATCGATAATTATTTTTATTTGAGTAGATATTTATATCGATATATGTTCTATCTTATGAATAAAGCAAAGTCAATCTGTTTGAATTTTTGAAAACAATCGCAGGGTTCAATGTATATTATTATAAATTCACACTCTTACCAATACAGTATAACAAAATAATGGAGTATAATATAGAATGAACACTGTCCAAAATTAATGAAATCTCGAAGCCGTTTAGTTCAAATAAAAAATTAAGAAAAGGAAGAAGTTTATATAAAATTTAAAAAATGAATGTGACATTAGATGAAGTTTAGCAATGAGTTAAAGTACTCCGTAGCTCATCAAATTATATTTAAAAAATCACAAGATGTTACTTTTTGCAATTATTATTCTTGATGCAAAATCGTCTAAGTATTGGGGGACTAGCTACGTGTGAGTTTGCTCATGAAAACACGGAGTAACACCAATGATTTGTAGTGGAGTCATCTTTAATATTATTAAAACAAAATCTGTATGTTCGTCGTCGCTTAATAAATCCAGGCAATGGCCAGTATTAAAGCTAGCATACAAATAAATTAAAGATAAAAAACCATCATTTGGGACATTCTGTTCGTTATTTTTTCTTACTATTAAAAAAAAGTCACAAAATCTGTAGGTTTTTTTTCTTCTTCGGTGCTTTAGACCCGCAAAGTTTGTTTGCAAATATGCACATATTAAAAATATCATCTATTGGTTATGGTATTGCAAAATGTTGCTAAGTTAGCAAATCATTTAGTCAAAAATCCCTATTTAGGTATAAACTAATTTACATCTTCTTTGTGAAAAAAGAACCGCCCACATTTTGCAAAGTTGAATTAGACTGCACAACTTTTCTTAATCATGTTTGTAAGTATATTTTGAAGCTACATGAATGGACAAGATTCCATCTTCATATTTATAATGAATTAAAAAATACTTTGGACAGTGGTTCTCAAATTGTGAGCCACTTTTTTTTATTATTAATTAAATAAATATAATTTATACAATACATTTAACTTTATAAGAAGGTATTGGTCCATTTTGAAATACAAAAGACGTCCTCAACAATTAATCTATAGAATTGGTCTACACTGAGTTTAAAACTAGGTTGCTCCTTAATAAATTTTTCTTTGGGAACGATCCAAGGGGAACTTCTTTAAAGGACTGAATTAGTTCGAACTAATATTAATCATAAAAGTCTCAGACAGGTCAAATATTTTCTGCTCGAACATTAGTCGTAACTAGGATTTTTCTTTTAATACAAGATAAGACTTAATATTTATTTCACAAAATTATTTCATTTATGTTGCCATTTTAAAAAGATATTTTTAATTCAGAACAAAAAATTATGCAGTTAAATATCAAAAACTTTGACAACATAATTTCACTAAAAAGACAATAGCCAGTGTCTTTTACACATAATATAACAAATTTGACAAGAAAATTTTAGTCAATCATATCCTTTACTATAGGGAACTTGCGTACTAGAGCTTATGAATCACTACCTTAAGGGATCGACTACAAATAATTTTGCTCCAAATCCTTTTGATCAGTCATTTTTGTAGGAGTATACATCCAAATACGACAATATTTTTTTGAATAATTGATTTTACCAAAGTGATTCTAAAATCTCTGATATAAGGAGTCCATATTTCACTTGGTAATAATGGGTGTCTCTGGTGATAGTTCACACTGTTTACAAAAAAGGTAGCCAAATACACCGCAGTGGTAATCGTAATATAACAAGAGTTCTTTTCATTTTTTCCCCTCTTCTTTTACTCAATTCGACTTAAGCCATTTTAATTTAGAATGTTAATATATGGAATATTTCAAAGAGAAAAGTCCAACAGTACGAAAAATTGACGTAATTGGCCAATTACTCCATAATATTGGGCATTTTTCTTTTTAAATAGTCTAAAGGTTGATAGATGCAATTAAGATTTGTCAGATTAATTATTGCAACGGTTATAAAGAATTTTCAGGCATACCGCCTAACAACCAAAAAAATAATTAGTGTGGATTGATATTGGTATCTATTCTCCACTAGAACTCAAAGATAGCGATGTAATTCCCGAGATCAGTATTGGTCTTAATACCAATTTCGTCTTAGTTTCGTTGTCATGGCCAAGATCAAAGTAATTGGATAAAAAAATCTTGTCCAAAAAATAATTATTAATTTTGTATCGATCACTCAAAGTATTTATCTCCTCTTGGTCTCCAATAAGGGGGTTTTCAATGGGACTTAAATGTATTTTCAAGGGGGGAGGGAGGGGGGAAAAGTATATATTAGTGCTGGGATATAATGAAGAGGGATGAAGTACGGATATAAAAATCACACAACCTCGTTTTTGCTGAGGGGGAACCCTTCAATAAGTAAATCTTTGATGTTTGGCAATATTTGAAGACAAACCAAGGAACAAAGTAAAGTATCTGGATATACATGAAGATGATGTTCTTGGAACAAGTATATAGCTTGAATAAAACAACACCGATAGTATAGACAACAACTTATTAGCATTATATAAACCAATAATAATATATTCAAGACTCAAGTTTGAATAAAAATATGCATATAATTTTTTTAAATGCACTCACAGAAAAAATTTAGTGCAGTATAAATAATATTTCACTCTGAATACAGAATTGAAATGCACATTTACTTGCTACAACATTATAGATACAATTATAATATTAAATACAACAATTTTTGTATTTAGACACATACAATGAATTTAAGAAACATTTGACAGTTTATTCACATTTCTATTCGTTTTAGGATCATTATGTTTCTTGTGTTCCTATTTTCTTGAACATTAACAGAGGGCATAGCCATTAATTATGAAATTAGACGTGTCTAAACTATTAATTCAATCAATTTAAAATCATTAAATAATTTTACTACGCATTAAGCACTTAGAAACAAGGTTATAAATTTAATATATTTCAAATGTTGAAGGGACTATTTACGAAGCTCTGGAACCGGAATCTTTAATGATTGATTTTGAAAAGGCCCTGTTGAATTCATTTGAAGAAAAAAAAAATCAGGCTACAAACGTTGCAGGATGTATCTTCCATTTGTCAAAAATATGGTTTGCCATGTCTTCGATCTTGGGTTAAAAGAACGCAAAATGGTCAATCCAATTTTTATCACAAAAGTTAAATGTTTTACCACGTTGGTGTTTTCACCAGTGGAAAATGTCATCGATGGTTTTGTTGACTTGATCAATGATGATGATTTGCGTCAAGACCATTTATGCTATAACGGTGGCGTTGATTGGCCATTTGGGGGGGGGGGCTTGAGGCCCCTTAAAAGTTTTTGTAGACCCCCCCCCTATTTTTAGCATATCATATAAACTTTAAGAGGAAAATGTTGTGTCTTGACGAGGGAGAGACACAAACTTATTTATAGTAGGAGAGATCCAGGATGACCGAGAGACATGAGGAGAAGAAATGCGTGGAGGAGTAAAACACTCTTTTCAGGAACATCTGTATTATTTATTATACAAAACCATACTCTAATTTATTTACAAAATACGAGACCATTTATACTATTTAAAATACAGTACTTATAATACATAAACGAATATACAAGAAGATAAGAACATGAAAGGAAATATGAAATACATAACAGAAAACGATTTACAATGGCTCTATGTATAGGAGAAATTGTAAATCGTCTTCTTCGATGGCCCAATCCGCTCTTCGATGCTCTTCCATATATTAGTCTTCCTCTGTCCTTATTGATGGTGAAGAGAGTAAAATTCGCAAATTTTAACTTATTGGTATACGAGACATTAGAAAAAATTAATTTCTCAATTTTCATAATTGTCTCTTTTGGTTCCACATTTTAGTCTTCCTACCCAAGAATAACTTTCAAATAAGCTATGACGCTATGAATTGCATCAGCCATATTAACTTTATTTGAACTCACAATATACACAAACTTTGAAACTGGAAGTTTTTTATGATTTTGATAGGGATAAAAAGTAAGCTCTTCTGTAAAAACAACCTTACTTGGATCTCTGAAAAATTGTTGAGTTGATTGGATGAGTGAAACGAGTCTATTTGTTCATTTAATATTTCCGATTATTTACCTCGTCTTGATTCAGAAAATGCCCAATTCGTATTTCCCCTTTCGCAAGATTAAGGAGTGTGTTTCGGGTACAAAGATTGATGGAACTAATCTTTTTTAGTTTGCTTCTTTTTAATAGGATATGACATGAAAAAGGGGAGGATTTGTTATCCGATAGGTCGTCTTTAATGTCTTTTTTCCTAAATGTAATGAATCCACACTTGATTTCTAGTAGGTGTCAATTCATTTCTACATATACAGGGAGCGGGGATCAAATTTCCGCCTACTTTAAACCTTGATAACTTGAAGACGACAATATCAAATAAAAAACCGGTTACCAAATAGGAAAGCTATTCTCGTCAGCTGACGATACGTAGTTCAGGTAGCATCATGCCGTCATCATATGAGGAGATAAAGAGCTATAAGTGGAACGAGGAGCTTTCGACGTCCGCCGTAGTCATGGCATTAGTTAATAATGGAGGTGAAATCTCCCATTCAACGATTGCTTCAACCTTAGGAGTGAATTTACGGACTGTTCAGCGTATCCGTAAGAAGCTAGAGGACTCCTGGGATGTTGATGCCACCATAAAGAGGGCACCCAAGGAGGAGGGCGCCGACAGGAAGGTCAGGGACACCGACTTTGTCGACAAGGTGAAGAAGATGGTTGAGGATGACCCTACCAGGTCCATGAAGGCCATGGCGAGGGATCTAACCTGCCATGAGAAAACAATAAGGGACTATGTATCTGAGGATTTAAGGCGCAGGACCTACAAGATGCAGGTGGGCCAGATCTTGACCCAGAAAGCAAAATACAACATACTGATGAAGTCAACAAAATTGCTCAGCAAGCTCAAGCACCCAAAGCAGCCCGGGATGCTATGGTTTTTCTCTGATGAAAAGAATTTCTGTCAAGATCAGAAGGTCAACAAGCAGAACAACAGGTGGATAGCCACCTGCACCAGTCATGTGAGGAAGGTAATGAAAACCAAGTTCCCTGCAACAGTCATGGTGTTCGGGGTGGTCAGCAGTGAAGTTCATGTTATGCCTCCCCACATGTTTGAAACGGGTCTAAAGGACAATACAGAGGTCTACCTGGAGGTTATGGAGAAGATGGTTCTGCCCTGGATCCAAGGGGTGGCCGAAGACAGGCCCTGGGGGTGGCAACAGGACTCAGCACCCCGCCATGTGTCCAAAATCTCTATACAGTGGTTAACCGAGAACTGTTATGACGTCGTAACCAAGGATTTGTGGCCTCCTAACTCTCCCGACCTTAATCCTTTGGACTATTTTGTCTGGGGCTATGTCGAGAGACATACCAACAGACATCCCCATATCACCAAGGCCAGCCTGATGGACTCCATCAAGGAAGTATTCGGCAACATGGACAATGAGATGTTCAGAAGAGCCTGCGGCCGGTTCAGAGGCCGTATTGAGGCCGTTATTGATGCCAACGGTGATGATATCGAATGAATGGCTACTCTATATCTTTATGCTCGTCATAGTTTTGATTTTCAATAAAGAAGTTAAAAAATGTATATTTTGTGTTGTTTTTTGTAGAAAAATATTTTGGTGACAATTTGATCCCCGCTCCCTGTATATTTAACTCCTAGCCTCCAAAGATTTAGGATTGTTGGTTCCACTCCTGCAGCTTACAACAGAGCAATAATCTGAGTAGGCTAAATATTCTTATACAGTAAGTTCACGTCGAATCTCAAGTTATGTCCAAGTCCTTGAATATTTTCATCAAGTCCTCGGGTGTCATTCAAGCTCATTTCAAGTCAATTACTATAATAAAGAGTCTATAGTGTTAACGCTGAATCTGCAATATACTAGCTTTAGAGTTCATTACGAATAGCAAGACTTAGCTATTAAGTCCATGTCAAGTCTCGAGTCTTTGATTGTGAGATCGTCTTCAAAATAGGAACTCAAATCCAACTCGAGTCGTAAGTCTTGAGTCTAAGTTCCCACCTCTGTCAATAATTGAACATCGTATCTTAAATTATACAATTATTATTATAATAACAATTAATAAATCCTAAATGCGTAATTGAAAACTCATTTTCCCTTTGTTGGGAGGGATATTCAGAAAAGGAAAAATCAAAGAACAAAATAATTTCTTCTTCCCCCACATTAATTTTAGAGTGTGATTTTTTTTTCTTTTTTATAATCACCAAATTTGATAAAAAAAATTTTTTTATAAACTTTAGAGTGAAAAATTTGCTGAAGAGACTAAATTTCAAAGAATTGCAATTTAAATATAAAAAAAAGGATTTTTTTTGTTTTTATGAGTTCTAAAAAATTATGATATTAAAATTTTTTTGGACAGAAATCAATTTTTTCCTTGTGGTAATTATAAAAATTCTACAAAGGGGAGGGGACAATGGCCCCTTCATCCCAGCACAACTGGTGGTTTAGAATACAAAAGTATTCGAGACAATATTTAGAAGTATGTAGAAATGTTGTATATATGAGAACAATCCTATGTTAAAAAATTAACTGTTTCAATTTTTAGGTTCAGGAAAAGTATGATGGATACTTTTCAAGTCATAGGTCATGTATATATATATTTATTAATATATACAGGAAGGACTCATTAAGGATACAACGTTCCTTTGCTGGTGCACTTTTTTAGGTTCCTTATATGGATTGAAAGACACAATGGCATTTTTGCATTTTACACAAAATGGGGTTCCAATTTTTATTTTTATTTTGCTATTAAGGTAGAGTTCAAGTATGCAATTAGATCTGTAAAAGAAACATGGCATTTAACAAATATTTTATATAATAAATCATATAAATGTTTTCAGGGAGTAATTAGACCAATGGGATTCTTATTCTCTTTCAAATATTTTATGACTAAATCCCTATGCAGCATTTTGTTGTTCAATAAAGCAGAAGTATTTTGTGCATAGAGTAATTATCATCTAACTACACAGAAGACGTACTAATTATAGCTATTTATAGATGAATAAATATGAAGTGGATAGTTTAAGTCATTATACTCTTTTAATTATCTTATTTTAATTTACATGGGTAGCTACTTAGATGAGAAAAAACTCATAAGTCAACATTTCATAATTGTATGTGCATTTAGTTGTATGTTTATCGTAAAATTAGTTGTTCTTTAATTTCTTACATGAAAAAAGACGGAGAGACTTTGATGATGTACATAAGTACATTCTCCATAGAGTATCAGTAAAGAAGGATTTGCGTAAAGAAAAAACTAAGTTTACTGATTAAAAAGCGAAAAATAGCGGATGAGTGTGCTCTTTCTTCTTTTTTGTTCATTATTTAATAAGATGTGGGCGTGCTCATTTATCCCTCTGAAGTAAGCATTTGCAATTATCTTTTCAGTAAATTGTTTTAAAAATGCATTATAATTTAAATAAATATAAATTAAATGTAAATATTTTCAAGCACTAATGTCATTTGTAGAAGGTTATCCATTTTAGGGTAATAATTTATCAGCCCCTCCCACCCCCAAAAAAACATATATGAGGCATCTGATATTAACAATGGTCTTAATTCAGTAATATTATTTGTTTCCCTCCCGCCTTCTTCTTTCACTTTTACCAAAGTCTCATCGCTATGCATCAGATAGTCTTAGAGTAGCTTCAAATTACAATTGATAAACTACTTTTGGGGATGGGAGCAGATTCAACCCTTATTTTAAGGGTTGAAAATGGTAAACCTTTTCCGAATAAATAATTAAAAAACGAAGATTAACATTTGAGAGGAGAGGAGCTTAGCTGTTCAACACGTTTAATTGAATTGGCTACAATCATCTGTGAAATGAAGGAAATAAACACAGGTCCCACTCTACATCAAGCATAAACATAGAGAGGAGCTACTCCATTTTTGATCAAAAATTATAATTTGAGTTCAACAGGAACTTATGTACACTTATTGTTATAAAACAACAAATACCTAAACATTGCTAGTTTTTAAAGCAATGAGATTAGATTAACTTTCTGTAAGATTTTTGCCTACAAGTTGGTATATTATACAATCTGTAACGTCAATGAAAAATTATTATAAAAATGCTTAAAATGGAAAAATTAATTACGAATTTCTAACATCTAAGGAATAGTTCGAATGCCTACGTTTAGAGTCAAATCTCAGAACTTTTTTTTTTTTGTTTTTACTTCCGGTCAATTGACTCATTTTAAAGTTTTGTTATTTGATTAAATCAGTTATTTTATGTGTCCTTGCTACGATGATGGACTATTAAACTATCTATAGATTATGTAGTTACTTTTATTGTATCACACAGCCTTTGCTTTGAAAAAAGGCTCGAACTCCACTGGTAGTTAGGTAATCTATCCAAATTCTGGAATTATTTTTCAATCATTGTTGTGTATTATTGACAGCTTAACAAAGGCTACCCCGACAAATCAACGTTTAGAAGACTGATCTTGGGGGAAAGAAGCATCAACTGCTGACAACCAACCCACTGTATATTCTTGTGTTGGCAAACTAAGCGCGTGAGTTACTTATAGAGCATGTCCATTGACGTCACAGGTATAGTTGTTAAATAAAATTGACAAAAATTCAAAAGAAATCAAATAGATACTTCATCAACTGGGTTTTAAAATGAGAAAAACTAAACTGCAACAAAGTTTCTTACTTGTTATAAGAAAAAAACACAGAAAAAAACAGGGAATCAAACTAATAGGCGGTCTCGGATTAAATAAAGACAGAGTAACTTTTTTTGGGAAATGGAACATTAAATTGAACATTTAAGTCTTTAATTTTGTAAGTCCTTTGATGAAATCAATATACACGGCAATAGTTCACCATTTTCCTTCATTAAAAAGGAGAAAAAGTTTTAATTTTTAATAAATTTTGTAGCTTTTGCCTTCGTGATGGGCAATTATCATTATGACGTCGACATGTAAACGTGAGCAACTCCAGTGTTAGTCAGCAACAATTTTCCATTCTCTATGAAAATTTACTTGCACACTTCAAATACAGAAATACAACTTTTGAGAATAATTGAAAAACCTCAATATATATATAAGGAATCAATGGAAAAAATAAATTTAGATTTCGAGATATTAAAAGTATTTACCTATCTTTAGAAGTTTTAACATTTTTATGAATTTTTAAATAAATAAAATAGAGTAATTGGATATCAAATTAAAAATATTCAATTTTTAAATTTAATTAATATAATTTAACATTTAATCAAAGATAACGAGGGGACATTATACTATTTTTGAAATACAAAAAGATAACTTTATTTTTAAATATAATAGATATTTAATTTGAATACAAAACACTTGTAACATTGAGTGTTATACAGAGTGCAACGTATATAGTGTTCATATATATTTTTTTGGATCTAAGAAATAACAATGTAGTCGTATTAATAAAATATTGCAAGTGTTTTGTATGTAGCATCAAACATGTATAACGGGGAGCACTATTTTTGTTATTGAGTACTCTAGAGACTAAAGTACTCCCTAGCTCATGAGTCATCACATCTTATTATATTTTTTTATCAAATTCTTATTATTATTCTGTTATTCTTGATGACAGAACCCAGAAAATTGTTATCAAATATTTCTTCCTTCAAAAGCAACAACAGCCTCAACACGCCAGCGAACAGATTGGCAGCTATGACGATGAATACCGTGTCCATGGTATACTACACTGTCATAATGGTAGCTCTGAGCGAATCCAATTTTGAATGGGAGTTGTAGCAGAGATCCTTTTCCAAGACACCTCAAACTGCGAACACAGGGGATGGAAGTAAGGGCTGGAAGCGGGATACATAGAGGCAGGCCAGAAGTCAGCCATATTGTTGCTTACAGAAATGTAAGATAATTATATTCAGAATACAAATTTCAAAACCATTCTCATCCATTATGGAGTTTTTGATGCTGTAGGCAGTCGATATGGACATGCCAACAGTCTCTTTAGCCTTTTCGGCACTTACAGTAAGGCGGCATGGAGATTATCGCAAACAGGGCCTTTTTTTTGTTGCTCCGATATTTTTACACTTAAAAACATGGGGTAAAAACAAAGCGTCTTTATTTTTCTTTCATTTGTCATTTAGTTGCGTAAGGAAACCTCATAATTACAAATAGGGGAGATGCGTACATCCTTAGAACAAGGAAAATATCTAAAATAAATGAATATATTAATCATATTTGGATATGCAAAAAAGAGAACACTTGATCTGATCAGAGTAGATTTTAGGGGTAAGGGGGATAATATTGTGAAATGATTAAAATGCACCCATTATTGATCAGTAATTACAAATGGATTTATATATATATATTTTTTTTTGATAATTTAACAATGTACTCTCTCATTGAGTACTGTATAAATGAATCCAAATACGTATATTTGAATTTTAAAAAAACGGTTCCTCTCCTATTGAGGATCTTTGGAGTCACCATTTCATAATTTGAGCAATAAAAGATAGATTTCTGTTCTTTTAAAATATAATCTATTAATCGTGATCAAACTAATGAAACCCTGACATTTTATCAATTTATAAAAATCAACAGACACCCTGGACAGGCTGTTAAAAGAGGAAATGTCCGGGGAAAAGCAAACAGTTGGTCAGACGAACTATGAATAAATAAATATTTGATATTTGTGAAACTCAAATGAAAAAAATAACTACTAGGTGGCTCTTATTAATCTTAGCCCAAATGGGGTAATTTAGAAAATTTGGGGATAATGGGAGTTTCTATGACATGAAGAAGGAAACTTATTTCCTAATGTTATTGAAACAGACAAATAAACAGCATGCGGCTAGTTAGGAGTGAATTAATTTTACTACAAGTTATTTTGGAGTAACCCTAAAAAAAGTTACCCGACCCCTGCACCCGATCCACTCTTCCTTTACACTCGATCCTATCAAAAGATAATAATTTTATGAGGTAACCCTTAAGATGTTAAATGGGAGGGTCATTCCCCCCTCCCCTCCTTTTTGTTCTTTCTCATTGCCGTCGGACACCTTCTTTTAGGAAGTAGAAGGATGTTAATTAATCTCTTGTATTTGTTTCACTCAGGGGGTATCCCTCCACCTTGCTCCCTTACAAGAATTAATGGAGATTAAGGGAATTTCTCCATTTCTATACAATATATATATATTGTAGTTATATTGGAGTAGTTAGTAGTATGTAGTAGGAGTTGCCCTAACTATGACTCATCTTCCCCACATTGCCTTTCTAATACACACGGCATGAAAAATGCTACTCTCTTAATAAGAAGCTTACTTTATTTTTCTTTTTTTTCCTTCCTTTTTTTGGAGATTTCCTCCCTTCTGCTCTTTTCCCTTTTTCTTCTCCTTTCTCTCCCTTGTTATTCTTTTTCATGAGTCATGCTAGTTTGAATGAGTTTAGAAAAAAATGGCTAAATTATTCTCAACAAAACCAAACAAACCAGAGGAAATTCGGGGAGGCAGTCTAAGGTCTGGTCGTTGGCATGCTACAAAAAAACTGTTAAGCTCAGTATAATTGGAGAAATTGTAATAGAACGATGGTCTTCGTCTCTTCATGAACTGCATTTCTTGTTCTAAGAGTACAAAACAGACTGCATTACGTAGTCACTTAAGGGACTCGAATACCTCGAAGATGTATATCTAGAACTAGGAATACATACCTCCAATGGATATCAAGCCAAATTATTAGAGCCATAACAAGTAACTTATAGGCTCTTTCAACGAATTTTTATGTGTATTTTAATAGTATGATACAATGACATTTGAATATGACACTACAATTGTAATAAATAATAATTGTCTTTAATGATATTTATCGAGGAATATGAATATTAAAACTATATATTTAGGTCAAAACGAAGACCCCCCCTAAAAAAAAAAAAAATTATTATTATCATATATATATATACCATATATAATCCGATAATATGGCTATTGGCTATATGTACAATGGTCAATTATGTAAATCCAGTGAATTTTTTAGCAGGCCCGTTTTTTTTTGGAATTAATCATCTGTAGAATGAATTTTCTTTTCCTCAGCAGTTGTGTATTATTTTTTAATTCCTGAATAGTGAACATCCTTTCCAAAATAGATTCAATTAAATTCAAAACCTGATTGAACATTCCTCTGTACTCATAAATGACGGAGCATAACCATGAGGATTTGTTGTGGATTTATATTGTAAGCCCTTTTTGGACACAGAGTAGAATTGGGCATTTTTCATTTCCCTTGTCAATGCTAATTGTGGCTGATCTAATGAATTAAAATTATTTCTCTCCTTCAAAATAGTCTTCAAATTGTCACCATTGTTACCATGTTGATTTTATGTTTCTTTTTAACATGGCCATTTTATAGAGAATTTTCATCATGTATATATACCCTTTAGAAAAAAGGTAGTTACTCCCCTGAAAACAGTACATAAGTAGTGAAATAACTTACGAAATCTAAGTTGTCTTTCTTGACACTCTTGAAAGATCCATGCAGTCCTCAGAGTAAGAGTCAAGGCCTGTGGTAGGATTTTTATAATACCTAGGTGAGGGGGTGAATATTTTTGCCCATTTCCCCAATGTCATCTCATTTTTTCTGACTCTGATATCAGGTTGCATTAAATAAGATTGGGTGTTTTCAGATAAATAACTTGGTTCATTTAATATTCCGATGGACGTCTATTTTTTCCCACACTGATACTTCAAGGAGGGGGTGAGTTCACACAGACCTCCATGTCACTACGGCCCTGCACTTTATTGAATCCAACATATCAAAAATATTCAGTTAAATAATAATTAAATATTCATTTAAAGTCATTTAGCTTTTTGCTTACAATTGATTAGTTGGTCATTAAATACTTATTTGATTTCAAAAGCCTACGGATTTGCCATAGGTACATAATTTTGATTCCAGACACTTTTTCTGTAGTAGTCTCAATGAAAAAGCCTAATTAAATGAGAAAAAAAAATCTTCATTATATAGTTTAATTTATGCTACAAAATATTTATTTTTGGGTGTGGGAGTTTAAATATAAGTAACTAGTATGAACATTTAACTAAATAGTCAATTAGCTAAAATAATAATACATTATCTTCTCATTTATATTTATAAAATTAATCCTTTTTTATTGATGAGGTACATTTTAATTATGCAATTCACCGTTTGCAACTAATCAAATAGCCTATTATGGGCATCGAGCAAATGGGAGGAAAACGCAGGAGCGAGACATATAGTACTATTGATTAAAGTTCTGGTTTTGAAGGATAGGATATAACGTAATTCTCTGATAAAAATGAGAATCTTCTATATTTTAAGTAACAATATCAATACCAAAGTTAATAGAAATACAAGATTATACCATCACGCGTGTACGAATGATGTTTGATTATCACCACGCTTTTTAATAGTGACGTCATAAAGTATGATTGGTTGCGTGTTTTATCAAAATCTACCTCTCTTACCCAGCAGTGGGTACGATACATCAAATTAAAAATTCTCGCAATAGGGATATGATGGACAATATGATTGGTTGCGTGTTTTGTCAAAATCTGTGTGCCATGCAAAGCAATCGGTACGATATATCAAATTGAAAATTCTAGCAAGCCCGATTACATAATGGTCTAACCTTGTATTCTATTAACTTTGGTCAATTCTATAAAGCCAGGTCAAGCATTACACTAATTATCTGGAAAGAGTATGAATCGTTTCTATCATGGAAGGGATAATTCCCATCTTAGGTAGATTCTTTTAGGAGAACAGGATGGGGTCTATTTGTATCAAGGCCATGATAAAACTGACTATAAGAATGGAACCTTAAAATTCACTTCACATCGCCTTATTTGGGGTGAAGAAAACTTACCCTTGGATCTGGGATCCATCATGCTCACAAAGGATGAAGAAGCGGGACATTTTCGCTTAGGAGTAGTAAAATTGCTCTTCCTCTCCTACCAACCACTTGAACAATCTCCTTTGAGTAAGGATTTCTATGAAAAGGAGGACTTAGTTAGACTCTCATTTCTTAGTAGAGGGATGAAATCATTTTATTCTAAGCTCAATGATGTTCTTACTCAACAGCAGTGCCTTATTAGATCTTCAAGTACAAATCTATATCGAACAGTCATCCCCGTTAAAAAATACATTCTGGTATAAGTGGAATCAAAAAGTAAATAGCTTCAACAGCCAAAGAACGGAATTCTACCATATCTCAAGCATTCCAGGATTTAGATCAATTAATGGAGATAACCAAACCTATGGTTGCCGTATCTAAATCCATATCTTCAAAGATTCGATAAAGAAAAAGGCGGTATAACCGAAGATGAAACCATTCAGTTTATATCTTATCTTTTGAGTTTGGGTATATCTGATCCTATCTCTCGTGAATCCTATGAATCTAGTAAAAAGTATCATTTACAATTGGGTAAAGAGATTTTTACTATATTGGAATCTTCCTGAAGGATGCTGCCGGCACAATTACATTGATACATTGATTTATTACACCCTAGATGCATTTTGCCGAGTAATAAGAGCTCTAGGTATGGAATTACTCTCTCCTGAAGATTTACTGAACCCTTGAAAAGTCATGAGGCAGGCAGGAGTACCTTTGATTTTAAAGAATTTTGATTATGGACTCTCTGTATTTATCAATAATCAAAATACTGAGGATATTCAAAAAGATACTCTTAGTTTAAGTAAAGAAAATACATGTTTGACACCAGATAAATTAGCAAGGTTGATCGCTCTTTCAGCTGGCTTACCTAGGCAGAGACTTTTTACAGCTGAAAAGGCTGGATTACTTTGTCACGATGACTCTGTAGATGGTTTGTAATTTTAGCCAAATAGATTTTGATTCGAGGGTTAGTTAAGTAAAAAAGTTTCAACCAGTTTGTGATTTGTATTTTATTTTATAATTTCTACTCTCGTGGGTCAGAATCCCGAGCCAAAAAGGAGAGAGAGGAATAGATTAGCGATTAGCTACGGTAAATATGACCGGGTCTCCCCTTAAGGACTTAAGGGTTTAATCATGATATTTGTAGATTTTACTAGAATAAAGCCAGTCTGTTTTACGAATCTAAGGGAGTAAGAGTTCTTATTGAAACTGTCAAATACATTATACATCACAAACTCCACCTTAGAAATGGAATTATGGTTGAGATAAGTTATATACATCAAGGAAAGTGAAGTATTCTTATCAATGAAATATTTTTCTTAGAGGAAGAGACGAAGCAGAGTTGACTTAAGAAGAAAATGACTTCATAATTTCAATGAAGGAACAGTGGATGGGTGATGAGAACTCTTCCTGTTCCTCACTTGGGCTTTAAGTCCATTATTCTGTTGTTGTTTTTTTATCTCATTAGTTCTTATAGCAGTATACAATTAGATTTGGAGTAATTTCGTATTTTTGAGTATTGAGGCAATGATTCACAAGGTCAGAAGTAACTATCCCTTGAAACAGAACATGAAGAGAGGATCAAAAATCGTGTGGCTAGGATATCCAAATGGACAAATATGAACTCCAAGGTAATATGAATAGAATCATCCAATTAATTACAATCCAGGCGGAGGAGGTAATTTTTAAGTCATTTGAATGATAAGATTAATTATATTCAATATTGCACTAAGGTAAGTGGCAAACCATAGTCTTTGTTAGAGGGAGATGTTATCACAACAATTTTGAATGATTAAGAAAGAAGAAAATTGACACGGAACAACCATTTTCCTTTTGTAATCTCAAAACAGTAATTTATTTCACCAAACGTGCCCAGTCTTACCAAATAATAAGTAATAAGATCCATTATGGAGCAAATTAAAAAGTAAATGAATACATAATATGAGCCCTGAAGAAATAGGTAAAGGTTTCGTGTTTTCAAATTATAAACTTGCGTTTCGCAAAAACATTCTTTATTTTTGCAATTAATATAATATGACAATTGAAAATATTCATGATCTTATCACTACACAGAATATTTTGATCCAATTAACTAATTTTGAACATACCTATATTTAATTGAATTCAATTTTGCCCATAATATATATATTAATTCTGTATTTACTATGAAGTATTATGAATTAGATAATAATATTTTTTTATTTTTTGTAAACTAAGCAAAATGATTGGATCCTGGCTAAGTAATTATAACTCAATGAGCAGTGCAGCTATTCGATTTCTAGTTGTAGTCGGTACGACCACCTAGCTCTGGACTCTTAACAAGTAATTTATTATTAATCTGAGTCAAATCTTAAGTATTTTTTTAACAGTTTATGCCGAATATGAAGTTGCATATTATTGAAACGGAAGTGTGACTCAAGTCCAACTCCCTTCTCTGATTATAAAATGAGTAACATTCAGTGACATATCACATAACTCAACATCTGAGATATGTATGCAAGATAAATTAGTAGTACTCAGTAAAATTATTGTCAATTTAATTATTAAATCTTTGATAATTCGGGGCACCGTGGAATTGGCTTCCTTTTTGACGCTCTCTTACGTAAAGGTCGTTGTAGAACTCAACCTTCAAGACCTCAAAATTGAAATTAGACGTATTAAATTCCTGAGTCATATTCGATCAATAATAAAATCTTACCATATTGATATAATACATAGTATGAATAATTCAAGTTTTTGTACTACACATCTTAAAACCTTCAAAAACCAAAATATCAAACTTTCCCAATTATCCATGTTGAAAAAGGTTTCTAAGATATAAGTATGGAATGCAATGAAGAAGAAAAAACACTTTGTAATAACAAAAAACTTTCCACCCACTTACAGTGAAATCTTGACTTACAGGCAACATCCACTTATATCAGTATTACGATATCCAAAACTAACTTAGAGCTTACTTCTTTAAAGTAAATGTACACCAATTAGATAGAAAGTATTACTAACATCTTGAGTCACAAGCTGGATGTACTCTTCGGTACTATACGGTTATGTTCAGTCAAATGTTTGTACACCGATAGTGACCCCGAATTGGTTTTCTAAGTATTGCATGATCACTCTGTTTAGTAGTCAAAAGGAGCTAAATCTTTCTCGCCTCTTAGGAGAGAGCGTTCGAAAACAAAAAAACTGCCTAGCTATGTTGTAGGCTTGCCACTCAAATTCGAATCTAATGTAACTGTGACTTCAGTCTCGACTTGGACTCGAAGTTAAAAAATCAGATTGAGATTCACAAACATCCTTTCTTTTATTTAAAATCATTATTGTTATATAAAACTGATATTTATATCATTGTATTTTAATATTAATGGGCGCTGGGGACTCTGACTCTAATTGAAAAGACTCGTGAGTTGAGTTGGACTCAAATATTCTAAACTTAATTCGTACTCAAGCAATAAAATATACATTTTTCAAATAAACAAACGGACACTTTGATAATTTCCAAAGATATATATACATAATAATAATAAGTAAATAGACTAAGTTTATGTTATGAGTAATATAAATGGATTATGCATGAATGAGGTTTAAGTGTAACTTGTAATGCAGTCTTTTTCTTATTATTATCACTTGAGATTTGGTCTTCGGAGTTGACTCAGCTTATAGGTATTAAAGAGGCTAAAAAACTTTTTATTCTCTTTAATAGGTATTATTACCTAGATACACAGATCACAGAAAAAACTCTCTTTTTCATCATCCTGTATTAACTTTTAGACTACATAATGTTTGTACTTTGGTAGATATTAGGTATAATCCATGCAAACAAAGCAAAAAATGACTAACTTATTGAGAAAAATCCTGTGTATATACAACATATATTGTTATAAAATTACATTTTACTTCCGAGTAACATATTTACATATCATGGGTTATTTTTAAGGTGTTCTTTCTCGGCGTTGCTAACCGTTAAATGGTTGACTGTTAAGAAACAGGTAGAGGAATATTATATATTTTATTTATCTACTTTAGATTACTCGTACTGAATGATGAAAAAAAAACCACAACTATGAAATATATGGATAGCCTTGCTAAGTGAAACTCACATTATCAACATATTAACGTATCAATAGAATCCATTAGTAAGAATGCTATTTAAAAGAAAATTAGTATAAGCTATATGAACCCAACTAGATTAGAAAGTGGTTGAGGTTTCTCTTTAATATTTTTTTTAGAAAATGCATCTTGTGGATTGTAAGAAGTAAATCTTCAAAAAAGCGCAAAAAAGATAATGGCTGACTTACGGAATTTTGTTTGAAGAACTCATGTGCATCAATGTTGCATATCTTTTGATTGACATAATTCCCATTTCCGTTTGAAATTATAAAAAAGTTCCTCCATAAAAATTCGACTTACATAAAGTTTAAATATCCTTCTTTTTGAGTATTAAACCCAGCATCACGTATGTATAGAGCTTGCAGGAGATTCATTTTCTTCGTGGGAATTGAATAGTCAGACATGAGGGTGAAGGAACTAGGGATTATCTTGACTCTAATTTGTTTATTTTCTAGTACAAATTCCCAAGAAGAGGATCCTTGCAAACAGGAATACAAGTGCCCACATAGCACCGGGAACTTTGCAGATCCTTGTACTTGTCGAAGATTTTATAAATGTGACGGCTTCGTAGCCTATAAAAATATTTGTCCCACTGGTCTGCACTGGGATGACCTTCGAAAGTATTGTAATTTCAAAACTGAAGCTGTCTGTGGTCCATTACCAGAGGGGGAACCAAAGGTAAGTTATTCAGAATAATACAATTTGTACTTTTCATATTATAAACTATTAATTATATTTTCACCAAATGCAAGATTAAAGAGGATGTCGAAGCTGCTGATAAATGCGATCCTGAAAAGTGCGCACTGCCCTACTGCTATTGTTCCAAGGATGGAACGAAGGCACCCACTGAAAATCCACCTCAAATTATACTCCTTATGCTAGAAGGAGCAGTTAACCAAAACAATTATTTCCACTATGTTAAATTGCTTAATCATACACAGAGAGATACAAACTGCAAAATAAAAGCAACCTTTTTTCTCCGACACGAATATTCCAATTATAGACAAATCCAACAACTATATGCTGATGGAAACGAATTGGCTCTCTCCTCAATGACTTCAACAACCTCACTTCAAAATGAAAACGCCACTACATGGAGAACCGAGTTAAATGTTCTCAAGGGTATATAAATTTAATAATTGAAGAAAATGCTTCCAAATAATATCATATGTATCCTTTCTCCATTATAGAAACACTCAAGCGTTTTTCTTCTGTGCCTTCTGAGGATATTTTAGGTGTTCGTGCACCAGGATTAAAGCCAGGACATAACACTCAATATGAAGTTATGGTAGAAGATGAATATGTATGGGATAGCTCTGTCACAACATATCCCCTGGATAAACCTGTTTGGCCCTACACTTTGGACTACAGTATACCACATAAATGTAAAATATCTTCATGTCCCAAAAAAGCATTTCCTGGCCTTTGGGAAATTCCATTGAATCTTCATTTCGTCAAAGAAGAGGGTGGAGGCGAGTGTCCCTCCCTGGATCAATGTATTTTCACTCATCAGAGCTCAGATGATATTTTTAATTGGTTGAAGCAGGACTTTGAGCGATTCTATAATCAAAATCGTGCGCCATACACATTTCCTTTCCATACCAATTGGTTTACACATCCCACACAAGTCGAAGGTCTTCTAAAATTTATAACATGGTCACTTACGCAGAAGGATGTATATTATATGACTGTAACAGAGCTTCTAATTTGGATGACCGAACCCGATAATTCTCAACTCCCCATTACACTTGCACGTAGCTGTGAGGATAATGATAGACCTCAGCCCTGCTCTAAAGGTCATACTTGTGAATTACCACATACAGAGCCTGGAGGAATTGAAACACTCAGATATATGGCAACGTGCTATGAATGTCCACACAGATACCCTTGGGTGTAAGAAATTTTTTTTGATCGCAAAATATAATCATATAGTATAATAAATATAAGTAAATTTGAATTTTAGGATAATAAAACCTCAGATTAATTGAAGGATGTTTAAGGTTTATGCGTATTGAGTTAATCATATTAAGATTTGATAAAAGAAGGTTAAAAATACAACGCATGTTTTAAAATTATGAAGATAATATACACTTACAAAACAAACGATATTTACGAGTTTATTAACCAAATACAGAAAAACTTATAAAGAATAAAATAAACCTGAGAAATCACACATTTAAACAATTTTTTTTAAGACGAAAAGTTAATGTTCATTATTCATGTGACAATTTCATCCTTTTTCCGATCTTCTTTTTTGAGAGACTTTTCGTTTACAGTCCAATAAATGCAAGGAGTTGTTTTCGTTTTTCTAAATAAATCATCCAAAAGTTGGGGTTTCGCACTCTCCTTAGACTCCGTTGTAGTCTTTTCTTTTTCTTTAGAAGGTCGAACGGCTTCTTTTGGTTCCGTTTTAAGAGGAGGAGCCTCAAATGAGGTCTTTTCTTCGGCTGTTTCTTCCATTTTTTTACGAGTAGAAAAAGTTACAGAGAGGGTTTTGGGATTCGAGTTCGGCCATTTGACTCCATCAAGGGCATGTCGCGTCTCTGAGGCTTCTTCCACCTTAGAGAATCGTACATAACAATGTGACTTGATTTTATTGATCCAAAAGTCCTCGACGTTCCCTGTTCGCTTGAGAAGCTCTTTGAGTTGGGTGAGAGTAAAAGGTCGAACCAGGTTACGAATGAAGAGAACGTCTGTTTCGTTTTCATCAATGAGAGGTGGCGGGGGATCAATACGCGGTCGCTTTGAGGGAGATACATCATCAGTCTGTGATAGTGGTAGCGTGTGCTCGTGGTTCTCTTTGGATTCATCATTTTCTCGTTTGTTCTCATTCTCAGTTGTACTCGTTGCTGTTTGAGTCGGCAGAGTTTCCGTCTTTGTTTTTTCCTCTTCCTCCATCATGATTCCGGACGTATCCTCTTCTACCACCAATTCCTCATCCAATACCGAAGTATTTGTTTCAAGAAGAGGCTTCAAATGGGGAATAATGTCTTTAATAGACTCAGTGCTTACTGCTTCTGCTGATTCTTCGGGTAGTTTGCAGTCACTCCATGTTCGTGGTTTTCTCTCCTCCTTGGATACGGATTTCGTAAGTTTTCTGAAAGGAATTGTGGGTTTAGCAAGAGGGGTTGTCATGGAGGACTTTTTGGTGATGTCCACGGTGCTTTCATGGTCGGCGGCTCCGTTGAGGGGTGATGAGCTCTCCTCCTTCTCTTGCTTTGCTTTTACTTCTTCATTGTCTTTTTTCTGGTGAGTCGAGTCTTGTGCTATTGCACCTCCTTTGAGAGAGGAATCAGTGTCTTTTTTAGGATTCCAGGAGTTCTCATGCGTTCCTTGAGTACGACTACAACTACTCTTGGAACGGAGAGACGTGCCTCCATCTTCCTCTTTCTTGCTTGTCTTCCCTTCCTCCTTCACTTTCCTCCTCTCGTCTCCTTCACACTCCTTGAGCACCGCCTCCGTGTCTCCATCTCCTTCCTCTTCCTTGAAGTCACTCACATCCGCATCTAAGATGAGAGGCGACTCTTCTCCTTCCACGCACATATTCTCCCCCGAGAGGGACTTCTTTTCTCAGACTGCGCAGGAGGCGGATTCAGGGGCTCTGGGTCCACACTCTCAACCACAACATCGCTTCTCTCCGGGAGGATTTCCACTTCTTCTTCCTTCTTTTCCACTTTTTCTATTACAGAAGGACGCGGCTCCTCGGGCTCCTCCTCCTTCTGCTCCACAGCCTCCACAAGTGGCTCCTGTTCCGTCTCTCCTGCCGCTTCCGCCTTCTCGCTTTCTTTTAGTTCCTGAAGGTAATTCTCCAGCCTTTTGAGCAAGATTGGCTTCGTCCCAGTTTTTGATAGATCATACTTACCCAGAAGAAGCCTCAGGTCAACCACACGCAGCTCCTCCAACTCCTTCCAATCTCCTTTGTCCAGTTCCACCTTCATTTTCATTCATTGACGACGTGCGCACAACCCAAATTTAGTACTTGAATTTATTTCCTCCTATTATTTCAGCAATAGTTTATTAGTTTTATTGTATCCGGACTCTACACAGCTAGCGCGCAATTCTTCTTCTCTCTCTTTTTACTCATATCGTAAACAAAGGAGCTGTTAACTTACAAACACACAACCTCCATATTCCAGGATCACTTTATCATTCAATAATTTATAGCACATTTAATAAAAAAAAATCTTTCCACTTCATCCATATTTTAGATGAAGAAGTCCACGTTCGTTGATGAACAGTAGTTTATGACATTTTTATTTGTAAAACTCATTTGTGAATTAATATAAGATGTATTTTCAATATTTTTTGTCAGTTCAAGGTGTCAATCAAATTTACTTTTTTAATTCAGAGTTTTTATATTAATGGGCAGTGTTGTATCCAATATAACCTAAACACGCAATACATTTTTTTCTACTTGGTATCTGAAGAGTATTTTTGATTTCACATAGCTGTTATAATTGTTATATATTTCTTGAGGCGACATCCTCAAAGAATAATGTAATCACTAGTACGTGACGGAGTTTAACACGGAACATTTGTTTGGGAGTTATTAGTATAAGTCCTTTTTGGGTTCAGAGTAGAATTGAGGATATACATTGGCGTTATTTCTGCTTGTGGAATTTGTGTATAAACCATTCCTCTCACAGCAAAGCTAATAAAATTTCGGAATGCCATGCTGATTTTCTCCAAAATATTCTACAAATTGTCAGGCTAACAACGTTAATTTTTGATTCCTTTTATTTTTACATACTGGTAGATCATATTTTTTTAAACTCTATTAATGGTAAACTCATACAAAGTCAGTGTTCAATGATGATTGATGAAGTAAAAAATTAGTTTTTGTAAAGTAAAATTTGATATTGACTGAAATTTACCACTTCGAACCAGTTTGATTATATTTAATATTGATTATTATACTAGGTATTTCACAAAACGGCGATTTAAGGAAAGAGAAAATCTTCCAGAAGACGTGTAAAAGTGTTTTGGGGAACCTCGTGGACGTCATTTATATTTAATGTAGATAAATTCTTAAACTTTCACCCAGTCTAATTTTTTTTTTAAATTCGTTGCTTTGTTTAATTGCACTATTTGCTGGAAATAACTCATTTTGAGATAGTTTTCAAAATCACAAATAGGGTATAATGAATGAAATAAAAGTTATAATGGACTTTAAAACATTTATTTATCTGTTATCTTGCAAAGTTTCAATTACGTACATCAATTTTATCCGAACATTAGCAACTTCAATCTTTATTATTGTGCAATATGAAATAACCTTGTCTTAATTTTTAACCTGTCCTTTTTTCAATAACTATCCGAAATTGTCTGTAGAGCGTGGGACGATATTCATATACTCGAATTTCATATTATCAGGGTGATTCATAAGTCCCTGCGACATAGAATTTTATAAAGTTAAGAAATAAAAATATATAATTATGATCATCCAAATTATACAACTGGTCTACTAAAAACATTTATGGTCTGCAATAGATTTCAAATAATATTATTCCATTACGACTGACCAGAGTGACTAAAACTTAGAGTTTCGAATTTTTTCTGGTGTATGGTATCATGAATCTGAAAAAGACATAACAGGAATGAGATGATTAAAGAAACGATTACGAGATTTATTTGATGGTGAGCTACCAGACATTCGTATTATTAGAACGTGGGAGGAGAAGTTGTTTGAAAGGGATATAATTATGAATAAAAAGCGACCTGGGCGACCAAATGAACGAGGTGACACTATGATAAATTAACAGAATCAGTACACGACAACCCAACTATGTCACTAAAACTAATGAATTAGACATGTCATATTCAAGTTTACAGCGAGTAATGACAAAGGATATTTGATTAAAACCTTGGAAGCCAACAAAGTGTCAAGCTTTATAAAGTTATATGTCGTAGGGACTTATGAATCACCCTGAGAACCAAATTGTCGTAACTCAAATATTTATTTTTACAGCATTACGTTTGAAAAATCAAGTCTTTCATTATGCTTTATGGGGTTTTCAAATTTGTTACAATAAAATGGATCTGAGAAATTGATTTCAACAGTCTGAATTTTTCATGATTTGAAGTACATTAAATATTATACTTCTAGGATGAAATATATGGAGTACCACTAATATTTGTAAATTTTAAGTTACAACAATTTGGCCCTCAATCCTCGACATACTACTTCTTGGTTCTTATGAAGAAGAATCAAAAACATTATAAACAAATCACATATAAAACATAAGGTTGCAATTTGATAACATTTATGTAAGGCCGGTTATTATAATACTAAGAATAAACATACACATTGCTCATGTGACGTTATGGCATAGTGATTTATAATTCTGGCTTAATATAAACTCTTTGGAAGAAATCTTACTCTTAGATCATGTGGTTATATACCTTTTTGTCACTACTATAAAAAGTGGAATGTTTCTTATCTTTGAATACAAGAAAATGAAGAATTCATGCATATGTAAGGATCAGATAATATATTCCATGATTATATCAACGACATTATGATTTATGATCATAGTTTAAAATTATACAAATCCAAATTACGTAATAGTGACGTCATGGATAAATGCCGGTTATAAATGTGCTGACCAAACAGTTACCATGGAAAATTAAATCATGATTAATGTAAATTATAAGTGACTCAGTATTAATTATTTATTCAAATCTTTTATTTCTGTTTTTGTTTTAAAAATATCTTACAATATATATTTAACAATATTTATTATTTATAAAAAGAAAAGTATAAAATCTTCTTTTAATGGAAGACAAGTAAGGGGCATTATATCTAATCTGATAGATCGACTAACGAGTGTGAAATCAATTTACAAGCAAACAGAATAATAATATTGTATAACGATAAGACAGAAGTAACAATTATAATTAATGAATAATAAAGTGGCAATAAATACTTAATAAAATGGTAAAAATACAAAATCTCCTGAAAAGAAAGAGAGAAACTATTATATGTAATTAAATATGGATTAAGTAAACACGGAAATGCACAATGCAATGCACGTGAATTCTCAGCTCCACAGTCAACTAAGCACAAATTCGTAGATGATGAATATAAAAAAATATACTATGTACTTATAATATGCAATTCAATCATTGAAAATTTTGTATGTTTTGCTTGGAACGTCATTTTCTAACAATGTTTCTCGAGGTACATTAATTACAATTTAGTATACATATTAATTACTATTGAAAGCAGAAAAATGAGGGTCACAAAAGACAAATTATGTATAATAATTGTCGGGTTCATTAGTAGAGACTCTATATAATAGAGTCTTGGACGAATGTATATTCATTTATTTAAAGACAAGTAACTAAATATGTATTTAGGTATGTATAAGGCCATTATGCTTAATTAATTACTAATTATGTACTTTGTATTTCTTCCATCTTCCTTTTTAGCTTCAACATCAGCAGATATGGATTGTGCCACACTAAAGTGCTACAACAATTGTTCTATCATGTATTTACGTGATTAAAGAAATGGATTGAGCTTATAGTATTTATGAAAGTGGATATTCCTAATTTTCTCAAACATATACTGAAAATGATATGGCTAATTAACCTTATCAATAAATTATTATGACACATTCTTATCTAAAAGCTTTTCTTCAGAGTCATCATGTTTCGATTGAGAATAGGAAGAGTCCATTGAGTCTACAGTGATGTTGACTTGAGAGTGACTTTTTTCCATGGGATTTTTCTCGGTCTCACTGTTAATGAATCTTGTATTGGAGACAGTGCCTGTGTTTGCATCTTGAATCGCACTACGAAGCTCTTTGAGGCCTACAACCCCTATGAGCCGTCCTATTGCTGTTACATATGCATGGTTTACTCCAAGCATGGAAAATAGTGAGTGGACTTTAAGGAGTGATGTCTTCTCAACTAACTGGAAGGGAGCGGGATCGATGTGTACTCTACCAAAGTTAACTTCTCTCTCCATTTGACTCTCTTCCCAAGTTTTTTGTTCTTCTAGGCTCATGTCAAAGACCATCACACGCTTAAGAGAATTTGAATTATAGTTAGTACCGGAAAAGAGTGGAGAAGTTGTTGTAATGTTGACTGCAGAGCCTGGCTTACGGAATATGGATTGCAAATTGGATTTCCAGTTCCCTGGTCCTGGCCCAGAAATGGTACGATATACACCCTCTTCTTCATCCAATATCCGGTTCCGTCTTTCACCTGGAAAATTATGAATGGTGTAGCTGTTGCTTTTCTTAAGAATGGATTTTCGAGGCAGGTTTTGAAGAGCTTGTACTGCTGGACTAGTAGGATCTAGTCCCAACGACACGGCCTCTTCTTCTGCCGTCTTTTTGTAATCAGATTCTAAACCCTGCTCCGACACTGGAGTGACACCAAATCGTGAGGGTCTCCTTTGAGATTTTGCACTATTCTTCATTTCAAGATTCTTTCTAACCTCTTCCAACTCTCTAAGTCTACGAGTCTCTGTCTCAATCTTTTTTCGTTGCTCCTTTTCTTTTTCACGAATGAATCTCTCCTCATATCTTTGTCGTGCAACTTCAGTTCTTCGCGCACTTCCAATTTGATTTTCGATGGCTACAATCAGTTCTGTCCTTTGGATTGAGCCCAAAAGTATCATATGATTAGGATTATCCACGAGTGGAAAGCTCCTTAGTTTTCGTCCATCCTTCAAAATCTGCCTTAGCTCAGAAAACGTCATGCCGTGCCAAATATACTTAATTTGACGCACCATGAAGTCCTCAACATACACACTATATGCACCAGAGCTTGAAGGAAGGATATCAGGTAGGTAGGGCAATTTCTTGATTAAAATAATAGAATCGTAGCAAGAGGGTTGTAAGAGACTAGCAATAGCATTAGAAATCAACACTGCAATCATAACAGGAACACAATGAGTGATTTGTCCCGTCATTTCAAAGACAATTACGGAAATTGATATAGTATGAGTAACTGCTCCAGAGAAGGCAGCTGCACCAACTGTTGCATATCCACCAGGCATTATAAAGCTGGTAACACCTCCGTAGCGAACTCCATCTGGAAACCAGACATGCATAGCCTCTCCTACAATTCTTCCAAATGCAGCGCCAACCTTGAATGTGGGAATGAGCACACCCGTGGGTACAGGTAATGTAGCAGCAATGATAGAAAGGAAGAAGGTCTGAAGGATATAAATGGATAAATTGATGAAAACATTCGTATGATCCGTGATCCAATGCTTGACATGCGCATATTCGTCAACAGATAATTGATCTGGACTACTCGTCCAAGTGTAGTTTGAGAACAGGATTTCAATTTGAGCGTGTGTTCCAATGTCTGTTGCAGCATACTTTCCGAGTCCAGGCGGAAATGAGATGGAGCTAATGACGAGTGAAACAAGGAATGGATAGATGAATCGATTTTTCTGAAGGAATTTGGTAAGTTTTTTATTTCGTCTCATCCATAAAACATAGCAGCGATGAAGGTATACATAGAGCGCTCCGCCCATACCACAAAATACACCAATCATTGCGAATACAAATAGTTCTTGGGGATCATAGGGGAAATCCATTTTAAAACCCGTTAGAAACACCGCAATAATAGTGGTGTTATCCTTAAACCAAATTGAGAGTAATCGAAAAATCATTGCACCACAAACTGCAGCAAAGAAACCTCGCCAATAGTTTCTGACTGCAAAATAAACTGAGGTTACTTCAATAGAGAACAATACCCCTCCGATAGGAGATCCAAAGCAGCATGCCACACCCACAGCACATGCAGCAGCAAGCATTTCACTTTGCCTTGATTCATTGGCATAAATACCCTGAAAGGACGTAACTAATTTTGTGAGGAGAGTAGCAACGATAGAGGCAATATGTACAAAAGGTCCTTCCTTACCCAAGGGCATACCACTACCTAGAGTAGCAGTCAACCCCACTGCCTTTGCTATAAGTGTTTTTCCAGTCAAGTACTCCTTTAAAACCACCCCTCGAAGAATAGTTTTCATTTCAGGAATACCCGAACCAATGGCTTGAGGGGCAATGACATGAACGAACCCCGCTGAAAATAAGACTAAAAACACTGGAAGAGAGACCCAAGCTAAATACTGGAGAAAAATATTGTCTCCCAATTGTTTATAGAGAAGTAGCCTGGATTTGTTGCAAGAGTCTATTCCGTAATCCATTAGAAATGAGACGAGAGCCATGATGACACCCAGAAGTGCAAGAAAGATCCAATCCTCACCAATTTTAGCAAAGGTGTGCCTCCAAAAGAACCCTATACAATGTGAGCATTGTCTATAGCACTCTCCCCTCTTCTTACTACCAGAGAGTTCTCTCTTTCGCTTCCGATACTCCTTTTGTCTTTGCTTGTCAATGAGTTTAAGTCGTTTTGATTCTTCTTTTGCATAATCTCCAAGAGATCGAGAGTATCGCCCATACATAAGGGTTTGTTGATACCCCATGGCCGGTTGTCTCTCATCGTCATCATCACTTTTATTGCCAGAGGAGTTCCCTGGAACGGTCGCGAGTCTATTCGTTACCTCCCCCATAGTTGGTTGTGTCTCTAATTATCTCTCCTACAGTGATAAATTAACCACCCATAGTACGTAAAGCTGATTATGAATTGTCTTCAAGTTGGACAGGGATTAATGAGTTTGAGGATAATAATAACCAGACTCTGGAACAAAAAAGGATTTATACATTAAAATAAGTTAGGTAGATACGTCACAACTTCACAATTCATTAAACTAAAAAGTCATTTATTTAAAAGTCTTTGTAATTAAAAAAATCATTAGGAATATTTTAGAGTATCATTTTACAAAATGAGTTGGACTTGACGAGAGTAATAACGAACCTTATATTATTTAGATATGAATGAATTACAATTAGAAACTCGTTTTAAATAAAATACATTAATAGATGATGACAATAATAACGAAGAAAAAACCTGTCCCAAAAGTACAATGCATAAGTATTCATTGAGTGTATTATGTAAAACGTACTATGTAATAAAAATTGTTTCCATGTAAGAAAACCTGATATAACTTACGCAAACAAGAAAAATATTGTATTTTCTTGATTTTTGCATCAATCACTCAGTAACTCAATTATAGATGACTCCAAAGCGTCTAGAACGGACAATATTGATACATTTATACAAAAAAAGGGGTTCATGTTCATTAGTTCCTTCATAAGGGGAAAAGCCCGTGACTACGGGCTATACCCTCTGACTAAAAGCTCGTGATCTTTAAATTTGTCAAAAATAAAAGGTTTTCTGTCAATGATTTTTGTTGTTGTCAATTGTCAAATTTGGCATTTTTATAAAAAACAAGTACTTTATGTATATGGGTTTTACCAAAATATTCCTAGGTCGGTCAGATGGAGTAATTGTAATACTATAATGTTTAATTATACTTGATCAATACTTAAAGTTAAGCCCAGAGGCAAATAATAAAACTTATTTGACTACCCCCCGAGCCCCACTTTAGGAACCATAGCACATATCTTGCAAAAAATATTCCTGTTTTCAATATAAGAGGAACATAAATTATTTTTACTTATATTTAATTTAATCTATTATCTTATATATATATAAAACTGAATAATTAAAAATCTAAAAATACCCTTAATGACATCACAAGGGATCCATTTTATCTTTTTTTAAGGATCCACAAGTGGAATTGGACTGGTAGGCGGTCATAGATAAGGGCCAACACAACACCAGTAATTATGGTCAGATTTATTGAGAGTGAGGCCTAAGGCAAGGGAAAAATACGAGGCCCTTTTTTTCACAATGTATGCAAAGTGGGGGTCTCAATTTTTTAGAATAAATGCATCATTCCATCTACAACGAAATGATTTTAAATAAAGTATGTAATATCAGCTCTAAATCTCATTTTTGACACATTAGCCTAGGATATCTACTTCTTCTACTAAAGAGGAAGGCAACAACATCCTATTTGACAATGCGATAAGTAAGGAACGGAACAAGACTCGTATTTTCATTAATAATACTATGTACAACATATTCATGAATTCAGTGAATATACATAAATTGTATTTGTGTCTATAGTTCTCTTTTCCTTCAAGTTGGCCTTTTCTTTTTTTTCCTTTTTTTTTGCAAGCATGTGTTTTTGTTGTCCTACTTGCATTTATATTCAATAAAAATAAAGATTACTAATCACTGCAAGGACAGTACACAGTACAGTTTCCATAAGAAAACTGTACCTCACCAATTCGAGCTCTAAAGGGTCATTATTACTTGCAATCAATGTTGGGATATTAAAAATATTTTTTTTTCTAAATTCATCATCTTTTATACGCTGTATTATTGGTTGCTATACATCAACAAACAACGACAATAGAAGCAAAAATGCAAGGTGCCTATATATTAGGTTTGTCGATAAGAAACTTGAAATGCAGTCTGGTTGACGTTAGCAGACAACTTTTTGATGACGTCACAACGGAGCCAAGTTCAGTGTTACTGACTACCGTTAAGTATTGACTCATATTATTCCAAGAATTATGTCGTCTTTGACTAGGCGTATTTGTGCTGTGGCAACCTGTACAAATCCATCAAATGTCCCCTATTTTTGTAAATGTATTTGAAATGTTATGTTCTGACCTATTTTTCATTAAACAATACTTTTAATTCATTTCTTTTTTTAAATATACTGTACTCGTCGAAAGGTAAAAATTTATACAAATACGATGAGATGAGAAAATAAAATACAATATTATGTATTAATATAATTTATTTTATCGAATTTCCTCTTAAATTGGCTCCTCTGTGACGTCATCAAAATAGTTACTACAATTGTAAACAAAAGCAAATAAATATCTTATCGACACACCTCATATACAGTAACCTTTCAAAAAGGCAAGACTAAGAGATTACAGATCTCCTCCGCTCATCACTCTGTAAAAGAGGTCACGGACACTGTAAATTACTCTGTTGAGCTTATCATTGTAGACTTATTGTGAAGTCCTATATGGAGGCCAACTACCCCAAATGGGATTACTCTTGGCAATAAGACTCAGCACCTACCTATAATAACTGAAGCTTGGTGCAAGGAAAACCTCACCGATTTCTGGCCTATAAACTTGTGGATTCCTCATCACCGGACTGCTCGCCCCTGGACTATGGATATGGATCTTCGTAGAGAGGAGGGCCAAAAAAGTCCCCAACCGCAATGTTGATTTTCTCAAGGCCTCCGTTGAGAAGGAGTGGACTGATATGTCCAATGACTACGTCATCAATTTGTGCAATGCATTCAGACCCAGAAGGAGGTCATTTTGAGAAATAATTGTTGATATTATAAGATATAATTATAATATGTTGTTCTTGATGAAGTTGGTTTAAGTCTTACTATGAAAAACGGTACGGTTTGCTTAAGCACACTGTACATATTATGTACTGACATCAAATTAACGCTTTAGTTCTATGTACATTATAGACTAAACAAGTAGGATCAGACAATATTTTTGTTATTACATACATTAAGAGTTAGTACCTATGATGATAGATGAACATACAAACTAATTAATTAATATCTTTGTCCCCTTTAGTTTATATAAATATATTCTCCCATAGATTATATTTAAAGTGTTTGAAGCACAGCTGTTCCGAAATTTTTAGACCTGAGCTGTGATCTTTTTTCTCATTTTAAATCTGAGTGAAATTTGAATGAAACTTAAGTTAGTCAAAACTCCAGCTCTATCCCAAGGTTTTGAATTTATTTTCATTACGAAAATATATCCAAAAAATGGATAACCATTAAAATTAGAAGTTCAACAAACAAGTCCTGGATCTCTCCACCTTTAAATAGTTTGTTTCTCCTCAACCTCGTCAAGACACAACACTTCCTAGATAATGGTTACTTTTTCGTCATTTTTTGTATTTACAAGACACTCTTTCCCTTTCAGAAAAAGATACATAAATAATTAAAATATTTTTTGAAGCTGGAAAGATGTATCTACAACCTACAGGACAGGGCAGGGCAGCAAAACGTGGACTCGAAAGATGGATTTAGAAATACATCAATATATTTATACTTTCAATAATAGGCAAAAAATTAATGTTAACAAAACATGTAGACAAGGTTTTTGCAAAACATTTTCCAGCTCAATATAGTCAGCTTCATTAACAGTCACGGCCTTTAACGTCGACCAAAGGTCATGCAGGAGTTGATGACAAACTCTACTGACAAGTTGTCTTATGACTTCATTGACTACACATTAGGGTTTGAGGCCCTGTTTGTTTCCCTCTCCAAAGTGCCCCATATAAAGAAGTACAGTAGATTCCAATCTGGTGAGGAAGGGGCCATATCTCTTTGGACCAGAATCGAGCCATTTTATCTGCTCAGAACTTTTGGCACTTGACGGTCGTGTGAGAGGAGGCACCGTTGTGAGTCCATGCGTAGTTACCATCTGGGTAGTTGTTCTTCAGCCATGGCAAGATGGTGTACCTAAGCACCTTATAGTAGGTCTCCTGGCATCTCCTGAAAGGATGCATCTTCTTTCCATCAAAGGCCACAACGCTGAAGACCACTATTTGGCCGGATATGTGGTGTGGTAACCCCCATGGACCTCTTCTTTTGATTCTGCAAGCCAGCGGTCGTCCCGACAGTTGTGGAATTGATCAACTGTGAAAATCTTCTTGTCCGAGAAAATTTTCAGAATTGACCCATTTGCCTTGATACATGTGAGGATTTTCTTGCATATCTCGAGCCTCCTGGCTTTCATGACCTCTGTCAGAAAGTGGCGTGGAGTCCTTGTGAAAGAAACTAATCCCTAGTTGTGCTTTCAACAAACTTAACAGGAACTTCGTGTCCTCTTTAAACTATGCCCTCCACTTCCTGACATCCTGGAGAGGTCTTCTACATTTGTTTCATCCTGGCAAACTTAAAAACCAGGCTCCTAGAACACTTAACAATGTCCGTAATCTTCATTACATCAACTCTAGCATCTCGGAGCTGCCTTTTTGCTTGTTGCTCGCTCAGGATGATGAAATTACTAAATGATTAGTATAGTTTTTTTGATGTAAAAAGGACGGCGGAAACTTAATTTCAAAAAAATAATCACAAAACCTTTTCATATTAATGAAAAAATAAGCAATAACTAAAGATCCACGTTTTGCTGCCCTACCTTGTAAATTTCATGTTTTTTTTGTTATTTAAATCTTTAAAGGCGAAAAAACACAAAACCAGACCTTCTGGGTGATTAAGATTATTTTTATTTTCTCGGGGGGGATCAGGAACACACCATCTCAATCTAAGAGGGGAAAAATTGATATTTTATTAACTTGTGTTATCCATGGCTTACGTCACAGATAAAATGAAAAATCAGAATGGGTTCAATAGGTTCTTTCGGATACGACTGTAAGTTCGTCATATTAGAGCTGAAATAATTCTAGAAAAATGACAAATTACGATTTATTTTCTACTACAATAGATTAAACTCGATTCAATAATCAAGTCATGATTCCAGGATTTACTAATATACTTTTAAGTCACATTTTTCTTCTAGAGTTAAACAAAAGCTATCATGTAAACCAGAGAAAAATACAGGATTTTTACCCAAGTAGTAAATAGTCATGACACTGCTGGTAAAGAGGGGCCCATAATTGATCGTACAATCTCATGTCATTGAATACCACATGAACCGCAGGTTGCACACCCCTTATATAGACGAGTAAACTGCTTTAGTGATATATTCTAACTCAAGAAACGTAGAATATAATATACCTCATTTTTTAAACTGTTATTTAATGACCTATTAATAGACAAACAAACCCAAAATTTGTAGATTTAAAAAACAAAACAATTTGTTGAATATTTATAATACCATTATACTCCTCAATAGTTTTATGCCTGAGGCACATTTATAAATAAACCATCCTTAATCACACTAAAATATAGAATAACGACACAATTCTACATTTGTAGAAGAATACGCACAAACACCATTTTTGAGACCCTTGATCCCCATTATAGTTAAGGCATTGTTCTCAGACTTAGACGGTGTACTTTAGCAAAAATAAATACATATAAAAAAATCTCGCCTCTTTTGTAGTACTATTATCAATATAATTTAAAACAAATATGTATAAATAACAATAAAGTCATTCCGACAATTGAATTTGCTGATATAAGCATGGATAACAAAGTGAATGAAAAATGAGGTCAAGAAACATACAGCTACTTATATGTAGAGTGAATCTCTTTCTACAAAAAATATACAAAATCAATAAATGAAGATGACCAATTACCAGACTGTTAAATGCATTGATATTGTAATTTCTTGATAATTATTATTACTTACTTACTAGCCCTGTACCCAATCTATTTCTTGGAATCAATTACAATTAGACATATGTAATAAGAGTCAAATAAAAATATTTTTTAAACAAATTAAAGAAAGAGCATGCATGCTCCTTCGACTAAAAAAGTGGAACTGCATCAAGGAAGACGAAGAAAGAGCATTGTGTATCAATGAGTAAGGAATAAATAGGGGGGAGAAATGCATATTATGTGTGTTGTACATACATAAAAACTTAGATAATATTCGATTATTCATCATGCATGAACCCAGGAGTCACAAACAACAATAGTCTCTTATTAATTATACAAAAACACAAAGACAAGCACAAAACGCTTATTATAATCTATTAATTAGTTTTTCTTTAGCTGAATCTACATATTATCTATATAATATCGTGTTTGTGTACTAAACGGCCAAAAATAACAATTGAGAAGAGGATTTCAATCATCATAATATATCACAAAAATAACAACGTAGGAACATTGTTCAAGTTGCATAAAATATGACATTAATGCGTACAAGATAGATTTTTTCTAGTTGACAAAGTGAAGAGGGTTTGAAAATAAATTAAATTTTTTGAAATAAAATTTTAATATTAAATCTTTGTGAAAAAAATCATATAAATCTACAGCTACTCACAAAAAAATTACAAAAATCTATACTTATTCACAGAAAATTACATTTTTTGGAAACAAATTCAAAAAATTAAATAAACATTTCAAATATTACATTTTCTATTAAAAAGCAAAAAATCCTTAATTGGGGGGGGGGAGGCACAGCCCTCCCCTTGTGGGATCCCCGGGAGAGTGTTTACTGATAACCAGTGCTTGTGCTCATGAATAACTGAGAGTGATATGTTTTTCTCTCATAGCTACTTACAACTAATTTAATGAAGCGTCATGACAGCTGTGCTAGTCTCCCTCCCTCCAAACATTATTCAAGTTGAATCATGCCATTTTTCGGTTCCTTTTATTTCTACAAACCGACAGATCATAGTTTATACAGCTATAAATATTATACATATCTCTGTGGCGGTATAGCTGAGTTTTCTGATCTATGGTAGAATAATTATTATCAACTTATTCATATCCTATAAATGCAGTATGTCTACATTTTTAAGAGGCCCTTGGTAACACAAACTCCACTCCACCCCTCCTCCAAAAAATGTCCTAGTTATTAATACTACAAAAATAAATAAATACTAAAAGAGTAACAGCAAGAATTAAGCTAATGTTTTTATGAAGTAGTTGTTTAAAGGTACTTATAATAATGAACTGTTCTTTCCTCCCAGACATATCTTCTTGTTAAATCCCCTATCCGTGAAGTCTGGGGACTATTGCATAAATTCATGTTCAATTTTAAGATTGTTATATTTATCATAAATATTAAAAAAAGATCCGTCTAATATATAACATGATTAAAAATATTTTCGTACAAAAACCAAAATGTAATATAGCTAAAACAATTATAGCGAATGGTAGTAATATTTATAACATTGTACAATCTAACTGAAATCACTATCTTAGCCCTGCACAGTTAGATTACATGTCAACGTACATGCTGCCTTTTCCTTAACTTGCGCTATTCTCAGCTTGAATTTAAATATGTAGCCAAATTTTTCTGATGATATTTTCTTTTCATTTTTACTTTTAAAGCCAGCAAATCATTTTATTATCAATTAATATAAATATTAATTAAAATAATCATATTTATGTAACTTCCATGTATAATTTGGGAAAATGAGATAATTTCTTGAGTCATTTTGATAAAACGTACAAAAAACCAATTTTTATTATTAATTACCAATAACCGTAAACAACAAATTGGAGAGACAAAAATTACTTTTCGTTTTATTTGAAGAACCATTATGGACAGCTTTGAAGGCTACTTGTTTTTATTAACTGAAGCTTTTCAGATTGACAGACTTTTATCTTGTCAATCTAATATTTCTAATAAATTACCCTAATAAAATCATTTTTTTACTAGGAAATAAACATCTAGGAATTCAAATAATCATACTATATCTAGAGTAGTCACATGTCCCTGTATTAGAGTTGTAAATAAATGGAAAAAGGAAGTTATAAGTTAAAGGGATATCAATGATATAATTAATATATCCAAAAATATCACGTCACTTGATTGGAAAAATAACTGCTATTGATCTACAACCCTATCGTATTTATTTGTTCATAAGTAATACAACAAATGGATGTCGAATTGCTCGGTTACTTAATCAATCTTTATATTAAAGGAAATTATTCGGAATATTGGATATTATCTTATTGTATAGTGTATGATTTACATGAAGAGTAATGTGTTGGATAAATTATTCTTAAAGCAAAAGTACCATTAATAGCTAAATCACACAAAATTAACATCATTTGCTGGTTAGCAAATTAATTGCCAATTAATGGGTGCATCCCTAGTTCAAAATATTTAGTTCTTAGCTCAACCGTAGGGGAATTATAGTGATGAAAATCCTGTTTATTTTGGGTATGTAAAAAAATCCCGAAAATTAACATGGTAACCCTGACAAGTGTTTTTTTGGAGAACAGCTTAGCTGTCATGACATTTTATTAGATCGGCTACAAGCAGCTGTCTAGAAGGAGATAGGGAGAGGGAAATAAACAAGACATTAGCAAGAATTACTCCAATGTAGATCGTCAATTCTACTCTGAGTAAAACAAGAACTTACTTCTTTAACTCTGCAACAAATCCTCAAAGTTACACTCTGTCATTTATGAGCACAAACGAATCAAGTTTTGAATATAATTCAATGTAGTAGAAAAAAATCACTACTCAGGAGTTAAATAGTGATGAAAAGAGCTGAGGAAAATAATATCCATTCTTCAGATTACCAATTTGATAGTTTTTCACAAAAATTTTAAAATTTGACACAACATATTTAATAAACGTCAAATCTAGATTTTTATTTTTTTCACATATAAAAAATGAAGATATTAATGTCACTTTTTTACTTTCAATATACAAATGCATTGCGATAAAAAAAATGGATTTGTTATACTTCATTTTTTGAGAAAATATTTCAAAATTTGGCTATAAAAATTTGTCAAGGAAGCATAAATAGAGTTGTGTAAAATATAACCTTAAAAAGGGCGATACTTTTTCTTTTTGGGAATTTGAAAATTTTTCATTTTTTATTTTCCAAAGCTGTTATCATTATTCTTTTATTTTTGAAGAGAGAATATTTAAATATAAAGTAACGTGGCTAGTACGTGAAAGACAAAGAGTATAACTGAGGATATTTTGGGAAGTTATTAGTGCAATTCCTTGTTGGGGTCGGAGTAGAATTGAGAATTGACATCGGAGTAATTCCGGCCGATATCATTGGTATATACGGAGTGGGGTTTGTGTTTATTTCCTTCATCCCATAGCTGATATCAGCTAATAAAATAAAACTTCATGAAGGCTAAACTCCTCTCCTCCAAAACATTCTTTTAAATGGTTGTTAGAGTGACCACGTTCATTTTAGGTTTCTTTTTCTTAACATACCAACAGTTCGTATTAGATGAATATATACCTCCAACCATAGCCCAAACTTCCATGAGGAGGGGCTGTACCCCTTGCTATATCCACACCTGAAATAAAGGGATCAACTTTCTTAAATATACATTTGTATATGCAGACTGTAGAATACATAACCTAATCATTCTACACATCAAAATTGATATCTGTTCATGCAAGAGTTAATAAGATAAGAATGACGATATGAGAGTCGTCGAGTATGTATGTGTGTCAACTCCGCCAAGGAAGAAGAAGATGATCCTATGTACATATTATCTGTCAATATATACATACATCAGCTCATGATATCTTTGATATACATAATTATAAAACAGCAGAGTGATTTAGAATACACACAAATTATACATAATACAATATGTTATACTTATACAAATGTTTGAATTGGAATATACATAGGGGCTATACAGTGTGCATATAAGCATACAAATGGGTCAAGGATCATCTACATAAAGGGCCGTTGCTACATTTTGCTTAAGGGAGGTTAAATATATTGTTGGGATCAACTTTTTTGGATAGGCTTATTTTTTAATAACCTTTTTTAGAAAAGACATTTCATTTTTTCCAGTTATTGAATATTATAAATTATTTACAACAACCGCTGTCTTTTCTGTAAAATATTACAATTTTACATAAATATACATTAAATTTTCTAACTGCTATCTCTTTTCCTCGACTGATATATCCATGGGGATTACCTCCATGCCAACGGCCACGTGTACATATCGTAGGTCCGGAGCTAAAGTGTCTCAAACTTGTAATATTATTGATCAAATCAAGATGTACACAATTACACAAAAAGTATTGAACATTTGTCAAATAAATTAATAATTCTAATAATAATGTGAAAGCAAAATCTCATTTTTGATAAAAAGAGATAACTTGTACCCATTTCCACTAATGGGTCTACGATAGGTACAGAGTTGTTTACGAGCTTGAATGAAATTTTGAGTCAATGACAGTATAGCCTCAAGTCATTTCACTTATAGTCCGAGTCGTAAATACGACTACTTCCCAGATCATCTTATTCAATATTCATCAATAATAATTTTATTTCGAGTCTGGAGTGGTAGTTTAGTTAGACTTAACTAAGAATGACTCAAGTCCAAGGAGTTGTCAGATATATTAAGTCCTTCCCAGAGCTATGATTCCGTCATTGCCAGAGGTGAGGACTTGGACTCGAGACACAACTTGATCTTAAAATCAAAGACTCACGACTAGAAAGCTATTTTATACAGAACACAAGAAAAGCATGACCGCTATACTGCCTTGAGATTGCAAAACAAATCATATCAATAGAATGTGATTGTTGGAAAATTCAAATCCTTTAAATATTCATAGTCTGATATCCCTAATCATAAATTTAGGTTATTACTTATTGCTTCCTGGTGGCATGAAGATATTCCATCACGTGTACAATTCCACTGACACACATTTTACAATAAGGATTGACAGTTATACCCCAAAATAAGGAGATGCTGTGTTTTGATTGTCTACAGCTGATGTTAGACCATTTTAATATCAACAAAATATCCAAATTGGCAGGGGAGTTTATGTATAATACTTTAAGACAGTATAAACTATGTTGAATTTCAAATATGTTACAATCTTAAAAATATGAACATTTCGAAGATATTGTGTTTTGCCAGCTCAGAGAAGTATAGCTGACTTTGTATTATAATTATGACATTGAAAGGAGATCAGAAGAAGACTCGATTAAGTGAGCAAAGACTTGATACGCGAATTGGACTTGTAGTATAGGGACTTTCTCTCACCTCTGGTTATTACTAACATTACTAATTATTAATAACATTAAAACTCAATTTTAGAAAATGATAATAACAATCGGTTCACCAGTATGAATCCTTTGTATTTGACCTTCAAGTTAAAATATTCCCAAGTCTCAAGTCGCAGTTTAGTGAATTCTAATTCGTTCGAATAAATATACATCTAACCCCGCCATGAGAAAGAGAGAAAATAAGGGATTTGTTTGTGTTTCTTTGAGGCAAAAATGCGTGCCAAAAAAAAAAAAAAAAAGGATGCATTGCTAAAAACAATGTATGCAGAACAATAAATACTATATTAATTGCACACCACTCAGCAAATCAATCCTTACACAACACTTATATATATATAAAGGAAAAACAGAATATAAATAGGCATCTTCTTTCAACAGAGACTTATAATACAATATAATAATTGCACTAGCAACATCATTCCTACCACCTCAAAAACATTAAATATAAAAAAGAGCCTTCTCAAACATAATACAAAAATCATTTATTAGAACTGCAGAAGATTTGAAACTTGAGACTTTTGATGTGAAGATCTATAGTATATATTCAAACGCACACTCATGTATGTATGTACTAATAACAATTATACTACAATCAAATGCATTAAAGTACATATGTATAGACATGATTCTTTGTTTTATTACGTCTAATCATGATACTAATACCTCAGATTTAATTTCTTTGAGTATATTATATAAAATCCCTGCATATAAGCAATGTAGTGATGGGGTTTGTATCTGGGTATGTAACGTTAGAAACAAAGAACACTAAAAATGGTTCATAAAGAAGGCATGTGTGCACGTGAGTATATCATGGTGTTATCTCAGTATACTAACATACAAATTTACGGTTTTTTTTTTTGTGAGCTGTTGATTTGTCTACTACTACAACTAATGTCTCATGAAAGTAATATTATCAATTGGTAAGTTGAAAAAAAAAAAAAAAAATAGTCCCCCCTAACAATTTGAATAATTTTTTGGAGGAGAGGGCTCAAGGTACTTTTGCCTTAGGACATTTCGCTTAAGTCATTTTGCCTCAAGGATATTTCACCTTAAAATATAAATAAATAAAGGTTTATACGTCGATATTATTTATTTTTAGTTTAAATTGGCGTTCCCCTTGAATTTTTTAATCAAAATATATAATGTGTATTACAATAAAACGCGTTAAATGGTTGTTTTCTGTTGAAATAGTTATGGAATGATGCTTTTGCCATACATGCTACTTGATCGTCAATTTATAAGTCTTTTCTAACATGAATAATCCCTCATGTCTAATGATAATTAATATGGAGTAGAAATTATCACTTCTTCCGTTCGAATCGTTGTCCTGTTTTTTTTTGTTTTTTTTATTATGCTAATTTTATTAACTATTTTGTCTCTGGTTCGAACGCATTACATAGTAAAATTTCTATAGTATGTATATATTGAAATTTTGGGGATAACTCTATCACTATTTATTTATATTTTAAGGCGAAATATCCTTGTGGCAAAATAGCTTTAAGGCGAAATGCCCTAAAGCAAAAATACCTGATGCCAGAAGTCTTCATGACGTTTAAAGCTATTAGCTGATATCAGCAGTGAGATGAAGGAAATAAAAATAAAACCACCTCCTTATCTAGCAATGATGTAGGCAGGGATTACTTTGATGCCAATCTTCCATTCTACTCCGAGTACAACAAGGACTTGCCCTTATAACTCCTCAGCTTTACTCTTCGTCATTCATGAGCAAATACATTCGTAGTTACACTTTTTAGTTTATACTTATAATATATTCTCTCTTAAAGAATGAAAGAAAGACAAGAACAGTTTTATAAACATATGTATATATATATATTCAGGTAGTAATTACAAAAATCCTTCTATTTTAGTATTATTTTCATCTATGGTCATCTGTGTTTTGAACGTTGAGGATTAGTTGGAAATCAAGTAAGCTTTTGTTTTTGTAAAACCTTAAATTAGTGGCTCTCAAAGAGGTTCCACATAACTCATTACAGTCCTGGTTATATTCTTGGAAGGACACTCAAACTCTAAGAGGAACCGGGCCCATGACTAGGATTTTTCTTTACAGTTTGACTAGCTTTAGATGATATTTTTTATTTGTTAGTTCTTTAAATTTTTGAATGACCCATATTTAAAAAAAGTCTAAAATTTGACATTATTTTTCTTTTTAAAAAAATACAATTTATTTAAGATTTTTGTACGGGCATTACCAGCTTTCATCATTGGAGGGGGGGGGCGGAAGGGGCTTTGCTCCAAAAGATATCGGCCACGTAATATAATTACTTATATAAATTGGTTTATTGTACAGGCTCCTCCGTCTAAACTGCAACAATTTTTTTAAATTACAAAATTATTATATTTCAAAAAATATCGTCAAATTTAGAAGACCTTGTTTACATTTTCAATAAATATAGTCTCCTTTTACTAGAATGGCTAATTCTAGACTGATACATAACTTTGTACGGCATTTCTTTACAAAGCTCGTCTCTACATTGGCTAAAGCCGTGATGATGGTTGCCTTCAGTTGGTCCTTTCTTGGGTATCGGACTCCCGTAAGCTTCCTTTTAAGGTGACAAAAATAACAAAGTCCAAAGTGGAACAGTACCGCTGAGGCGAACCCAAAAGTCAATGTAAAAAAAAAAAACTTGAGTCCTAGAACGGAGGAAATCCTGGTTCTTGTTAGAAGACTGAAACCTGGCGCCATCCTGCTACCACCACCAGGAATTTCCATAAGTGTGACGATCTCACGGAAACATTTTCTAATTCAGATAGTTGTAACACGAATCACCATTAAGTTTCTCATACGACTCTGAAAAGATAAAGATCGCACTTCGGTCCATCAGATCGAACGACAATAAGCACCTGGAGATTGGGAAGGTGGGACTCCCTAATGACATTGACATCATTATCATTCCGGACACCTCTGAATTCAACCAGGTAGTGGCCTGTGTAACTATTTATGAAATTGAATACATGAGAATTCTCAAATAGGCTAAATACACATATACGAGTCCATACTGAGTGACCAACTGTTATCTTTCCCCTGGACCAACCTTTTTTTTTATCTAGTACGGGGACTTTTATTATGTATTTATAAATTCATGAAATGTCCAGTTTTATGTATGTTTAATATACTAAAAATGAAAGAAAAAGTAAAAATAAAGACAGACAAAAATATAATTTCTAAAATTTTTCCTTTTATATAATTTTGGTTTCTTAATTTGAATAACTTCAATAATATATTAACCACAGCAGCTCCTTTTAAAACAGATTACTGTCCTCTTTTTATAAATTTAATTATTTTCAATGATCATCCTTGGTCCCAATTCCGCAGCCAACCCTATATTCAAGGAAGGGCACTTCAAATTCTAGAAGGGAACAGAGCAGTCAACAGTGGGGGGATCTCCTCCCGAGAAAAGTTTATGAAGCCTTCCAAATTATTGATCATACCTATATATATATATACATACAGGGTGATCCATAAGTCTTGGGACAGCAACTTGAACCTAACATTTTTCCTCGACGGGTGCATATTTTTTAATCCTGTTTGTTGTGGCATATTATTCATGCAATCTCCATCTTTGTCTATCGTTAAGAAACTTTTTTTTTTAAACGTGTTCTAGAGACTCGAACAAAGACATCATGAACCCAAAGTTACATTCTCAAGAGAACAGTAGTAGGCCCATTATCAAGGCCCTGAAAACAAGTCATCAGTCCACTACATGATCATGCGGTACTTTTTTTTATAAATAAAAAAATATTTATTTAATATATTTTTTGTTATTACATCCCTCTGTAGCCACAGGTGTAAAGAATAAAGCACATTCAAAATGTAAAAAATGTTTAGCTCAATAATTTAAACTGTGGTCAGGATTCCGCATTCTACAATTTAAGGGGATGAAAATTTGAATTATATTTATATTTTGATTAGAGGACGGGAGCATACACATAGTTTGAAGAGGATCAATTCCCTGCAGTGCCTTCTGTAGTTACTAGACTTCTAGTTCAAGAGACCACAGCCTCCCCACGTAACATAATTTATTATGATCATAGGAGTAAAAATAATGTGATTAATTTTCATTATAGTTATTGAACTTCCCATTTTCAAAAACGGTGAGCGGAGCCTGTAGGTCCATTGGACCCAGATAGTACTAAGTTAATTGTAAGTCATTTGATATTGAAGAGTCAAGCTGTGAATACTTCCATATTGGTTATTAGTATAAATGAAAAATAATACGAGAGTAATTTGGAAGAAGAATCGTCTAAATTACTGCCTTCTAATTTCAGGACTTTTTTTTCTTTTCTTTTGGTAGAAGATATTGACGTACAATAATGTCTTATGAATTGTATTGTGTTGCATCAATCGTATTTGTACAACACAGTAATCAGGATGGTGGAGAAAATCGGTCTATAAATTGAGACAGAAAGAATCCGTATACGATTAAAAACGAATAAATTTCGCGTACGGTCTGGACCAGAATATCGCACTAGAAAAAATCACTTAACCAAAAAATGTTCGTTCTTGAATCGAGTCTCAAAATTAATTATTATATATAATAATCTATAATAAAAAAAACAATTTTTTGTGTAGATCATTTATAAGGGTCAAACTGCATCGCATCTTCTTCAAGTGACCCCAATTACAATAATTAAAAAAAATGGTGCTTCATGATAATTTGATATTTCTATAATATATTATATCATAAATATATTTGACAATGTCCGACTATTACTATTTGTTGCAGTTGTTAATTTTTTTGCCCTTCTTAAATTGAACAAAAATATCTTTAAAACAAGATACTAACTAACTTTCTCTCAAAAAATAATATACATGTACATTAAATATCGATATACAAATTATGCATATTATCTATAAAGGCAAGGACACCAAGCAACAGCTAGGTATTTCCTTACTTGCATTTCCTATCTGCGCATAGATAGATATACTCGTATATATAGACGGAAGTTCCATCTCTCCTTTAATAAGCCTTTACTAAAATGTCACCATTTAACATAATTAATTCTAACTTATTAGATATTTACTATAATATTCAATGAATGCTTTTTCGTTTGTACAATTAATACAACTCTTTAGGGACAAGAGAAACACAGAACAACGACAACACCAACGTCAAAACAGGTTTGAGCCATTTTTTGTTAAGGTATTTAAATAAAGAGTAATACAAAAAATAGTAATATGATATGGATATACTGTAGAGTTAACACATACACACACTGCCCAAAAACATAAATTATTTTGCAAAAATAGATAGAAATTAAAATTATTTTTAGTAGTAAAGAATAAAATTTTGCGTCTTACCTAAACAAGAGGAAAAAATAATGGACTGTCAGAGAGAATAAGCAATTCAAACAATGTCCTATAAACAACACAACTCTCAAGTCTATTTTCTTTATATTAGAGAAAATAACAGGCAACAAATATTTCACAATGACCTTAGAGGAGGAATGGATAGAAGCAAAAGCGTATCACTACTTTAACTCCTATATACAATTACGTGACAATCTTTTACTATGTTTAAAATGTTTGTTGTAAGTACTTTTTATAAATATTTTCTTAAGAAACTCAAAAATGCTTAAGATAATAATAATGAAGAAAAAAAAATAACAGCAACGAAATAAAAGTAATTCCTCTACACCCCGGCCCCACGGAATGTCAATAGTGAACTGATAGAGTAAGTAATCTAAAACAGTAGTACATTCTACTATATCCGCAGTCCGCGTTCTCCACTATAGCACACACGCATATAAGTGTATCTATATTAAAATAACTATGTCTGCAACAAGCATGATCGACGTCGTAACTTGTAAGTATTACCATTAATTCTTCAGTACACTACACAAACCGCACGCTTTTAGACGTATGTATTATTTTAATTTATAACTATAAGTAAGGTTATTCATATGTAGCTATATATAAAAGGTTCATCTTAAAAATCATCCTGGAGGTACAAGGAGGGAGAAATACACATTATGATTATACTACTAAAATGTATATAGGACTAACATGCATATAAGATGGGTAACTGAATATAATAGCCATATAAAGGGTCGTTATAATACGAGAACTGACATGAGAGTCTTTAGGCTCCTGTTCACTTCAAATCATAGGTGTCGAAAATAATGTTGTCCTTTAGTAAAACGTGACTCAACAAGTGGGATCAGAGAGTTTTCCTATTAAAGTTTAAGGCAACGTTCAAAAATAAGCTTGTCTTTCTTTTATTCGCATCGAAATAGATTCGCGTCTAAGCGAGAGAGAAGCCTACTTAATCCGAGTCAGTTAATAATTTTGATGTATCTCATAGTAATTTTATTATTAGAGAAGGGAAGATGAGCGCATTCGGCGAGTAAAAATTAACTCCTCCTCTTAATGTGTACAATCTGTTTGTAAGTTATAACTTGTACAATCAGATTGTAAACAGTGTTCTCGGATTCTTTCACTTAAGAAGCCCTTATCAAAAAATTTCGTTTTAAATGAAACGGAACGCCGGCTTGGTTTGTATACAAGCCCTAAACTGATAAATACTTTACGTTTTCACCAGTGTCAACGGTGCCTGAATCAGTTAGCTCGAGCCAAAGTCCTGAGCTTTTTTATTCAAATATGACTTTTCATTTTGAGTCTTAAGATATAAGTAATTTTTGAATGTACTGGCTTATGTGATACTCTCATCTGGGGAGTTGTGAGATCAAGTCCCTCTCAGCTTTGATTCGGTCATCATCGTTCACTTTATTAAAACTTTAAAAATTGAAATCATCTAATAATATGTAGCAGTATTACGACTTGCACAGAAGAACCCAGTTATAAATTTTTAGCGTGCCAACGCACAAAACAAAAGCTAAATTATTGCTCCCATTCATAATTTATCTAACATCCGCTAGGCGACGGATTTTTTTATAGGAGATTTTAATTGAATTCTCCTTTTTTCAATCTTGTTTTTAATTAAAAAGAAATTTCGGATTCTATTTTCTTCTTTCTACTTTGCAAAGATATTTATGAATCTTTAAGAAAATAAAATTGTTTATCTTCTTGAAAATTTAACGCCCTTAAAATATTTATCAGAAAAGGGTATACTGGCACTACATATCACGTCATAAAAAGAAAAATTGAGCTAAAATCATAAGATAAATTTAAAATGAACGTGAATCTTAAGTCATAATACTCAAGTCGGAATCTTTTAACTGAGATTTAAGATGATCTTTAAGATTTAAATGAGTCAAGAGCCTAAAGTCGAAGTTTAATGTCGTGAATTAAGTGCAACTTCTTCTTAGATCTTATACTAAGTACCCGCAGACCAAGTTTAATAAAAATACAAGGTTATACTATCATGTAATCGGGCATACCAGAATTTTCAATTTGATGTACCATATGAATGGTGGACAAGAAATACAGATTTTGACGTCATAGAGTATAAGAACGGTATATTACCACCATATAATACTAGAAATTATATGATTAACAGTAAAAGTATATCACACTCTTTGACACAATATCTTTTGAGGTGTAACCATAGACGGCAATTTTGATTCTGCAATTTATTTTTGTCAAAAATTGAATGTTTTTTTCATATTTCAGAAGCAACTAATTGCAATGTGCTATGAATATATTGAGTGCAAAACCATGCCATGGAATTATCCTATCTGCAAAGCAGTTAATCAAAAAAAATTAAATCACTTAGCTTCAATATGGGCAAAGATATGTCACACAAATATTGAAGGTTAAATATCTCCTTTCAAACTTTTGTCTAAATAGTATGTTTTTGTAGAGGGTGAACAAAGTGTCACATTTGAGGGAATAGGTAAGGAAATCCAATAACAAAAGGACGTTTGTGAAACCTAGCAATACAATATACATAATAGAGAAGAGTTCATCTTTACTCAGCTCTTGGAGAATAATTAAAGAAATGACATATAAGAATTTCAACTATTGTTGCCTTGATACGAATTCCGGTACCAAAATTGGTATTCGTTTTTAGACACTTTTAGACTCAATATATGTATATAACAAATTATGTCGTTAATGACCATTTACATGGACTTACAGGAGCGCAGGAAGCGTGTTATTATGAAAGGAGGGTGAAATATATCAATAACCCCCTTGCACTTTTAATATAGAGAGACTGAACCCCTCTGGTTCAGAGCTGTAGTTCTCGAGTCATTTTTTTCCAATGACTCGGAAAAGGTGGGCTTGAATACAGCTCTGCCATGGTTCCCACGCAACCGACCTACAAAGGTGTATGCAGGAATTTAGCAAAGCAAATGTTTATTCCTGTTCCGCCATTGGTTGGCCAAAATGATTTAAATTAATAGTGCTACTAGAACCCAGGGCGGTCCACAGGATTATATGTTGTGGTAGGCTTTGTTTTTGGATTTTTTTGAAGAAAAAAAATCCAAAAATTAATTTTCTTTTAAAAAAAGGTTCAAAAATACATAGCAATTTTCAAAAAAATTCAAAATTAAATATTTGGTGAAAAAAATTCAAAAATTAAATTTCAAACATTAAATTTTATGGAAAAAAAAAATTCAAATATTAAAAATTAAGGAAAAAAATTCAAATATTGAATTTTATGGAAAAAAAATTGTAAAATTATATTTCAAATAAAAATTTTTGAATATTTTTTATAAATACAAAATTTCTGAAACAAATTTTCAAGAATCTATAGCTATTCACAAAAATTTGAAAAATTAATTTTTTTATATACATTTTTTTTTTTTTAGGGAGAACACAAATTTTTTGAAATTTGGATATTTTGTTTGGACGGCTAAAGCCCTCCAGTCAACCCATGCATTCGCCCCAGAAACCGACTCCAATACAAATTTAGTATAACACCGTTTTAAATTTGTCAGTCCCCCGATATGCCGAAAGCACTAATCTTTACTCAAACCTCATCAACATACTACATATCAAAGTTAATGTAATACTAGGTTAGACCATCATGTAATCGGGCTTCCAAAAAAATTCAATTTGATGTATCGTACTGACTGCTAGCCAAGACAGACACATTTTGACAACACACGCAACCAATCATAGTCTACTACGTCAATATTAAAAAGCGTGGTGGAAGTCAAACATAATTCGTACACGCATTATGGTATAGCCTTGTATTTCTATTAACCTTGCTACATATGTTGTAGTACTCAAGACAAGAATCCTTATATACGTAATTACAACAATAATCAAAGTGTATACATCACTAATTCATTGACAGAATAAGACGTATGGAGGGTGAACTACACACATTCTTACTACAAAATTCAACGGAGGAGAGAAGAGTTTAATTATAATTGTCAGATTCGTCACTCCAATACATACATATACAAGTGCTGAGACTCGTTCCAAACCGAACTTTTTTAAATTCGGTCTTAAGTGATTTATTCTCCAGTGACTTGGACTTCTATATCGGTACATACCCTAGAACAAAATTTTACATACTTCAAATCCTGTACCGATTTTTCCAGTATCAATATCAATCAGACTGAATTTTTTCGGTCTCAATCGATGGATTTGTGAGTTGTACAAATCACAAATGTGATCTATGCAAAATATTTAACACCATATGGCCTTATTGTGTAAAATAATGTTTAAAAACCATTTTTGGTCAATGTTCATGAATTTTTTTTTCCAGAAACTTAATATTTGAAATGTATTCTCCAGAAAAATTAATTTTGAATTTAAAATAATTCTACAGACACCCCTGAGAATTGGCCTAGACGGAATTTTAAATAAGAACGATTCAGACTGAATTATTTTGTTTGACGGTTCTAGAACGAACTTCTTCAAAAAAAAAAAAAAAAAAAAAAAAATGGGTTGTGTCTACTACAAATCACCTAACCCTAATACACACATCGTTTACTCAACAATATAATATAATATGCTTCGCATTGAATATAATATGTACATCAAAACATACTTAATAGGGAGTAATAAAGAGCAATTAGTCGTTAGTTATAATTCTTAGTAATATGTCATAGATTGTTGATATAAAATGTAGAGATGATCACTTATCTATTATAAACTCGTATATATATTATTTGATATCGAAAGTCAAAAAAAAAAAAAAAAAACATCAAATGTTTACATTAAGTTGTGTTGTTGTTGTTCTCGTTGTTTTCTAACTTCATTAAAAAAATTAATACAGATAATATTATATAGATGTATGTACTTAATTAGAATTCAGAAGGAAGCCAAAAATCAATATTTAAGTTAGGGCAGCAACACATTTATCAATTATCTATTTATTATAAGTGTGTATGAGCATAAATTTATTTATCTAGTGTTATGCCAGTCCTTACTTAGGAATGAAGACTGTATTCCTGTCCAGTTCATTCTCAGGTTTGGTCCAGTTCAGTCCTTGATGACGTCACTCAAGTTACGTCTTTGCCCCTATTTGTTTGTTAGTCACCAGAATTACCCTGGGAGGTCCGAATTTTTTTTTTGTGTGGGGGATGTTTGGAATTTGTTTGAAGAAAAAAGGAAAAATTAAATTTTTCTGAAAAATAATTCGATTTTTTTTTCTTTTGAATTTCAAATATTAAATTTTTTGGGAAAAAATTTTTAAAATCCATTCTTATTCTAAAAAAATTTTTAAAATCCAGAGCTATTCACAAAAAATTGATGTTTTTGGAAAAATAAATTCTAAATTTAAATTTTAAATATAAAATTTTTTGAAACAACTTTCGCACATTAAATTTTTCAGAGAAAAATTTCAAAACTCTAGAGTCGTTCACAAAAAAATGAAATTTTGAGGAAAAAAAATTTTAAGTATTAAATTCTTCGGAGATAAATTTCAAAAATCCATATCTATTCAGACAAAATTGCTAAATTTAAGCTAAATTTGAGGAATCAAATTTTAGAAAAGTTACAGATGATTTAATAAATGTTTTTGAAAAATTTGACGTGTTATTATTTGTTGGCAAACTTTGACCCAATAATCTTTTTAGAACATCAAATAGAAAAATATATTTTTTAGCAGATTTTGAGTCTTTTTTTTATAAATAGATAAGATAATTTAGATAACTTTGGGGAAAAACCTTTAAAAAAAAATTGACAAATAAATGATTACTTTTTGAAAGGACCAATCTTTGATTAAATAGCATTTTTAAAAACAGCAATTTGCAAAGAATATTTTTCAAAAGATTTTAATACTTAAACTTATTTTAGAATATACACAATTTAGATAATTTCGGAAAAAACTTTTTGGGAAAATTTGACATATAAAACTTTTTAAAGAAAGACAAAATTTAAAGTACAGAAAATTTGAATAACAAAATTACATAAAAGTTTTTCCTTTCAACAAATTTGACGAGTTTTTCGTCAGGAAATCTCTATCCTAGTCACATCCAGCACAAGGTAAATGAATTGTTTTAACCATTCAACAAGGATAAATATGTGAGCCCTGTTTTATCAAAATCTGTTTTTCCTGCCCAGCAGTCGGTACGATACAATAAATGAAAATTCTAGCAATAGTGACGTCATAGACTATGAGTGATTTTGTGTTTTGTCAAAATCTACCTGTCTTACCCAGCAGTCCGTACAATAAATCAGATTGAAAATTCTAACAAGCCCGATTACATGATGGTCTAACCTTGTATTTCTATTAACCTTGGGCGCTAGCATATAGCATCAAATGTGTATATAGAGTGCACTGTATATAATGCTCGCTGACTATAAATATTTTATTAATAAGAAATAAAAATTTAGTTTTATTAATGAAATATTGTGTGCACGTATAACAAGATCACTGTTTCCGTTTGCTTTTTCAGTATATGTTAAGATTTGAACAAAATATAAAAGATGTTATGTTGAAATAAATTTTGTTTTGTTTTTTATTTGTTCTACAATAAGGCATTCCAAAATATTATTTTTTCCCGGAACTCTTATTATTATTATTTAATTCTTGAGGAAAGAAGAGAACACATCATATGAATTGATATAAGTATTGAGTGGTTAGGTGTGAGTGCGCTTATGAAAAACGGAGAGTAACAAAGAGGATTTCTGGGGGATTGCTCCTCTATATTATTTAAAAAAAAAAAAACTCTAGTAGCAGACGTCTAATTATTCCGGCCAATGCCGGTTACTACCGCAAGTATATTATATTTAGGGGTGGCCCTCTAGCGAGTACGACACATATAGTACTATGGATTAAAGTTATGTTTTTGAAGGAAATAATATCATGTGATTCTATTATTAGAAATGAAAATCTTCTATATTTCAAGTAACACAAGAACAAATTTTATAAAAAGTATTCGAAATTTTCAAATTCAGGAATATTTGATTTACTTCGTGAAATTCTAAAAATAAAAATAATTCAAATTTCTATATTATAAATCTATAAACATTGAGATCTTTTTAATTTCTTCCCTTGAAGTCGCTAATATGATATGTTATATAATAAGTAATCAAAAACTAATGGCAGTAGATTACTAGTAAACTGATAAATTAAAGTATTATAACGTATATTTGTGATATTAAGTTAAAAACGTATGGGTAAATTAGAAGACAACTGAAATAACAATTAAATATTAATTAGAAATTTTAACAGAAGTTATGCATAGAAAATCAAACAAATTAATAATGACAAATGATAGGACATAGAAGTTATTAATATTAAAAATTACAAATGCATTCAACAAATTATTAGCGACAAATGTCAATTTTAGAAATACAAAATATAATGAGACATTTTTACAGAAAAATAAATATACTAATGATTAATAGAAATAAATATAATAATTATTAATAGAAATAAAATCTATCTTCATTCTATCATACTTCAAACACTCTAAAAATAATTATAATTATCTTAAATAAATTTCATATCTACATGTGTGAATCCATGGAGCATACACAAGTGTTTACCCAAAGAAACGGATGTTAGACAAACACCTTGCGCATCATAAAGCTAATAATTCAGGCAGTTGTTCTTCGTTGTTCGTCAATCCATATACAACTTAACTTACAACTGCGAAAATCAGGGCTTGTATTTTTGATGAGACAAAAATACGGAAATATATTCTACAAGAGATAGTACCAAAGCCAGATAGAGGAAATCGAATAAAGATAATTCCAACTTGATCATCCATCTCAGGAGAGCAGATTCGATTCCTTCCTTGCGAAGAAAATTAAAAGATTGCAACAATGAAAAGATCCATTCACGACGAGTAGGGAATTTCAATATTTTAAATATAATTATTATTTACTTTATTAGAATTTGTACGAAGCAAGGTAATATAGAAATATTAATTATTATTATTTATTACGAAGTATGACGTCTTTATGGTTATATAGAAATAGTGAACATTATTAAGATAATTCATAAAAGTATTACAACTTATGTTTATAATAATAAGTTAAATAAGTATGGGTAAATTAAAAAAAAAAAGAATTATATTAATCATAACTTTTAATAGAAGTCATAAGCAGAGAATCAAACAAATTTAAAGGACAAATGAAACGATATAGAAGTTATTAATATTAAATAAAAAAATTGATTCAACATAATGTTTAGTAACATTATACATATACAATGAAATGAGACATTTTTATACATAAATAAATATACTTATTAGCAGAATAGAATATGCATTGGCAATGAAAATAAAACTATCTAGAAAAGAAAGGCACATTATCTTTAAGAGTCTGTAATTATCTTCCACTCGTTTTACAATGACAAAAGAGGCACACAAGTAATACAGAAATCAAGCGTCTAGGTTATAAAATTATCCATTTAGATTATATATCACAAAATTCACCTTATGAGATTGTGATAAGTTTTTTCTACGTTATATACATCAAAGAAACGATAGTAAGTACTCTTATCAATGAAATATTTTTCTTAGAGGAAGAAACGAAGCAGAGTTGACTTCAGAAGAAAAATACTTCATAATTTCAATGAAGGAGCAGTGGATGGAGGATGATAACTCTTTCTGTTCTCACTTAGAGTTTCAGTGGATTATTTTGTCTTTTTATGGGACTAATTAGTTCTTATAGCAGTTTACGATTATTCCGTAGAAGATTAAGAGGAATTTATGTATTTTTAAGTATAGAGGCACTATTCAGGATGTCAGAAGTCACTATCACAGACCTTGATGGGAAGGGGCATCTACACAATGAACAAATGAACACAATGAATAAATCTTTTTTGAGATCATATCTCAAAAAAGTAATTTATTTGACCAAACGTGCCCATCCTTAATAATATGAAATGGTATTCAGATATATTTAAATTCCTAATCCAAGGAAACAATCCAAGTAGAAGAGGCAAGATTGTAAATAATAATATTTAACTAGAGAGGATTACAAACGATACAATTATGGACTTAGCAAATCAACATTGCGTTCAAGATGCCCCTTATTTTATTTTCAGGATCCACAGTTTAGATAGTGATACAATTTAATTTTAAAAGCCTGACTGACGCTGATACTAGGCGATAATCTATTTAATATACACTAAATAGGGATTGACAAACGAAGCATTTATGTGTGGTGATGTGGTTCTCAAGATTATGCTTAGTTTCAGTGTCAAGACACCCAAGTATCTCACGTCGTTACCTTTATTGTATCTCACAACCTTTCCCCCAAAAAGAAATAGAAAAAGGCCCAAAATCACTTGTTGGCAAGGCAAATCTTTGCTATAATTGTAGGTAATTGTTTACAGTTTAACATGAGCTTATTCAAATTGAACCAATAAACGTTCAGAACACTGATATGTGTGTGGAGGGGGTGGGGGGTAAACAAATCGAAAGTTGACAACAAAACACACTCTGTATGTTAGTGAGCGAATACCATGAATTTAATTAAAATTTTCCTTTTCTAAAAAAATAATATGTTTTTTTTCTCTTCATCTCTAAAACTAATAAATAGTATGGATGTTGTGTACAATTTGCAACTTGTATAAGCAAATTGTACAAGTTGCAATTTCTTGGTCTCAAAATGCATTATTTAATTACAACATTAGAAATTTTTATTACCGCACTATGAATTGATAATATCATTTAATTTTTTAAAATTTTAATGGTATGGTGATTATTATGTATTTATGAGTAGGTAATTTAATTGAGGCCATTAGAGCTTTATAATATCCCATAGAATACTTAAATTTTAGTTTTTTGTATTAAAATAGCCAAAAGTTACATTATTAATATATTGATCATCCATGGAATATTCAATTATTGCAGGATCCTCATCCCAAGTACAATAAATCCTTGATATAAAATTATTCGTCTCATTTTTTTTTCTTGTACTTGTACAAAGTTGGAATTTGTATTCAACATACGTATATATAAGAGTGTCTTTTGAATATCACTAAAGAATGATAAGGTATTTTAATACTTCGAATTCAACTTATTAAGTTAACCAACCCTGTTATCATCCTAGATTTCAATATCACGATATATAAAATATCTTATTTTTCTTGACTACTGCGTTCAACTCCCGATATTTCAAACTAATTAAGATATTCCATTCGATGATTGATATTTTTATTTTTAAAATAAAAATAATCGAGACTATCTAGATCCAGATGTGCCTACAAGAATATCCACTCCCAGTCAAAAATGATTTTGATGCTTCGCTAACTCTCCCCTATAATTTAATGAATTTGTTGGTAAGGGAAATAATATGTAGAGAACTCATATTCCTTAGATTTGTACCTACAGTTAAAAAAAAAAGAAACTTTTTGGGTTATATAGTAGCTGCCCATACAATATGTAATGTTATATTTAAAAAAAAAAGAAAATCGGACCTCCAATAAAAATGAAAATGTATTTAGCCCAAAGACATGTACACCATTAAATTATGTATATAGAAGCAGAGATGTGTGAAATTTATGCGTAGTAAGAAAATAATGTACCAATAATCTACGCATACTATAATTTCTCTCCATATCAGTGGTTACTAACTACAGCTCCTAAGAGACACTTTGTTCCACAGTTTATCGTCAAGGGCCTTTTCAAGAGACTACAATAATCAAAATTTTGGATAATAGTCAAAATCTTGGAGCTCTGCGTCAAGTTGAGTTCGGGTAGACAATATACCAATTACCGAGTTCGGTCGAGTTTTTGAGAATTTCCACAAACGTAATGTGATCTATCTTCTTTAATATAATATAAACTCTTCTTTTAATAAGAAAGGAGCACATGTAGCTATAAAGTTTTTTGCTGTCCTTTTGAGAAATTTGATCGATACCAGAAATTTGAAAAATCATTACTCAAATGTTTCGAAGAAGGCTAAAAATAAGCCCTACTGTTGCTGTATAAGTTTTGGTTCTTCTTAGATGTATGGGGCAGTGATGAACACTTAGAGACATAGGACAAACTTGTTTATTTTTATTTCAGCAGTCGTTTGGTTACGTAATGAACAATAACGAGTTAAAATTGTAATTAAATCCTGTTGAAAGTTTTGGGTCCTCAAACTGTAAATTAAAAAAAATTATAGTACCCCTTCTAGATGAAAAGATTGGGAATCACTGCTCTATACAAATGCTAATAGCTTGTCCCATTTCTTTTTTGAATCATGTGGTTTGGCTATGATGAGTGACAAAGAGTTCTCTCTCCACACACATAAAACAAGATTTGGCATGAATTTTGTAATTGACAAATAGGCTCAAATAAACTCAAGAAAAATAATATGTATGTATTATACCATATAGCTACAATACACAAAACAATGAGGCCTCTCAAACACATCTATTCCCCCAAAATATATATAAATAACTGTATATAGAAGTTACAATTTCTGTATTTTACACAACAATTCCATCCATCATTTTTTTAAAAGTCATACTTTGAACGAGAAAATGGATTTATTGCTATGGCGATAGATCCATCGTCATCTCATGGATGGATATTATTAATGATATATTAGATAGTTACTTCATCATGAGAACCATCTAAAAAAAATAACTGTATAATCATTATTAGAATTTTAATAAAATAAATATCTTCTTAAATCCAAAATAGAACGACTGATCCATAAATTGACCGAATGCATATTATTAAAATGTATTGATATATATTAAATATTTATAATACAAAGATCTCAAGATATTTATGAATATGTATGATTAAATACATAAATGATTGGAGTCATTGGAAGCAACGGCAGTGTCATCCCCCCCCCCATTTTCTTTGAGCCAAAAAAGAGGGTAGGTCCCCACAGGTACAGTGAAATCCTGCCATTTTGGGACCTCCAGACCTGACACTCAAACTCCCCCAATATGAATCCCATGGATTACTTCTTTTAGAGGGAGTTAGAGAGGAGGTTCCTACCAACTCACACAACAGTATCGACTCCTAGAAGGCCTCCATCATCAACTACTGGGACAAAGTCTATCCGCGACGTGGTCCTTAGGCCTCGTATCAAACGAATGATTGGCGAAGATAGCGTGGACATTGAATGAATTATTTCTATTATATTATTAGAACTTGTAAATAAAACTTCAAACATCTATTTGCTTCTCTTATTGATCAGGATGCAGTTAAGGTGGTCCAGATTTACCTGAACGATCATGTATGTATAAAACTCAACCTTCAGGTATTAATAATAAAACAACCGAAAAATGACATGGTGACCCTGACAATTGGAAGAATGTTTAGGGAAAAGAATAACTTTATCTTCATGATGTAGTATTATATTAGCTGAAAGCAGCTATGGAAGCATTCTATTTCTATTAACGCAGGCATTACTCAGATGCCTATTATTCATTCTACTATAAGTCCAACAAGTACTTACATCTATAATTATCCATAGAAATCCTTGGCGTTACTCTCAGACTTTAATGAACACACGGTCTATAGATTACATTATATTTTGATGTTTCCTCATCATGAATATTGATAACAGCTTTAGATAATAAAAAAAACACTCATCAGATGGCCAGCTATAAAAAGTATTACACACGTTAAGGTCATATTTTAGGCAACTGTAAGTATATTATTGCCAGCATTGTACGACCACAGTCATGAATAAGATTAAACAGTGTTTCCTCATCTTCTTCACAGGGTCGACAAATCGGGCTAAGGGTTTTACCCGCTTTAAAAAGATATTATTAAGTTATATGTGGCCTCTAAACCATAGCTACTATACTTGAGATTTGATGTTTCTTGTATTTGTCTTGAGCTTTCTTACCCATTTTTTTTATTTGGCAACAAAAAAAAATTAAAGATTTGACAGTTATTGAAAATTAGAAATAAAAAACCATGCTTGTTGTCAAATTTTAAATTTTTGGTCAGAAAGTATCAAATTGGTAATAAAACTAGATAATTATTTCAACCAATTTTTAGTAACAGAATTACATCTTATTACAAAAAGTAGACCTAATTTGAATGTACTTACAATAAATAATTTTTCACAATTTATATTTGAGTGTGAAACGTTAGACTGCCCCTAACAGTGGTACCATTGGAATACATAATATATATTTAAAAATACATATTATCTCATAAATTTACATATGAATAGAATAATATTACAAAACAATACAACTAAGTTGTAATTTTACTTATCAAGTAACATTACGCAACAGAAAATTGTCTGTTAACAATTAATAATTTAAAAAAAGTCATTTCATATTGTTAAATTGATTTTTACAACAAAATGTACAAATTTGGAGTATCTTACAAAAAACTAAAATTTAACGCTTGATACATATGGAATAGCACTTTTCCCCCAACCCACACCTTAAAAGTGCCCAAAAGATTGCATTATATTTTATTTTATGTGATCAATCTGTATATAAAAATAGTTATGATACTTAATGTTTTGTTATCAAACTATAACACATCGTTGGAGATCAAATTAAAGACTCATAATTTGACATGTTAAGGTATACATATAGTAAAAAAGAATAAAAAAAAGGTATAAACGAGAAAAAAAATGGACAGTTAACAACGGGTATTTTATAGTTTGTTATGTGTAAGCAAATATTACATTGAGTCATTGCTTGAGATTCTAAAGTTTCAATTTTTAATTTTATAATAGATCTACATATTTGTACAAGATAAAACTATTGAAATTATTAATAGATATTAGACAATTTTCCTCAGGCAATATTCCCAGTACCATTCTAGTGTATGTAAAATGAAAATAAGTCCATAATTTATTTTCATGAGTTATGAGGAAATGAGGCCTTGAAACTATTATTGTACATGCAAAAATGTAAGAATTGTTTTAGGTAATATCGTTGTTAATGTTGATTCATTTGGTACAAACATAGATTAATTTGGGTACTAGGAATATTGCTCGAGAGAATGGACATAGAAATAGGATTTAGTTTTTCAAATAAATGTTATTTACTTAAAATACGTCTTTAAGTAAAATATAGGTACTATTTATAATAAAAGGTCGATTTGGGAAAATAAATTAAAGAAGTTACATTTAAAAATAAACAAAGATTTCAAATTCATTATTAAAAAAATGAAGACAGAAAAGTAAAAAAAAAAAAATCAAAAACTACTACAACATCTAAAATTCCCCAACTTTACAAAAAAAAATAACTTTTGTAAATTTTACGGTAGGGGGTAAAAAGTACAGATGGTCGACTCTATGAAAATAATGGCTCTCCGCCAACTGATGGATAGAGATGTATAAAATATGACCCTCCTCAATTCTACTCTGAGTCCAGCCATATCTGACACTCTATAACTCCCCAACAAACCCTCAGTGTTACTATCCGTCTTTCACGCACTAACCATTACTTTATATTTCTCTATATTTATATATTCTTGCTTCAAGAATAAAAGAACAATGATAACAGCTTTGGAAAATAAAATAAAAAACCATCAAATTGCAAACTAGAAAAAAAAATTGCATATAGGTCATATTTTATACAACTCTACTGATACATCTATGTTGCTAATTTTATGATTTTACTTAATTCAAGTAGAAATATCCCTGTTCTTTCCTATTAACATAATATATATATATATAATTAATGGACAAAGTAATTTTTAAAGGCCTGCCAGGAATGTGATAGATCCTACCTACTCCCAACTATATTGCACAAAGATAAATTCCCAAATTACAGAGAACAGATCAGTCGATGGAACAATGATGAGCATACTACAAAATACATAGTAACCCAACTAAGGTAGAGTTCAAGAGAAAAGGGGAACGTGTTATAGAATCTTATATACATACCTATAACTCCTAGGTAGATAGTTAGGTACAAAAATCCGTACAAAAGAATTTTTTAAGAAAAAAAAAAAATGCATGCATACTAGTTCTGAGGAAAAACCCATCCATATATGTACTCATATGTATGTACATTCTACTATACATATACTTTTTTTAAACACAATTTCCACTCTTCAATCAATTTTTAGGCTAAAAATAGAAAGTAAGGAAGTACATTGTACATTCAATGTACTGTAGTCTTTAAATAATATCATAGACAAATCAGTAAGAAACTAGAATGGGCACTCGATAGACTGCAAAACCTCCACCTAAAATCAATTTTAGTTATGTATCTAAATTTGTTGCTAAGTTTTGGTGCATTATGGATTTTTAATATTTTATGGTACCTTGACCTCTCAAAATTTAATAGCCTCTGACTCTGACCATATATAATCTTCGTAGCAAGTTGGATCAAAATCATTCTCTACCTTTTGCCGGAATCCTAGTGACTAACAAATAAACAAACATGGGTAAAAACATAATCATAAAAGAATGGGCACTCTGTGGAGCGCTAATCTTCCTCCTAAAATCAAATTGAGTTATATATCTAAAAAAAATTCCTAAAGCTTTGGTCGATTATGCATTATTCATGTTTTGTGCTATCTTGATTTTGAAGCTCCAAAATTTAATAGCATCTTACTGAGACTATATATAAAATCTTTGTACCAAGTTTGATCAAAATCTATCTGTAACTTTTTCCGTAATCCTTGCAAAAACATAAACTCTGTTCAACTTCGTTGGCGGAGGTAAAAAACAACAAAAACAAGGGATTGAATAGAAACTAGTTTGGAAGTACTTAAGTGATGAGCATGCGTAATTCGAATGATTAACACCGTGACTCAGTAATTAATTAATTATACAAACAAGCAAGCAAGCAGATGAAACGGAATTTACATATTACACCTATACATCCAATCAACATGTAAAAATTTTACCTATAAACACACAATGTAATAGATGTAGTAAAAATATATCCATTATTTTTCCAATAATTGACTTTATTAATGTGTATCTCCCGTTGTATAAGTGAGATCATTTTACACTGGATAGATAGATACCAGCAAAAGCAAAAATACACCATATTTTAAAGTTTTTCTTCGAACATGGCGTAAACGCAATCCAGGTGGGTGAAAATGTGAACATTGTTGATAATATTGATACTGTAACAGCCAATCACATGAAATTTTGGGTTCGTGTTTGTCGTTAAGATAATTATAATGTAAAAGATACGCACGCTCTAGACGCCCAATAGTCGAAAATGTGAATAATAGAAATCGATTAGCTCGACCGTCATGTAATATCTGTTTTGATTGTCAAAGATATAAACATCATTGGCTTTTTTTTAAAATCCATTAAAAATAATGGATTTCTTTTTACTACACTTAATATAAAATATTAAGTGTAGAGTCAGATAATAAGTAATACTATATAATTATAATAAAATTAGAAATTATATTGTATTTTAAAAGCAATTTCTGATGCAAAAATTATAATTTACTGAAAAAAATTGCCCCGGGTGAGGCTCGAACTCACGGCCTTCAGATTATGAGACTGACGCGCTGCCTACTGCGCTACCGAGGCTTGATGAAATAATAGGCTAAAAAACTTTAAAAGTAATAACAATTTCAATGTTATTTTTGATGTTTGTAAAAAAATTTGACGTTTTAATTTTTGATACTTCAATTATAATTCATTAATATTTTAAAATAAATTATATTGTATTACAAAAAGAATATAAAACATTTAATACTACATCAACCTCGAGTGATTTTTAACTGAATAAAATTGAAATCAAATTTAGGCTTCTGCTGAGTTATACTTTTAGAAATAAAAACTTTTTTGATAACAGTACATCAAATTAATTATGAACATTTTTTTTTTATTAAATCTCTTTTTTTAAATCTTCTCTCCAAACTAAGCTCTTTTAAATAAGATTATTTTTTTTAACTTAATATTACGTTTTTCAAGCATTTACATGAAAAATTCACTCAAGTAACATACATTTTGCCTAGTAAAACACAATTTGTATGTATATATTTTGGCTTTTTTTTTCTTATTCAAAAATTGACTCAAACTAATAAAAAGTGTAAAATTAATACATTTATAAAATTTGTTTAAAAAATTCTTTGAAAATCATTCGATTCAATATGATAACAAGAATGTCAGATTGTAGAATTTGATATTTAAATAAATAAAGGAATCATTCATCGGGTTGATCGGTGGTTAGGGGTAATATGGGCCCCTAGGTAATATGAGACACCCTTACTTGTATACAGTTTACTGTTAATCATAGAATTACTTTGTTTTGACATGTGACAGTAAACGACATCATCTTTCAGTCATATTGTATTACCATCCATGTGAAAAAGGTATGTATTTAGTATTTTAACCGTTTATTCAAAGATTTTTTAAATTGTAATCTACTAGTTGATTAATTTTGTTATAAAATATTAAACATGAAATACAATGTGATTATAAGCATTAGTTTCTAAGAAGAAACATTTTTTAGTAATATAATAAAATATATGAAATTTTAATGAGACATACTAATTGGGATAATATTGGGCATGGCATTGTGGATGTTTCTGATATTATCATAAGACTTTTCAAATCCTAAATTTGTAGGAGGTGCATCTAAAACTGGCACAACTTTTTGCATAGATTTGTTAAACTTTACTATATAGGGTGCATAGCCTTTATCAGGGATCGGCAACCTTTTGGAGAGTAGGGACCGAACAGCTATGCGGTGTCGTGGTAGAAATTCCAAATAGCTATCGCTGTAGAGCCATGGTGGAAAACCATTTTATTGAATATCTAATTGATTTTCTGTGTTCTTAGGGAAAACAAAGATTCAATATAATTTTATTTAAAAAATACCCTTATTTTTTACTACATGATTTATAATAAAGAAATGAAATATAAACACAATTTAAAAGATCTTTCCTTTAAATTGTGATAAATTAACAAAAATAAATAAAGATAAAGCGAACCCTACCACTTAATCTATATTTGACTTTTCTTATCTGCACTCTCCAGGTGCAAAGTAGGAAATTTCTTAAGGTTCTCAACTATAATTTTAGATTAGTATGCCTATATTTGGATGTTTGTCCATGATAAGATGGTGGGCCGGTCAAAATTAACTTGGAGGACGATATGGTCCGCAGCCCGGGGTTTGCCAACTTCTTGCCTATATGAAGCCCAACAAATACTTGTCCACATTATATGTGCTGTCTACGGTATTTTATCAATCATATAATACTGTTAATGTGTTATTAACTAATTATTAGCTAAATAAAAACCAAAGATAAACCAATTTATTTTCATTTATATAAATACAACTTTAAACAAGGGCTTTAACTTCAAATATTTTAATGGTTTAGAGGTAAGTGCTAAATATTTTTAAAGCACAACATGAAGGTACGTCTACTTTGAAAGGTCTAGCTACATAGCTCTGATAGACTTAAAAAATATAAGTGATTTTGAACAAGCGGCTCATATTACGCTAGTTCTATTCAGTAATATTAAAATCATGAATTTTATATGCAATATATTGAACATAGCATTATCGCCAATAAAAATATAATTCACACCTCCTATGTAAAAAAAGGTTACTCATATTATCTACATTATAAAAATAATAATATAAATCTTGAAACAAGTACCCATCTATCATCATTCCTTGTCTTCTTTGTATTCATTTTTTTTCGTTCCTTCGTATTATGATTCAATGATGAGAATCAATAGTAATTCAGTCATCATCATAAATCATGAAATGAACAAAATGTCAAGATAAAATTTGATTGTATGTAAAATAATAACTAATAAGAGTCTAATCCACGTTTAAAATTATATAGACATACACTGAGTGACAAAACGAAGACCCCGTGATAAACATACATATATATCTTCAAGAGGTCGTAGCGATACGTTTTTGTACGCTAGAAGCGTTGAATATTATTCTATAAGTTATAACTTAGCCCATGTACCCTTTTAACACAATTAACATGCCAAGCTAAGAAAAAGTTACAAACGCGTTAAGGAAAAATGACTAAATGTGACAAAGTGACCTCATCTGTGGTATAATAATAAGGTAAATCTTGCGTGAGTGAGAATATATCACTACGACCATATATCTCATCAATCGTTTCGTTACTTTGTTTTAAAGCTTTAGGTCTACCCAAAACTTTAAACCATTTATGTTTACCTAAAACATAAAATACTCCAGGGAAAGAGCGGACAAACAAATAATCAACCCCACAATAAAAGGGAAAAAATAAGTTTTTCATCTACGCATTCAGAGAACACTAAAAATTAAAACATATATTACATTAAGAATGGACAATTTTCAAGAATATACAATATGAACGAACAATAACTTGTATTTCTGACATAGAAAATTATATTAATAATTATTTGAAGATTATTATCATTCAAATTATCATTGTCACTCTCAATCTTAGGTTCAGAAATGGACCTATCCCTTTCTAATCAAAAACGTGAAAATCACTTTTCTGATGTACTTCATCTTCCTAAATTTTGAAATTGTATGCATTGTGCGGAAATAATTAATAACGTCAATATCATTCTCCCTAATCCTTGCTAGTATTATGATATTCAAACAAGTGATCGAATAAATTTAAATCAACTAATTTAGTAGCCACAACCCATGGATTCTAATATAAATAATTTCAATTCTAACTTACTAAAAAAATATATCGGATTGATAAATAATTTGTAAAGAATTTCAATATATAAAAATAAATTTAAAACGATAATCTGGATATCATCGTGAGCTAGTCCATCTTCACAAAAGAGACAGATTCCGAGGACTGAACTTCTTTGACATTACTATCTAAATGAGGATGAGAGGCATTCGAACCTCATATAGAAACTATTTGCGAAAAAATAGAAAGAACTTAGGCAAGGAGACTAATAGGTGAATTCCTCATGGTAAATATACGTTTGAATACATGAAATAGATTCCCAAGCAAAAAGTTTCAGCTCAACGAGAACTTAAGCTTTTTTAGATCTAATAATGTTCAAATGCTAAGATATAATTGTATTAAGTACCAAACTCCACCGTCCTTTAATAAGCTTAAAACAAATAATTTAAGTTCAGAAAATTAGAATACAAAGGTCATTGACATCCTTTTATAATAACCCTCACATAGAAAAAAATAGTTTATTATATTACTTGAAAAACTTTTGAGCCTTTAGTTGGGAATTCAATTAGCACATTTGATGGCATTGATCTACAACTTCCTTCTATTTATGTCTTTTGGAAAAGTAAACATTTTCATGGACGAAAAGACTGGAGACTTTTTATCTATAGCTGATCTATTTTTGTAAAACTCTGTACAACACATTTGACATTACCGTTATGAAAAATATATTGCAATTATTGGCTAATTATAACAAATAATTAAATTAAGCCCACAAGATAGTAAATAAAACCCCTCCAAGACCTTTCAAATAGATATAACGTAATAAACTTTAAATTGTTTTTGCTGTACATTTGATGAATGATTACTAGCAGTACTACACGGCATTACCCAGAGTTATAAGTCGTCAAGGAAGAAACAATCTTTTTTTATTAATATAAAAGCTAACTCCCGAACAAATACTCAGGCTTACTTTCTGTTTTTCATGAGCACACTCATACGTAGTTACTCAATACTTTGATATTCTCTCAAGAATGAATGAATAATGATAACAGAAAATAAAAATTGTTCAGCTTACCAACAAGAACAACACAAACTAGCACGATAAAAAATGCTTAAGATTTACAACCTTAAATACACGCACTGTCCTTTTCTTATTAATGCGAACCAGACTGAGACAAATAAACAAACTTTGCTTTATCAATATTGATTTTGTTATCACTTAATATATGTTAATCAAAATACATTAATGGAGGAGAAATTAGAGATATTGCACTACTCAGTATAAAATGGTTAGTTGCAACAAGTGTTGCAATTTTCCCAGTAATGTTTATTCTTTTTATATTTGTTCTTAACAAAAAACATGTTTATTAACCAAGGCAGGGGCCAAAAGAGTGTTTAAAGATTGAATTTATTTGATTTATAATACTGATCAGTAATCTATAATATATAATCTTATTATATCCTCTAATCTTTTGTAATACATTGTAATTAAATATATTACAGGGTGAAATGTATAATTATTTCTTCCTCAGGAAATAGTCTCAGTCTAATTTTCTTAATTTATGTTTACCATTTGACATATTGTATTCAAATGCAATTGGTGAGCAAACTACTGACTGGCATAATCTCTAAATAAACTCAAACAATAAAAGACAAATGTTCGTATGTCTTGTTAAATTTTGGCGTGTCTGAGCCAAATGGGTCAAAAACAAAAAGTTACAGTGACTCTCAGATCTTCCCTACCCCTGTATTAATTCTGAGGGAGCGAAAAATGTCAGAGTTTTGGATCTTTACATATATTTTGGAGAATGATTTTGATGAAAAATGAATCGGTACTGACTACTGTGAATGTGGATTTGAACAAACGAATAGAGGTAAAAATTAACTTACAATTTATGAATCCGATATGATTCAATCCCCTCTAAAAAATAATAATTAAAAAGAGAAAAATAAATACGTGTCTTCTAAGATCATTTTAATTAGACGATCAAAATAATTACGTTCAAATAATTCCTACACGACAACAAAATCACATTATTTTCCATCATTTGAATTAATTATGTCATAAAATTAAAAATTAAAAAACTTACTCAATATCATATGCAACTTCTTGAGGTAAAAACTTCATTGTCTTCACATGGGGGCATCATTCCTTCACAGATGAATTAGAATACTCCTTCAAGAATAGCCTTTTCCTTGATTAGATACATTGAGAATGATGATTAATAACTTAAGTAATAACAATATAAATGTCTAACATGAGGACACCTCTTCACTTCTTAATACGCTGATAAATTAGTTGGATCTTGAGTTTTAAATAAATGAAATAATGACGATTCATATTTGAGTGGTTAAGTGATCCACTCAATGTTCCGTTTCATTTATTTAAATTTAGCTATATATATATTTATATTTTTTGTATTTGACAAGTTATAAAAATATATAATATCAAATCAAATATTGTATATATGCGAGCCCTAGATTCAGAAGCATAGAATTAGAGTATCATAAATTTATAATTGTAAGTCAGGTAATAACTTAATACACATCGTGTAAATTGATTACCAAGAATTTGCAGATTTATTATTAATTAGAATTGTGTGTGTTAGATGTCGCTGTTCACTTCAGCTGTGGTAATGTTATTAAATGTTACTTTTATATATTCACAAGCTAGGAGCTAGTAGCTACGCAAAGATTCCAAGACTTAGTGTCTTCGAAAGAAGAAGCTCGTTTTTATTCTATCAATTTAAAGGAATTCGCTTCCTATTCGAGGTAGCTTTTTATATTTAAAAATACGTGATATTCATTAGTGAATCCCAGAACCTATTTGGACCTATTTCATGACGTCACAGAGGATAGTATTATTTCATATTTGATATTTTATTTTCTTACTGTAAATATCAAATACACTATTTGAAAAAGTCATTTAATTTTACAATAATACAAATATTTCCCCTTCATTTTATGTTATGTGCCAATTATCTCTGTGACTTAACAATGATATTCTTAAGTTTGAGGGGATTCTACTTATTATTAATTAAACCATACCGACAATATTTACTTGATGACTGACTAAATTTAATTAAATGCTATCCAATATCCCTGATTTTAGATGTTTCATCAGCAATTTTCTAATACGTTGCATAATTTTGTTGTTTACTTATTCTCTAATAACTTTCATTTATTTAGATTTTCGAATGTATGGAGTGGGTGACGAATGCATCATGCTTTTTAATGTTATCGGATTCTTTTTTATAGTATATCTCTTATATGTAATATACAAATACGTTGCTCGAAATGCATCATCCAATAGTTCCTCTCCAACATCATCCCCATCGTCTCTCATGTCAAACTTGAATAATCGAGTCCGCTCTGAGAGCCCAGAATGTAGTATTTGCTTGGAGAGTGTTCGTTTTGCGGTAGAGACGAATTGTGGTCATGTTTTCTGCGGTGCTTGTCTTGTTGAATATGTGGATCGTTTAGCTACTTTGTCAACCCCTACATGTCCATACTGTCGGTAGGTTTTCAAATCCGACTATATGCGGAAATCCCTATGAAAACATTTATTGGACTATATATGACCATATGAAATTTTCCACTCATGAATTTACTTATAATCCCAATGATTAATCTATTTTAATTTCATTAATAGGCAGAGAATTACGATGATTCTCCTCTACTTTACTCCTGAAGAGAGTCAAGACTCTCTTCAAGACGCAGATCGCAATTTAAGGAATTGTCTAATTGAAAAAATAAAGAGCTATAATCGATCATATTCAGGTAAGAAATTATATCCTGTTATTGTTTCTGTTGTTATATATCAATTAACTACTCATTTTGTATTTAGATGAACCACGCTCCATACTGGAGCAAATCCGCGATTTCCCCATTCTTGCTCGAAGATTATGGAATATGTTTTGGGATTACCCCGATAGAACTACTTTGTTTTTTAGGATCCGAGTCCTTATTCCAAATGTGATAACAATACTTTACTTCCTGAGTCCATTTGATATCATTCCAGAATTTTTGTTTGGAATTTTTGGACTCTTTGATGATATTTTCATTATTTTATGCGGTGGATTCTATGCTGTTAATCTATATAGAAGCCTGGTGGCTCAACGTGGCTTAGTGTGATATTAAAAAAAAAAAGTATATTAATATAAATAATTTATATTTTGTAGAGTTCTGTCTTTCTGCTTTTGACCTATAAATTCCAAAACGGCTAGATGGATGAGTTGATTTTTGGCATGTGAGTTCTTTGGAACACTTTGTCGAACATAGGCTACTTTTTTGCCCTAATTGCCATGCTCTCTTTGGGCCGTCTTCAAGCAGAATTTTTTTCAACTTTGTTATTTTATTAAAAACTTATTTTTTTACAAAAATGTTGGTCTTAATGTATTAAGCCCTTAACTGACATTTGAATTGTTCAACTAGGCCTTAATGAGTAATTATTTCTTGGCTTTTTGGGTAGAAATTCATTGCAAAACAGAGTAAGATAAATGGTTGCATCATGAGATGAAAATTGTTTAGTCCAATGCCTTATATAGAATAGACCACAGATTTTCCCTGCTCCAATCGCTGAGGCGTCTGTAGGGCAATATTTTTACACATCACTCATTTTTATAGTAGACGTTAAATTGTATAACAACCTAATTTACTGTCTACAAGAGGACTCTCTGCGATTGGGGTATAAAAAAGTAGCCCATATTTAGTGTATTAGTAAATATTGTAAAACAATAAGAAAAAATGGTTATTTCATTTTTTTAAATCTATATAATATAAATAATAATAAGTTTCGAAAAAAATCTATCTAATAAACAAATATATGACGAGCGAAGCTAGAAAAATATATATGTATATAGGATGTATATTAATTAATAATTTTTTCTATAAATATGGTATAATGGGTATGTGCTCCTATTATTGCGATATTGTTGTCATCGATTATAAATTTGGATTATATCATTAATGACTACTAACTCCCTTCTTTTTCCAAATTCTCAATAACAATGCGAAGTTTTATATGTATATAATAATTTATGACAATATTTGAAGTCGAGTTGCATTATTAAAAGTGTAGGAAAGATGTTTGCTCTATCACACTTGATCAGAAAAAAAGTATAAGTAAAGATGTACCGATAAAAATACAAATATTTAAATGTCTTCCCATATGGGTAAAATCCAAATAGGTTATTTGCTAGTATATGTTCAATATTGTATATAGTATATGCTATAAAATAGTAGACATGAAGTATGTCTATACTGTATTAATGTCATATTTTATTATAAGCGCAGCTATACATTTGTACCTTGGAATTGATATCAATGCCCTGAGATAGAGAGAGCACTCGAAGCATCTAAGAAGACTTGAACTAGGGTGGAGAGTCGAGAGAGCTAATAGACTGTCTAGCTAGCTATGAATGTCAGTGTGTTCGGCTACAGCCCTAGCTAGCTAGTTGATGCCGATGCGTTCCTCTGATTGGACTTTCCTTTCCTACTTCTTTCTGTTTCTTTTCCCCCTATCCAATGAGAGATCCTCGCTTGGAGTCGCTATATACATCAGTGTATTTTTTCTATAATATTATTAATTTAATATCTGACTCCTCAAGTGAATTTGTGTTGTTACTGTTGTCAAAAGGACTGGATATTTCCTATTAATTATTATGTCGGAAATGGATATGAAGCGAATGCGGGATAGGTAAATATACGTCATTAACCTTATACTGATTTGGGAGATCCTTTGTTTTATGATGGGAAGAGTCGTGACCCATTCTAGCTGTTGATTGTTTTCATTTCTATCCAAAGCGATTCAAGATGGCGGAAGAAGCTCTTTTCTGTTTCTATTTGCATTCTGAGTGTGAATGGAGTCCAGCGCATGCATCGCCCGCTTGTGTGACTAATGCAATCCTTTCTTTCTCATCCATCCTCATTTTTTGGAAAGGCATTCCCATTCTAAATTCTTATTGCAAGTATTTGATATTTCCCCGGTTCATACACTGAATATGAATGCTAATGATGTGGTCTGGATTCTCTCTCATGTCTTTTCTTTCCCTAGGTCCTCTCTCCTTTGTATAAAGCTCTTTTTCTTGGGAGAAACTAGCTTCTGTGTCCAAATCCCCAATCCTTTTCTTTTTATAGGACTCCGGAGTGGATTTTCTATTAATTTACTTTTTGGGATCAGCATGTTGAGATCCTTGGCATATTTAGCTATTAAGGTTTTTTATACATATAGTGTCATTTGAGAGATATTCATCCATGACTTGAAAGGAGCAACGGATTCATCATCCGTCATTAGGAGGTTCTCTATAGTACTAATCATGAGACAAAGTTTGTATGATTATGTAGCCATAATTGTTGTACAGTTAATGTTTTTTAGGTCCTCTTCTATTTTTCAAGTCATAAAGAGTCGCTCCTTGATAGGGAAACAATGGGCTGCCTTACCTATAATATCCTTTTTTTAGAACAACGATCATGTTTTACTTTTTCCACGGAGTTTTATGTATATGTATATATACATATGTATCATTATTAATTATTAACTTTTTTTTTCGTTTTTATAGAGTGTAATTGTTAATGATTTATTTGTTTCTGTTGTTTTCTATTATTATTTTTAAGTGTCGTTCATTCAAGGTGTAGTCACTGCTGTAATGGATGAAAAAGAAAATAATGTACAAACCTAGCTTCCCATATAGTTATTATAAACTCTAATCCATACAAAGAGTTGCGTACAATGTTACAAATTCACTTAGCACACTTTGATTGTAATTTTGTCAGTACATACTTTTATTTCCAATTCCATTTTCACTTGTTGTTCCAAATTTTTCCTTCCTATTTTTACTCATATCACTTTCAAGTTTTGATGAGAGAGGAAAAAAAATATTTTTGTACATATTTCTGCTTCAATGTCATCTTGATTCTGGTAAATGACAATTTTATATATATATAAAAAAGAAGATTTTTTTCAGCACAACTTGATTTATCACAAGAAACATCGGTTGGATCTATATAATTTGCATACACATTTTTCCCAATAGATCTCCACGTGATGATAGAAAAAGGGATCGTAGGAGTGGCCGTGGGGATGGAGGTGGATCCGGTAAACCACTTCGTCGTGCTCCTCCAGAGCGCCGTGTTTTCATATCCAACTTCCCGTTTGAAATGAAATGGCAAGAGATTAAAGATATGTTTCGTAAGGAGGTTGGCGATGTGACTTATGTAGAATTGTTTAACGATGAGCAGGATCGTCCTCGTGGCTGTGGTATCATGGAATTTGCCACTCCAGATTTAGCGAAAAAGTGCATTGAAAAAATGCATAGATTTGAATACAAAGGGCGCAAGTTGGTCGTGAAAGAGGTATAAACTAAATTTTTTCTTCTTAGCTAAATTTGGTAGGGTTTCTGAGAGGATTTATTATTATAGTATTATATCTCATGGGATGTTTATTGAGCCATTTTTATTGTATATTCCGATCATTTAAGTAATGAGGTGAACTTTTAAGTCACTTAAATTTTTTTTTTTTTTTTTTTTGAAAAGAAAGTCTAATATTGTACCTTGATAAGACCCAGTGGTTTCTTGTAGGAAAGGATTATTGACTGACAAGTTTGATTTCAAAAAGTACTGCCGCCTGTTGCATAATACATTTTTAGGTTTATACAAAACAATGAATAGTTATGTTGTTCAAGTTATAGTCGATTATTTCAGTCCTTAGTTTTATAAAGAAAACGATGAAGATAGTCGAATTTTCGTTTGTATCATTGTATTTGTCATCCAAATTTGATTGACTTGTAACGAAAATTCTCTCGGGATTGAAGGGGATGAACTTTTACAAGAGTTGCATCTTTGTATTGACTCCAATTGCTTGTTTGATAATATTAAAATAATCTTTGAATGATTGGAACATACTGTTTTCATTTTTTTCTCATTCCGATGTATGTAATACTTTTTTTAGGAGATGAAAGTGATCGAATTTACTTCATTTTTCTTTTCTGTTCTTGGCAATTAGAGATTGAAATATTTAATGTGGCATATTTTCTTTTTCTTACTAAACGTTAGTGGTGATTTATTTTTAGGATTTTGACACTTTGCGTGACAAATGCGGTCGCATTGTTGGGAGTCGAGCAGCTAGAGACAGAAGTAGAGATAGAAGTCATGAAAGAGACCGTAGTCGAGGAGGAGACATTCGTCCTGTGAGTAATGAATTTGGTAATACGTTTGGATTGTCTCCTCAATTTTTGGACTCATTGGGGATTAATGGTCCACTTCATACCAGAGTATTTGTGGCGAATGTAAGGTTTTTGCTTAAAAATATGTACATATATTTATTAGTAATAATCTCTTTAAATTTATAGCTCAGTTATGAAGTAGACGAGAAAAAGTTAAAGGAAGTATTTCGTTTGGCAGGGAAAATTGTCATGATAGAACTGAACCGTGATAAGACTGGGAAAAGCCGAGGCTTCGCAGTCCTGGAGTATTCTCATCCAGTTGAATCCGTACAAGCTATATCCATGTTTAACAATCAAGTTTTGTTTGAGAGGCGTATGACTGTAAGATTTGATAATCAAACACCCTACGAGGATATGGATGAACTTCCGGCTAGACTTCCAGAGGGTCTTGAAGGCGTAGGAATGGGACTTGGGTCCAATGGAGATCCTCTTACTGATGTATCTCGTAACTTACCAAATATTGTAGAGAATATGCAAACTACAGCTAGCAACATGGGTGGCACAGGAGGAACCGGGCTCAATAACGGCATGGACATGGCCCTTGCCGTATCCAATATGGCTACTCTTGCTAGAACTATGGGACTAAATCTAGGAAACCTTGGAATGGGTGGATCTAGTGCTGGGCCTGCACCTACAGGGGGTTCTGTCCCGATGAGCAATGGGGGGTCGTCAGGCTCAATGGGTATGGGAAGTGGAGGAATGAATCAAAACAATATGAATCCAGGCATGGGCATGGGAGGGTCTTCTAGTATGGGCATGAGTGGAGGAAGTTCAGGTGGAATTAATTCGGGAATTTCCATGGGAGGCTATTCTACTGGACCCACTTCGTCATCAAATTATCCTCCATCAAGTGCCGGAGTGCAGTCAGGTGGAAATATGCCTGATGTTTCATCTGCTATGGGTAGACAAGGAGTTCAACAACCTCAGTCTCGTGGTGGCTCAGATTCCATCATCATTCGAAATTTGCCTGTTGACTGTAATTGGCAGTCTTTGCGAGACGGGTTTGCACATTGTGGTGAAATTAAATACGCCGAAATGAAGGAAAGAACAACTGGATTAATTCGCTTTACTTCTGAGAGGGATGCTGATAGAGCTGTTTGTAAGTATAATCATAATTATAATTTGCCAAAGTAACTACCTATGTAGCATGAACATAATAGTGTCCCGCTATATGCAAAATTTTAGGTTTCTCAGATGATTTTTGTTTATATATATATTCTTTTAGTACATGAATACTTGTACAAAAAATTAGATGGTAATATTTGAACCATAGCAAAAAGTATATGAGGGACCTGAAATAATGCAAATATTTTTTAATTGCTTGAACTAGAAAAAAACTAGATCAAATACATAGTGCCTACAAGAAAAAAAAAAATAATAACTCCTAAAATGTACACATTCATTTACATTTTTCGTCTTTGGTATGCTAGTTATTTCTAATAACAATTTCACTATAATTTATTCTTTACAGCCATGATGGACAAACAAGTTATCGGGAATCGAACAATTGATGTTAGATTGTATTGATATATGACTCTAAGAGCAGAAAAAAAAAAATAATGACAAGAAATTGGTTTTCGTTCAAATAATACAAGTCCATGTTCTTCATAGGCTTTAAAATCCCATTTTTCTATTAGTTATACTTTGCATCTCACTTCAGTTTTTAAAAAGATTTAGAAAAGATTCTGAAGTTGAATCTCTCCATATTTTTTTATTTTTTTTTTCCTTTTTATTGATTATAATGTTACCTGTCATTATTATTTACACTTTATTTCTGTAAATTACAAATAATACTGTTTGTATAGTTGACTGCATTTTTCTTCGTTTGTGTTATTAGATTTAATAAAATATACATTTGAATCAATTGAACCTTATTTTAGCTCTTTTTTTCAACCTCTTAATTGATATGGGGATAATAGGTAGGGTAAAAAGGATTAGTTCGTTTAATCCCCACGTTTAATGTACGTTCTTGATGGTTGATGGAATCCCCCCTAATTAAATAATAGTTAATTAATGAGAAAACAAGACAGTTTGTCACTCCCATCTAAATGTGCAATATCCATTCTCCCATTTTTTCCAACATAAAAGATAACCTAGTGGCGAAAGTCGCATAGTCACCTAATATAGCAATTAATTATTAATGCACATCATATTTGTAAGTATTTGAATAAAAAGGGGATGCTCAAGGGAGTAACAAAATAATGTAAACTTTTGCTCAAGAAATACAGATTTTGCTTCATAGCTGATCATGGAATTGGGCCATCAAATTTAATGAGTATAATTTGAGGGAATAGAGAAATCAAATGTATTTTACAAAATATATTGCGAATACTTTAATAATATAATTGTGCTTCAATGAGTTTTCTCAAAATTGAGAGTAGGTTAGATTTGTATTTTTCTTCGAATTAACCTCAATTTTTATGAAATAACTATTCTGTTTAATCCTATGGAGGCACTACAAATTACACCTAATGTACTCAAAATGGATAGTCTCAATAACATGTATGTAATATATTTTATTTGAAAGGCCATATTGTGGCCAAAAGAAGTTCTGTAAATCAAATAAAGGTTGTAAACTATAGATAAAATAATTGTGTATCTTAACTCATCCAGTAATTTGAATACAAGGCTCATAATGGACTGAAATATGTGTAGAAGTATTGGGTTGTATGTATATGTTCTGTAAAATTTGCGCTTTTGTACAAGTTTGTTCAAATGAGATGAAGGATTTATTGTACTTAAGATGAAGATAATGTAATAATTGAATATTTAATGGATTTTGTAATCCAATAATGCATTTTAAGACGAAGAAATTGCAACTAGTACAATTCGCTTATACTACTTGTACACAAAATATATATGAAGTAAAAAAATAAATAGGGATATTCTTGTTTTTTGCTCAAGACTACTTTTATGGTGAAGCACTGCGTCTAGTTTGATAAACTATCCTGGTCTTCCTTACTCAATTCGATATTCACATATCTCCCCCAAAAAGTGACGTCATGGAATGATGACGACAGATGTGAAATTAAAATAATAATATGAATAACAGAAACAGAGATAAAGAGAAAGAATTAATCATTTAATTTTGAGATTAGAAAAATCCAATCTGAATTAGTAGGTGAATTTCGTTTCTAATTCTTGCCTTTTGAATGTTCGTTGATCACTGAGGGGTGTATGTAGATTGTACTAAGCTAGTAGTGACCTGTAAGGAGCACTCTGAGTGTGGAATGTTAGTATGGGATCTGAGCAGAGTCAACTGAGAAGCAAATCCAAAGATGGGGATGGATCCAATCGCGCTTCGAGCCCACTACGACAGGAATCTGTATCTTCGGAGGTGGAAGCCCCTCCGCCTTATGTCCCTTACACTGTGGGCCGCCCTATTGGCTCAGAATGCATTGCTCAAAATATATGTTCAAAGAAATCTCCGCCAAAGCGGACTTGGATTGACAGCGACACCATGATCACACTTAATAACAGTCGGGACGAATACGACCAAGAGGATGAGGAGATTCGACGCCTGGAAAATGTCTCTTCCTTCTTACCCATTATGCGCGGGTCTTCTAGAGATCCAGATATACTGGAGCGCCTGGATGTTAGGGGATTTAATGCTCTTGTTCAAAGATACTCTAGTAAATCAGACATATTAGTTTAGAAATATTTTAGTATAACATTAGTCAAAGTCAACCAATGACTACTCTTTAAGTTGTTAAGATCAATGCTATATTGGTAATTAGTAATAGTTGTTGTATACTAATTGCAATGAGTTGTATCATTTTATCACACAGTGTACATATCTGAAGTATCTCGATTTCAATTTTAGTCATTTCTTCACTTTTTAAGAGGGAAACAAATTCAGAAAAACAATCCTTGAAAGAAAATTATTTTACGTCAAATTTACTGAAGGATTTCAGATAGGTTCATATTGTTTGCGAAATCAACTAAATCGAATACAAATGTCTGATAATAATTAAAGTCCAAATTTGTCATCAATTTCATCTTTTTCAAGTACAAAATTAACGCTAATGTTGAGCTGATATTTTGATTTATAATTTGTGTACAAGTTGCTACTTGAATTAGAAAATTGTACAAGTTGTAACCAAAAAGGGAGACAATTATTTTTAAATGAAGGATGTATAGTACTTGGGATGATGATTATGCAATAATTTCAATGTTCCATTGATGATCAACATGAAATGATAGTATCCATGTATAGTTGGTAATTAAAATGGTCAATATTGTTTAAAAAATAATGTATTTTCAGACGAAGAAATTACCTTATACAATTTGAACCTTGCATACAACATATATATTACCAACTATACATTGGTACTATCATGTCATTTTGATCTATTAAATTGACTTGGTTGCTATGTATTTATGAGTAATATCATTGTGGGCATTATAACTTTATAATGTACCACTTAATACTTATATTTTTGTCATTTGTGTTAAAACAGCTAAAAATTAAACCATTATTATACATATCATTCATTGAATATTCGCATAAAACTCATTCCAAGTACTGTAAACCTTCATTTAAAATTTTTCATCACATTTTTGAGCTTCAACTTGTAAACAATATATATATCAGAATTAACATATTATTATTTCAGCATATTTTAGTTGATTTGATTATTAAAAGGATCTTTCAATGAAAAATCGTATATATTATAGCAAAACTGATCTAATTTATCAAATCCGGAGTTAATAAATATTGATGTAATTCTTAGAAGAAAAAAAAAAACATTTCCCCCTCATTAAAAAAAGATTAATTATTTTCACTGCTTTTATAAACTATTTTTAAAATGAGCATTAAAATTGAATCAACAAAAGTCTTTCTTTCTTTATAAAGGAACCCCTGAGTTTCATCGCTTTTAATAATATGTTGATCTTCGACACTGTATTGAAACGTTATATTTTGTTGAATTGACTAATGTTTTATCCGTACAATTGCACAGATATAATCATCTTTAATGTTTGATTTGTTTCCCCCTCTAGATCACCTTCGTTATACATCTAAAATAATAAAAGACACACAGTCAGAAATCAACAAAAGCATTAAAGAAACAGAAGCCCTAAGTGCCTCTGTCCTAGATCAAATGAATAAAAACTCATCATCCTATTCTAAATATGCGGAAAAATTAGCTAAAGCATCTGACATGTCTCGAGCATTAAACAAGTGTCATTCTAGTCTGAACGAAAATATTGAGAGAATGGAAGTGTTGAATAATATGTTACCTATGGAGGAGCGTTTAGAGCCATTTGTTTGGACCACGGGCTAATTAGACTATTATGAAAATATATTTATATCCTATTTCCTTTCTTGAAGCAATATTTTTAGTTGTTTTTTAACAATATATTTTTTAATATATTCTCATATCTCGTCATTCATGAGTTAACTCATTAATTAATTAATATTATTTATTTTTTTGATACCCTATGGTATATGTATAAACATATATTTATAGAAGAATGACAACACTACAGTTTGTTCCATTTGATTCTCGAGTGAATCCGGATTTTTGGTTATGCCTCTCCAAAATCAAACTTGAGGTTCTCAAATTGAAAGATGAAGCCTATCCTGTTGTTGGTCGCGTAGAACTCACAAATCGGGGGAAAGATATACCTCCGATTCTAGATATGGATCGTTTCTCCTTTGATAAGGATCAATCCAACGATGTAACTTCGATATTTTCTCAGGGATTTATTTGCAATCAAGTATTTAAAATCATTTTATTTTTCTAGTTTCAATGAGCACCACCTGTTAAACTGCCCCCCTTTCTTTCAGAATACAATAGAAAAATTCAAGAATATCGATAAATCTGAATTATTAGAAAATACCTGTGGTCAGCAACTACGTGAAAGTATCATGAACGGATCAGCTCTTGATAATCCATCCCAACACTTGGGCTCGTTTCTAATATTGACTTTTGCTGACTTAAAGAAGTACAACTTTTATTTTTGGTTTTCATTCCCTGGATTTCAAATGCCTTCTGAGCTAAGGATTGTTTCCTGTGAGCCAGCACCAGACTTTATCATTCCAAAGGAAAGTTTTGCTACATATTTTGCGATAATCAATGGAAATTATAGTGAAAATGTAAAAGAAGCTGTTCAAATGTTCAACGAAACGGACCATGACATTATTTTTGGTTACTTGGACTCATGCACTTATGAAAACAACCCAGGATGGTCCTTGAGGAACTATTTATCTCTTATTCTATATCATTCTCCTGGAAAGAAGGTTTTTAAGATTTTAAGTCATAGAAGAAGGACTGAATCCAAATTAATTATACTAGACTACCAAAGCGATGTAGACAAATTTGAACTTGGATCTGTTGTTGGTTGGGAAAAGAACGAAAATGGAAAACTGGGTCCTCGAGTAGCAGCTATGAAGAATGCCATGGATCCTAAAGTCCTTGCAGAATCCTCTGTTGATCTTAATTTGAAACTAATGAAGTGGAGAGTTGCACCAGATTTGGATTTGGATACACTTTCAAAATTAAAAGTTCTATTGTTGGGATCTGGAACTCTTGGATGCAATGTTGCACGTGTTTGTCTTGGTTGGGGAATCCGACACATTACTTTTGTTGACAATTCCAGAGTATCCTTTTCAAACCCTGCGAGACAAACCCTTTTTGACTTTAATGATTGTTTGGAGGGCGGGCAACATAAGGTTGATTAAAAATATATTTTTTTACTATAGAGATCGACTAAAATATACATATGTATTACAGGCTAAATGTGCCAGTGAAAAGCTAAAATCTATCTTCCCTGGAGTTACGTCTAATTGGCATGATGTATTTATTCCAATGCCAGGACATCCAATCAGTGATTCCAACTTGGAAGAGTCAAAGAAAAACTTTGAAGAACTAGACAAATTGATTCAGAGCCATGACGTTGTGTTTCTTTTGACTGATAGTCGTGAATCCCGTTGGCTTCCAACTGTTATGGGAGCACATTATGAGAAAATTGTGATGAATGCAGCTTTGGGCTTTGATACATTCCTTGTAATGAGACATGGAATGTCTCCTAAAAAGTACTTGGTAAGTGGAAATAATGATCCCCAAATCCCTGGGGATTCTCTTGGTTGTTATTTTTGCAATGATGTTGTTGCGCCTGGGGATTCTCTCAAGGATAGAACTCTTGATCAACAATGTACTGTAACCCGACCAGGAATGTCTTTTCAAGCTGCAGCAATCGTTGTAGAATTAGCTGTCTCCATGATTCAGCACAAAAAGAAGGGATTTGCTCCTGCTGGAACCCAAGATTCAGAGAGTGTTCTAGGACTAGTGCCTCACTCAATTAGAGGTTCCATGAATACATTTTCTCAATTCTGTCCAACGACTTCTGCGTTTGATCGTTGTACCGCATGTAGTCATATTGTTTTGAAAGAATTTGCAGAAAACAGATTTCAGTTCATCCAAAAAGTCTGTAATTCCTCCTCCTATATTGAAGACATTACGGGGCTTTCTACATTACTCTCTGGTGTCAATTTAGACGATATTGTGGCACTCAATTCTGATTCTGAAGAAGAATAATCATCTTTAGATGCATCTTTTGATATTTTGATTATTGCCTACCATTCGTTTATACAAACAAAATAATTTTGCTATATATATATATACTTTGATTAATCTTCAATAAATTATGCAGAACTTATTTAAGTATCTTGTTTGAATATATATCCTAAAATGTAACAAAGTAAACTCAGGAAAGAAATTTATAATATTTTAATTAATGGTCGGTACAGGTCGTAAGAACGACGCAACCGTTTTTTTTTTTCATAGTTCTTTGAATCTGTTTTCTCATGAGATTAGATACTTTGATAATAATGGTTTAAAATTATTTTTTCGGTACATAAATATAATTTAAATATTTGAGTTCTAATGGATTTTACACTTTTATTATCAAGGAGAAGATCCTCATTCCTCCCAGTGTAATTAATTTAAATCACTCAATTGAATAACTTGTTGGAATATTGTCTCCTCCCAGACATGAATATTTCATAGGGAACCAAAAGTTAGAGGGGAAAAATAAACAAAAATTAATTCTCTAATAAACAGCAGGATACAAAAGTTTTATTTTAAAAATAAGAATCGAAAGAAAAGTCATTGAAAAAAATCTATATTTTATCTTCTAAAAAATAAGGTTCGGAATTAAATCCAAATTTTCAAAAAAGAAAAAAAGAAACTCGTCCAGACATTTTTATATGCACTAACTTGCTCACAATAGAAACGGTCTTACGTTTAGGGGCGTTTAAAACATATTTTGGAAGGAGGTGCTCAATCACAAAAAGATCTGAATTTTTTTTTTTTTTTAAATAATTTAATTCCTCTAACAAGTAGCTAAATTGACTAATTACTTTATTTTATCTTAGATCTATTAAGTCCAATGGAATCACCGTAGCTCATGGACAACTCGTTCGGGAGAAGTTATTCTCTTGAATTCAATGTGCGTTCGCGTCCAGGCGATTCCTAGAGAAAGAAATATACTTTCTGTATATGGATTTCACCAGAAGATCCCTAGTTCAGATGGAGTAAATGTAATACTCTAATGTTTAGATATACTTAATCAGTGCAACTCCATCTAACCAACTATAGGTACATTAAAAAAAAAGAAGTAAATTTGGTCTTTTTCTGATATGATATTGAAATTATGAGCTTAGTAACTTCCTCTTGTGTTGTGGAGGAGCAACCTTTAAAATTGAGTAGGTTTAAATAGTCAGCCTTACGTTTTCTATCCAAATCATGATTTTGAACTTATTTTACGAAGATCAAATGATCTATTTAAGTCTTTAAATAGAGAGCTGTACCATAGAGAAAGAAATATTTAAGTCAAGAACAGTTGATAAAATTGTGATGTCCCTAATTGCCTAACTATCAGTTAATTTATTTATAGGCGAAAGGTTGAGAGATATAAAATAAATATAGTTGTTTTTTATTCCTCACCATCCTTCTTCAATTTAAAAAACTCATCATTATATAGTACTTGCTTGAGTACCCGACATTGCTCGGAGTTATTTGTTAAACTATAACAAAAAGTTGTTCAACGCAAAATGGTCACTTATTTTTATGAGTATGACTAAAATTATAATTATTCTAAAGAAAATGAAAAAAATATTTAATATAAAATTCTAAAAAAATATTGAAAGTTGCAAGCACAGAGGCTAAAAAAACCTCTTTTTAAACAATATTTTTATTTCTTCCCTCTTACATTTTACTATCAATTCTTGAGCAATCATTGTATTTTTGTGTGGATTTTTTGTTGTTCTTAATATGACACGCTAAGCGTCACTCACGCTCGTTGATATCAAGATACTGGTTGATACATTATTTTTTTAGATGGAGTAGTCACGCATAATTAAGATATGAAGCACACACTCAAAAATGAGTCTCCATAGACAGATACACTTTGCTTTAAAGCATAACTAGTGGGAGTATCACACATTGCTCCGAGTTATTAGGCGTCGATTATCTTTGTTTTAATAATGTAGGTATACATCAAGGTTAATAGAAATACAAGGTTATACCATAACGCGTGTACAATTGATGTTTGACTTCCCCCCATGGTTTTAATATTGACATCATATTAGATGAGTGGTTTCGAGTTTTGTCAAAATCTGTTTTTCTGGCCAGTAGTCGGTACGATACATTAAATTGAAAATTATAGCAATAGTGACGTCATAAACTATGAGTGGGTGCGTATTTTGTCAAAATCTGCCTGTCTTACCGAGCAGTTGGTACAATACATCAGATTGAGAATTCTAGCAAGCCCGATTACATAATGGTCTAACCTTGTATTTCTATTAACCTTGGGTATACATCAAGGTTAATAGAAATACGAGGTTATACCATAATGCGTGTACGAATTTGTATTTTTGACTTGGACCACGCTTTTCAATAGTTATATCATAGAGAATGATTGGATGTGTGTTTTATCAAGATCTGTCTGTCTTGCCTAGCAGTCGGTACGGTATATCAAGTTGAAAATTCTAGCAAGCCATATTACATAATGGTCTAAACTTGTATAGCTATTGTTAGCCTTCAGTATACGTTATGTACTTTCCGTTTCTTTTTAATATGACGCGCTTAGCTTTAGCTATACATGGTCATTACTAAACCTGATCTAATGTAACATCCATTAATTTAGATATGCACTCCTCTTTTATCCTTTAATATACCTCGCTGAGCTTAAGCTACACCCGCTCATTGTTAAAAATGAGTCCTTCACAAACAAACAAACAACAACCATTGCTTTATTAATAAATATATCAGGGACGTCTGCAGGATTATGTAGTTGTTTTTTTTTGGGGGGGGGGAGCTTGGTTGTTGGAACTTAAAAAAAAATCCGACAATTTTAAATATTAAATTTGTAGGAGAAAAGTTTCAAAAATCCACAGGTATTCACAAAAATTAATATTTCAAAAATTCACAGCTGATCCTACAAATTTCATGCAATTAGATGTCAGATTATAAAATTTTTGAAAAAAATAATCTCAAATATTAATGTTTCGGAAGAAAAATTTATGGCTATTCACAAGAAATTAAATTTTTTGAAAACAATTCAAAAATCCGTGACTATTCTCTAAGTATTAAATCTGTTGAAAAAATTCAGAAAAACTAAATTAAATTTCAAATTATTTGAAAAAAAAATCAAATATTAAATTTTCTAGTAAAAAGTAAAAAATCCTTTATGATTATCTTTTTTTTTGGTGTGAGGGGGCTTACTGCTCCTCCAGCCCACCCCCTGCGTACGTCCCTGGATATTGTATTACTACTATTTAACTAAGTATACCAATAGGTGAGGAAATGATTTAAAAATATTTGGCATAATGTTAGATAAAAAATAAATTGCAAATGCTACCGTGAGAAATTACTTTAACATATGAAATATGTTGAACTATTAATACAAATAAAATAGAACTTAATGACTTTGTAAGGTATAATCAACTTTATATTTTATGTGTTTTTTTTTGTTTAAAGCTTTACATTGAAAAAATTTTAAGCTTATAATCTCACACCCATTTGTTAATTTTGAGTGGACAGACATATACGAGTATACATGGAATAAAGGCTAGCCAAAAACAAAAAACAATCAATCCCTTATTTGTGCCTCTATGCGTAAGTATGCCTACATATTAACAGTTATCGATTGTACATATTTTATCTAAATATTTTGGTAGAGTTTATTTTAATAGATGGGGTTAGACTCTGAGAAGGTCAAGGATGGTTGTTACTTAAAATATCCAATGACTTTATGTATACTGATTTGCCATTTTTTGTGGTGTAATAAGTGAAAGTTTCCATTACTCTTCATTAGTTATAATTAATTTTATAATATAAAATTTGTTGTACTATGCAATAATAAAAAATGACCTTTTAATTCATGATGAGTCTTAAATATTATAAAAAATAAATTTGTTAAAAACCACAAAATTGAAAAGTAACTATTATTAATTCATGAAATGTTTTCAGTCCTTGCTTTGTATCTATGTATGCAGATAGTACGTCAAGGATTCTTCATGTTTTATTTTTTATTTTGGTATTATTGATTCGACGGGTTTTCAATAGTATCCAAAGTGGTATAATTTATATATTTTTTTTTTTTTTAGATAAACTTATGGCTAAAATTAACTCTTATATATATAAACATATTATAAATTTTTTTTGGCGGGGGGAGGGGGCTTAGAATTTAAAAAAAAATCAAAATTTTTTTAAATAAATTTAAAAAAACCACAGTTGTTCAGAAAAATTAAATTATTTATTTCAAAAATTTGATTTCAAATATTAAATTTTTTGCAATTTTTTCTTCAAAAAAAATTGAAAAATATTTCATTTCTTTAATTTTTTGGAAAAAAAAAAATTCATTTCTTAAATTTGATTCCATAAAATTTCGAAAATCTATAGTTATTTACAAAAAACTAAATTTCCAATATTAGAATTTTTTTTTTGAAAAAAACTAATATTTGAAATTAAATTTTGAAATTTTTTTACCAAAAAATTTAATAAAAGTACTTGCGTTAGAATTTCAATAGGAACAAACGGAGGATTAAATTAGGGATTCACATTTTTTTGAATAAAAACTTTCGAAACATGGCTATATTTGGGGTTTGAAACAAAAATTATTGATTTAAAAAAAAAAAAAAAAATGGACAACTTTGGTCATAATTCATAATTTTGATTCGACAAATACAATTGAAATAAATATAAATTCATAATAACTCAAAACTCTAGTTTTGACTCTGAACGAAAGTTAAAAAATTAAGACTTGACTCAATTAGATTCAAGCTCCATGACTCAAATCTGTAAAAAATAACTCATGAGCAGCACAAAGCTTGAGGATCGTGCTTGTGATGACTTGTTAAACAGTCATATTAACCTACTTTTTGAGTCTCGACACGGACTTGTGGTGAAAAGACTTACGAATTGAATCTAGCATAGGGGTGTAGGAGACGGAAGAGGAATTGTCTGTCTTTCGGACTGTCAGCACTAGAACTGATTTAAAAAAAAAAAAAAAAAAGTTGATTGACGTCATCTAGGAATGAACTTTATAAGTTTTATTACTGATATGCAGGAATCAACTGGACAAGACCGAACCCGAACTGTAGTCTTCATTCCTAAATAAGGACTGACACAACCCTACTCTCCTCCTTTAAAAAAATCATTTCTTGGTGAGTGCCGTCCAAGGGTATCACTACGATTGTCAATCCTAAGCATTTTTGTAGCGTTCGAGTGTTTGTTGTTGTTTGTAAATCTGAGAATAGTTTTATTATTTTGGTAAGCTATTATCATTTATTCTTTCACTCACTATTGAGGAGGGAACCCCCCAAGTGTGTGCTCATGAATGACGGTGAGTATCGCTGGGGAATTATTCTATAAGTCCTTGTTGGACTTATAGAATAATTGACTATCAAACACGGAATCATTCATGCCTATGTAGGGACGTCTACAGAGGAGGGGCTGGAGGGGCTTTATGCCCTCCAAATTAAGGTTCATTTGGGCAAATTACACAGCAGAGCAAACAAATTTAATTTTTTGTGAAAGCTTTGGATTTGAAAAAAAATATATAAATCCCCCCTCAAATATAGTCCTGCGGACGCCTCTGCTATGTCCTGCTAATTCATAATTATGTATATTTTCTTCATCTCAAAGGTGTTCGTAGCTCATTTAATTAATCGTCATGAAGGCTATTCTACTCTCCTCTGAAATATTCTTAAAATGGTCATATTATTTACATATTATATCCATATAATACATTTTTACTCTAGGAATCACTTTAAAAATCTTGTAAAATCCAAAGGAAAATTTTGGGGGTTACAGAAAATCTGACATTCTCCCTTCAAGGTTGCCTTGACATGGGTATGCATACTTACATTAAACATTACAACAGTTAGATTTCCACATAATTATATATATTATATATAATTATCTACAAACTTTTTGGAAATACGATATTTCTATGTAAGTTTATAGACTTATATATTATTATGTACAAAGGAATTATATAAAAGGAATTTGATTGGAATTTTAAGTAATCCTTTTGCAATTAACCACAATCATTCAATAATCATGATCCATATTTTTATAATTGATTTAATATGTAATTTTGTCATTTAAAAATATTAAATTCGTATCGAATTGAAGACTTTGAACACCCCTAATACCTACTTATACAGGGTAGGGCAGCAAAACGTGGACTGTTAATTAATGTTTATTTTTTCATTACTATGGGGAAAGGTTTATATACGAGGTAAAATCATTGTTTTGGTCATGCACAATTATATTGAACGCTTATATACTCTACAATGTACATATTTTATAGGCAGATTAGGGTTTTTTTGTGGAGGTTAATTACATTTTTTTATCATCTATATATCTGTCAATTTCTCATAATACGTAGTTTGTATATACATGGAACAAAATCTACTGGTGGATAAATTTTAATCTCATAAGAAATCTTTCTCATTTATAAATAAATTAGACTTCATAATTTATGATTGAACCTAGGACATTTTGCAAATTATATCAAATTGAGTGTACCTAAGCGATAGTGGTTAATTATGGCAATGAGACCATAAATTACCCCTATATATTCATTTCCTAAAAAGATGAATGCAGTTTCGATCTACGTATAACTTCAATAATATATTACGAATAAAACGTAGGGGAGACCGGTAAAGTTGAAACCCGTATTGTTTGGGGCTCAATTACAGTTTTTAATTTGGTTAGAAAATTTTCAATTTGCCTTTTCACATATTTAGTGATGAAAATCGTGTGTGTTATAGGGATGTTTAAAAAAACTGAAACCGAAAATTAACATGGCAATTCTAACAATTTGAAGAATGTTTTAGGGGACATCAGCTACAATCAGCTGTGACAAAGGAGTTAGGGAAGAAGGAAATATACAAGGACATTCGATAGAAATATTCCGATGTCGATCCCCCACTCTACTCTAAGTCCAATAAGGACTTACAATTATAACTATGTAACAAATCCTCAAGATCACTCTTCGTCTTTATGAGCACACGAATGTTCAATCAGGCTTTGAATATAATTGAATGTATTTGGAAAATATAGTTCATTACTCAGGATTTCACTAATAATGACATCAGCTAAGAAAAAGAAAATTCCTTCTTCAGATTACCAATTCCTAAAAAACGGGCCGGCTAAAAAATACAGAGAATTTACTTATTTTATTTATAATCAGTGATGTAAATCCACCGAATTTGTTAGCTGACTCGTTTTTTGAAATTGGTAATCTGAAGAATTGATTTTCTTTTCCTTAGCAGTTGTCATTATTATTTAATTTTTGAGTAGTGAACACTCTTTCTTAAATAGACTCAATGTTATTCAAAACCTGATTAAACATTTTTGTGTGCTCATAAAAGATGGAGTGTAACCCTGAGGATTTGTTGAGAATTTGTCGATATGTTTTGTAAATTCATCCCTGCACAAAAGCTTATGGAGTTGAGACGAAATCTGATAGGAGCCTCAGTTGCTCCTGCTAGACTTCTCCAATTTGATTTTGAACACCGTTCTGGCGAATAGTGAGCGATGATGATTATTAATGACGTAATTAATCTTAGCTATAATGTTTACTATATGAAAATATCCCTGAAATCAATGTTAATAGAAATGCAAGGCTACACCATAACGTTTTCCCACTGATGTTTGACTTCCAACAGGCTTTTTAATGGTGACGTCAAAGAGTGTATACTATTGTCATAAATCAAATAATTTATAGTATTATAAGCTGTTATTATACCCGTTGTCATACTCTATGACGTCAAAATCTGCAAGTCTTTCCCACCAGTTGGTATGGGCTATCAAAAGCTGTATTTCCATTAACCTTGGCTGAAATGAACAACGCTGAAAATTAGCTCGCTCAAATAAATACATTCTTAAATGAATGCTCCTAAGATGACACTCGCTAACATTAATGTTGATCAAATGCCCTTATGATTGTAGAAATTTCTCAAATCTTCTACGCTATTTGTAGCAGGTGTGCTTCAGCCTTCTCTTACAGGTTTCCAGTATTATAATGTTAATACATTTGTTAATTTAAGCTGCCTGTTTTATGATTTTGGAGGGGAAAATGAATTACTCCTATAGAGTACTGCTACTTATAAAATAGCATTAGTGCAGGGAAAATATCATAATACAGTTTAAATTCATATATATTTATTTTATTATACATATTTAAATCATTTTATATCAATGATAGGCGATAAGTCTTCTGTTAGAGGGAGATGTTAACACCCCCACGACATATTAAATAATGAGCAAAAAAGAAGACTGAGCACACGCATCAACCATGTTTCCTTTTCTAATTGCTATACTTAGTTTATTCTTTATACACATCCTCTTTTAAGTTGTAAGTTATCAACACGACTTTAAATGCACCATACAATAAATATTTAAAGAATTCCATCTATTGATTCCAAGGAACCATTTACTCGACTTAATTTGTTAGATTAATTTTCGTCTTTCCAAATTGCTCATGGGTCTAAAACTTGGCTTGGAATTCGACATAAGTGACTTGGACTAGAGTTTTTTAGTTTGAGACAACATGCAAAAAAAGTAATTTAAGTCTTCAATATTTTGCTCTCATTAATGACAAAAAATAATAATTGCTGAGTTTATAATTATTGAAAAAATTGCAAGTTTTGTAATTTATCAGAAGTAATTTAGTCCTTAAATATTTTATTGAGTCCTCAGATTTCTTTTTATTTCATTTCAAATCCGTAATTATTTATTTGTGGATTTGAGCCTTAAGGTTTTTATTGTGTTCAGTATCAATAAGAGTATAATAAATCAAAAGTAATGGCCACAACCAACAAATGATAAGGATCATCGTTAATAATTAACTATTTTTCTGATTCTAATTGAGTTTTTCCTATTAAAAACTTTGAAAAAGTAAATAATTCCTGTAATAAAATGAAATGATTGCAAGAAAACTTATTAAAAATGGTCTCAAATCCAGTAAAGTGTCGAATCTTAGCTTTCAAATCTAATTCAAGTCTCAAGTATTCAAAATACTGACTCGAATCTCAAGTCCCAATCTTTGGTTATTAGAGAAAACATCTATTCACAAAATAACCTAAGAAGCTCGCCTATTTCCAAAATACTATTTTGATTACTTTGACAACCGTATTTATGCATTTTACGGGACTTTGTCACGTTCCTTTAATTTACATATATGAATATCAAAATCATGTAACGCTTGGAATTAAGGTGCGTTCCCACATCTATCGTATGTGTATATTAGACATGGATAGATATCAAAATATTTTCCGATCCTATATAAGATCTGATTTCATTAAAATAATACTTTCGATTCCATATTTTGCAAATTATTAAACTTTAGTTTTTGTGTAACTGAGAGCATTTGTTTTATTTTGTCACAATGCAGCATGAGTGTTGTTGATTTCTAATAGTTTGTAAACAAAACAAGAGAAAGTAGCGCCGTCTTTTGGCAAAATAAGACAACTTCCTTGAATTATAATATATTATATATTTTATTTCGAATTATTTTATTTTTGCTTAAATAACTCCAGATAATAATTAGTCCTCTTTCAACCATAATGAAGATACTTACGAAGACAAACTCGCTAACCCTCTTCCTAATTCCTTTTTTTAACTTATATTTCATATATGTAGGTTGTTCCTTATTTTGTTTGTACAATGATTTTTTTTTGTGCATTTTGGAATCAACAGCCTATACCTTTAAAAAAAACTTTGAGGAACGGGAAATCGATCTTGTTTTATGAAAAAAATAATATTAGAAATTTAATTTTTCAATTTTTTTCCCACAAATTAAAAAAAAAAAAAAAACCATATCAAAAAACCAAGCCCCTGTAATATATAATATATTCATCTGTTCTAAATTAACTGACAGTATTTTTATGCTTTAGAAATGTTCATATCATTAGTTACTCTGGACTAAAGATTAGGTCTGAGTCATAAACATGGATGAGCGTTTATAAAGAATAGAGAGCAATTTTTATGGAAGACAAATTTCGCAGGCCTTGGTAATGAATCAATCTTATCTTGGATTTTTTACCTCATCAAATGACTAGGGAGGCAAACTTGGAGTCTCACACAAGCCATAACTAATACATTTATTATAGAGAATTCTAGAGATCTGGAATAATCCATGAATTTTTAAACACTAAATCCATAAATAGTCAAGTAGAATTTTTATTACTACACAAGGGAAAAATAAAAGGAGTAATAGGCAATATTGTGCCCGGTTCAGGTTCAGTGGTTCTATTTTTCCAGGTCTCTGTTCTTTCATACCAACGGTTTTGGTTCTTTTAATACATGATCAGTTTGTAGCTTAGTAGTGGACCCCCCTTCTCTCTTGTATTTACACTGTGTGGTACCTAACACCACTTTTCATGATCTACTATAAGATCACCTTAGCTATGGAGAACTAAGATAAAACAGCATAATCCTGGCAACGTAAAAATGATTGGAAAACGCTACAATTACAAAAAAAAACAACCTCTGAAAGTTGACTTATTGATTAAAGCTAATCATAATATATATTTAATTTTCTTTATATATTCTATATAGGAACAAAAGCACAAGAACTGAGACCGATTGTGGTCTCGGTTCGACTTTCTCGGTTTCGGTTCTAGCGGCTCAAGAACCGAAATCGCTCGAACCGCAAGAACGCTAAGGGCAAAACCTTTGTTATAGGTTTTATAATGGTTTTAGGTAATGAAAAGAAGGGTCAACCTTTTTTTGTACTACATTCCTTCAGCAAGGGAAGAACAGAAAAACAACCACTGCTACACGAGTGATTCGTCAATCTGTCCAGAATTCCATAACTACTCAGGTAATGACTTTTTGAATTTTTTCCAAAATTGATTTCCCGTAGTGCCAATAGACGAAATTTTACCTACAAATGACACAAATTACGATTATTTGATCAAAATACAAAATTATGCAGGTTATTGATATTAATAAAACAATAGTCTCATAATTTAACTTGTAGTTTTTATATGTTTGGGGCCCTGACTAAGAAATATATTTTTTAATTAGGTAGGTTCATAAAAAATAGTACCCTTTACGTATTTTCAGGGGAGTCCCAAGTTCACTTTTTGGTTTCCACAAATATTTAATTCATACATCTAAATTTGTACAACACTTATCATAAAATAGATAGCTCATTGATGAGATTCATTCTACCTTATGGCTTCTTGAAGGGTATACGAAATAGGATTTTTATTATATTTTTATGTACTTCTATAACAATAATTATATTGTTATTTGTCTATTCAATATTTTATATAAGATAATAATATAAGTTTGAAATCTTGTTATGCATGACGTTCCCAGTCCATATCCAGCAATAACAAAGTCACAAGTTACCCGATTTCAATCCTCAGTTCTACTTTGAGTCGGAACAAGGATTTACACTTATAACTCTGTAACAAATCCTCAGTTTTAAAACTATTCGTCTTTTAAATCAATAAATATTCATATAAATAACTTTGGAATTTTATAAATATAATTCCAAATAATGATATTCACTGTACATAAATAGAAACCCAACCTTGTTTTTGCTTTTGAGTTTTGTGATTGCAAGATCTTCATTATGAAAATAAGGATTTATTTTTCAAATATGTATAAATCCCTAAATTGTATATTATACTCATGGTGCTGTATAATACAAATTATTATCAACTACCTTGATTATACTCCTCATTTCCATATTTTAAGCACATAATACGCATAGAAATATGTATGAACTAAAGTTCCTTTAAGATTAATGTTCAAAATTCGTGCTCAGACTGTCAGTTTGAAATAAGAAAACACGTCCTCTTTCAATACGATAATAGATTTGTTTCATTAATAATTAATTTTAATTCTTATTAAAGGCGTACATTGGTAGATATGTACATATGGAATTGGGGTTGGTCAATTCGTAGTTTATTTTTAAAGCACGCAGACATTCGAATTGGGAGTGAAACAACAACAAAAAATAATCTTTCAAATATCATATATATATTTACAAGTCCGTTTTTGGTGTTATCACACATGGAATTTGAGCAAATCAGTCTGACATTTAGCAAAGGGATGTATAAATTAACCAAGCATGTTCCTATGTTATTTTTTTGGGCCTCCGGGGTAATGTAGAAGATGTTTTTGAAAATTTTTAAAATAGTTTTAACAACTCGTGCAAAATACAATTTTCTTCTTTTTGAAAGTGTTTGTGACTTTAGCAAAACTCAACTGCCAAGTGCGTTCTATGGTATAAGGTGGAATCTAAATCCTTAACTGAAAAAAAACCTTCTTTGTAATAAATAAGTAAAATTTTAGGTGTCTAAGTCATAGAAACAACTTCAATCTCTATTTTCTGTGAAAATAAAGTAACAAATCAGATAATTATATCATAAAACATTTAGAAATTTGATGAAATCTTTTACTTAGAAAATATTGATTCATTTATGGATGATTAACATTCTTTATTTGATATTTCATCTTGTAAATGTAGAAATTTATTAATCATTAACTAAGAAAATTCATTCTATGATACAAAACTTCCTATTTGATCAAGAAATGAAAGAAGTTTTTTATTTTTATTGGTGTCCTAGACAAGCAAGCAATTGTTCCCCTACAAGGAAAAGAAATGAAAAAAAAGAAGAATAGAACAATTATCTTCCCAAGCATTCCAAAAAACCCACTTGAATTGATAAACCAAATCGAGATTATGCATTTTCTATTGTAAGTAATAGTATAGACGAATATTTTTAACACCAAAAACGACCCTTAAGAGGATAATACCAGAAGAAAAAGAAGGTCCAAGTTATAATTTCAATGACAAAATAATTTTTTTGACTTGATATGCAGAAGTATGCGACAGTGTGGGGGTGTCAAATAGAGGCGCTGCATTACTATCTACGCCTCTATTGGATCATATTGGACTTATCAATAAATCTAACGCAAAAAATATGATAGACAAAAATAAAGTTAGGAGAATTATAACTAAGGAAGAGAAAAATGTACTGCAAATATTCTTCTGTCAGTAACAGGCATATTTTTTACTACATCTATGAGATGATTCATACATATGTAAAATTTGCTTATAAGTCTTACAAAAATAAAAAAAAAAAAAATTGCTTGTGTCCTGGATTTTGGAACTGAATAATAAGTATTTAGAACATTTTATTCCAAATATTGGAAAAGCTCGTCGGTTGTGTGATAGATTTATTAGCTTAAATAGCTAATAATTTTATTTCGATTAAGTTATTGCTATTCTTAATATTGGCGAAAAGGTACTAATACTAAGTTCACTTTGATTGATTCTCAGGAAAATGTCTGTCGTCAGGTCTGGTTTTACATTGAGTGGGACATTAAATAAAGATACAATGGTAAGCCCCTACATTTGACCTAAAAGTGCGAGGCTTAGGGCAAGTACCTCCTTAAAACCAGCACTGGCTGAAGTAATTGTTGTTAAAAAGCACTACAATGCTGCTCGTCAAAAAAATACAGGTATTACTATATAATGTCTGAATTTTTTTTTTGATAAATTTGTGCTCAAAACCTTTATTGTTCTCAATTATTTTTGTTACTCAAGTAAATGCTATTTTATAAGAATTTGCTAATGAGTATAATTAGCAATAACCCATAAAAATATTCCTAATCTTTTTGTATTAAATATACTTTGATATAATAAAATTAAGCATTTTAGGATCATTAAAACATAGAAAATTTCAATTGAGTGTCGGCAGCTACAAAAATTATTTTTCAGATCTAAAATTTTGTATACACATGTTTTCAATAGTAAGTATCAAATTTTTATTACTGACCATTTATCAATTTCCAAAAAGTGGTTTTACCCCTTCAAAACGGTCCACCCTAATGTATAATTTCTTTTTAATTATGAAGAATACTTTTTTTATAAATAAATATTTTTCAAAAAATGTGGAATTTAATTGGAAAACAGTCTTATCACTCAACCTTTGTTATCAATATTGACCAAAATTATATAATGGTTGGTCAAGAGAAGAAGGAAATCCATAGCTGAGAGAAATCGATAATAATGATTGATTTATGATGGAATTACCATGTGATTGTGTTCACAATACCATTTTCCAAACATTAATATTCTTGAATTTATTTTCAGTTGTTGATCTTCATCTACTCTTGTCCCTTATTAGTGTTTCGAGATTTTTGTATAGCTGAACTCAAATTATATGTTGTTGAGCTATAAAGGGGGAGAATTCCCTACTCATAATGAATGAACAATAGTCCTGCATTTTAGAAAAAATGATGAAAATATAGTTGAAGATGATTTGAGGGTGTTTTATTTTACCTCTGGTCCCTTATTGGTGTTCTGTCCATTGATTGGTAGCACGAAAGTTAGCTGTTTTAATGCTGTGAAAAATTTCCTAGTATTAAATAAAGAATTACCCATCTTTTTGGAAGAATAAAGAAAAAAAATTAAATTTTCGTTTTTTTGGGGGGAGAAAAGACAGAAAGCTTTAGTGCGTCCATATACAAACAATCTTGAACAAAAGTCAAGAAAAAGGGACAATCTCAATTAATTATTGACTTCAATATTTTATAGACATATTTGAGTCTATTATAGGCTTTGTATTCAAAATTCTATATTTTTTTCCTACATATACATATACTGCTTGTCGTCTCTTTAAATAATTCCATTGTATTCATGCATATAATTATAATCACTCAACCTTCCATAAAAAACTTAATTACGATCTTTCTCAAATATATATGTCATCCAATGACGTCAATAATTAAATAAAACATTATACACTAAATAAAATATTTATTTAATTCATGTATGGCAGAAAATACCACAAAAAACCTGATATTAGTACCTAATATGGGCAAATTTCTGTCCCTGCCGTATTTTCATTCATATCATGAAATATATAGTTGGTTCGATAATGCCATTTTAAGGAAATAATAATAAAAAATAAATTGTAAAACTAGTTTTCTAAAAATATCAATTTGCAAATTTTAACCTTTGTTTTACACTATATTTTAGAATAGGTGGGGAGAGGGGGGGGAAGGTTATTTAAAAAAAATAAAATGAATTAGGTGTTATATATTATAAACAGTGATTTGATTAAATTGTGTCAACCATGGGCTTAACGACATCAATAAGAATAACCACTGACCCATTATTTGACTAGTGAATGTACAAATTTATTTTTATATTTCACCGTTCGTGATCGTGATACTTAATGGGCAAAATGCCCTTGATATTTAAAAAAGAAATAGTCTTCCTTTACGGAATTAAAAGACGTTTATACACAAACAGCTTATTCTTCTTCTTGTAGCAGGTATAAATATAGTTCTTTCTAGGTACAACTGCTCAAAAGGTATTGCAGATCACACACCTATGTACGGCTCATAAACTAACTGGGAAGAGCTCCGAAGAGAGTCAAACTCTTATCTTAAAGGATAAACATTAACATGTCATTATCCTTATTGTATATCAAAAAAGGAAATAGGGCTCAATGTCAGTGGGAAGTAGCAAGCCAATTCTCCTCAATTTTTTAATACATATTATTCTTGATATATTAGTAGATAATTATTAAAGCTGAACAAGATGTAAACCTGTCATCATTGAGAAAACCATTTGGAAAAGGAACAAAAATAGAAAAATCGATAGCTGACAAAAATACATCGAAAACTTTTGCTGATGGGATAACACCAACTTTTCCTTTCATAAAGGTGTATACTTTCGTCATCCCCTGATTGGTGTTGTCAACGTGCTCTGAGTGCCCTTTTGTAAATTTATTAAAACATTTAGTGCGTCAATCTTGTAACTACCAAAAACTTAAAAAATACCACGTGTTGCTGCTATAATATACGATCAACTATAAATTATAATCACAGTTGTAAGGAGGTGCAGAGAATCATAGCTTAGTAAATAAACAATCAGGTACCTAAAGTACGTGTATGGCATAAGTTGGGTGACATAGGATATGGGTAAATAAACGAAACAGTAACATTCGTAGGTAGGTCAGATAACCTGAGTGTGGTACACAACACTCATACCCAGGGGTGCCGGAATGTATTTTCAGGGTGGGCCAAATTATATAATGGTAACTTTATCAGGGAAGCTTGCAGGATTTTCTTCGAGGGAAGGGGATTTTTTGACAATTTTGACGAGGTCTCAACGGTTCCGACGCAACCACTCATAACTTATTTAAATTTGTCACAAGGTTTACCTAAACAATGATCGTAATGATCAAGTGCTCCAGGCCATCAAAATGTACGAACCTTGGATCGATCTATAAGAACAGAGGATTCAAAATGAGTCTTAAATTTTGTATCAAATAAATACGTAACAATGTACCATGATGTACTAATAAAGATCAAATGTGCTACTCTTGTTGAATGCGTATGCGTATTTAATGAGTACAAAGCCCTTTTCTTTCTCACTATTGAGAAGAGTCCACGCCTTGATTGCAAAAGTACTTGTAAAATATTTTTTTCCTGCTTAGTTTTAACATAATGACTTCATCTACATTTTTATTTTTTTCTTAGCAGACAAGTTTCCAAGGAGGTAGCTAATGTACGAAAGCCTAATGCTTTGAATCGACCAAATAAAATAGGATGATCCGGAAGTACCTATAAACAAGGCACAACGGAGTGATGTTTACAAATAAATTTCTCATGAAACAAAGTAGTATAGTCTAATAGTGGTTTATAGACAAATTATAGTATAACTATACAACTTGATAGGCGTTTTTCTGTGTTAACCTTGAAGTATGCAAAAATAAGTATTTTTTAGTATAATTTTTTTGGCCTATTATTAGTTATAGATTTACATTATACAAGTAAATATACATATTTTGACTCTCTTCAAAAAAAAAAAAAAAGAAGAAAAAAAAAGAATTCCATCAAACTTTACATATATTAACCTATTGAAGTATGTGTTTTCAAGGATTGTATATGATCCTGTATGCAGCAAGAGTACCTTGATTTTCACTACTTTCATAAACGTCCAGAACGGTTCCCATGACATCATTTATCAATGCAAAAATGCTATCTGAAGAATCAATTTTCAATAACTCCCCTGTTCCTTTATTTAAATTAGAGTGAATGTTACTATTCCGGCCCTTTTTTATGTATCTATTGGATACTTTTTAAAAATCTATAAGTTCATTATTTGTGAAGAATAATCTTTTACAAAACAATAAATATAAGAATATAGGGGGCCATTTTTTGTTCCCCTCTTTGAATAAAGTTTCTTTTTTGCTTTATTCCTCTGCAAATGATATCACTTTTTAATCACATAATTAAATGAAAATGGGGACTGTACTCTTGAGATTTGTTGGCATGTCTTCAACTCTTGCCCAGTAATAATTTTCTGAGTAACGTTGATTGGTTAAACTCGAATGAGCTTTTGTTAAGTTTGTAAACAATTAAATAAAATTTAATGAATAATAGTCTAACACAGGGTCTCTCAAACTCTGGTATGCAGACACCCTCTAGGTGGTACGTGGAAACATTGACTATGGAGAGAATAAATACAGCTCCCATGGAATTTTTTTGTCGTCAAATATTTTTAAAAAGACAATGTATTTTTTATACAAAAAAAAACATAAAAAAATTACCATAACAAAAATGTTAAAAAGTTTGAGAACCACTACTTTAACAGGTATAAAAAAATTGACTAAATACACATTGATTTATAAATGTTTTGATTTTTGATGGAAAGTATAAGAGACAAAAATGAGAATAGTCGTTTCAAGTCCTTTTTGAACTTTAGCCAATGATGTCATTTGCAGATAAAATTCCTTTTAAATTTAAGTTATGTAAGTACACAAAGAGTACTTCTCCGTCCTCCATTTTTTGTATACTTCACTACAATTTCTATACAAATAAATTCAAAGATATTTCTCACAAATGACTGATAAGATGCAATTTGTAAATACTATCAATAAACATACATATAAGGACAGTCAATTCGTATTTTGGCTACATATCCAAAAGAGAATGATTGTCCAAGGTCCATGGACTGGGAATGTCCACAATGTTAGTCCATTAAGGTATTGAAATCTCAGGACATCAAATTTTCTGTAGAAATATTATTTGATACATAAGTAGCAGTGTCAATAGAACTAAATTAAAGAAGTAATTCTAGAGGCATCAACATTTTAAAAATTCACAGTTGTTCTCAAGAATTAATTTTTTTGGAAAAAAATCAAAAATTAAATTTTAATGATTAAATTTCTTGGAAAAAATATATAGTTATTCACTGAAAATTAAAGTTCTTGGAAAAAAATTACAAAACTCTACTGCTGTTCACAAAAAAATAATTTTTTTTTATAAAAAATGAAAAATTAAATTTCAAAAATTTAGTTTTTTACAGTTAATTTAATTTTTTTTGAAACAAATTGGCAAAATTAAATTATTCGGTAAAAAAAAGTGAAGATTTTTTTTAAATTTGGAAAAATGGGGAGGGGGCTACACCCACTCCATCCCATCCCCCTGCGGAAGCCCCTGACTCCAATTAGAAAACAAATATATGAGTGCCCCTGGTGTGAAGTGTTTTTAATTATTTTATCATGATTAGTGTTGGATCGGTCCTAGGACTGCATTCATAAGCAGACATTCTTAGCTAGGATTGAAGAATATGAAAAAATTAAGGAATAATAGCTAGAACCTATAATAATAAGTTCTAGCCACAAACATTCTACTTTGAACATCAGGTATATTGCCTCTTTCAAAGAAGTTATACTGAACAGCTGAAAAGACGTAGTTAGTAATTACATCATTTCAGATTTTGTAGTTAACATAAAATACTGATAAAGACGGGTTCTAGGACTAACAATCCGGTTTCTGTGGCCGGAATAATAAAAAAGCAATCTTTTCGGCTATTTTAAAACGATCCATCTCTATATAATAGTAATACTTGAATATTATACGGTTTAGCCACACACCTTCTACTTTAAATTCAAAGTAGTTTGTATCTTTGAAGATACAACTTCAACAGCTTAAATCGTATAGGTGATAAAAAAGACAGATAAGAAATAAAAAAGTAATCCGAACTGGACTAAAAGGATCGCAGTCTTTTTAGTTTTTTTTAAACTGATCCAACAATGACTTATTTATGATCTCCAAGAGATCAACAAATGCTGTATATCTTATATCACTTGTCGGCTTGTGTAATATTGCTGAGCTAATTAGTGTCTTGACCGTACGAATACTAAACCTAGAAGGGCGTTCTCCTTTTATATAAAATGTGTATGATGGAAAATTGCGTTAAATACTAATACTGACATACATATTTATAGTACGCATGGGATACACTAACAAGGAATGGAACAGGACAAATAGACAAATACATTAGTTTTCATAACAAAAATAACTACGCACAATAATTTTATTATTTGAATTTCCTATAAAAAAAAAATATACATGATTTAAAAAAAATTGGGAAGTAATATCATTAGAAATGATTTTTTTCAATAATGCTTGACCTATCTTTGATAAATAAAAGTTATGTATAATGTACCATTCAATTATGAAATTTTTCTTAGATCAGTATTACACTATTTCATATCAAATATTTTCTGCGTATTACTTCGCCCCCCTTTTTAATGAAACATAATTTGTTATGAATACAAAGAGCATTTCTCCACCAATGACGTTTGCTTTGTAACAAAATTATGACCAAATATGCACTTTTTTTATATTATAGTTATTCTACCCAATTTGCTTAGTAGTGGGGGTAGAGATAGGACAGAGGATTTGACCCGGATCCATAAAGTACGGAATAAGTAAACTTGTACTATCCGAAAATATCAGAAACCGGTGGAAGCTTCAGGTACTCAAAATTTTACGGGTTATAAAAAGATCAAAGGGATTCTCTAGAGCTTAAAAAGCTTGTTCTATTGCATAATACTTAATTCTTATTATAAAAAAAGATTCTACTTATATCGAACATACAATTTTTTTTATGTTCCTTTAATTGGTTAGATGGAGTTGCACTGATTAAGTATAAGTAAACATTATAGTAGTACAATTACTCCCTCTAACCTAGGAATCTTTTGTGAAATCCATATATTATATTTTTTTTCTCCAGGAATGACCGGGCGCCTTCCTACGCTCATTAATTTCTCTCCTGAGCACGTTGTCCATTGAGCGTCCATCTTTATTTATCTTGATTAGTGATTTTAGCGACATCTACATAAACAATTGTTTAGCGTAGTTATTATACACGGCTTCATCTCACACATCGTTACCTTTATTGTATCCTGCAACTTTTACCCAAAAAGAAACAGATAAAAGCGTTAAAACTCAGTTGGTAGTTAGCCAATTCTTTACAGTTTAAAAGGCCCTAATTATACTTCAACAATCAATGTTCAGAACACTGATTATGGAAAAAAAAAGCAAATAAATCAGTAGCTGATAATGAAATACACTGTATATATTTGTGTTAGTGAGGTAACGCCGTGCTCACAAACACAAAAAAGTACACTGTATTAAGTTTTCAGTTCTTAGCATTGATTGGTTGGATACAAATTAGTTCTTATGAAGCTGTGAACAGTTGTCAACTATTATTTAATAATAATTCCATAGTTGGGAAGAATTAGCCAACCACCAACTAATTTTGGGCCTTTTTCAATTTGTTTTTTTCGGAGGATAAGTTGTAAGATACAATAAAGGTAATGAGGTGTGCAATATTAGTATAACAATAATTATAAAAATAACTAATAATTATGTTATATTATTAATAACATTAGGTTATTTATTGTTTTGAAATCAGTAATCAGAAAAAAAGTAACCTTAATCCTGATTCTATTTCATTTAGGTCTAAACTTGGGTTACTTATAAAATTTGAGTCAAGTTTCCGTGTAATTTTGGATCCAAATGTACTCGCGTACACGAGTATTTAGGTTTAAAGATCCGAACCGATCCGAATCCGAGAAAATTTGGATCTTTCCTATCTTTAAGCGGGAGCATCAAATAAAGATTGAATTTTCCAAAGATATGGTTTTTCTAAATGTCTTCATAAAATCTGCTTACAAATATAACTCATTTATATAGTATTTTTGATGGTGCAGTGAGCCCACCCACTTCTATTATATATTTTAAGGATTTCAGCATTAAAGGCTTCATGGCTTTTAAGGATAAGTCTTATGAGCTCTAACTTTTTGATTGCCTTTATTCCTTTCTCTCTCCTATAGATTCGATGATAACTTATACAAGCATAGTATGTTTCCCGTTTTTAATAACCCAGATGATCTGTTTTACATCCCAGGATAATGCAACCATGGAATAGCACTCTTAAAGTTTAATAATCTTTAAGAGTGACACAGCTATTAAAATAGTATATATATATAACTTATCCATTCTTAGTACATTCAAGAGAGAAAATATATTAAGCTATATAAAAGAAAAAGGGAATGTGTGGACAACTAATGTAAAGCACCCAGAAAAATATTTTCTCTAGTTGATATCCTTCTCTAATGTAATCCATGATACTATCCCATGACCGAAATCCATCTTCCCTTGCATGTTTTCACGAAACATATCTACTTAATTTCATTAACCCTAACCTTTAAATAATGAAACCTGATGCAAATCCAGTTTACGTTTATATCAAAATATTTATCTTAAGTGTTTCTAGGCAAACTTATTCACCTAATACTTTTTTTTTATGCAATTAGATAAATACTACTACTATATGTACAAATTAGGGTTATGATTGAAGAATGGAAAAACTTACTCAAATTATTGTTGTTATTAGAAAATGGAGTATTACATCCACCTATATTCAATATGCAGTCATTGAGGTGTGCTCATCTTATAACAACGAACAGTAATACCATAGATTACGAGCAACAACAAAAAAAAATCCTGCTGCCGATGTAATTTTTAAAAAATTCCACCTGTCGATTACGATACCAATTTCGATTCTTTAATATTTTAAATAATAAATTTATAATACCATTCAGCTCTTCCAAATCTTACCCTGCGATTGAAATTGTGATTTTGCTGTTGCAACCTGTATTATGATGAAATATTTATGCGAGATTTTTCAGATATAAAACCCTGAGAAAACGGTCTCCTGCAAAAAAAAAAATAATACTTATAGGTATACTTACTTCCAAATTAATTCATTTAAATTAAAAATGTGTAGACCGTGCTCAAATAATTCATAAATAAAGTGTCTCGTAATCCGAGGTATGTCCATTTTGATAATATAATTTTTTTTTCAATTATGAATTAATTGGATTGATCATAATAATGATTCCCACCAAGTATCATAAGTTTTAAGCAATATGTTTAATAAAGTGGATCAATAAATTGCTGTGCAATCAATTAATTTAAGTTGATATTTAAGAATTAGTTAAAGTTCAGTCAGTATACTTCTTTTACTAATTATATGCACTATGCGAGTACATGTCAAAACCGGATTACATGATCAAATTTGTGAAATTAATACTTTGTGGCAGAAGATACATAAGTTTATAATTATTCATTCTTATATCATATCTATGGATTTTAATAACAAAGAGATGCTATAAATACTGAGATAGTTTTAAGTATAAGGAAGGAAATTAAAATAGCAGTCGGTATTTGTACTAAAATGATAAATAATTTGAGCATGACTAAATTACTAAAAACGTGATTTTGATGGAATCAAGAAACAAAAACAATTAAACCAGATTGACAGCTCTTGAAGATGAAGTTCGTATTCATGGTGTAACACACTGTCATGATGACGGATCAGAGTCAATAAAATTTGGATGAGAGGTGCAAGATACATTCTTCTTTAAGACATCCCAAACTGTAAAGTCCGGGGGATTGAGGTCAGGGCTGGAGGAATGCTAGAAGTCTGCCATATTGTTGCTAGATAAGTTTTCATTTTTCTTGGCTGTATTGGGCTGTTGTGGTTTTTTGATGTTGTAGGTAGTCTGGATGGAGATTCCGACGGTCGTTGTAGCCTTTATGGTACAGACACCGGCATGGAAGATTTCACACTCCCGTTACCTTTTTGTTTTTCCTTCGTTATTTTTACAATTAGAGATATGGGATAAAAACAAATATTATTTATTTTTGTTTCAGCTGTCGTTTGGTTGTCTAATGAAACCTCATAATAAAAAAATAATGTGAATGAAATTGTAATGCAATACAATTGCAAGTTTTGGGTCCTCGCTCTATATTTCTAAATGTTGTTTTTATAAAGAAAGGTATATTTTATTTTTCCAAAAGGGCTTCCTAATTTGTTTGCGAATGGGTAAATAAGCCAAATTTACAAGTCTAATCTTCAATTTGGCGGAAGGGTCATCCCTCTCCATGCCGCCACCAGTCCTGATTACAATTATCCTATCATAAACTATAAAGACACATTCTCGGATCACTTTAAGAGAGATCACTTCCCTTTTTCTCCTCTCTAAGGGAGTTGGTTTTCAAATTTGCTTCCGTCCTTTCTATCCAAAGACAACTCACACTTAAACAGCTCGAGGGTGCCTTTGTTGGACCTTTTTCGAAAAACAACAGCTGCTACTATGAAAATTAGAATGGTGATAGTTAGAGTACGATCAGTTTTTTGAAATATACAAAGATTCATTGTATTTTTCTTTCAAGCTGTTTTAAAAATTTTTTTAATTAGTTGAATTTTGAATTATTTAATCTTTATGTACTATGTACGCAAAAAGAGTATAACATAGGATTTTTAGAGTTATATTAATTTATATAAATGAATTACCTTGGTAATACTCAGTTATTGATAAGATTATCAATTTAATGTAGGTATCTAAAAAGTGTATACTAATTGAAAATGATTCACAAAACAGTAATAATTAAAAGTTGACAGTAAGAAAAATAAAAAAAGCTAGCTAACATACGTTTTTCTAATATTTATTTTCCTTTTTTGAAGTCGAACTTTCCAATTTATTGGAATACTCACTTTTTAAGTCCTAACATAGTCTTGTAATCTTTGAACATTATAGGTAATACTAGTTGACTACATAATATGGTATATATAAGTATTTATTACTATCGATAGCTGACTGAAAGTCGTATTTTTCTTCTCCCTTCTTCACTCTGCTAAAACATTTTTTAACTGTAATTCTCTAGATACATTTTTATTAGTTATTGGGATATCTTTATTATGTTTGTTAATGATAAATAGCTAATATTTTGAAACAAAGGAACCAGATAGTTGTTGCAGAAAGGTCCACTCATCTCTACAAATCCTGCATTCCTAATTATAATCCCTAATTAAAATAGATAGATATTTTACAAAAGGTGAGAGAGATCCTGGTCCTATTTCTATAAAAATTATTAAAAATAAAGTAGGTATCTAAAAACGCTCAATTCCACTAAAAAATATGTGTTATCAATTTAAAAAAATACATTTTTCTAAAAACCCGTTCAGATTGGTTCATCAATTTGAGTGAGTTGAAAAATGCAATATTTTAATTAAATAAATTTATGGATTGCTCATGCAATATATAATCTTAATATTCTCGTTACTGCTGACATAAAATTCATTCATGTAATCAGGATACTATATATCAATTCACTTCAATATATGTATTTTAAATGTATCTTATGATAGTATTACAATCTACCGTCAATACAAAACCAAGCTAGAGTGATTTGTCTCAAAATTAAGAGTGGATTATTTAGAATATTGTCAGTTTCCTATAAAAATATATATTTTTATATACCCTTTTAGACAAAATTATGGTTACAAGTAATTAAAATAGCAAGACTCGACGACGTCGTTCAGATAAATTCAAAAAAGGAAAGAAGAGGGAAAGTTTATAGAAAGATTATAAAAATTTGCAGGTTTGTAAAGGAAATTTTCTGGAAAGTAACAATTTAGAAATAACCATATTTTTAGTGCCCCATTTATTTGAATTTTATCATGAGTCGTTCAAAAAGTCCGTAACGGTAGGGGTTGGGTTGAGCGGTTTACCCTGAAACCATTATGCAACTTTTTCACTAAATATATTTTTTTTTTTTGTATGGTTGTCGAATAATATTGCTTATAACAGAAGTGAAGTGTAGTCCATATCTTCTGAGTCAAGTTCGAGTCATCAGTATCTGTCCTGGGTACATTAAAAAGACACGAGTTCAGACTCGAGCACTGGCTTATACATATTTTAATTTTAGGGCAAAAATATAAAACTCAGTCAGGAACTGGAAACAGTTCAATACCCTTTGATATCATTTGGGTCGAACCAGTAAAATAATAGAAAATAGCCTACTGTCAGTGTCGTAAGTCCTTTTTTTATCCGTCAGGCAGTTGAAACTTGATCAGAAGCCGGGCCAGTAGGCTGACTTTAAATATCTAAAAAGGAGGGGCTTCAAATTCCCTAATATGAGCTAAGCAAAAACTCCTTAGCACGGAGAGGACTGAGCAAGGACTTTTTTTAAATTTAAATTCATTAACCTCAAATTATGATTGATAGTTTTATGTATTTTTCTTCCTATCTGTAATTAAATTAAAGGTTTAATATAAAAAAGTAAACAATTTTGTTATTTGTTTATGAAATTTCTTTCTACATAATACGGAATTTCGATATTGGATCGTCCATAAAGATGTTATTGGAACTGGCTGAAAATTGGGTACCGGTATATCCCTAGCAAAAAGTAATTTCGTATTTTTCACTTTATTTCAATGCTTTATCCAATTTAAGCCAAGTATGCCCCGTTCTATTAGACAACTTATCGTTAACGAGAATCCAACTTCATAATACCCTTCTCGTAAAAGACCTTGCCCCTACCAGTAAAAAAACTTGGATAACCAATTTTCACAAGCCTCTATTGAGACCAAATTTGTACCCTCAAGCGCGTTAGCCATAGAAAGGAATAGGTGGTAGTCACTTGGTGCCAGGTACGGACTCTAGAGTAGGTACATAAGAAATTTCCATCTGAGCTCCAGGAGCTTCTGGCGCGTCATCAAATTACTTTTTCTCCAACTTATGAAGTAAAAAAAAAAATATATTGGGATTGCTAAATGTGATGCAATAAAAGAAAAGAAAAAAGCTCTACGAATTGTAGTCGAGCACTTTCATAGAATCAAGGGCGTCCGCAGGATTATATACATATATATAACTATTTTTTTAGGGGGGGAGGCCTTGGTTTTGGAAGGAATTTTTCGGAGACAATATAAACACAATTTGGTGTGGAATTACCCTGTTCCAAAGCTCAGTAAAACAAATAGTGTCAACACAATATTTAACTACAATATTGGAGAACTAACAGTAATTTAAAAGAAGTTTTTTTCATTTTTCAACTGAGAATTAAAAAATAAATTTAAATTAAACTATAATGCAGTTTAAAAAATTAACTTGTTAAAGTTAACATGACGATGTTTACCTAATCAACTAGTTACGTCAAGAGTTAATGAACTTAACTTATTAACTTGTTGCATTGACTTGTCGAACTCTGATTAGTTCATGTATATACTTGTCATTATTTTGTCTTTAAGTGATGGGTGATAGGCCTAGGGTTACTATAGCATCCGTAAACAAAAACAAAAATATAATTTTACTTTAATTAAGTACTTACTGTAGTACCTGGCAATGCACAGAGTTATGAGGGGGCGAAGAACATAAAAACTTTGCTTAACTCCCCAACAAATCCCTATCTCTAACCTTGTATTTCTATTAACCTTGACTATAACCAACTAGACAGCCTCCATAAATTTTGTCAGTAGGGGGAACTAACAGAAAATGATAAGGTGACGTCTGTGGTATAATAAAACGCGACATCTTACGTGTAAAAAATAAGTACGCCTAGGAATTCACCTAAGCTAACACAAGGTGACTATATGTATATAAAGGCGAGGCAGCATAAAAATTCTACGCTTCTGTTCTTTTCATTATCAACAGAAGAAGGAAAATTTAATGACCTCAATGTGGATACATATCTTGTCCTATATAATTGTAAAGTAATAATTTTAAAATCCAGACCTAATCCAATGATTCAATTGCATTCTGATCATGCTTATATTCTCGTATAATTCATCAAAATAAGTGTTTTGCTATTGACTTTATAACTGTTTCGCCATCATCCTCATCATTTAACTCCTCTTCAACTGTTGTCTTTATTAAGAGAAGTTCATGATTATTTTCAAATTAAAATTACTTTTAGTCTTCTGAGGGGTTCCGCTGGGGATGGAGGAGTACTGTTTCCTGTTATGCCACGAATCCGTGAGAATAAATTTCCATATATTCTTGATTTCGATGAGTGGTTAAAATGAATTTCATTCCACTATCTTTGATACTTTGATGTAATGATTCTGTTGAACGAATGGAGAATCAAATTCTCTTTTGAAATGGAAGCTGAAAAATTTTCCTCCATCACTTTCAGGGATAAAACCAAACGCATCATTTCGTTCAAAGCATGCATTTGTTCTTCCAAATGTATACCAAACCCACTAGAAAGTGTTTTTTTCCTGCATGATCTACTAGCATTCCAAAAATTACCATGAGCCCTTCATTATCAGTCTCTCTTTCTGAGTCCATACTGGTTTCCTGGACCTTACTTGCTTCCAATATTTGTTTCACAAGCTCTTTCCTTTCCTTACGAATATCAGTGGAGGATTTGGATTCATCTGAACTGGTAGAAGCAAAGGGAATATGGAGTGAGGGGACTGCATGACCTTTTAATTTCTTCATGGCCTTTAAGTAAAGAAGCTCAGCCTGGAGATTCCAATCAAAATCATTGGATGTAAAATGCTTATGACAAATCTTGGCATTCTTAATATTAATTGGGGGTTTTCTCCTGCAGACTGAGATCCAAAGACGCTGGTGCATCAAATTTTTCTAAGGAAATGCAAAGTACTGGGTATCCTGTGGATCGGGACAGCAAACCATAGCACAAACATCCATTGAACCTCAAAATGATGCCATTTTTGCTAAACAGATCCAAATTAGTGCGCTTCCCTTTCAACAAAATTAATCAAACTGCTACAAGAGTGACGTAACTACGTCAGCTAACGCCAACCAGACGGCTTTAGAAGATCCTTGTTGCTTCAAATTTATATATAATTACCTTGAGCTAACAGTTGCGTTCTAACAGTGTATTATACTTTTAAAAGGTCAATATAGTTTATTTATTTATCCCTGTCAGCAAATATGCTGTCTCTTAACGTTAGCAGTTCATATACTTTCTTAAATTTACCAGGATTTTGACATCCGTAAATAATAAATTTATTGCTGTGAATTTTACACTGCAACTTGCCAGCAAACACATCCAAGTATATATGATGTCCTTCAACATTAAAACAAGCAAAGCTTATTTTTTTCAAAAATTGAGTCAAAACTAAATTTGTATTCTTATTTCTATTAATACACTATCAAAAATTAACCCTTCGGAGATATAAAAAATTTACTTGAAGATTGTACTGTTACAATTAAAAACAAAACAAAAATCAAGATATATTAATGGTTCTCAAAGTCTTTAAAGAAACTATTTACGTGGTTGTCTCTTTATAATGATTGAAGATAGAATGGAACAACGTAGCTCAATGGACCACGGGCTCGTGAAAAATTATTCTCTTGAACTGCATGTGCGTATGTTTGCGTCTCAGTCATTCCTAGAGAAGAAAATATACGTTATGTACATATATGGACTTGATAGACAATTTCTAGGTATGATAGAGGATATTCCTAATCAGTGCAAATCCATTTGACCAATTAAAAATATACATATTTTAGTGCACTCAGCCAACACTTTCATATTAATAAGGACCAAAAACTATTCCTAGTTTTATTTGAATGTCAGTTCTATAATTGACCCTTGTGGGATTTTCTTAATTTATATTCAAGATTGATTTTATGTTGACGGACAAAAAATATAGATTAATAGCTTTTCTATAAATAGACTTATAAAAAGGAAAAATTTTACAAAAATAATCTTTTTTCTTTAATTGTCTATATTCAAAAAATAGGTTTGTGCAAAATGTATATTAAGAAACCTTTCTTGTTTTTAAGATATTTTGATAGAAACGCCCTACATTCCTGAACTTCAGAGCCTTATGTAGTTGCTTACCTCTCCCATTCCTATAATATGGCTCTAAATATAGATGTACACACATGCATCCAATTATATTTATATTTTCTAGGCTAAATTGACTCAACATTCAAGTGATATGAAATTTGATTTCGTAAATATCAATATTAAAATAGTTTAAGAATAAGATCTCAGATTGAATGACTTCTTCATATAATATATAGTTCGTATTTTTGATTTAATAACATAAATATTTTGATAATTGTCTGATATTTTTTAATATGATAATTGCCTTAAAATTATTTGGATTGACCTGAGTATTTATTATATTAATATCTATTTTCGTGCTTGTGAAAATACAATTGATGTACCTATTAGAAGGAAGCCAATTTAAGAATATTCTTGCTAAAGTATGAGTGGGAAAATTTGGGTGAGAGTTTGACTTATATATATTGTCAACAAGTTGCGATGTTTATACAATTTGCAACTTGTTTATACAAATTGTGCAAGTGTCAATTTTTTCGTCTTAATATGCCTTATTTAATTACAAAATTTGTTATTCCAATCAACGACTATTAATTCATACTATTATTTCAATTTGATCTATTACAATGACAGGCTATTATCTATTTATGAGTAATTTACTTGGCTATATAAGGTACCACGAAAGACTTATATTTTAGTCATTTGTATCTAAATGGACAAAATTTACCCCATTAATATATCGATTATCCATATATATATTCAATTATTGCATTATTCTTATCTGAAGAACTTTAAATCCTTCATTTAAAATTATTTATCTCATTTTTTGGCTCCAACTTGTAAATTTCTTTATACAAGTTACAACTTGTACAATTTCTTTATTCAAGTTACAACTTGTATAAATAGCATCTTGTACAAAACGTATAATTCTATTAAATTTTACTTCAGCTATATTTTGTAATTGATAAAAAAACTATTATTAAAAGGAGTAATTAATATTTGGGATTTACGTCGACATTGACGTCATACACTAATTCCCCGGAACAGGTATACAAACAATACTTCTAAATGCAGAGTGTAATGACGTCAAGATGAAAAAAAAGTGCTTATTACTAAATAGTGAATAAAGTAACGGTCTCTCAGCTTCAAGTCTTTTATTTTAACTAGATAAATTTCTTCTAATGAAAAGGGACCTTAAAATCTTACATTTAACAATTAATCCCTCTTTCTTTATATAGAACAATCTTACGTACCGGGTGAACCAGAATTTCACCAACAACATTTTATCTCTAAATTATAATATTAAAAATGAAAGACAGAATAAAATTTAAACCTCCGTTCTTTTTATAACAGGCTTAGTGTACTGTGAAAAAAAAGAAGCACAAAATTAAAACGTGTTTTTAATTAAATGACAAACTGTTTATCCTAATTAACCCTTTATTACTCAATGTGTCAAATTAGGCACAATTGGAAAATTAATTATAAATCAAATAACTGTGTATGCATCTGTTAGAAACTTATCATGCAGGTTGAGTATACGGAGGAAAGCAATACTGACACTATGTATTGCACAAAAAAAAAACTAAGTGGTATTTCAGTTACATTTAAGAATTAATAGGTGTGCATGAGTTTTGATTGCTCTTCATCCACTCTAACAACATTATGCTATGAATCCTATGAGCTATGTGCTCATGTAATCATTATTTTAAATATTATCGACTAATAAATACATATTATCACATTTTGCATTTGTTTGCACAATGTGACATATTTGACCACATAATTATACATGTTTGTGTGCCTGATGTACCAAATTTGGAACATATCAATTAAATACGTGTCAAAATATTTCATTTTTATGCTAAAAATGGGTTAGTTATACAGAATATACTTCATATATGCGAGAAAAGTTTAAAAATCTAATTCTAACATAATTTGGTTCAAAGAGTCATTTAAATTTTGTATCAATTTTTTAACTATCCCCCCACGATTTTGCTGTTGTAAATATCCACTAAAGGGCAAAGAAGAATTGTATGAGTATAAGACATGGAGAAAAAAATAAATCCTTGTTTCAAAAATAATCTTTACAGTGTGATTTTGGGGTTTCAACCAGATAAAATTTGTTGTTCTTGTAGGAAAAACATCAAAGTTATATTTTAGACATAAACTTTTATGAAAATGTCCACAACTTTATGCGAATTGTGGGAATCAGATGAATACCTATCCGTTTTTATGAGGTTGCGTGTATTATATAATATAATTTAATAACTTACATATTATAATTTGGTTGTACCCCTTAGTCATCATATATGTTCATTAAATCAAAAAGAAAAACAAAGAAACGACTTTTGCACAAAATATTTAATTAAAGTCACAAAACCTAGACGAATAGTTGCTAATCGTACAAAACTATTCTAAACAAGGTATTGTCTAGATAAATAAAGAATAGCATATAATTAGATTTAATGTTTTAAGAGCATACAAAAAAGTATTTGAGGTAAAATATAGATTTAAAGTAATAGGAAATATTATATGTATAGATCTCAGGATGTATAATATCTTAGTTCACTAAAGGGGAGTCTTATTATTTAAATTTATATAGAATTATAATAAAATTTTCTTAACTTCCATAATTTTTCCCTTAAAAAAAAAACTCCTTTCTCGTGGATTTTTTACACCCCAATACATAAAGTCTTATTATGACATATTTTCTCCTTACAAATTAATTCACATCGATATAAGTCTATAAATAAACAATTTCATCATTTTTTTAACTTTGTATAAAAAGGCTTGCAGAGACTCTAACTCTGTAAATGTTGACTTCATAATTACAATATACATGAATTTGATATTGTTGTATCTTTTTGATGAAAATAATATTAAATATGTAAGTTAGATCCATTAACCTTATTTTATAATGAAAAAAAAAAAAGTAATGAACTTATGAACAATTTGTGAATTATAAAATAAATTTTTAATTTAATAGACAGTATCTTGGTTATTAAGTTCGTAGTGTGTATAAAATATGTTTTCTTTACTCCAACTTATTTGTTTTTTAAATTTCAACATACTATGTCAATAATAATGTAATACTCCCAATGTTTTGTTCACACACCCTTAATAAGAAAGAGCCAAGAGAATCAGATCCGTGACTAAGTTCTTATTGTCAAATTTGTCAAAAAGACAGCGTTTTATGTCAATAAATGAACATCTGTTCTCAAAAGTATTTTGACTTTTTTGTCACAATTTGAAATTGATAATATTGTTGGCAGAATTTTTTTAAAGTTTGTTTATTTCTATGAAAAGAAGGTAATTGAAAAAACCATGGCTTTAAAAAACTTTCTGACAAAATTTTGTCAAAAATCCCAACACTCCTTAAAAGAAAAATTTTACAAATAGGCCTGAATAATTAGCTTTGGTAATACGGCTACTTTTTTAAAACTATGAGGTATTTATATTTTTCCTATTCAAAATGTTTCACGGGTATACGAGGAGGAAGAAATCTGCTGCATCTGTTTTGGTTAAGAATATTGATATACGTAATGGGAGTTGTATTATTACTAGAACAGTATTCAATCTTACTAGAACAAGCCTAGACAACAAGAAAATGGATGGGAAAGCACAAAAGATTTATTAAATAAATCTTTTCATAATCTTATAATGAATGATAAAATTGTAAAAATAAATTCTAATTTCCATAATTGCAAATTATATAAAGGAAAAGCAAATCTTGCAGGAGCGCAACCATCTGCATATATATTACTTTGTGTTTTGCATCCTCGCAATGAACAGCATCAGAATCATATGAGTCTGTAGTTATAGTTTTCTTTTTTCAATATATAAAGAATAATAAATTTAAAAATAATTATTAAAAAAAAGTGTAGTGGAATTTTTAAAAATTATTTTGTGTGATATTTTGGAGAACATTAATGTAAATGCTCGGTCTTCCTCAGTCGTAATAAACCATATTCAGTTGATCCAATGGTAACAATATTATTGTCATTCCACATAATAACAATCATATTGGAATTTGCGTCTTTAAAAAGTTCTTTGTTCCCCCCTAGGTGACTTATTGAACGCCTCGAGACTGATAAATGGGCACTTATCTATTACATTTTTTCTTATTGGTCCAGTAGTATCATGATCGATATTTTTGATTTCTCCGTAAGTTTGATGGAAATGAAATAATTCTCAAAATATAATGAAAACTTTTTGTAGAAGTGCGTTTTTTGAATGTTTCCAAAGCTTGAAGAATAACTCTTCCTCCAAAACCATATTAATTGTAGCTTTTGTTGTATGCTCCATGTTTTCTTTGGTATAATGATATATCAAAGGCCTTTTGATCACCAGTAACCCAGGCCTTTAATACCCACCGGATGGGCCTGCTTCTGATGAATTACTTTGATGGGTGACGTCCAAAATTGGAAATCATAGTTTCGTCAATTGATAAAATAGTTGGACCTAACACCTCTCCAAAATGTATAGAAATTTTTATTTTATTTGTCAAGTAATGGCTTAACCTTTGCAAATTTGTCGTTTTATGTTTGGAATGGGATGTCTGTTGCATGAAAATACTTCATAATTTAATCTAAACGATTTCGCCTCATAGATGTTGCAATAGCTTCATTATTGCTACAATTGCCAAAATAGTCGGCAAGGTGCATGGAGCAATAACCTGATACTAATAATATTCCAAAGAAATATCTCATTTCGTTTAAATTTATTGTAAGGCATGCTTACCTCTTTGAACTGCATAGCTTCTAGTTGATTGGACTAAATATTCCATGGCCTGTTCAGACAGAATCAGTTCAAAAATTTCAAGAAAACTTCATTAAAAGTCAGCACTTGATGACTTGTGAATAAATTCAGTCAATTTTGATTTGTCAGATATGTCGTCAGTTAGACAATTTCTATAAACATTTTTAGTGTGATGTATATTGGTTTTATTTGTGTCCTATTCAATAAAGAATTCGAATGAAGAAAATGTATTGAACTGTGAAGCAGGAAACTTTTCTAAACTCACGTTATCTTCTTCCCCAGATTCCTCATCAGTAATATTTCCATCATTAGAAGGGGTAACGAATATTTTTGGAGTTCCAGAAGATTTATTATGTTGATTTGACGAATCACTATCATCTAAAGACAAATCCGACTATTTATCTAGTTCATCTATTACTCCGCTTAAAGTTAATTGTCAGAAATATTTGTTATAAAATACATTCAATAAAGTTTTAATGACAAGAAATCAAGTAGTTCAATGCAACAATTAAAATTTTAGAAATTGAAATTACTCGAGGGAACGGATAGTAGTAGCAATATTTTTGATAATGATAAGATGTTACTACAATGTATTTTTTAATATTATGGTATAAAATTACCTACTTGATCGCAAGGAAACTTTTCTTATAAAGTACACCTCGTCTTCCTACGCTCTCCAGACAATAAATGATAATAATTTTAAAAAAATTAATAAAGAAGGAATAAAAATTATGACAAAGTACTTTCATATTGGGTAGTAATAATTAAGTACACTCATTAGTTTTAAATGAACAAAGGTTTGAAGTTTGTCATTTTTTATGTTGAACTACTGCAACGAGGGGCTTAAATGGGATTTTTATCAAATTTAGATGGATTGGTAACCCGGCTTGAAGGTAGAAGAAAAGAAACAGAGAGACAAATGTAGAAAGAGAGATAGGAAATGAGGTTTTATTTTGGTCTAAAATAGTCCCTTAATTACCTCAGAGGGACAAAAAAATATCATAGGAACATGTCGGTTACTTTATACGTCCACTTGCTCAATGTCAGACTGATTTGTTTGACTGTTTTGGATTCCATGTGTGATAACATCAAAAACAGACATGAATATTTATCCCCCCCACTCTCTATCCTCAATATACAATATATTTATCCACTCTAGAAGCTGTTTATAAAAATATGGTATTAAGTGAAACGGAAAGCCGGCCTTGTATGAATGCAAGCCCAAAACGGATGAATATGTTGTGTTCTTTATTCGTCAAAAAACGTTGTTTTGTGGACGGGCCTAAAAATAATAATGTATGTGTCAAAAAATACACTGGCTTTTTAAAAATTAAGGTTTCCAAATAGGGTTGATTAAAAAACAAACAGATGATCGAAATCGCAAAAATAACACTCTCCAACAAAATCTCACTTTTTTTAATGCACAAGAACAAGATATGCTCAATTTAATAGAGTTTGATTCCAAATTTGGCCTTTATTTTTTCTGTTTTTGTTTCTATCTCTTCTAGCTGGGGCATACGAATATTTATGGACTTTTATTATGAAATTAATTCAAAAATGAGTTTCATCCTTGAATATTGTCGTGGCCCTTTGTCAAATTGATAACGATATAGAGCATTTTTGGGGTAGTTCTTTAAAAAAAAATTAAAGTTCATACTTTCAGCTACCAAATGAAATACTTTTTAAATCTTTTCTTCTTGAAGCTATGAGGCACTGAATAAAAAGCACATACTTTCCACATTAAACAAAGATAACTCGAGTTATAAGTATGATGTAGACATTTTAAAAATGATTTTATAATTTTTTAACATTCGGTTTTAAAATATATTAACATAATTTATCCCTATCTTCAACATCAAGGGCTTAAAACAGCTTTGAACCTTAAAAACAGAAAAAAAAATTAAGGCATTTTTTTAAGGCTGTGTGGCTCAAAATAAGGCCATATTTGAAATCAGGGGATCAAATTCTATTAAACTGATGATATACTGTTTTTGTTCCATTTTTGTTGTTGGACAATGTAATTTACTATTATGTGACTAGAAGTTGAAAAGTAGAAGAAGAATTACTCCAGGGATCTTGGAGTTTAGCTTATCAACGTTAAATACGTTACAAGAAAATTAAGGATTTCTGAGATTCTTTTCGAGAAGGTTTGATAAGTCTATATGGACTGGGACAATGCAGCAAATATGTAGAACTCTATTGTTTCAAATCCTGAGACTACAATCACGAAGCTAGGCTGTTAATGATGCATATGATACGACCATGAAGTAATTTGGTAAATGAAGATTTGATGATGTGAGAAGTGATGATGGGAGAAGTGATGCATTAGAGGTAAAAATATTTATTTAAAAAACGCCACAAAGGATCCTTTGAATAAAAGATTTATTACTATCTCTTTTAATGGAGTAGATCCTTTTGTCAAAATTCAACCCAATAAAAGATGGAGAGATTGTTATTTGTGTGTTTGTTATTCCAATTGAAGTTCCAACACAAAAAATAAATCCTTAAATCTAATGTAACCAATCAACTTTTATTTGAAAATGAATTGATGGATTAAAGGTAGACTTACATACATATACAGGAACGTATGGCACACCCAGTATCATTAAGTATTTATCAGTGAATCTAAACATCATTTTGCTAAATGTGAGCTATTGGATTATCAACTTAATCTCTTTTTGCAGAAAACTTTAAATATACAATACATGTATTAAAATTATTAGGTAAATATTGTGATTTTATGAACATACATTATCATACAAAATAAATTTTAAGAGTGGTGATAATCAATTGTCAATATTGTATTTACGTAATCAGTACTTGTAGGAGAAAAGATTTTAAAAGGAATACGTAAAAAGAGTCTATAAAGCGACAATCCTTTATGATAATGAACTTTAACTAATGAATAAAAATTGGACAGGATAAAGTATGAGGACATTCAGTGGCGTCACTATCCTCTTTTTTTGCAGGGGGTGACCCCCAAAAAAAAGTGTCTTATCCAATATATATTAATAAGTCTGTTTTTCGTATTATCACATATGGAATCCAAATTAGTGGACCATATCAGTCTGAAATTTAGCAAGTAGACGTATAAATAATCTAACATGTTTTTGTGATATTTTGTAGGGCCTATGAGGTAATTAAGAGACTGTTTTTGACCAAAATAAAACCTTTTTTTCCTTATCTTTTTCCATCTCTCTGTTTCTTATTTCTTCTCTCTCTTTCTGTATCTTTCTACATCCCTCACTTTGACTCTTTTCTTCTACCTTCATTCTTTGTTTCTATTCAACCCTGCAATGTGACTACCCTCTGCTACTATATAAAATAAACCAACTTATTTAATGATGATGATACTTTTTTGGGGCTAAGCCCGCAAAATGAGGAAAAAAAGTAAAGCCCCTGATGACATTAATGCCCATAGTCAAACTTTTGAGATAGATACAGAAGCATTTGTGTACTAGATACATTACAGTATATAAATTCGAAAAGGAAAAAGGGTTGGTACTCTTTTTTCGTTTTTGAAATGTTGAAAATTTCCTTTTAGAATTTTGGCTAATAAGCATCTTCCTCTAATAACAAGTATATAATAAATCCCTGACTTGATTTATAATACTAATTTAGTGTGTAAAATGCCTAAAAAACGTTGCCCTATGTTTGGATTTCTAGAAATAGAGACCATAAAATTTAAAATTACTTTCTGGAGGAAAATCAAATTGGATGTCAGATTCGTCGTTATAAGTGCCCATCTAGAGTAAAACGCCACTCATTATCCTCCTCCCATATCAAAAGTGTGAATATTTAATCAAAAATTAAAATTAAAGATGAATATAACAAGTAAGACTTTCAATCCAACCTTAGAAAGAGGATTTTTCCTTATAACATACTCCTTTCCACTATCCACCATGACTAGTTAAAAAAATAATGAAGATATTCCCCGTTTCACACGTTCTTTGTCGAAGAACCAGAATTAAATAATTAATATATAATCTCTAAAATCAAAGAAAAAGTTGCAGGGAAAGATATTTAAAGCTGTTCATGAGACTGGAGATAACTGTTAGCGATCAATTACAGCTTTATTGATGTGTTTCGTTTGTTCTAAACAGCTAAAATAATGTTTTCTTAAAATCGAGTATTTGTACTCATACACTAATTATTGATCATTTGTACCTATAAGCTGTTTTTATTAACAGGGCCGTCCGCCATGAGTGTGTGAGACCCTCATCCCATGGATTTTTCATGGATAGCCTTTTTAAAAAACATTTTTTCCAAAAAAAGCTCTTTTATAACCAAAAAAATTTCAACACCCCGTCAGAAAGAAAAACCCTAGCGATGAAAACGTGATGAAATGAAATCAAATATGCAGAAAATTTATTTAAAAAAGGAAAGGCCTCAAACATTTATCTTGATGCTAGGCCCCATTCACGATAAATACGACTCTGTCCAGGATATATAAAAAATAAGTACGTCATTACAAAATAAAACGATTTTAAGCCTTTGGAAATCTTAAAAAAAAACAAAAAAAAAAAACGATAAACCTGTAAAAATTAAATTAAATTCATAATGTGACTATATTTACTCCAATCTTTTTAGTTGATAAACATTTAATTATCATTCAACTGTGCATGAAAATATTTGCATATGTTGTGTCTGTATATTTGGACAGAATCAAATCGTAAAAGCAAATATTGTTATCAATTATGCCTCTATGAATATAAGTAATAGCGATTTAAATCCTTGTTGAAATGGGGTTAAGGAATATTTTCTTATGAATTTGCAAACGGGTAACCCAATCAATATAAAACTATCCTAAAATACGTTATTTTCATAATTTAACTTTATATACGTATAAATTATAAATGATCAACATCAACAACTTCTAGATATATTTTTGTCAACTTTTGATATCTTTGTTCTTGCCCAATATTTGTGCCCTGAACGTTGATTTGATAGACTCTTATTAAATCTGATTAATCATTCAACTTTTGAAAAAAGATCATAGGGAAATATATATGAAGTTTGGAAATATCTAAACCGTTTGTTTTTCTGTTCAACGTTAAGCGTTCAACTATTCTTTCTGTTCCGTTCAAATGAGCTACAACTGAGAAAATTGGTTCATTCATTGTCGAGATGGAGGCCAAAAGACATAGTAGAGCCGATTTGATTTGCTCCCAACACAGCAGCAAGACAAGAAACAATGCATTGTGAATTAGTCGAGAAACTCGAGGAACTACTACTACCTCAAAAGCAAGGTAACATTTCAAATAGCATTAGGACACGGAAAATATCACAATTATATTTAAATTCATCTATATTTATTTTATAATACTTTTCTAAACCAATTTACAGGAAGGTTAGGCGATAATTCTTCTTTCAGAGTGAGATGTTAACACACCCACGACTGATTAAATAATGAACAAAAAAGAAGAAAGAGCACACACATCAAGGATTTTTCTTTTTCTAATCGCTCCAGTTACTTTTTTCTTTATTCACATCCCTTCTTTACCTATAAGTAGAGTGAACATGTTTGTAAGAAAAAAAGGAGTGCGAAGAGTAAGCAGGAGCGAAAGAAAAGACCCTTCTAAATATCAGATATATTTTATATAATTTTGATATGAAAACCTTCTACATTTAAAATAGCATTATTGTAGGAAAAATATTATAATTTTATTTGTAATTCATACATATTTATTTTATCATGCGCTTTTAAAACAATTTACATAAGAGAAAGACTTACTTCAGAGAGAGAGAGAGGAGTTAATACCAAGGCGATCTATTAAATATTCAACAAAAAAGAAGAAGTAGCTCACGAAACAGCTGTTGCTCCTGTTTTTTAAAGGTAGTTTTTGCATTACCAAAATACCATCTCTACCTATAGGTAGTAATACTAATTGTAAGGAGTTATTAGCTGAGCCATTTTTTTGGAGTTTGCAATTTGAACATTGCTTTTTTATTTGCCTAATCAATTATCAGCACTATTTTATCTCCAAAGAGTGAACTTCCTTTTTACAGCATATAAATGAAACCATATCACTGATCAGGAGCGTCTGCAGCGGATGGGCTTTAGGGGATGTAGCCCCCCCCCCTCCGAAATAAAAGATTTTTTTCTTTTTACTAGGAAGTTTAACATTAAAAAAATTTAATTTTCTGTGAATACTGGTGGATTTTGAAATTTTTTTCCAAAAAATATAATGTTTGAAATTTTTTCCCCAAAAAATGTACTTGTTTTGGAAACATCTGCGGATTTTTGAAATTATTTTTCGAAAAATTTGATATTTGATACTTAATTTTAATTTTTTTTTGTAAATACCTATGAATTTTTAAAAAAAATTTCAAAAAATTTAATATTTGAAATTTTTTCCAAAAAGTATAAGTTTTAGTTAATAGCGGTGGATTTTTGAAATTATTTATCATTTAGGTAGATGATATATATACAAAACATAAAATATTACTGTATGAAATTGCTAAGCGGAATTGCGTTGTATTAACATAAATAAGTATTTTAGGATACAATTAGTACTCCTGGCCAAGATCTACTCCTAAAAACAGTTAAACATTCAAAAAGTTATCAAAAACAATCATTCACTAAATAATATAAAACATAAAAATCAATCCATAGGTCCATTAAGCGAATTTATTATGATTTAATTTATTCATCATAAAGTTTGAACAAACTACAGGCAATTTCCTCCCCGGCAATTTTCCTACTACCGTATTATAATATCTAGAATTTTGATTATATTAAGGTATACTTACTCAATTATGTTTACAAATATTTATATATTTACATTAAAGTATTACGCTATTTGCAATTAAATGTACCTATTTACTTTTGTATATTTATTAACAAAGTTTTTAGTTTCTTTCCTCATTTTTGCAAAAGTGCAACCATGATTAATCAAATCATTTTTCATATGTATGTAGAATCCTTTGACTTCATGATGGGAAGCTGTGCCAATGATTTATAATTATTAACCGTCATAAGAGTTTGATGATTAAGTGTTTTTTTCTGCATTGAATTGTGTAGAACCATTATTATTTCGTAGACACAAAAAGAATCAATTCTTCTTAGAATAATGATAATAAAAAGGTCAGCATTTAATAAATTGTTTGTTCCCTAAGCACAATACACTCACTTATGGGTTCGTCATAAAGGAATCCATTGTGCATTTTTGTAAGACTTGGTAGATGGGAAATGGGTCTATCAAATTGAGTCTCTATACTTCTTCATCGTGTAAAATATATTGTGCCTCTGTACAAAAATAAAAATCTAGAAAAGGAGAAAGTCTCAATTTATTTTTGTACTAAATATATACAGAGTGCGCAAGTTATATATGTCACCACTATGAAGCACTCTCTTGGTTAAACACGGCAATTAGGCGGCTCATTTTTTTTTGTTCGATAGCTGGTTCAATTTTGCACCAGATGAAAAAAAAATGGAATCCATTGCCGAATTTGTTGATCCAAATATTTGGTAAAGGCACGGATCCCGGCATGGAATCCATACCAGGAGCGACAACATAACAGTGATTCAAACTTAAAGACTCAGTGAGACGTTCGTTTGCATGTTAGGAGGGAATTTGAGGCCTCTAAAGGTCTTGAAGATGAAGTTCCCAGCCCATTTCATGGTGTTTGGGGTTGTTTAGCTACGAAGGCCTCCTGTATATCAACATAGGATATCAACATTGCATCGCCTCGGTTTATCACACTTATGAAACATCCTTTTATACCTACATTTATTCCCTCTTGGAATCAAAAATGATACAATCTGTATTTAAAGAATACTAATTAGTCTATTTTTCTTCAGAATTACTTGTAAAAAAATAATAATATATGAGCCTTCTAAATTTATTTTTAACAAAAAATAGTAAATACACAGGCGAACGCAGACCTTTTGGTATAGCTACGGTTGTGGCATACATTATGGCAGACTATCAGTACTATAACTGATTAAAAAAAAAAAGGAATAAAGTTGATTGAGCCTAGCTTTTTAAGTTTTAGATTCTTATGCAGGACTGAACTGAAACGGAACAAAAGTGAACTGGACAGGACAACACCAGGTATAGGTAGCACCTCCCTTTGTGGACTGTTGGTATCAAAAATGATTCCACTAAATTTTTAAAGCTATGATATATACCAAACGAATGTTGTATAAGACTTACAGTACAAGTATTGACTTGCTGCAAAACATTAAAAGAATGAAGACCAACATGTCTGAGGACATGTATGGACAAAAATGAATCTATTCTACGCTGAGGTATCAATGATCATAAAGTCTAAGAGGGACCTTAGTAAAAGTAAAAGGCTCCAAAACTTTGCCTAGTTATTATGTTCACATTAGAGTTGTATCAGTACTTATATATTCGGTCCAGTCCAGTCTTCGGACCGGTCCATCAGACTGTCAGTACTTGAACTGCTTAAAACAAGAAGAAATAAAGTTCATTGCCGCCATCAAGGATCAAAATTAATAAGTTGTAGGACAGATATGCAGGACGAAACTGGAGCAAACTGAGACTGAACGGTACTATAGGCTTCAGTCCTAAAGAAGGTCTGACACAACGCTAATTAACATGTTAAAAAAAGTATTTTTTTTAAAGCTACGTTTTAGATCATATTTTTCGATAAAGTAGGAAGGTATCAAAAATCATACCATCGTAGGTCTAGTGTTAAAACAATCAACGTTCATAATGCTAATAACGTTGAAGAGTATTAGAGAGATCAATAACTGATAAGAATAACTACATAGTATATTTTTACTAACTTAAACTGTCACTATATATATATATTTCTTCAAATGTAATAAAGGAGACTGTGTGCTTATGTTTGTTGAATAACTATATGGTATTTGAAGTTACATCTAAAATCAAGTGCAGATATTTTATTTGAGATTCATTGAATTCAATAACATTAGCAATGCTGTTTCATTAGACATGTAAAATTAAAACAATTTATTACTCTTGTAGCTTTGCAATAAACCTATGTTCCCACAACAATCATTTTAAAAGTTATTTAAGAGAGAAGGAGAATAGAAAATATCCAAACAGGCAACGCCCTTCACGAAGTTGACTCTAAATAACTTCATCCCTTTACTTACTACATGGTTTGCAATAGAACCCAGTTATTTAGATAAAGGGATATCCCATCCCAAAATAAAATTTCAAATCAGAACCTTTCTTTCAAAACAATATAAAAGCATAAATCTATTTGGCCAATTACGCCAATTTGCAGACTATTAACTATTTCATAGTAAGGGTATCATATTTACACATCAAAGTAAATAGTTATGTATTTCGGAAGATGACCATTCAAAATTCCAATAGGAATCTACATCTATTCAAAAATAAAAAAACAAAAAAATGAAGATAATTTTTAATATATTTGTAATACATATTTCGTAATAAAATCGTACGGTAATATCTTTGATATCTCTACAAGAAATACCTATCACAACGATTTAGCTACCGTCAAACATTCCCTATATTCGAAATTTTATTTCTACTCCACACTTTTTGTATTTTTCAAAATGAAAAGAGGTTATGCTATTCGGAATAATATCTTTTACATACATTTTGTATAAAGTATGTCTGCACAAAAAATGACTATGTATTTGTTTGTTTATCAGGTGTGCATTTCTCTATTCTTGACTCTTATAAAAATACTAACTATCGCTAACACAAAAATACCCTATGTATGTTGTTGTCAACTGTAGATTCCCTCTTCTGACTTGATATAATTTATTATTTTTGATAAACAAACGAAGTAATAAGTTATGGATATTTATGCTCTGTTTCCAAAAGGACAGGAATACAATTTCTTGTTGATCCCTTGTCGTATATATAATATATATATTGGCCATTTTATTATTTATATGAAGAAATTTTGGCTATCATATAAAAATAAAAATGTATAGCTACGCCTTTAATAAAATATTACGAAGCAATATCATATACAGTATCGAATAAAATACTACGTAAATTTGTAATATTATGAAATATATATGTACTGGGCCATGTGTTATTATTTACTCATCTCTATTATGCAAATTTTGAGAGGTTAAGAGTATTTTTTTTTACAATTTTCCTATGAACAATGATGTAGAACACATAATTAGCTATTGATTGCTAAGCAAATCATTGTCCTATCCGCCACCATCAGCACATAGTACAAGAAGAGGATTGAGATAGCAGCGCTACTCCACGTCGAATTGTCCAGGAAGGCCATCAAGGAGGAGACTGGAGCCTCAAAGAAGACGATTTACAATGTTTTTCATGTATGGCGACATTGTAAATTGTCTTCTTCGAGGTCAATTGTAAAAAAATGACACATAACCTTTCAAAATTTATATAATGAAGAGATGAGTAAATAAAAACATTTGGCCCAGTTTAAAACTTAAAAATTGCAGAGAAATAATATGACAATGTTAGTCTGAGAGTACTTAAAAATAAATAGCAGTTGGTGTGATTGACATATTTGGCTTACTACCAGACAATTTGGGGCCTTTTCCTTTTTTTAAGGAAAGGTTGTGTGCTCCATTAAAGGTAACGACGTGCTGTAGCACAAAAGTATACTGTATAATTTGTTGTCAACTGTCGATGTTTCTTCTTTTTCCCCCCTAATAAGTGCTCTAATCGTTGATTGGTTCAATTGGAATAATTTTATATCTGGGAAGAATTGAGTTTCTACAAACAGATTTTGTGCCTTTTTTCTGTTTATTTTATAAGGAAAGGTTGCATAATACATTGAAAGTTCGTAAAAATGTACGATGTATTTATTATCAGCTGTAGATTTGTTTAGTTTTGTCCCTTCTGCTTTTGATCGTTTATTTGTTGAAGTGGAATGTATATATCCCTACTGTTGAATAGAGTATAGTTCAAAGTTTAGGAATAATGTTACGTAATTGGCTGATTTTAGGTTTTTTTTCCTGGGTAAAAGGAAAGCTTCAGAGACACATTTAGTGTTTCCATCATGCAAACTCGAGTTCAATGTCGCTAAGGAGTGAATATATCTCTACTATTAAATTCTGCTCTGCTGTAGTGTTATACCATGATATTGAGGCATTTAAAATGTACTATACTACATTTTGTATTCAAACCAATATTTGTGTCATGAACATATGTTCAAAAAATAAGAAAGTATATGTCAGTCCACTCCAAAGGAATGAGAGAGTAAATTTATATCTTCTATATAAATTAACACCATTATAAAATATATTTTTTATAGTTTTTAGGGCTATATAAATTAAAGATATTTTCAATTATAGTGTCATTAGAGTTAATTTCATTTTTAAAACTACCAAAGTTTTCTGAATTGAAAAAGTTTGTTCTTTTCTACTCAAATACATCAGCAATTTCATTTTTAGATTATCTATTTACTTGAAAAATAAGTTAAAAAAATTAAAATAACAATTTCATAGAAATTGTTTTTATCGGAAAAAAATGTACTTATAACAACTAAAAAATAGTCCAACAGTTGGAGATAATCACCAAAAGTCTAGATATCAGATAAATGATTTCTCGTCATTTTTCATGACCTTGTATGGGAAAAGATAATGTGGTATAAAGATTTTTCTAATATTGCATTTTTGTAAAATTGTAAGGTGTGCTCAATTGCAGACCCTTGACTACGGGTGTGGTCTTACTCATATCTTGTTTCCAAAACAAAAAGATTCTTGTCAATTATTTTTTATTGTTGTCACAATTTTTTCAGTATTCAAAATTGTGTATTTCTTTAATTTTTTCCACACTCTGTAGATAGTTTATGGGAAAAAATAACTTTCTCTTTCTTTTCTCTGATCGTTTTTAACCCTCTGAAACATTTCTATGTATGTGGAAATTGTTTAAATCCTCGTGACTGTAAATAAAACAGAAAAACTACATATATATTGGCAAATTTGATAGACGGCATATCTGAAAACAGAGAGAATTATAAAAAAATATAGTGCTCTTTGCTCCCACATACGTTATAATTTTCAAAATATTGAGAAATAATTGATAAGAACAATAATATTTTCTAGATTACCAAATGATTCTTTTTTTATAAAATGTATGATCAGAATGATTTCGATAATTTTCATATCCCTGGACATTGTGATACGCAATCTAAACACTTGTTTAAGTTTTATAAATTCTCTCTTTTCTGGCTTTTTTTTTTAGATTAGTTGTTTTTATTAAAACGACGGATTTTGTTATTTTATACCTTTACTGCTGTTAATATTTTATGGAAATTTTGATGGTTGTACTATATTCAGTTAGTAGCTATGTTTGTTATGACGACTAATCTATTTGTTTAATTCGGTGCTTCAAAATCATGAGCGGACTCTTAGCAGAAAATATTTTTGCTGAAGGACAATTTGCCGAATCACAATTCGGCCGAACGGACATATATAAGTATTGTTCATATGCTATATATGTCATATACGTAAATTATTTAATGTTATTTTGCAGATAAATATTTTATCCTCATTAATAAATATAAGTTGTCGTGTACATTGTCATTCTGAGACAAAATTGTTTTGGGTAGTATTATCGTGAAGCAACATCACTTTAATCCATATGATAGTGAGTAATTTCATAGTAAGACATTATTATAATGTACAATTTATATTGTATTCGGACAATAAAATTATTGAATAATGAAGATGTGAAGTGCTGGACCCCAAGGTAGTTTAGACTCTACTGTCGTGGTGTTTATAAGCACCAAGAACCTCTTCTAATATGCTATGACACACCCCCATCCCACGGGTTGTGCACCATCGACTTCTACGCAAGTAATTTGTACTTACAACCTGATAGCTGGGCTGTATTTTTGATGCTGAGGGAAGAGGCTCCGGAATAATTTACTATACTTTGGGGTGCAGGAGCTCATATACACAACCCATGGGCGGGATGTATTCTAGCATATTATAAGGGGTTTTAGAGTTGAAACTGCTTTAGGTCCCAGCACTTCACAAGCACAACCTGGGGGCTTGGATATATTACGGGATATTATAAAGGTTACTTGATGCAGAAGCGGAAGTGGAAAAGTGTTACTTGCTTCGGGCTCAGCAGTTAACGTACACAACCGTTTGGCAACTGTTGTGTATTATAGCATATTAGAAGGGGTCTTTGGTGCTTAGAAATACTTTGATAGCAGAGTTTAAACTGTCTCTTATACCAGCACTTGACATGTACAACCTGTGGGTCAGACTGTATTTTGGCTTATTAGGAGGGTTCCTTGGTGTTTGGGGAAGTTGCACCTGAAGAGTTTAGCCTAACTTGGGGCACAGCAGCTCATCTATATAACCCAAGGGTCGGGATGTTTTATAACATATTAGAAGAGGTCCTTGGTGCTTAAAAACACTTTCTGCAGTAGATTCGAACCACACTACATTATGGTGTCTTTAAAATTTGATTATTAATGAAGATAATAATATTTTTCTACAAAAGAACATTCATTCATGTACCTATATGAAATATATAGTATATCAGCAATACTTATTTGTCATACTATGATTGCAAAATGGAATTAAAATATACCATCGTATAAATCAATAAATTTAATATAATTTTTCAGCCAATTGTCCTAAACAGTCCATCAGCAAAATGTCCGTTCGGCAAAATGCCTCTCGGGAAATTATCCTTAGGTAAAAATGCTTCCGGCAAAATTGTCCTAGAACCTTTTAAAAATACCTTAACTCTTCGTTACTTCCATTTAAATAGTTACGCGAGACCTTCCCTTGGATATTCAGATACTCCATCATTAATATACATAGTATAGTAATATAAAAATATTTTCCCTTTAATAGGTAGTTGTTACATTTGAAATTCTGTCCCAACAATATATAAACAGTAACCTCATTCAATACTTTTTTGCAATTATGTTTTCAAGGGTCTGTGATTACATTATCCAAAATTAAATTGTGTAGATTGTAGAGAATTTAGATTAATAAAACATTATCAAATGGGACATTTTTTATACAAAAATCCTACTACTCATCATCTTCCTTTTTCATATTCATTGTTGGAGTTGGTTGATAAGTAATAAGAACGCATAAATATTATTCTTTGAAACCTCCATTATTATTTTAGTGATTTGTTAATAAGTCAGAAAATAATGAAGCGTCAATCCAAAAAGAAAAAAAAATGAATTCAACAAGTATAAAATAAATTAAGAACCGAATAGGTAGAATGTAGATCAAAAATATGAATGACACAAATCCAAGATATCCAATAATATATTATTGGATCATTGCGAAGTTATTTCATTATTATTAATAGGTTGTGATAATTGAATTACTTATAAATTATTATGCGGGCAAACTAATAAAATGTACCCATAATATTTATCTTCTTTTTCTTATCTTCTCTTGTGATGAAATTTTATTTAGGCAAATTTAAATATTTATTCATTAATGCAATGATCTCTTGGAACTTTTATAGATTAAGAGTAAAGGAGGGTTACCACATCAATCGTTCGTGTATATGTCTTATTGTATATATATATATACTTTGATGTGTGCACACACGATAGAGTTTAAAACAAATTAAAATGTTACATTTATTCTACTTCTCACATTAATTCTTCAATTACCTTCTACATACATTTTACACATTTTTTAAACAATATTCAAAGATACTAACGGGCAAGGCCCTCATCCATTCATCTATATTAGTTTATTTTTATTTATCAAGCCCAAGGGCATATTAAATTTAACTGCAATACTTTAAACCACAGTACGTAAAATATGTAGATACATATGTATGATATGAAATTAAGATATATTGCTTTAAGTACATAATCAAACAAGGACTCCTTTGGCCATATGTGGACCTTTTATACGATCCCTCAATCCAGTAAAAAGAGCCATGATATTCCTAGGAATTTTTGCAAGTCATTTTGTGCTCTGTTCATTTGCCAAGAAAACAAAAGTTTATAAATATATAAATAGTTACATTTATTTATATATTTGAAATATCATTCCAAACTGCAATGTTTACTATGAAATTCAAATGTACTGCAGACTTGTATTAAATATAACAACTAAATAGTTCCTTATTCTAGCAAAGACATGTAATTTACTCTCAAATAATTATTATATGAAAAAAAAAACAAAAAAAACAGTGGTTCTTGCAATTTTTTTTGCTCATTTTTGCCCTCCACTAATGAACAACTCGACCGTTTGAAATTGGGGATCGAACAAAAGCGGCCAGCATTGTTGAATAAGAGACAAAAATACATCATCAGGACAACTCCAGGTCGCACATATCCTTGATAACGCGCCAGAAGCTTTGGGATCTCGGATGGGAAGCTCTTATGTATCCACCCTTCGGTCTGGACTTGACACCATCTGGCTACCACCTGTTCTTGTATATGGGCAACCCATTTGGGGTTACAAATTTGGCCTCCATAGAGGCCTGTGATAAAAGAGGTTGTGAACCCTTTTTGGATGCTAATTACCCAGAAGGGGATTACTATTGCCAACCAGACTCAGCACCAGACCATAACAACTCAAGCAAAAAAACTAACCAATTTCCGGCCTCCGAACTTCCTCCTCCCTACTCATCACCGGGACTGTTCGACACTGGACTATGAAATATGGGGCATTGTGGAGAGAGCAGAGCCTCTAAAGTCCCCCACCGCATGTTGAACCCCTGAATGTTTCTGTTGAGAAGGAGTTGGCTTATATGTCCCGATGACTATATAAAGGTGTACAAATTCTTTAGGGCCAGACTGGAAGCCATGGGGGGACTTTTTGAAAACAATTGTTGATATTATAAGGTATAATTACAATAAATAAAAACTTCTGATACTGTGTACAGGTTGTTCTTGATGAAGTTGATTTAAATCTTACTATCACAAACGCTCCAATTTGCTTACAAACACTGTAAAAGTTGTATCACATAAACTCTTATTTAATTTTCATTAATATTAGGCATAAGCAGGGTTGGATATTAAGCAGAAAATGAGCACCTTTCATACTTTCTGGTTTCTTTTCTTTGCTCCTTTCTTATTGTTCTCCAATAAAAACTTTTAGACAACACCCAAAGCTAAAAACAAGTGGTGAAACAACGACTACCATTTTTTGTTAAAATTTTGTTGGCTACAAGAATATTTTTTGTCCACAAGGGCCTCTGTGGTTATCATGCATACCTCATAACTAACCACACACCCACCTTGAATCAACCCAAGGTAAGCCGTCACTTGTTCTATCTTATAACAGGCATCTAAAGTAGAAATAGTTTTTCTGTAACTAACTAAATTTGGAAAATAATTAAAATTTGAACGAATGAACATACAAAAATTATCCTCACTTCTAAGTCTCGGCTCCTCCAGTTAATGGTCATATCAGTATCTCCTTGTTAAGAGAACAAAGAAATTAAATTGTATAATTATTTTTCTTATTTATTTTAGAAAAGGAAAGTTTACACTTTAATGGCTTTCTTCTCTTGACAACGAGGTACAAGAGATCTGAGATCCTGGGTAAATAACTCTATTAACTAATGCTTACATTTAATTTTGACACAATGAAATTATTTATTTACTCCTAAAACTTAAGTAAATATCAAATATGCCATGAATGATTAATTTCCATCAGAAAAGTACAATTTACAGCCTTAATATGTCGACCATTTGAATCATTGTATTATATTTATTAAGAAGACTCCGATAATATTTAATTAATCTTAAAAAACCTCATTTATTGTAGCAACTTGTACAACCGTCTTGCAGTACAAGTTACGGATTGTATACATCATACATATATATGCATAAGCAGACTTATTATAAAATAAGTATTGCATTAACAAGACCAAAAATGCCCAGAAACAAGGGAAGAAAAAACGATGAGTTTTAGCATTCCACCACTAGTTTACATGACCACACCTTAAAAAAACTTTCTACCATATGATCAAAGGGCTTTTATTCACTCAAGGCGCTCTGATTACCCGCCCTACTCAAGAATATAGGTAGACCTGGATGAGACAATTAGCAAATAAATCAAATTGTATTTCTTTGCACGTGTTTTAATATGTACATAGGTGTATTTGTACATATGTAAGCACTAACATGAATAAATTTATAATATGATATATTTTTTTCAAAATATACATTTCTTATAATACATTTTTATGCATTATTTGAAAAGGAGTTTTACCTAAAAATATAGTGAATAGCCTTAATTAATTATTCCAAGTGAATAAATCTTTTTTTTTTTACATCTACTATATTAATTAAAATAAATTGATATCAAGCTATTCTGATCAAATTGATTAATTTATTCAAAAATTAATTAAACATCGAAAATGATCCTATTTTTGTATGGGAAGTTAATGAAATATCGAAATGTATAGTTATTATAAAATATACTTTTAAAAATTGTATTGTTTAAGGGTCTTATTTTATGACATTGGCTCATTGGTTCTTTCCCAATATTAAAATGATAATAATTATAATTTGATATAAATAATCCTTGTCGATCTCAACCTATGATTAATTAAAAGCCTGAATCTGTTCATTCGGAGTTTGAGTTGATTCTGAAGTTGGTCTCATTCTAGGAGCGACTAAATGTCCGACCTTAACTTTTATGTTTTTCTTGAAAAAAAGAAAAAACATAATCCATAATCTAATTTAAACCTAAACTATGTATTCGAGCTATTTGTTTAGTATTGAGTTTAAACAAAATTTCAAGTTACTGTCTTTTAAATTCACGGAGATATGAAAACTACATATTGAAAATTATAATAGCATATATTCACTTTAGGGAGCTTAATTGCTATTGTCAGCAAGTCAAACAATCTCATTGGATAGAATGACGTTCATTGCATAGTTAACCATTAAAAAAGTTTTGCTTTTTTAATTTATTCATCAAATTTTGTATATATATATAACGTGTATAATAAAGAAACCCATTATCTTTAATTGATTTTTTAAAATAATATTTATTTATTTATTCATTTTATCGCCTTGGCAATCAAAACAGAGCTTACATGATGTTCGGACTCGAAGATTTCGATTATTTTATCCACATTTTCGATGAATTCGATTAAAATCTTTGACGTCCAAATTACCGGAATGGAATTGACAGAATCAAAATTGCACGTCATTGGTTGCTACACTATGAGGACCATAAATATTCACATTTTTAGCAACCTGACTTGCGTTTTTGCCTTGTTCGAAGAAAATCTGTAAAATATGCCTTATTTTATTGTTTTGAGGGTGCCCATCTGTGACACACTCTCAAACAGAACTAATACCAACATTTACAAAACTTTGAATTAAGTTTTTTTAGTACGAAATCTTATCTTTCTAACAGCATCTAGAGTATACCAATTGCACTTATAAAACATGTGATACACATTATTAAATCCAAATATTTGAAAAATATTTGGATTTCCTTTCATTAAACTTATTAATAGTTTCTTATTTCAGTATATAAGGTTCCATTTTCTTGGGATTTATTGGAGTTTTACTCCGAAGAAAAATTCATGGGAAAAAATATTTCCAGGAATAATTGCAGCTGATTATTTTATAATATGAACTTCCCTAATTTAATTCATTAAATGAATAGGTGAATATATGAATAAAAATCTACTTGAGATTTAACAATTCATAGTGTACAAATTATGCAATATGTGCATTCATATAAAATTTTGCCAAAAAAAGAATAAATAGCAATCTTACAAATAAATAGGAAGTTATAACTTCACTTTCTAATGTAGCAGACTACTAATTTTGGATCTTTCACTATTGTGAGGGTAAGAGTAGCTTAAAACCTATATTTACTCTAATAGTATAGGAAAAATATTCATAGATAGGGGCTTCTTGGGATCACACAAGGGGCAATTTCTAGTTCATATATTGGTTATTTGTAAAGATAAACTAGCAAATGATATAATATTCAATCAAACAAATAGGAGTATAAATATCTTTAAAGGGAACCCCGACTACTACAAACAAATCAAACACAATACAAGACAAATTCTAAAATATGAAACATAAAATAATTCTTAATAAGGGAATTAAACTAGTAACATAAAAATAGCAAACAAAGCGGTTTGATTTCATCATCTAAGAAATGATTTAAATACTAATTTGTTAAAAGAATTGGCGCTCTTATAATGCTCTTTTCTTTTCAAAAAGGTTCTGTTCGGATACATTTTTTGCATTTGAGTCTAGACTCAAGTACATTTCTTGGATGAAATATATATATGATCATGTATTAATAACTTTTTTATTCTACCAATAAGACTCACATCAGTATTATCAAGAACGGCTAAGAATGTTTTTTCTGACCATGTCTGAAATGTAAATATTGGAAGTAATAATACTCATATTCTAATATGCCTTATATAAAAAGAAATCATTAACTATGTTGAACTTGTAGACTGAGGTTGTTGCTTAAATTAGCATGAAATGTCACACTAATACAACAAAAACTGACCAATGACTATGTGTTTGTATTAATGTTGCGTATGTACAACAACAATATTTTCTGAGATCTATTTAAAAAGTTTTAAAAGTTTCCGAGAAAAAATTTATAAATTAAAGAAAAATTAGTCGATTAAGAAAAACTTAAATTCAATTAAAAAATACTAATCAATTAGATTGGATATGAAACATATTTAAATTCTGGCTAATCTTCCTCCATATTAGTTACTTCTTAAAGTTAACCAAATTATTGCTTTAATTAAATTTTATTTCGGAACATTTTCACGCATCCTGACACTGCATATTTATTAAATAATATATAAGAACATTATAAGTTAAAATAAAACAAAACAATCAAAATTGATTTTTTTTACGGGAAAACCTTTCTAAGTTCTAATTTTTGGTTTATTTTTTATTTTTAGCTATAATCTAAAGCTGTTAAAAAAATATCGAAGAAATATTGGCTTTCAATTAACACCGCTCATTTTACTTGTAATGACCTTTAATTTTGATTTATATAGTAATTTCACTTCGAAATATGACACTGAATCGAAATTTTCAAAAAAAGGCATTGAAGGCAAACCCTACTTTGATTAAAATTTTAATCGTTATTTTCGTATTTATGGCTTATATAATAACAATAATTGAGTCCAAAAATGCTGTTGCATACTGTTATAGATATGTATCTACCTACTACAGTATAAGATTATAGTACGTTTAATAATATTATTATTCATGTAGTTTTATTCTTTTTTGCCTCAAGACAAGACTATCCATCGTATTGTAATGAAACTAATATAAGTAAACAACGTTCATACTCTATTTATCTTCACTATGGAATTATTCAATAATGATTGTTGAGAGTTGTTTATCGCTTAAAAAAGAAAATTTGAATAAACCAGTCAACGTTGAAAACACTGATTCTGGAGAAAGAATATCGGGAGCTGATATTGACATACAATGTTAATTTTTATGTTATTGAGGGATTTCATTGTTTTTTCTTCTATTTTAACGTGACGTCAATGATAAGAATATATTATTTAAGCGCGTTGATATCACTTAAACTCCTGTTACCTCTATTTTCCTCCACTTTATTATCCACATATAAAACGTTTTTACTGACGCCATTTTGACTGAAGTAGACGCCATTTCGGGAGCTCTAAGTTGATATTTTTACTATAAAAAATAAACAAATTTTCGATAAATCTTTATAATAATTTATCAATGGGTTTTTAGAATAAACAATGTCTAACATCCCCATTGAATACTACTGGATGCCAATGATAAAAACATATACATACTTTAATTATATCAAAGAAATATGGTATGGATTTGAAATGGCTAGATTTATAAAATTTTATTTTGTTGATCGATTAGGAATGATGAAAATTAGGATAATTTGAGACAATTATCTTAATAATTCCATTGTCGTAGTTCAATTTTTGTCATCAATATGGAAATAAGATTGTATAGCAATACAATACCGGCTGCGGCAAAAAAATTTTACACTTTCAATTTATATTTTTTTCAATATATATTTCAGCAACAAGTTGTAACAGGGTATGTCAATAAAATAAAAATAACTAATCATCGATGTACCCTCCTTCCCCTGGGCAGCAAAGATGGCTTCCAGGTAGCTACGGAAGCCCTTGCACCCATTGCAGATGTAGTCCTCAGATATGGCATACTCGTGCTGGTTGACAGTGTCCTTGATGTTGTTGATATTTGGGCGACGCACGTTTCGGGCCTTGGACTCAACATGCACCCAAAAAGTGAAATCCAAGGGGTTGGCATCTGGTGAGTAGGGGTCCACATTTTCTTTGGCCAGAAAGGCAAGTTGTCCTCCAACCCCTTCTGAGCCTTTTTGGACGTGTGGGCAGGCGTACCATCCTGCTGGCACACCAAGTTCATGTCCGGGTAGTTGGTCTGAACATATGGTAACAATGCAATCTCTGTTGGTTTCTTGCCAGCGTCCAAAAGTGCGCAGACCGAAATTCGGTGGTCAGGTTCATTTTGCATTTTCTTGGCTTCTAAAGACACTTAGGAAGATTATTTTTTTTTAATTTCATTTTTTTTAGTATTTGACCGGAACAATTTCGCTGCATTCATAAAAACCTTGATTTATGTAACAAAAACCAAGTATAAAGATTTTTGTACGTCACCTGTTAACATACTTTTATAACAAACTAGGGTCTAACAGATAATAAAACTAGGTAGCAGATAAATAAATTTTTTGATAGACAGTAAGGTTTCAGTCTTTTTATGTTTTGGTTCCGTTTTATCAACAAGGTGTTGCAGCCAATAAACTATTAGCTATATATATATAGAGAGAGAGAGCTTGTGTCTTACCTTTATGGCTGCCTACACCGTTAAACCTAGGAAGCTGACATTTTGCATGGACGTATCTTTTTAACTTAGTCAAGCTAAAACAGGGTATAGATTTTTGTGAGGGGTCATAAAAGGGGGCTTATTCTATACTCAAAAAACAAAAGTTTTATTGGATTCGTAGATAAAAAATAAAATTTGTAGAAATTTGTCTGGACATTCGTTCGCATACAAATTTAACCAAAAAAAATGATGTTTAAGTGATATATCTTTCACTTTCTGAATAATTTTTCCATTTTTTTCCTTTTTTTTATTAAACGCCAATTTTCAATTTTTTAAAAAAATGACTCAAAACTTTGCAATATATATATAAAATTTTAATTTCTAATATTAAAATAAAATGTTTTTAATTTTCAGGTACATGTTTACTTAATTTTTGTAATATTAGCAAAAATGAAGTTATTTAGGATTATTTTTTTGAAGACATTATTCTTCATAAATTTTTAGTTTTTGTAAGTAATAATTTTTTTGGGTAGGTTTGTGTTCCAATTTACAATTCCAAGAAATATTATTCAATCTTATTTGCAAATTTAGTGGAAAAAAGTTTTGGTAATTTCGATTGGGCAATTTTTTGACAGAAATAAAAAATGTATTTTTCATATAGACAATTTGCTTCATGCACATATTTTGGTTTATTTTTTGAAGTTTATTGGACATTTAATTTTTTTTTATTATTATACTTATATTATAATGCTCATCCGAACAGAAGGGGTCAAAACAAAAAAAATATTTACCTGTCAATGTGATTTCCTGATCTCTCATTGTCCCGAGGAACGCTGAGTAACTCTTTGGTAGAATTTATATAAACGATATTAAATATAAAAATACATACATTTCATAGCGATTTTAAGATCCTTTTAAGATCAATGATATTTGTTGACATCAATTTGTACGCAATACAGGTGTCTAGTCCCTTTTTAAAACAATTTCATCAAGTTTCTACATTATTTTTCTAATTTCATGACATAAATACCGGGTGTCCAACCTATATATGCCGCCACTTTAGCGTGGCTCTCTTGGGAAAATGCTACCACTTAGATAGCTAATTTTTGATTGTTAGATAGCTTGTTGAAACCTGCACCAGTTAGAAAATAATGGAATCGAAATTTTTGGAAAGGGAATCTTCGACGCGAGTAAGAACATAAGAATTGCTCGAACTCTGAGATTCTGTGAGAAATTCGTTCAGAAGGTTAAGAGGCTTTACATGTGGCAGCAGGAATCGGTTCCTTGACACACGAAAAAAAAGTCTCAAATGTCTCAATGACAATTTTGACGACGTTATCTCGCCTTGGGCTTTAAGCTCAACGGATCTTAATCTAGTGGATTTTTTTTTTGGGTTGGGCGCGATCGAACCACTTACGAATCGAAACCCCTACAACACCAAAAAGGAACAGTCGGATGAAGAAGTAATTCCAGAATTTGACAAGGGACCATGTGATTGGGGGCTACTCTCACTTTTAGTCTCCTAAAGAGACTATAATTCAGGCTGAATGTGATTTTACTAAATAAAATTAATTAGAATCCATCCGGCATTCAGATTTTGGCTTTATTTATTTAATTTGATAACTGGTCGGAGAGAAAATTGTACTTAAAAATCTTTTTAGCTGCAAAGACTTGCTTACCCAACATGTATTTTAACTTTAGATCTCAACATTAAATCGCCTCGGTTTATCACACAATGTGAAACATCATTTAATACTCACAAATTAATAGTATGAATAATTATTTTTTCGGCTATTGGGATATTTCTTGAAGTACAATTATTTATTCAGTTATACTGAAAATGGTACATGTTAAGTAGATTATAATTTAGGATACTAAAAATAAGGGACTATAAGTGGAGAAATCAACAACTGACGAAAAAGTACATTGCAATTATTGAGATATATATAATCATAAATAATTATTATATACATATTATGTACATATCATTCCTTTGATTTTAACCTTCTCCAGATTCCTTCGAAATTCACATCAGTTTCACATTATTTTCTATTGCAATAATGTTTTGCAAATTCCATATTTTAATAATAACAACTATTCATGCAATTCCTTGCCAATTTTTTATTATTTTTGCAACATTTGCAATGGATTTTTATATAATAAAAAGACTTAAATAATTACTGATTTTATTTTTCTTCCATTTGTAATACTGGTGTTACTTCTAGATTCGTATTTTAAGCATGAAATGAAAAAAAAAACAATCTTTACTTCAATGTCTGTTTTTTGGTCTTATTTATTATTTTAATTAAAGACTGATTCCAGCAAAAATTATAGACATATGTAGCTAAATATTTTTAGGGAAATCAATTAGTCAAGTGTTTACAATGATGTGGTCAATCAAAATCTAATTTGTTATAGATATGGTTGTAAATTATAAAAATTATATATATGATATGATCGGTGCCTAGACTGGACCGTACCGAATAAATAAGTACTGACATAAGACTAATGTCAATCGTGTTAATTTGAAGAATGTTTTGAGGAAGAGAAGCTTAGCTGTCATAATGTTTCATCAGAATTTCTAAAGTAGCTATGAGAAGAAGGGGGGGAAACCCCAATCCCACTCTATATATAGCAAGAATTCTACTCTGAGTATAAAAAGGACTTACACTATAGCTGAAAATTAAGTTGAATAAAAGTATCCACCTAGACCAAGGGTAGGCAACCCTTGAGACATGGAGTGGCAACTTCAACATTTCTAATCAATAACTGTGCCACTATTAACAATAATGGTAAAATACTTAAACAAACTACAATCAAAATCTAAAATCAATTAGTGAAATAAATAAACTAATTAAAATTATTGTCAGAAAATGAGGACCTAGTCTTATTAGTACTCTTATAAAAATGCCAAACTATAATTAGAACACAAAAAAATAATTCTAAAAAATCATTCATTGAATCAGCTCTAGTGATTCCATATGGTAGATCCCGAGGAGAAGGAAGGAGTGAGACTGGTAATGTTGCTTCCTTTCATAACATTTAAAGGTGATAATAATGAAAGATATAATTCCATCCAAATCTCATAAGCGTCTGTATAATATCACAAACGTCGAGGCGTTTACAATATTTATAAGCACCTGCAAGTCGTCTTTATCTAAGTATGGTAACAGGGCACCTTTCAGCACTAATTTATACCTGCCACTTTATACTTAGATGTTCTCTCCTCGAGAATAATATGATAATATTATTTACCATACTATAGTACCATTAAATCATACTAACACCCCCATGTATATTGATAATTGCACCTCGTAGGCTCACTCTGACCTCTATTTACATTACTTTAAAAAAAACTTCAGTTTTTGCAATATTAATATACTTTAATCTCAGCCCTCCAACACATTTCCTTCTCATCTTCTCTCCCACCGCGTCCACGATGTACCTCTGATCTTTTAGATCCGTATTTATTGTGACAATGATAGCAAATTCTGAAAGTAAAAATAACAACTGTTCAAATTGACAATAACAAAATGCTTGCACATTAGAAAATTCTTAGAATGTTCAACCTAAATTATGGATATGAACTTCTTTTTCTTAAGAGTAAGGCTATTTCTATGAGTCTTATAGCTTATTGAAATGTAGGATTTTGCTTAAATTTGGTATCAAAATTTAACAAAATTAAAATGATCAAATTACTTTCAAATGGTAAAGTAACTGTTTGGTATTTTTAGGCTATCAAAGCTGAGTTTTTAACCAATCATTGTGATAAAATAGGAGTAGGGATGAAATACAGGCATTGCTTTATCGAATAGAGTTAGACATGTGTAATTTATCTTCGTACATGTTTAGAACTAAGTATTTATTCAGATAATGTATTACTAGTGAGTAATTTGTTGAAAATGACTTAACCAATTCTGAGTTTAATTGTAAAATTATAATACATATTTTTTTCTAGAAGCAGCAAATGTACCTACTTAGTTCTAGAAAAATATGTAAATTTAGTAGGAGGCATCTCAATAAGTCCCGATCTGACACATATGTGAGAACATTATCGACTGACACACAACCTTTAGAACCCATCTTCATTAGTATGTGTCAAAAAAAGTTCATAGAATTCAGATAGTTAGTGTAGAGTTTACCATCATTGTAGAGACCCCAGTGTTGTATATTTAATTGTTATTATAACGAAAACTAACAATTTTTTAAATCATCAGAGGTCAATTTTAATTTTTCTTTATATTTTTTCATGCTTTAAGGAAATGCTATTGTTTTTCCCTGGGGTATTCTATTTTTGAAATATTTTAAATCTTTTATAGTGTAATTGTCATTATGTATGTATGTAAAATTCGGATATATTCTGTAGGTTTTGATTTATTTAAAATATTTCTATCAATTATGAAAAATAAAAGAACTACAAAATATTGTACACGAACATATAATTTGATCGTGGGTAGGGCAGAAAAACGTGGACTGTAAGTTTATGTTTTTTTCCTCATTACAATGGAAAGGTTCAGTGATTATTTTTGATATTTTTTTTCTGCTGTCCTTTTTACATAAACAAACTATACTAAAATTTTGTCTCATGGATCAAAAAAAAAAAAAAAATCCCATGGAAATAAGTAGGGAAAGGGAATAAAAGAAATGAATTCCAAACTCCTCAAATGCTTTCCATGTACGACTTTACTTCTTCTCCTTCTGGTAATGAGTACTTACCAGAATACTATCAAACCACGCAAATTACTGGAATCTAGCACATTATGCATTTATGCAATTACTTAGACAAATACACACATCCCCAATAATAGTAAGGAAAGAAAGAGAGGAAGGTAGAAAAATCATTTCTTCAAATAATAATCATCAACTAATTACTTTTTTAAACGAGTATCCACTCAAGAAACAAAATAACAATAAAAGCCTTGAATAAGTCGAATATATCAGCACATTATATATAGATTAGTTGTCAAACAGGAACTAACTCTCTTTCTATTATGCAATATATATTCATCCATCAAAAAATAGAAAATATGTATGTTATGTTTAACTCTTCAGTAAAAATCTGGGTTATTTGAATAATCACTGGTTTCTACTCAAATAAACTAATATTTGTAGATATAGGTAGGCCAATGCATCAAAGAGTGTCCTTTATGCATAAGGCTGAGCATATGAGTGTGCACGAATAGAGGGAGGGACCGAGAATTATGGTACTACAGATTAATAATATCTTATTTAAAAATAAAATACCAAATTTGTTAAGTGGTTTTGTACTCATTATCTCCTTTTTCCATTTAATTATTCTTTCCTTTTTCCCTCTTTTTGATAAAATTTTAACATACAAGTTCAATTAGAATGCATTTCTTACATTTTTTTTTATTATACCTACATTAGTAAAAGCAAAATCAATGGGTACTCAAGAATAATCATAAGAAAACTAGATATATAATATTCATACATGTAAATACGGTATGTTGTTTAGCTGGTCCCTTTATTTTCTAATTGGTAGGATAAAGAAATAATTTTCTTTTCCTTATCCACGAACATGCAAACTTTGCTGTAATAATATAAGTTTGTTTTATTAATAAATAATATAACTCCCTAATAAATTTTAAGTGTTACTCTAAGATTATCATAAGAACACTCAAACTTAGTGCCTCAATACTTCGTTTTCTATTTCTCTCCTCAAGAATAAAATAGTTATGATAACAGCTGGAGAAACATATTCGTTGCTATACTTAATCTAAAGTCATATGTATTTTTATTTTATAAAATTCACTTCCTTTTTTAATATGAGATTTAGCTAGAGAGCTTGTTATTAAAAATGAGGCTTCAAATACTACAGTGCGTGCAAAGTTGTAAAAAATATGGAGTTGGCCTGCTAGATTTCATTTATTTTTACAAAACGTTTTTATTCAACTTTCTACATATATATTCCCTTTTCTTGTCTTTTATAGTTTAACGCGCATTATATTAATATTTCTACAATGTTAAACGTTCTTTTAAGACATACAAACAGAAAAAAGGACAAACTATGCTTCATTAACATGTATATACCAGGCCGTCAAAAAGTTTTGGAACATGTCTTTGATTGCATTTGGAGAAATTTTAATTAGTTTTATGGAAAATTAGCATTAACGAAACAGAACAACTGATTGTTTACCTTTTAAACGCCGTCTATTCAATAAATACTTAAAGAAAATGGAGCAAAAAAGGCAAGAAGTGGCTCTTTTAGTATGCGCCGGATTTAGCAATAATATCTGCAGAACTACCATCTTGAGGGTCAGGGTTAAGGACTACAATGGTGAAGACATCAACAATCGTCATAGAAGTGGAAATCCGATCATTTTAAAGCCTCAAACGAAAAAAAAAAACCCCTTTTTGGAAAAAATCGAAGATGACGATGACAGACTTGGCGAGGAAAGGGTCGGTGTGCCATTCCATTGTGTCCAATGCTGTAAAAATAAGCTGATGGCAAGTTTCTCAAACATACTGAAGTCATTTAAAGTAGATCCCGTCGACATTAGGCAAAATAATCGGGTTCTATGTTTTACAGAAATCAATTGCGTCCGTGAAGTGTCCACCACCAAACATCCCGCCTCAGTAAAGATTCGTGTTATTGTTTCATCTTAAGGTCACAAAATGAAGCCAAGTTGGTTCCCCGTTGGATACAGATTGACTAAAAAGGATTACTTTATGATTTTGCAAACAAAAGTGCTTCCCTAGGTTCACCAGATTGATAAGCAATCAAAAAAGGCGATTATTGGATTCAACAGGATGGGGCTACTGCACATACGGCAAAAATCGTACAGGATTGGATTACCAAAAAAATGAAGTTTTGGCCGAGTGACTTCTGGCCACTGTAGACCCCCGACCTGAAGCCCCTTGATTAAAGCAACTGGTGTCAAATTGAAAGCAAGGCCTGTAAACAACGTCTCAGCTGTATTGGTCCCTAAAGCAACTGAATGGGGAAGAGTGGCGGTCAATGTTGAAGCACTGCGTTGTCAACGTGTTCAAAGCGTTCTGGGGTCTCGTGGAGCGTGTGATTAAGGCTGAAGGTACACAAATTCATAAATAATGTGATCTAACTAGCAAAAACAAGTTCTAAATAAATAAAAAATTTAAAATTTCGTTTAAAGCAGCTAGTTGTCATTAATTATTCAACGCTCATTATTTTCAAAGACTTTCTGACGGCCTGGTCGATTATTATTCATTTCAATCCCTTCAATGTTGAGTAATTATGAAAATTTAATAGATATAAGGTTAAAGAATGATACATGATGGAAAGAAAGAAAGAAAAAGAAACCCGGTAGTTCCAGCCTGGATATGCCAATAACATCACTGGGTGAGTGACGAATTGAAATGCTTGAGTCGGGTTAGAAAAAGAAATATTTTCAATCATTTTTTTACATTTTGAATTTCCCATTGATAGGTAGGAATTTGAGGACTTAAATAACTTGAAATATGTAATTATGGAGCCACAACGAGGGTTCTCGATTATTGTACTTCACTGCGTATATAATTGCCTGTACTTTGGAAATAAACCACTTAATCTTCCATCTATCCTTATACAGTGAATATGTTACAATAAGCCTATAAATTCGAAGGACTCAGTCTTTCTTCGAAGTAGTTCTACAAACCAGTGATGTGATTTGTCTATTATATAAATGTAAAATTCGAGTTGCTACAAAAAAAAAAAAAAAGAAACAAGATGAACTCTATCTCTTTTTTATAGAATCAGGCTAAAATCTATATGGGGTTGGATGACACGAACTTTGATCCAGACTCAGACCCAAATGTTAGAGTTGCATTATTATATTATATTTTTGAAATCGAAGCCAATTTGGTTTGAATCTCTAATCCGATCGGATTCCATTTAGTTTTAGTCTGAATTAAAGCCATAAAGTTGAGTCAAATCTAAAGTACAACAGCTCTACCATATGAACTAAAACTTAGCTCAAACTCTAAGCTATATAGATAAGAGCTTGATTTGGACTCATTGCCATATAATAATGTTGCATTTAAGTCACATTTTGGTATGAGTTCAAATAATATATGTACATTCTGAATGTATAAAAATATGACTCGAGACTGGATTTGTATTCAAGTTCAAACTTGTGTACTACAACACCGTCATATTGACTCACATTCAGATTATGCGGCTTTGTATTTGACCTGAACTAAAGAAATGTGGATTTGTTATACTACCGATATCAAAGAGACAATGTTAAAAAATACTCATGACAATAGGGTTACAATCAGTTGGTCAAATTGTCCAAAAACATATTTTTATTAAATCTTTACAGTTTATAGCTATGATGAATAAAAGCCTAATCATATTAAGTTTGTGAGTATCAATTTTTCTTAATTAATATTTAAGTAGATACAACTGATCAACTAAAAAAAATACAACTACAACTAAATCTTTAAGGATTGGACAACAACTAGTGTTGGATCAGTCCTAGGACTGATTGCCTTATCAGTCTTTTTTCCCCGCCCTTTCAGTCTTTTTTTTTATAAGTGCAATCTTTTAAACCATTTAATGGTCCTAAGGAATAATACATCCGTCTTTCAGTTGTAGGTACTAGCTATCTTTTTATTTTCTTCACTGATAGCTAGGATTGAAGAATACAAGAACTAAGAAAGTTATGAATGATAGCTAGAACGTATAATAATACGTTTTTCTTTTTTTTAGATTGATGCAACATTTCCAGAAACAGACAATTTAAATTATCAGGTCATGAAGGATAGGATAAAGTCTTTAATATTTAATGAATGTGTCATCAAGTTGGAAAATCTAGATCAGTTTTCCACATTTATATGAAAGTATAATTATTAGTAATGATATATTGCTTTAGAAAAGCTTTGGACTGTTTGATATTGTTAAATGACCATCTGTTCAAAGCAACATCAATGTCGAAACAAACATATGAATTCTTATTTTTTTATTAACAATATTCTTCAGCTGACATGATAGTTAAATGAATATTACTACGAATATATTACGTAAATATATATAGTAATGATTAAACAGATGCTTTTTTTAGTAGAAGAAGGTCCCAATTTGTCTATGAAGAGCAATGTTCCCGATTGTATATGTCTAAAATATTTAAAAACTGGATAGCTTGACATATTATATAAATATTTACATGTTAAACATTGATTCTTATAAATGTACTTTTCGTTCTGGATATACATTTGGATTTGTAAAATATAAGCACGTTTGGTATGTTAGAAAAATAAATTCAAACTCAACATGATAACCCTGACAATGTGAATATTTTTTTTTGAAAGAGATCAGTTTAGCCATCATTATATATGTACTCAATTAGAAATTTGAGTACCTATAAGGTACTCAAATAAAGACGAATCCTACTTTGTATCAAGCAAGGAAGTAGGCAGAATCTACTTCGGTTGATTCTTAATTCTACTCTGAGTCCGACAAGGACTTACACTTAAGAAGTCCAAAAAAATCTTGAGTGTTTAGTCGTCATTCATGAGACCTACACTGTATACTTTCATGTTCTCTCTTTAAGAATGAAATAATAATGATATCGCCTAGGGAATTCAGAACAGGGCTCCGATTGCCAACTAAGAAAATACTTAATATTTACAGCTCTATATTTATGAAAACCTATAAATCAAGTGTCGAAATGAAGACCACATAGCCTGCTTGTTTGATCAAATGGAGGCATTAATGATTTCCCTGATTTTTTAAATTCTTTTGATTATAATTTTGCTAAAAATTTCCGTTTATTATTGAGGGATCTATGCATCTCCCCTGGCTACACCACTCAATGTACCTAACAATAACAATAAAATGCCTTTTTCAATTGGGATCAACCTCCTGACAGAGGTTTCTGTGACACTATCCCTCCTTAATTTATAGAATTTTTTTATTATCTTTTTTTTTTGTACAACGAACGATCCCTTTTGTTAATGTTTTAATTGAACTCTATATCAAAACTATTTTCCTTTTAATCAAGTGACTTAATTATTCCGAGTAGATTAACGGTAAAATAATAAATTTATATCATTTTGACATGAACTACTTACTTTATTTCAGCTGTTTGCTATAATGTACTACATTGCCCATTGCCAATATACATACTATGTAATTACATAAGTTACTTCACTTAAATGGATTGAAACAATTCTCTGATGATTTAAAAAAAAAAAAAACCATTATTCCTGAAATACTGTCAAATATAAAAAGTATAATTTGATAATTTTTAAAATCCTGTCCTAAGAATTATGGGTAAGAATACATAAATAGATTCAATTTTTTAAAATTAGTAATGAGTCTCATACCACCGAAATATTCTTCGCAATTCACAACCTTTTATTAAAAAAATATTGCAAAATGTTCGAAATCAGTTGGTAGCTAGCTCATGGTGTAATTTTCCTCATTTGTTTGTCTATAGCACATTTAGGGGTACACATTGGCAGATTAGCAAGGAAAATTATTTTTTGATACTTTCGATATTATTTTGTCTCTTTTATGCTGATAATTTATGGATTGGCGTGGTCACAAAAGTTAAAACCAATCGAATGTACCTTTCGTCTAGTTCATTAATTTATATGATCCTCATTATGATAAATTATCTGAGAAAATAAATCCTCATTTTATAAAATAATTTTAAAAATATATCCCAGACTTTGGGATATATTTTACACAGGTATATGTTGCCGCATTTAATTGAGGTTTCCGTTGTTTTAGGGGGAGGTGGCTATCCCGTATACGTAGCTTTAAGGCGGCTATGGTAAAGAAAACTATAAAAACGTAACTTTTCCTCAAAAGGAAAAGTTACAAATTTCACTATTCACCTCAATAGTTGGATTGTAGAAGAAAAAAAAAATCACATTTCATAGTTTGGAACGTTGATTTGAACTCGAATTAAATATGAACCATAATAAAAAAAGTCCACTAATTGGAAAATATTGAATAATTGTTAAAAGTTGAGAGATACAATGAAGATCGCTATTTGTAATCTGTCGAGTTCAAATTATATTTTGTTGGGCAATGACTCTACGAAATACATACAGGGTAGGACAGCAAAACGTGGACTGTTAATTAAGGTTTATTTTATCATTACTATGGATAGGATCAGTGATTATTTTTTGATACTCTGTTTCCACCGTCTTCCATAAATAAACAAACTACATTAATCATTTAGTCATTGCACCATCATGAACGAGCAACAAGGAAAAAGGCAGCGCATCCACGATCTCCTAGATGCTGGAGTTGATGTGATGAATATTACAGATATCGTTTAGTGATCTACAAGCCTGGTTTTTAAGTTGGCCAAGATGAAAAAAAATTAGAGAATTCCTCTCCAGGACGTTAGGAAGTGGAGGGAATAGTTTAAAGAGGGATAGTAAATTCTCGTTAAGTTTGGAGAATAATATAAAAGAGGAATCCCTACTATAAAGGGCTTAAGTACGACATCTTCCTATGGCTAAAGACCAGCAACGCGAATCGTAATTACATGTGGATTCAGGACGGCATCACCTCTCACACGTCCGCCAAGTGACACAAGTTCTGTGTAGATAACACGTCTCGATTCTGGTTCAAAGATATTTCACCAGATTTTTCTATACGGGATACATTGGACAGGGAAACCAACAGGACCTCACACCCAAATATGGACTCACTGAAGTCCTTCATAGTGGCTGCATGCGAAAACTTGTCAGAGGAGTTTGTCATCAACTCCTGCATGGCCTTCAGGCAACGTGTAAAGGCTATGATTGATAATGAAGGTTGCCATATTAATTGAAAAAAGTTTTGCAAAAATCTTGTCAAAGTGTTTTGTTAACATTATTTTTTTACCTATTGAAAATATAAAATTATTGATGTACTTTTAAATCCATCTCTCGAATACACGTTTTGCTGATCTAAAATGTGTAGTCCAATAGTTTCTCCAACTTTTTATCGAATCTTTGTGTGATATAATTAGCTAACTAACATACGATTTCTGACCTTTTTTTAAATTTCTTTTAAAGAAAATGCTTGATAGCTCTATTTTGCAAAGTTATTTTGAAGTATCACATCAAAATATATATTGTATTCTTCCCACCCAGACACAAAATGTAAGTTCATCACGATGGTATCCTTATTATGTCAATAATTTCTCAATGTTTTGTCTACTCTAGCCCTAAGTTCTTGAATAATATATTCTTAAATAGCATTATACAGAGCCAGTGAGTCTTTCCATCGACTCAAGCAAGAGTCAGCTCATTAAACTTTACATTCATACACTACTCGATCTAGACTTGAGCAGCTCAAAGGCTTGATTCAGACTTATAAAAAAGGACTCATAAACAGTTACACAACATTATTATTAACCAAATAATAGTCTTACAAAATTTGCAAATTATGAATTGATTTTAGGATAGGTTGCGAGAGGAATTTGAAAAATAAATAAAAAAGTTACCTAATCTTACTTCTTTTTTTAAATTTGTCGAAAATCAAACATTGATAAGTAATCTACCTTCTCTTTAAACCTAAGGCGGGACTTGTTATATACATTTTAAGTTATACATATGCACATTAAATATAAATATTTATATATCTTAATTTCCAGGATGTCATCAATTTAAGCACAGAGCAAAAGAACACATCTGTTGTAGGTATTTTTGTATATACGTAAAGTCAAACATACGTTGACTAACAAAACAATCAAGTGGTTTGATATAGTATAATAAGCATGACTCTTTCAGTAAATGAACTGAGATTCATGTTGCTTCATATTCATAAAATCAATAACAAGGAATAATTTAACACTTGATGTCATTAATAACAAGCTTATGTTATTAGATCATTCATACGACTTTATAAAAGATGAAAACTCCTCACTATAAAATTTTTGAAACAAGCCATGATTCTCTTCGACCCACAACTGGTAGTTTTCAAGCAGTGACGTGCAAATATTTAAAGGTATTTTTTTGTAGAAACACAATCTCAAGTAGCTATTAGAAAAAGGAAATATTACGGATATATAAACGGAACTAGAAATGTAAAAAAGTGATTCTCCATATTTAGCAGAAACATAGATACCTAGGAATGACTCAGATGTCGATCTTCAATTCTACTCTGATTCCAACAAGGACTTTCACCAAATGAAAATATGTATTGTAGAGAGAGAGAAAAAAAAAGGAAAATCTTAAAACATGGGACGTAACAATTTGTATATGTGTATTAGTTTTCTATTCAACAATTTTATATTGATATTCACATAATAAGATTTTTTTTTTTCCAAAACAAAGTTTATACTTCTGAGAGTAAATTAATTAAATCTATAACAAATTTTAAATTATAAAAAGCTATATTTTAACTGTATTCACGATAATTGAGGAAGAAGTCATCTTTTTTTTTTTTTTTTTTTTTTGAAAATAATGGCAATTTCAAAACTTTAAGGCCGTTGAGCTACCTCATCACATTGTTCAATTTTGCTCAAAACTTTGACAATTGTATTTTCTTTTATCAAAAAGAACGGATTTTAACTCGAAGATTTGGACATTACGGCGAATTGAAAAACAAGAAACAACCTAATCAACAGTGTTCTAAATTGCAAAGTTGTATTTGAGTCCGGTTGAAGAACAAGTCCTCATGCCCATGTCCTAGATAGTAAAGCCCAAGCTCATAAATAATAGCTCGAGTTCAAATCTAAACTTGAGTACTACAGCTCTGAGTTGAGTAAAATATATAGTTTATACAATGAATTAGTATTTTTGATTGGAATTGAGATAGATTTGAAGTAAAAGTTGAGTAATGGTTGCTAAAAAGTTATTTGTTAAACTAGAACAAGGACTTTTCAAGACCCCCATGTATTGTGCATGTCAATTTGAAAAATTTCACTTTTTTTATATCAATTAATGTTGTTGCCCAAGATTAAGTTGAAACATTTTTTTAGAGATTAAAATTATTTTTAAGAAAATTAAAAAGATATTTGATTAAATAATCTAAAAAAATATTCAATATTTCAACACAAATACTAAAGTACTTATTTTTAATAAATATTTTTAGCACTTTTGTCTTGCCTACAGATATATATATATATAAGCCTTCTTCAATATTAACTAGGTATCCAGCGTTTAACTGGGCATTATTTTTTTAGTATTACTTGCAGAGCGTGACACTCACTTGTTGCTACATTATTATTTTTTAGATAAAGTTGTCAAACAGTTATAAAATATTAAGCACCCACACAAAATGAGGATTTCACAGACAAACATTTATATACAACATACATCAATTCTACTCTGATTCCAACTAGGACTTTTACAAAATGAAAATATGTTTTGTAGAGAAAAAAAAATGGAAAATCTCAGAACATGGCACGCAACAATTTGTATATGTGTGTTAGTTTTCTGTTCAACAATTTTACATTGTAATTTACATAATAAGTATTTTTTTTCTTGAACAAAATTTATACTTCTTAGAGTTAATTAAGTAATCTATAAAAAATTATAGAATATAAAAAGCTGTAATTTAACTATTGGTATTCAAACTCTAAGTTTACCGAATAGTGTAAGGAATAACGGTTGCGTGTGGTCTTTCTTATTATTTGTTGATTGTTTAATGGGTTCTCGTAGTGTAAACTTCTCCCTGTGAAGTGAGAATTCTTACCTATCTTTGGTGTAAATTGTTTGAAAATTTCATTATATAAAAATATAAATAAATTTGAAAATAATAATTATGATATTTTCTATGTGCAAATGCAATTTTAAATGTTGAAGGATCTCCTTTTTATAGAAATAATTTATTTAATCTTCCCCAAGTTATAGAAGAGGCTGTTGATCTTAACAAGGGTCTATACTCTGTAATACCATACCTCCTACTCCCGTTTTTTCCTCCTAATCTTTTAAAAATACCATCTCTACATATAAGTCTGGATCAGATACATTTGCATTTACATGCTAATAATCCGCTTCCAGTTCTTATGATTAAACCATTCAGATTAATCCTTTGGAGGAGCATTTGAAAGGTCACAAAAATTCTCAGTTGCATTTCAAAAAAACATTCAGGAAAGATTTGTATGCTGGGTATTTTTTTGAATATTCTTCAACCAGAAAATTAGTTCTAGCCTCTTATACCTAATTATTCTAAAGCTTCATTGGTTCACCTCATTTTAGTTCTTGTGGAGCTGAAATGTAATATAATTATTGTAGATTAGTACCACCGTTGGGAAGAATTGGCCAATTACTAAATGATTACACGGATTTTTTCTTTCACGCTCTCATTGAATAAAAGGTTGCAAGATACAATAAAGATTTTATAGTGACATTTAAATTTTTTTATTTAGTTGTGTGTTATTCTTATGGAGCTTATTATTTACGGCTCTCATTTCTTTTGAGACTCAACCTAGTTATGTATAATTAATTAAATAATTATATAGCATTCTTGTAAGGGATAGTGTGGACTATTTTCCTTATAGACCTGACTAATTTATCAAAAAACAAGATTTTTTTTGATGAGATGGATCACGTAAACATATCAATTAGGCTTATAGTATATACCTACTTAGAGTAACTAATCACACCGCTGATTGATTTGTATAAATATGTTTGTATATGCGTTATATCTGTAAGTGATATTTAAATATCAATCAATATTTAATACTATTACTATTATTTTATTTATACTAGTCAAAATGTTTCATACTAATAATGGAAGCGTGGAATACCATCTCCTTGCTTCATTGTTTATCTCACACTTTTTTACTCACTCAAATCTACATATATTGATAAAGCAAAGTTAATCTGTATGTTTGAACCTTTGAACCAATTGGTGGCATTTATGATCTAATTCATGACAATATATATCTAGCTAATCATATCATCAAGCATCGAGCGTGTATACAGGGTGCAGTACATATTGGTTCCCTGATGTAAATCATTTACAGGGTACATATTTTATATCCAGAAAATTTAAGGATAATGTATATTACAATTATTTTCCCAAAATTAATTTAGAAATTCACAAATCTTTTCCTCTTACATCCAAGGGATAATTTTAGTAAAACCAATCACTCAAATCATCTACTTCCAGCTTCGACCACAGCCTCCAACTTGGTCCAGATGCTGACATATGTATTTTGAGGAACTCCTTGTCCATGTTGCCCAATGCCTCGAGAATGGATGCACAAATCGAGCCAATAGTATTATATATACTTTTATTGGACTCTTTCCTCAAGATACCCAACACATAGTAGTCCAAAGAGTTCAGATCTGACTAGCTAGGATGCCATATTTCCTTTGTCCATTTTTTCAGGAAGTCTGGAATGGGTTTTTCTGCTCTCAAAACGATCATGAGTCTTCTTTACTGTGCTACCGATCCGTCAGACTCCTAGAAACCCACGGCAAACTCCTTGCAGTTGATTTGGGGAGATTCGTAAACTCAACAATTTTCTTAAGCGTGCGTTAGGCCTAGATGTTCACAATAATGGCCGAACGGCGTTCGTATTCAGATGATTTTGCATTTTTTCTTTATCTTAACTTTTGTAAGCTAAATCTGCCAAGCACCATTTCATAAACATAAATCTCAGGGTTGCCAAGATATTGAGGTATAAATTTGTTCCAAATTTCAAATCCCCACCCTCCACATATTTTTGATCTAAGAAAAAACAAACTATTTGTATTAATGAAATATTACAGGCATGTACATCGAGAAAGAAATCTTGTTTCTTTTTGTATATGTGTTGCTTTCTTATGTATATTATAATTCATATGCATTTAAAGTAGTTAAGGTTTGAATAAATTAAATCCATTGATTTGCTGAACTGGAATTAGATCTTGTTAGACCCTGAACATGTTCCTATTATTGAATATTAAATAGTCGAACAGTTGGGTATAATTTATTGTAATTGGTCAAATACTACCATGTTTAGAGTCTTCATGAACGAAAGGTTGGGAGACGTAATATCAATGTGGGGAGAAAGATAAAAAAATCAACAATTGGCATTAATAATCAATTATTAAAGTAATGTATTATATAAGAAATATATATAAGATATATTTCTATTGAGAAAAATGAAGAAAAACAGAAAAAAGCTAATCATGCTACTTGAATACTCAAATTTTGAAAAGTGTATGGATAAAGTGTTTCAAAAATTTCAGCATTACGTCTGCTACCGTCCTAAATCTCAGGGACGCGCCCTTATGACACGTAAAAGTCTTCATTAAGAACAGTTTTTACAAAATGACGTTATCATAAATATAAGTGCATGACGTCATTATTAATCAATCTCAACCATCAACGGTGTATTGTCAATTTTTACTAGAACAAGATTATCAAACCAGAAAATCGTAGGGAAAACACAAAAGAGAATATTAAGTAATTCTCTTTTTCTCTGTCTGGTGACGTTATTGGCTTCATCTGCCTGGGTAAATGTAATATATTAAAAGTAAAATACGTAAATTTGTTTTTTCCGTTGATTCCTTATTTATTAAAAGAATGTTTAGGGGTTTCAATTATTTTCCATAATTATTTTCCTGCACTTGGGGTCCCAATGACGTTATCCGTTAGGCTAATAAACTTTGTGTGAGAACTGAAAATCGTTGCTGACTAACCTCATTATGATAACATTGGCGATACCTCAGCAACATAAAAATACCCGTCGTATTTTGTTGTGAGCTATCGATTCCCTAGTCTCACTTGATATGTCATCAAATTATTTCACACTTTATTCTTTTTGATAAATAAAATCACATTGAGTTATAAATTATAATATACGTATTCTTCGTTTCCAAAAACACAGGAATATAATTTCTGGTTGATCCCTCGTGCGCAAGCTATCTGTAATGAATAAATAATTATTTTAAACACAATTTTTTCTCAATAAACCAATTATTAGATAAAAAATAGACCGGAAAGCTTGATGGATTTTAATTTATTTTATTCAATAAAATCACCTCCAGCATCAATTACAGTTTTCTTACGAGTCCAAAAGTGTTAGCAGGCCTTTACTACTTGGTTCCTAAGCAAATCATGGACCCCTTTCTGATACGACTAAGTTCGCCTTGGTGTTGCAGGAGTTCGTTTGGTTTGTTGTTAGAACAAAAAATCAATTGGACTAAAATCTGGTGAGTTTGGAGGCCAAAAGTCCGGTAAGATGAAGTCGTCAAAATTGTCTTGAAGCTTATTTTAGACTTTTTCGAGTTGTGGCAGGGAGCCAAGTTCTGTAATTCCCTCCTAACTTTACAAACGAACGTCTCACTGATCACCAGAGTTCCAGGAACTGGTATGTTGTTACTCCCGGCGATGATTCCAAGGAGGCCTCCGTCCCTTTTCCAAATATTTAGTACGACAAATTCGTCAATTGATTCCATATTTTTCCAACTTGTGCAGGTTTGAACAAACTATCTAAAAAATATATATCAGCTGCCTAACTGACCGCCCAAGAGAGATCACCAAAGTGGTGGCATATATAGCTTACACATCCCGTATATATATTGGCCATGTTGTTATTTCTATGAAGCTACACTTTTAATAAAAAAATTACTTAGCAATATTATAATACTGTATCAATAAAAATATTATGTAGGATTTTAATACATGAAATATATATGTAATTCACTATTAATTGTGACGAAATAATATGACAATTGGAGTATTTAAAAAAACAAATAGCAGATGGTACAATTTATATATATGGGTAATTACCCACTGATTTCGGGCCTTTTTTTTGTTCTTATTGGAGGACAGGTTGCTTAATACAATTAAGGGAAAAATATTTCAAGAACTGAATATTCATAAAAACAATAAATACATCAATTTAGGCTTAAAATAATAATATTGACAAGATTTTCTTGAGCTTGAATGATGCTTAGCCCTGATTGCAACTTATGCCCTCACTATGTTAAAACTGAGTTAAATTTAATCTCCGCTTTGTGAATATGCTTCCATGTAGAGAGTGCACTAAAATTTGAGACGTTTTTCAAGCAACATTATAAAAACAGAGCATTTAAGGCCTCATGTTAAAAATTTATAGAGCTCTAGGAATGAAGTAATTTAACTATTTTATATATACAATATAAAAAATCAACATCAAATAATCGTATTTCAAGTAGAACAATTGATTGATTGAATAAAATGGATAAACATTTGAATTATTTATGTATGTGATTGTGTGGTTTCTACGTAGTAAGAAGAAAAACACATTTCCTTTGACCCACTTAAATTATAATGAATGTTAAGCCTTTTTGATTATTTATATCTTAATTTCATCATTTATTAAATGAGTATAATATACTAAGTACTCGGACATAATTGGGTACATTCAAACAGGTTCTAATCCCTTCCAGTCTTTTTGGTACATATTTATGTACAAAGAAACTCATAATAGAGTGCAGAAAAATCATTAGAGTATCTGTTAAATTAATTTTAATGGAAACTCATTTGACCGTGTGAAAATAAAGTTCCTTTATATACATTCAATACACACAGCTCGTCATCCTTAAAGAAGGTTCAAGTTCATTGAAGTGTTTGTATCATATTCTAAAAAAATAAATAAATAAACTTAGAACAAACATAAAAAAAAAGAATGATGATTATATAGTTGGAGTATGATTTTATTTTAAACTATAATAATTCATTTGCTTTATGAATAACTATGGATGTTTGATTTTTTTTCAAAAAAATAAATATTTTAAATTATTTTCCAAAAAATTTAATTTTTTACGATTAGCTGTCAATTTTTAAACTTTTTTCAAAAAATGTAACATTAATCATTTCGTTTTTGAATTTTTTTCGAAAAAATTTTAATATTAGAAATTTTCTTTTTGAATTTTTTTCCCAAAAGTTTAATTTTTCAAATTTTTTTCCAAAAAATTTAAATTTCAGTGAATACCTATGAGTTTTTGGAATTTTTTGGAAAATATGAATAACTATGGATGTTTGATTTTTTTTCCAAAAAATAAATATTTAAAATTATTTTCCAAAAATAATTTTTTGCGATTAGCTGTCAATTTTTAAACTTTTTTCAAAAAATATAATTAGCTGTCAATTTTTAAACTTTTTTCATTAATCATTTCAAAAGTTTTTTTTGAATTTTTTATCGAAAAATTTTAATATTAGAAATTTTCTTTTTGAATTTTTTTCCAAAAGTTTAATTTTTCAATTTTTTTTCCAAAAAATTTAAATTTCAGTGAATACCTATGGGTTTTTGAATTTTTTTTTCCAAAAAATTCCAAAAACCTAGCCCCCCTTCCTTCTCAAAAAAAAATAAAAATATATATTTATATAATCCTACATAATTAATACACAAGGCAATGAATGTATTAATTATCTTTTAAATATTTTCAATTTGGCGAAATGACAAGATTATACCCAATAGTTCCAAAAGGATTTTGTTAGATGAAAAGGCCCGTCACAATTACAAAGAAAGGGATCCTAGATGAGAAAGGATTCTTGAACATTACTGCATAAATCAAAAAACCCAAAATTACGTATATTCGTATCAAGTATATTAATAGAGTATCAATTCAATTTTTCTTAACATAGGATAAGAAACGAGTTTCCTTATAAGTATGTAAATTTTATTGAGCAACCACTCATGAATGAGTCATAATTAGAAAAAAAAATGCTTGTAGAAGAAAATAAGTTTTATTTTCATTTTCATGCGATCTATGTATCTGTACTCATTACACTTGTGATTTCTTTTTACAAGTATATTTTAATGCCTATACTACTTTTATGATTCCTATGGGATTACTTCTTCGTGGATTGTTCCTGACTTTGTGCCGTATTTTATCCTGCATCCTCGAATCCTTATATCACTGTAAATACGAGGCTTTGAAGATTGTGCTATTATCCAGGATGCTCTAACTGATATCACAATGCATTCCACTGCACGAATGATGTGAAATCTCCTTCCGCTGGACGGCATAAAGTAATTTGGCAATGTTCCTTTGCAAGGTCATCAAGCCAAATCAAATAAGTTCAATAATAGTAGGTTGATATTTTTTTAACTTGACTAATGACCACTTATTAAGCCAAATCAACAAAGTGCAAAGAGAGTTGTTCAAAAGAGCATTGAATCCGAAGGGGATTTTACCTCATAAATAAGAGGCTCAATTTTCATAAAGGAAGAACACAATTGAGGAGGATTTTAATTTACTCGAAACCAAAAACAACAAACAGAAAAGGAAAATACCATTGAACATGTTAGCTATGTATTCGTATAGTTAGCAATACCAAAGTGGCTTCAAACAAACGAATAAGTATTTAAACTCTTTTAAATTCAAAAGACGTACATATAGTCAACTACTTTAAATTAGAAAAGTGTGAGCAGATAGTTCATGATAATATGGCTTATCCTCATAACTTGTTGTGATTAAAAGAAACGTAAATACCAAATAAAACTACAGCGTAAATTTGACATAAGGATTTACCAATGCTTAATTAGTGGATCATTATGATCTAGAAAATGTACATTTGATATCTGATGGGAATTTTTTAAGTTACAAAACAGTATAGAATCCCGTTTGAAAAGTCTTAACTCTTTAAAATTTTTTTATATGGCAATCAAATCTGTTTGTCCTTATAAAAAACAATCACATACATGTCTTTTTTCTTCCACTCCTTTCATGATCCCAATTTGAGTGCTATTTTTTGTCAGTTATATAATCCTGGGTTGGTTTCAACTAATGTAAGCCCAACAAAAAAGATAGAAAAAAGGTGTTGAATGCGACAAATTATCGCATCCCTAAGGACGGAAGTATTAATTTAGTTCCTTCCTCATACACATAACTACTATTCTACTTTCATGCAAGGAACTGCATACAAATATTTGTACATTCCCCTCCCTACACAAACTTTGTATCATGAAACTTTAAACAATATTTGTACATTTTCCTGAAAAACGAATAGACATGATAAACACTTTTTTACATCTCTCTCAAGGTCATTTATCTCCATCATATTATATTTGTGAATTATAATTAAGCTTTAGGCAAGGTTTTTATGCACCTACATACCTATATTGTATATGACTAAACCTTGAAGGTACGATGAAAAATGTGAAAATATGTCTTTGTGAACAACTATAGTTTTTTGTGAGGACATTGGTAGTAATCAATATTTTAGTTAGCTTTGAAATAATTTTTTGGAAGGCTTAATGATTCAGAAACCTTCCTAAAAGTACATTTGTGTAAGTGTATTTTTGTCCTTCTAAATGGATACTTATTTGGTGGACAATAATTTGACAGAATTTTAGGAAATTGAGGATACAATTTAAAGGAAAATTTATGGATAAATATATAAAGTGTCGGAATCAGTTACGATATCGGAGACCTGTTTTATATAAATGATGTCAGAAATTGATAAGATTAAAATTACACAACTTTTCATTTTTATTACATTTCAAAAAGTGAAGGACTATAAAGGGTGGTTTGGGTTTGCTAAATTCTAAACGTTTGCAAGCCCCAGAAATTAAAGTAACACACTACTGTGACTTTATTTCTTTACCAATTTTTTTCAATTTTTTTTTTACAAAAATCAACACTATAACATAAATTTGACATTCAATCAATAAAATCGCCGTTCACAATGTGCCTGGAAACTTCCCATTGTCTGATTGACCGTTATAGTGACTAAAGTCTGGAATGCCCACCTTATCCCAGCACTCAGGGATCTTCTGGTGCATTGAGGACCTTCATTGAAAAAACTGTTCAACATTGCCCAAACAAAATAATCTAAGGGGCTCAATTCCGGTGAGGTAGGAGGACATAAAGTCTGCAGGACGTACGGTTAAAACGAAATTATTCTCCCCTAATAAAAATGATGTATTTTCTTCATAATTTCAATATTAGTCTTCTGGAACTATTAAAATTTCTCAGTATCTCGGAAAAGTCATTGACTTAAAATTCTGAATGAGTTATTATCATTTATTTATCACAATTTAAATACTATAAAAGAAAATAGAAAAATGCAATGCACAGAAATATTCTCCCCCTATTCAAATTATCATAATAATAATCAATTGCAAATCTTGAAGTACTGCGTCACGTCACGTCTTTTTTTTGTATTGAAGCACAAGATTGGCACATGTATACACAAAAAGTTTGGACATATCCTCCTTGGCAAATGTTTCCAATTATTTTAAATTTTTAGGACATGCTATCTCAATTATTTTCACAAGTTTTCAATTGGGTTAATATCTGGATTCTATGATGGCCCAGTCTAGGACCTTAACTCCATTGCCTTAGAAACACTATGTCATAATCTTGGCCTTATTATTTGGATCATTATCTTGCTGGAATAACGAATGTGGACCAATTTTAAGTAAAGTTGCACTCTCCTTTAGATTGTTGGATATGATATCAATGTAATTCTCCTTTTTCATGGTCCAATGTACTCGAGTGAGGTAGCTAGAGAAGCATCCCCATAGCAGAATGCAAACACCTCCATGCTTTACAGTGGGCAAAGTGTTCTTTGGTTTAAATGCTTCATTCTTTTTGTGCCAAACAAATGCTACATCACGATGACCAAACAACTCAAATTTGGTCTCATCATACCCAAGAATCGATTTCCAAAAGTCAACATCCCTTTCTATGTATTCTTTGGCATATTTCAAGCAAGATGTGACATGTCTGGTTCTCAATGCTGGTGTCTTTCTATGGAACAACCTCTTAATCCATTTTTGTATTAGGCACCCTTCAAAGTTGTTCAATTGACCTTGACATCTAAACCATCCAATTCTTGGACAATGCCTATAGGTGAGTTGCGAGGATTATTGGGGATATCCCTAACTATCTTACGTTCTAGTTTTGCAGAAATATTGGAGTTGCAACCATGGTCTTTTCTGTTAACAACAGAATGATTAACTCCATTCTTGGCAATAGTGCTTTGGGGATTGCTACTCGGCAGATTAAATCGTTTTGAAATGCACTTGTACCCCTGCCAAGGCTTGTGGGCCTTAACTTGTACTTAAATCCAAACTAAGTTCCTTGGACTTTCTGATAACCTTAGTGGGATGTGATTAGAGTAATATTATCAAATAATCCTATAACTCTCTTTAAAGGGGGGAGAATAATTTTGAGCACCATTCTTTGAAAAAAATGTCAAATATTCCTTAATGAAGCAAGCCAAAATGAGATATTATGCCCAATAATTAGTTTTATTATAATAAGAAATTTTATCAATTACTAACAAAATAAATTACTATTACGTACTTAAATATATTCCAAAAAAAAACACCCAAAACATTAAGGGGTGAATAATTTCATTCTTAATTGTACATCAATTTCTCAAAATCAAGATAATCGGGCTCTCTTTTACTGGTGGGATAGGGGCTATCATTTTACTGCCTGATCCAAAGTCAATCTTTCGTTTTCCTACAGATTCAGGAATTACTTTGGCCTTTGGCTCAAAGAACATTGATGTAGACCTTGATGCAAAACTTCAGACCCTGCTTGAAGATGAAGTGTGACATAATGTGACTCTCGCTACTAACATCCCCCAAAGCCATATAATGCTAGGGGTATTTGACTTACATGATCCTAAATACATGTTAAGGACTTATTGCTAACCAGATATTGTTCTTCAAGTTATGCTTCTGGATTTGACAGATTTTTTTCTTGTGAGAAGAACCGGACTAGACCTTTCATGGGAGACCCTTCTCTCCTTATTTGAAGCTATCCCTTGCTACATGCATAGTTGTGGTACAATTATAGCTACAATTATATATTTTTTAGTAATCATGTTTAGAATTAAAAACTCTGAACATGATTACAAGAAAAATACTTTGGCCAGGTCAAAGATATCAAAGGGGGATTTATAACCTCCCATGATTTTAATTAGGGGAGTATCAATCTATAATATATGGAATAATCCTCTCCCTGTCGTCCGCTTCCGAGTTAATAATAAAATCATTTCAATATTTTAAAAATTTAAATACTTGCTGTGGTACCCGCCATTGCCCGGAGCAATTAGGTATTGGCTCAATGAAACCTTTTGCTTCCATTATATAAAAGATAACTCCTCAACAAATCCTCTCTGTTACTTTCCGCATAAGCACACTCACACTAAGCTACCCAATACTTGTATCAATTCGTATAATATGTTCTTTCCCCAAGAATGAAAGATTAATAATAAGAGTCAGAAAAAAAAAGAAGAAGGTAATATGATGTAATGACTGATGATGAGCCTGATGGGAGTACTTTAGTGTCGAGAGTACTCACTGCCTGTGCTTTATCTCATTGCTAGACCACTTTTTATTTCCACTTCATTACTTTTTTTATTGAATAACAAAAACATTTCCCCTTTTAAACATACTCGATACTAAATACAAGCCCATTGAGATTTCATTAATATGACTAATTGTTATTTTTGAAATAAAAAAGAATGATATAGATCAGGGAGCACTATATACAGTGCTCAATGTTACATGCTTAAGCGACTGCAAGATCTACATTGACTACACCGTTGTGTCTTATATCAAAATTGCCTTGATTTTTTTCAAAGGCTCATTCATACAAACAAATGAACCTGCCTTTATTAATAAAGATTACTACGACTTGATCAACGAGTTGGTTTTCAATTAAATCTCTACATACAAACTAAAACTCTATAATGTAACGTCAACCATTTAAATTCGTTATAAATCATTTTTTGAAGTATCTATCATGAAAAGTCCTTAGAGTTCTGCCTGTTTCCTTTATACATTAAAAGACCATAAAACAACTGACCAGGTACTTCTCCCAAAAGAGTGATGATAAAGTTCATTTTTGTATTTTTGTGTAGTTTTTTTTTTTTTTTTGGGGGCCCTACTACTTTTTAAGCGGTGAGCAATTCCCTACTATTAAATGAAGAGAATTGATTCACTAACCACTAATTCTTCTTTCCCTTTTTGAAGGGAATATTTAGATATGTTAGTAATTCGCTTCCTTAACGATAAAGTTATTATAGCCTTGTGCATTGTTAAACAATAATATTATCAATCCGATTTGATGTCAATACGAATCATCCATACTTGGTTTATTGTTTACCTTAACAAAAGTAACAAGATAAATCCAAAGTACTGATTACTCCAAAACATGGTTAGTTGGTATTACAAAAATGACATCCTTAGCTTTGATTATCATCTCGTTTTTGACATCGTCAAGAGGGAGATTTCTTTTGATGCCGGGAATCCCTTTTTTTTGACAACTATAGCAATAAACGTCACGAGAAACAATGTCTGCTATTTTTTTTTTTTTTTTTTTTTTTGACGGATATAAAAAACGGATATCTTAACGGATCTGTTCACTTCCATCACCATGTTTTCAGCTATTGTTTCTTTTTTCTCCACATGTGATAAGATGAATTCTCCAAAAATACAACAATTATGGTCAAAAAACCTCCTTAATCATTACAATTTGAAAACCCATTGTAAATTCAGTCCATAAAATTACCATGAAAATCCACTTTCTATTAAAGTTTGAGAAAGTGAACATGAGTTTTTCCCATTAAGTATAACTGATTCAGCTACTTAGTTATAGGTATTCTTAATACAAAATAAATAATATTTCGGAAGAGTGATGCATTTGACTTCTTCCACATAATTTTGGGCCATTTTTCTAGTTATTCTCGAAGGAACATTTTAGATATAAAAGAAATAAGGTTATGAGTAGGCATGGTGATATTCCATGTCATGATTCCAAGAACATATTTATCCTTTATCGAGGTAACTTATTCCTTTGTTATATTTTCGTCTAAAGTAGGTATCAAGTACTGAGAGATAAAAAGTGAAACTATAAATCCATTGAAGGTCATTCCAATCCACAATATAGCTTCTCTATAACGAACTAAAAACGAATGTAAGTTTTTAAGACCATCCATAAATGTACAATGCACATTAGGGTACCATGTTTTTTAAAAAGTTTTTGAAGGATTTTCTTACTTATTCTCATAAATGTAACACTTTCAGATAAAAAAAGTTAAGAAAATTAGTGGGTATCTTATATGCCCACCATGTACTCACTTATAAACTCGGGCCCATTACATAAACACCTTCAACCTTCTTATATTTTCCTTAAACCTAGTCCTTTTGGTTATTCTTCCATAATGTATTAACATTAAGTGTTGTATAGAAGATGAGAATATCATTCCGTGACGGGTTTTTTCTAGTTGACAATTTGAAGAGGTTTTTTTTTTTAAAAGCTGTTTTCATTATTCTTGAAGAGAGAACATCATAATAAAAAGTACTCACTATAGTACGTATGCTCGTGAATAATGTACGAGTAATACTCATGATTGGTTTGGGAGTTATAAGTGGACTCTGTGTAGAGTTAAGGATCAAAGTCGGAGTAATTCTAGAATATGTCCTTGCTAAATACGGAGCGAAATTTGTGTTTATTTCCTTGCTCGAAGGAATCATCGAAGCTGCTTGTCTCTCAAAAAAAAAAAAATCCAATAGTTATGGTTCGTGAGCGTACTATTGGCTGAAAGAATATTTGCCAAATGACATTTTGCCGAAACAAAAGCTGCCGAACGGACGTTTCGCCGAAGGACCATTTGGGACATTTGTCCGAAAAATGATATTTAATACATTGTATATTTTAATTCAACTTAAAATGATAGTTTGATAAATAGGTATTGTTCATATGCTATAAATGTAATGAAAGGTAAATTATGAGTGATTTTTTGTAACAAATATATTTTTTTATTAATTATTTTCAAAAATGATTATTATATAAACACAGCACAGTAATTTGTTGTTTGAATGTAGTTCGAATCTTTAATGGTCCCAAATGGTACTTGGGTGAAATGTCCGCTTGGCAAATTGTCTCACGGCAAAAACACAATTCAGTGAAATTTAATTCAGCAAATTGTCCTTTCCCAAAAAAATGTTTTCGGCTAAAATTACTAGAACTGATTAGGGTTACCATATCATTTTCCGTTTTCCGTTATTCTTAAATACGAGCAGTCACATTTTATACAACTCTATTTACATTTGTGATATTCACATTAAGACCTGTAATTTAACCGGAAACGTGACTAGGCTAAGGAAATATTTTTGATTATATGTTTATATAAATGAGATAATAGGTTACACAATTCAAGAACTTAAGGGTGTTTTAGGGATCCTATTGTACATACAACCATTAACGAATAGGAGGAAAGATTTATGCATGGGAAACGCAAAGGTATAGAAATCTTAATAAATTTTCTTGTATTTTATTTGACTTACATGTTTTTAGGGCTATGGATTATATTGAAGAGCTAGGCCTTGGAGACTTGGTGCATTATTTCTTTCTTTGTAGTAATTTCATGGAATTTATGAGGTTTACTTTTTCCTTTTCTTGATTTCAGAGAGAGTTTTATACATTACACACTCACCAAAAAGTATTCTGTATATGTAGTATGTGCGACTTAGCCATATAAAATTGCACTTTTTGGTATAGATTGAACGAAAATGAGTGTGTTTGATATTGTTTTGATGCTTTGGGAAAGGGAAGTTGCTTAATTGTTAAAATGTGTTAAGTAAATAATTTTTCATAGATTCTACTATAGGGAAATAATTACAGAAAAGATGTATCAAGTGACGAAATAGGTATAATTTGACGTCACATTCGTTTGTTTGTTTTACATTAATAATCGGTGGGGATGGGACTTTTAAAAAGAAAGAGTAAAAGGCGGAAGCGAGACTGATGGTATATTGGAATTAAGACCCTTGTTAACATCAGCTACCTGTTATATAATTTTATGCAACAAAATGAATTTTTGTTATAAAGAGAATAACTTTTAACATCAAAAATATCATTAGTAAAGGATTATGCTCATATTTAAATACAAACTTATCTATTTGATTATGCCTTTTTTAACACAAGAACGACGGATGGTAAAACACCCCTTTAAACGACGGTGGATATCAAAAATGATATATTTAAAAAAAAAAATTATATCTAATGATGCGATGTTTTACAAATGATGATGGACCTGGGACTTTCTTCATAATGTTCAGAACAGAAAAAAATTCAGAATAGTCATAAGAATCAGATAAACTTCATTGATGTGTTGAACATATTTTTCATCTTTCTCAATTCGAAATAATGACCTTCGTAATAGGAGTACCATTAAGACTCGAGGCAATGTCTTATTCCTTCAAAGTATAATTATTTATATAAATTCAAGAACTTATAAACAAATACAATCAAGAAGTTTATACCAATATTTCATTGAATCCCAAATGGGCATCAAAAATGATACCCTCGCCTTTCTAGTATTAAATACTTTACACCAAAGAAAGGTGATCATTTTGTTCTTTCAGAGGGAGATTTTATCACTATGATGAGCTGTTAAAGAATGAAAAAAAAATAAGGAAGAGCACACGCATCAACTGTTTTTCCTTTTCTAATCTTTTTTTTTTCAACAAAAATCCTAACCGAACAAGAGAAATGATATTGAACACTGATTGACTCTGATGGTGTATTAAAAAGTTAACCATTAATGTTCTTTATGTGAATTGATGTTGAAATTATAGTATATCTCTATATCTAGAGATAAAATAATGTTCAGTTATAACTTGATATACGTCTTTAATTTATTCCTAAATCGAGATTTCGTAAGACAAAGTTGTTTATCTAAAAAAAACACATTTTGAAATATTCAATTTGAAGACACTTTCGCGTTCCGCTGTAAACTCTGGACCATCTCGTATCCTAATAAATTTTATGAAGATATGCAACTTGTATCTAAAGCTATTACTTCGTCTTTGTTTCTGCCCTTTTCCATAGCTGACGTTGATTGATTCAGGGTGTTCGGAGGTGTTTTTTTTCGGGGGTATTCAAGAAAAATGTCAAAAATTTATAAGTTTTCACAAGAAATTAAATTATTTTTTTTGAAGAACATTTCAAAAATTAATTAATTTGCATATGTCTACATACAAAACGTTTTAAATATTTAAGTTTTTGGCAAAAAGTTTACAAAATTCAGAGCTATTAAATTTTTTTTTTCAAAGATTTATTATTTTGGAATTTAATTTTTTTCTAAAATTCATAGCAATTCACAAAAAAATTTAACAAATCAAATTTAAAATATTTTATTTTGCCGAAAATCAATAGATGTTCTTAGATAATAGTATTTTGTCTAAAATCCTCAGTTATTCAAAAAAAAAAAAGAAGAAATTCAAAAGTTACATTTCAAATATTTAATTTTTCTTGTAAGAGGCAAAAACTCTTTAATTTTTGAAGGGCTCCAGCTCACCTCCTACGGACACTCTTTTTGATGCAGACTAAAAATTTTAAACTACTACAACGTTTCTTTGCCAAAATATCAATCAAAATCGAAAACAATCGATCCGAAAAAGAAAAGAAAATGGCGGGGAGTTATTTATCTTGACATAGAAGTTATTGATATTAATGGCTGTAGAAGCTATTAAATAAGTAAATACGTAAATAATGAGATTAACTTACATACTTTTGTAAAGACGATATTTCATTTCTGCATTAAAAATATATTGTATCTATGTTCCTCTTCACCCCAAATTCCCTCCAACACACTCAATATAAGATATTTAATAACAGCCATGACATGCTAAATTCCTTTTCATTCTAAAAGTATAACTGGATCATGTATTGCCGGACTTGTTGAACCAAAACCCAATACTACTATATATCTACTTATGACAGTTTCAAGTATAATATAGTTATAGATACTCACTGCGGCACAGTTTACGTACTTTATTTAAAAGGACTTGTAATGTATGGCTTTAAAAGAAAGAGATATTGTTGTTTCTTTCGGAATTTTGGATCACAAAGGAAATTTGATATTTCAATGCGATGCTAAGTAAATAAATTAACTATAATTAAATTTGATATCATCTATAATATATAATCTATGTATAAGCATCTACGACATTAAAACGTTTTTTTATCCTTTAGAAAATTAAACCTATGGATATAGGTTTAATGGTTTCTCATTTCTCAGTAAATTGTCCTTCAACGTGATTCCGGGAAATAATTCTTTTTTAATTTTCCTTTAATGGGTTAAACACATTTGTATCCCCAAGTAACGTTTACTCAGTTTGACATAGAAATTATCTTTAAATTCAGTATACGACGGTGTTCTAAAAAGTTTTTGACCTCAACGTGAAGGTGGAAGCACTCGTAAGAAGAAGCCAGTCATATCTATCTAACAACTGTTGATAGTTACTAAACAAAGTTTCTGCCGTTTCGGACTTGCAGTTGTTGTGTAATAGTTGTTTGAGTTAGTTGATGTGAGCGGTTTTATGAGAATGAACAAAAACTGACATGTTGAAAAATAAAATAAAAATTTAGAAAAAATGTGTTGTATATCATGATGAAATTTATATCATGAAATATGTTATTATAAGTTATGATATATTTGTATGTGTACATTCCACAAAAGGTATAAAATGATTGAACTATTGTAAATTAAGAGTGACGAAATATCTTAAAGGTGTTCATTTTTTTTAGACTATGGTATATTTGTTTACTTTTCCCCTGCATATTAATGATGTCAGGGATAGGATTTTTGTAATGTGCAAGAACAAGTGGGCGGGGATCAGGACCAAAGGTCTTACCTAATTGAGAATATGGAAATTATATTGAATAATGAAGATCTCCAGAATTATAATTATTTCCAGGAAATAATTAATATCTTAGTTAAGTTCAAATTTCAGCCTCTTGCATTTATCCACATCCAACAGGGGTTTCAGCAGGGGTGGGCTGGAGGGGCTGTAGTCCCCTCCCCAATAGAGGAAATTATTCTTTTTAATCCAAAATTTTTAGTATTTGAAATTTAATTATAATTTTCAAGTTTGTGTTGAGGAGAGTTGTGGGTTTTTGAATTTTTTTTTCGAAACATTTAATGTTTGTAATTGTTTCCGAAAAAATTAATTTTTTTTTCTGAACTTCTGTAGATGTTTGAAATATTTTGAGAACTATTGACATTATAAAAAAAATTAATTTGTAGTTAATAGTAATAGATCTTTGAATTTTTGTTAACAGCTGTAGATGTTTGAAATAATTTGAAAATAACTAAGGCTTTTGAAATTTTTTTCAAAAAGTTAAATTTTTTGTTTATAGCAGTAAATTTGGATTTTTTTTTCCCAAAAATCTGACATTTTATTTGTTTCCAAGATATTTAATTTTTTGATAATAGCTGTTAATGTTTGAAATTTTTTGAGAATAGCTTTGAATTTTGGCAATTTTTTTCCAAAAAATTTAATATTTCTAATTTTTTTCAAAAAATTTAATACCCAAAATTTCTTTTCCAAAAAAATTATTATTATTATTTTTTTAATGTTCCTTTAATTGATTATATGGAGTTGCACTGATTAAATATAAGTAAATAATTATTGTACAACAATTACTCCATCTAACCTAAGAATCTTTTGGTGAAATCCATATACATAAAGTATATTTCTTTCTCTAGGAATCACCGGGGTGCAAACATACACACATCAAGTTCAAGAAAAAAATAAAAAAACAAATTTTTCAAATTTAGGAATTTTTTTCCAAAATGTAAGATTTGAATTTTATATCTGAATTTTAATTTTCATAAATTTTTGTGAACAGCTTAGAATGTTTGAAATTATTGGAGAAAAGCTAAGGATTTTTGACATTTGCTGGTTGTAACTGTGGATTTGGAATTTTTTTCGAAAAGAACTAATATCTTAAATTATATTTTTTTAAATTTCTTTTCAAAAAAATTCAATAATTTTTTGTGAACATCTGTAAATGTTTGAAATTTTTTTTTCCGAAAAACTTATTATTGAAATTTTATTTCAATGAGACTTCATTTTTCAAATTTTGGATTTTTTTTTTAAATTCCAAAAACACCCCCCCACACCCCAAAAAAAATATATATAGATGTATAATCCTGCAAACGCCTTTGTCCAGAAGATTTCCTTTTTCACGTCTTCTCTAGTGATGTTTGATCAGAGTGTAACCTGCATTTTTCTAACTCATGCTGCAAATATATTTAAGGAATCTTTGGTAGGAGAGAAAAATAAAAGTAATAGTATTTAATGAATTAGATTTATGAAGTAAAACGATATTTTCTTTTGAAATGATGAATCAGGGATCACAAATTACAAACATGTACATAATGTGTACTTAACTATTGAACAGAAAAAAATAAATACTAAAGTAGTATATTCCTCCTTACATAATAAACCTTGAAAAATGTACATACCTTTTGAAAAAGTATTTACTAGGGGGAATGGATGTCTAGCTCTTACTTAAGCTCTTTGTAAAAAAGATAATCATTTTTATCATCATGAAAAAAAAAAAAAAAAAAGTATTTATTTATGTATTCATATTTTTACTTTTTGCAAATTCATTCCTTAAAACTATTTTCCATTTCTACTTTCGAATTTATATACACACATAGTTCTTTTGTAACAAGAGGATAAATGAAACTATAACATCATCGTGGAGATCAAATGGGATACATGATATATGTACATTCTTTTAATTGGATTTGGTACATTTCTCAATGAGATATCTAATTATGAAATAACAATTTAAAATTCATCAAAATGTTGAGTATACATATTTTTTTAAAAGAAGTTTATTTATTAATCGTTAATTAAAAAAAAAAACCCTGCTAATTACTAAGAGCTGGGACTTAGTCTAACATTTCTTCAATGATAATATGGAAGCAGTCGCTTTGGATGTATTTGGATCTTCTTTGATGCACGAAGTGGCTCCAAGGACGCCCTCTATCCAACCAATTAGCAATAACTCACAAGATCTCAAAACGTAAACACGAATAGGATGTTGAAATTTCTGTTAATAAATTTAAATTTTTCCGTCACTTTGGAATAAATATAGGAAATATTGGCATCACTAAAATCAAGAAAAAAGGTTACATCAAGTAAAGTTAATTATTGACTTCAAATCGATTTTTTTCGGAATTGCTTATATATACCTATCAGTAAATAGTGCTTAAAATATATTAAAAAACCAATGGTTATCATTCGGGTCTCTTCTACCATAACTTGGCAAAGTTATGATCCGAGATATTCAACAAAAAGTATGGGCTTTGATTTCATTTTGCTAATCTTTTTACTATTCCAGAAGTTTTCTTTGAGATTTTTTCGCTTAACATTGAAAATGAATACCTTACAAAAGACCTCCTTATTAAACACAAATCCAATTAAGTTTATTGGAGAAATTGGAAACTATTGACTTGACTTTAGTTCTTCCATTCAATCTATGAATATTTCAATACAGACAAAAGAAATTTCAGAAAAATATAAATTCAATTTAAACAAGTAATATTACTGTTTGTAATAAATCATAATCTGCTCCATAATTTCATGGTCACTTTCATTTGAGGGGGAGAAAACTAATTTACACAGTGTTAGTCAGTAATAATAACTGTATTAACTTTGTTATCCAATGAGTTTTATAGGTAATTCAATCCAATATTACAAAAAAAAAAAAAAAAATATATATATATATCTTTGAATAACTCTTTCCACAAGAACCCTCAGGGAAATTATTTTGTACTAAGCATCCTTTTCTTGTGATATATATAAGCTTTGCATTGAGATGGGATTCTTCCAATTTCGTTATGTTTTCAGACATAATGATTGTTTCTGATGCTGTGAGTTTTTGCATCCACTAACAAGATGTGACGGAATGCAAACAGTCATTTTTGTCTCTTGCTAAGTTGTAAATATCCAAAGTATGAAACAAATGACGATTATCGAAAAAATGGAATCGCAATTTAAAATACATTTTCTCTTTTAGTAACCTAAGATATATTTTGATTGTAGAATCCAATCACTATTCCAGATTTTATATCTAGAGATAGAAGTAAGCTATTCTACATGATTAAAACTGATTCTGTGATGCATTTTAATTTAAAAAAGTTATATTACGTAAATAATACTTCGTTTATTGTAGTATTTATTTTCATTATTGCATATAAACATAAATTTAAAAAAATTATGAAATTGATTCCTTTAACATTGGAATCAATTCTAAAGACGTGTGGCGAAATTTTTTCAAAACTCTGGAATTGCGAATCCAATTATTTACGCTTGAGAAATACATTTAAGAATCAATCGATAATAATTAATAATTTTACTTAATTGTGGGTTTGTTTACATTTTTAGTATTTTCACTGATACATAAATTTATCCCCCCCTTTATTTAATGTGAATATGTAATCGAATTTTGCTGAAATGTTTCATGAGGGTTTTTAACTCCAGAAACGGTTCTGGTAACAATTTTAAGTTTTAAGGTCACTTGTTAGCACTTCATTTGCCCAAACTGAGCGCCAGGCTAGAATTTGGCCAAAATGAATATGAAAATAGTTTTTTGATACTCAGGGAAGAGGCGGCAGAGAAATTTTACTTGCTCTACTCTGCAGAACCCGTGGGCTGGGGTGTAGAATAGAATATTAGAAGGGTACCTTGGTGCCTAGAAAGGCGATGGGGGGTAGAGTCTAAACTATATTTTAGCCCAGCATTTTACCTGTACAAATATTCAGGTGTGGGATAATTGGGGATATTAAGAGGGTTCCTTGATGTTCAGGGGAGGGGCAGTGGAGAAATTTCACTTACCTTGGCCCCAAAAGTTCACCTGCATAATCCGTGGGAGGGGATGTACTATAGAATATTAGAAGTGTTCCTTGGTGTTAAAAAATACGGTGGTGGTCGAGCCTAAACAATATTTTAGTCCATTATTTCACCTGTACAGCCTGAGAGCCGGTGTGTATTATTGAATATTAGTTGGATTTCTTGATACTCAGGGAAGAGGCGACGGAGAAATTTAAATTGACTTGAGTCCATCCGTTCACCTGCTCAACCCATGGACTGGGGTGTATTATAGCATATTAGAATGGTTCCTTGGTGCCTGGAAACGGCGTAGACGTAGAGTTTAAACTGAATTTTGGCCCAGCACTTCACCTGTGTAACCCGAGAGCTGCAGTGTATTTTGGCAGATTCGAAGGGTTTCCTTGATGCTCAGGGAAGCGGCTGAGAGACTGAACCAAAATAAAGCAACTTGTGCCTCATTGTGCGAAAGAAGAGTCCTATAAATTAGTATACTCATACTCATAAAAGCAAAATGAGAATGATTCTTAAAATTTTACAGTCGCTATTTTTTGTTTCATGAGTATGCTAATACTCATGGGCTATGTATATATAGGTTGTGCAGTTTAAACTGACTAAAGGTCCTGTACTTCACCTGGACAACCTGAGAGCTGGGGGGATTTTGGGGTATGAGGAGGGTTCCTTGATGCTAAGGGAAGCGGCTGCGAGACAGCATTATTGAACCGATTCCGATAATTCAAAAATCGTGAATCTTATCGATTCTAATGCATCGGTACATCACTATTTCAAGCTCTACAGAGACTTGCTCAAAAGTTGAGCATAGAAATTGCCCAATTTTTGGATCACAGTAGATTATAAAAAACACCCGAATCCCCACATGTTGCGGAAGAGCCGCATGAGGGTAATTAACCATTCCTAAAATTTCAAATACCTTGACATAGCCTTCTCAGTATAATACCAAAAATAGTTCAGGCCCTTGATTTGTCTAGAATAACTTGATGCTGAGGGAAGTGGGAGCAGTGGGTAGTGAACCACCTCTTGGAACAGTTGTTCACTTGCACAATCTATGAGACCGAGCGTATTATAGGATATAAGACGGGGTCATTGATGCTGGTCGTGCGCCAATAGACGCCGATTGAGATTAAAAATGACCTCAGTGTGAGCCAGACGGCTGAGTACGGTATTAAAAAGCGATTTGAAACCCAAGGAACAGTCGACGGAAAGTCTGGCAAGATGGGAAACGAATAGTAAGAACAAAGACCATAATTATGTGTGTCAAAAATCGCTTAACTTGTGAAGACGATTCGCAGTACGGCCCAAAAGTTGAATGTAAGCGAGGTTATTCTCCGAAGAATCATTAATGATGACTTGATAAAAGATGATGAAATGATCAAAGTAGTTGAAGGCAATGTTACAGCATACAACATTGGGCGAATTTTATTCAAGATTTCAATATAAATTGTTGAGCAATGACTGAGAATTTGGAAATCCCCGCTTGAGTCTCTTTTCATAACTAATAAAACAATATTTGTACAATCTACTTCTTTGGTAAGTACTAACACAATTAAATTTTCGACAAATGATGACAGTGTCAAAAACCCTATTTCATCATTGTTAGTAAGAATGTCTTGGCCCGATTTTTTTAATATATTCCTTATAAGGCTTAAGGACGTGTAGAAATCGGTCACAAAATCCATCCCATAGAAATATACATTGCTAAATGACCTAATTATAGATGTCAGGGAGTGACATCATCCTTCACCATCAATAAATCAAATTTCATTAGAATAATATATACTTTAATGAGGCCTAAATTGAGAATAATAGTAAAATATTATTGTGCATAAGACATACTTATAGCTTTAAAAAGTTAATTAAATTGGAAAACCAACGTACTTTACTTCAGTGTCTCCCAACGACTTGTGGATGAAACTTTCGAAAGGTTTCATTGACTTATTAAATAATTTACTGATTTTTCCAGGAGATATCAACTTGTAGACCAATAAAAACAAACAACTCTTGTGAAACGAACTTCTTCATTGGACAAAGGACAACTGAGATTTAGGCAAAAAATCGTATGTCTGAGCTGGTTGACGCGGGAAGGAGTTATAACAACATCTCTTGTATCGTTCCCTTCTCTAAGGGTCTTATTACCAAGATGGAAAACCTGAAGTACAACAACAAAAGTCTTGAGAGGAAGTCCAGACGTGGTGGGCAAAACTAGAAAAAGGAAAGTGGACTTCCTAGCTAACATCTCAACCAGCAGGAGGACCTTTGTCAAAGAGTTCCACATAAAAAAAAGTACCATTATGAGGGGCGTTGATAACTTGGGGATGCCCTCATACGTTTGCTTCCACCACAAAGCCAAAGAAACGGAAAGTGGTGTAAAGAAAATTTGGCGGCACTATGCCCCTGGTCATCATGATCTAGAGAAGATACCAAAGTGGTGGTAGAGATAGATTACACATTTGTATATTACAAAAGGCAACAAATAAACAAATAAAATATAAAAGGCAAGAGAAGGTGTGAAACTATACAAATAATAGCACCCTCGAGTAAGTCAATGAATAAGTACCTAGATGCCAAACCAATGGGTTGAGGACTGAGGTAACTTCCTTCCAAGGATTTTAATATGTACGACGGTGCTATGATCGATGCTGAAGGTGCCACCCATATTCAGTGACCAAGTTTATAAAGACTTTGTTTACAAAGTTTATTATTTTATTTTTTATTTTTTTTAAGATAAAGCAACCTCTCGAGGCCACGTTTTTCTACCTAACCCTGTATAAAAAAGGGTGTAATCTGGCCCTTTTGAATAGGAAGCAGTAAGCTTTAAAGTCATTTTCTTAAAAAGTTATAACCCAAATCCTCCAGCTCCTACTTAAATATTTTGTATTACATATTTTAGACTTTGACAAATTTCCTCTACAAAAATAAGGAAAAATGTCCCAAAATCAGATAATAAGATGCCGATTTAATTACTTACTCCTATTTTTGAACCTATTTAATGTGGGGATATTCAAAGATAAGCAAAAAATAATTTGTGTTAAAGAAATCAACACTTAGAGTAAGAATAAGAGTCAAGAGGAGGAAATAAACAACTGACAAAAATCACATAGAAGTTGTCAAAGTCTTAAAGATACTTTTGTCATATTAGAGCATTATACTAAATTGAAAGGGATGCCATATTGGAGGGTTTCATACATAGTTATTAAACAAATTTAAAAAAAATAAAGAGATTTTAATCTAGTTTCCTATAATTTTAAAAAGTGTTATATCAATGGGTAGTCAACGCAAAAACAATCTTGATTCAAAATCAATAAATTGTTTTGATAAATTGAGACACTTAAGGATGTTAACTATGGTTTAAATCTTCATTTGATATTTTAAGCTTAGTTTGGCCCCTTTTCAAATATAATTGATCCATTTTCTAGTCCTTCCATTGTGATCATTAATTTATTCTGATTCAATTGCAATTTCCATTGTCTATAAAGGATTAATCAGAAATCCTTTATTGATGAAAATTGAAGGTGTACTTATTACTCAAATAATAAAAAAGTAATAATCCAAACTCAATTTTGATTAAATTCATTCAAGCTTGGTTCTTTGTTGACAAATCACATATATAAGAAAAAAGTTTTTATTCCTATTAATAAACTTTGGTTAGTTTATTCCTCTTACAAATTGTTGAGCTCAACAAGTTACAATGAAGATTAACTTCAGATCATCAGATAATAAAGTTGGTTTTTTTAGAGGACTTGATGAAGAAATCAAATAAAAGAAAAATAATCAGATAATTTTTATAATGTATATAAAGACAAATAATTATTTTTAGAGTTTTTATTGATGTGCAAAAGGTTAGAATGATCAACCTATTTATTTTAAAGATATTATAGGTATTTATATAGCCTTGGAGAGAATAAAAGACAGAATGAATTGAAAAAGAGATCTTTTTAGAGCTTTTAATATTATTTTTTACTTCATAATATGTATACATATATACATTGTATTTATAAAATGCAAAGATGTTGTAAGGCATTTCGATACCGCCATACAATGTATCCACGATAATCATCATGAATTGCTCAATTCAAAATGTATTGCGTAAGAGGTTTTACTTATATATGAACATTCTACATAACATAAAGGGTATGAATTTCCTTAAGTTGGTAGGCTTCACAGAGTTATTTTATAATCTTGTGCGTATTGAATAGGGGTAAAAGTATCCTGATTGATTATTTCAACATATGTCTAATACTATTTATTAGTGGATTTCCAGTATAATTTGGAATTTTGATCTACATAATATATTCAAATGAGTAAAAGGATAACTACTACTGAATAATTAACCTTCTACCTAAGGTAGGGTTAAACATAAGATAGATCTAAGGCAAAGACAAAATGTGAGGTTATTTCAGGATTATATTTTTTTTGCAAACTTTCAATTGACATATTTTTTAAAACATTAATTTTACTTTCTGAGTATGTACATATATATATATATCAATATTTATACAACATCATTTTAAAACATTAAAATTTTTTTTAAAAGTATTGACAAGAACCATTGTCTTTATATAAAATGTCTCATTTAATTTTTTTTTTTTTGTATCAACCACTTTTCTTTTTCTAATCTTAAAACTGTTCTTTAAAAGATCGATGTATTAGAAAGTAGAGAAATCTTTATAGCATATGTTTTAAGTTCGAAGGCACTACGTTATTTAGTCTTTATTTGGCAGTCATCAAGAATTGATCGTTGTCATTTAATTTATGAAAATGAAGAAAATTGGTCATCGTTATATAATACAATACTTATATTTAAAAGTCCTTGGCCAAACCAATATAAAACTGGAATTGTATTCTACTTTGTGTGAGTCTATTCCTTCGTTTACAAAAGTATAATTTTGCCCAGTTGAGTTTAAATAAGGACATATGAGCTGCAGAAATTGTGAAGAAAATCCACAAAGCGGTTCGAGTAGATCGTCGACTAAAAGTGCACAAGTTGGCAGACATTGTTGGCATTTCAAAATGGGTACAGAGCAAAAAAAGTGTTCTGAAGAATTTTTAAATCAATGTTTAGCATATATAATAAATAATCACTCAATAAATCGATTAATTAATTTATCCTTAATTTCTAACTTTTCGGTGAAAATATTTTGGAGTTCATAAATAAAGTATATTTCTTTCTCTAAGAATGAGTACATTTTGAGCTCAAGTGCGTTGTCCATTGATGTAATTCGATTCCATAAGACTAATGTGGTAGAAAATACAACCTGGCTGAATGGTTAAAAACAAATAAAAATTGACATGATAATTCTGACAATTTGGATAATGTTTTGGAGGAGATAAGTTTATCTGTAATGACTTTTATTTAGAGAATCTGCTATCAGCTATGAAATGAGGGAAATAAACACAAATACTACTCCGTATCTAGCAATGACATAGGGAGAAATTACAAAGATGTCGATCCTTAATTCTAGTTCGAGTCTAACAATAAGGACTTAAACTAATAATTCGCCAACAAATCCTCAGTGTTTCTCTTTTTCTTTTATACTCTAGTGATTACTTCATACTTTAATCTTCTCTTCTCAAGAATAAAATAATAATGATAAGAGCTATGTAAATAACAAGAATACTGTTTCAGTTTCAAATACAGGAAGTATTGAACTCGTCTACTGTTATATATTTTTACATCTCTTACAAAGACAACTGGGTTGAGTACAGTGTTAACATTGCAGTGGGGTACATTGCAGACCTTTCTCTTCATCAAGCCTATGGTCCAGTAGCGAGCAGTCCGCTGATGAACTGAGGGGGGGGCACAAGTTTGGACAGCTGAAGTCGGCGAAGTTTTCTTCGCAACAGGCTTGAGTTGTTTATGGCCAGGTTCTGAGTCTTGTTACCAACAGTTATCCCCTTCAGGGTGGTTGACATCCAACCAAGGCTCAAGGACCTCTTTTATCCCCTCCTGAACTCCTTGCCCACTCTAAGTCCCTTGAAAAAAATAAGTCATTAGTGACAATATTTCATTTCCTCTGCGACCTCCTTTGGAGGATGATGGGCGTGGAAATCATATGTAATTCGATGTATTTTTGCCTCTATTGTCGTTGTCTGTTGATGTATTGCCACTCATAATACAGCGTATGCCAGCTGATAAATTTCGAAACAATTATTTTTCTATTTAGTCTAACGAAATTATCTACAACTCTTAAAAAAAATATTTTTCTCTAAAACCAATTTTAAGTCAGAATATAACCGTTTTATGAAATTATTTTTAGGACTTTACGAAAAGGCCTCTATCTAATTAGAAAAGGCTTGAATGTCTTATTTTATTTTTATTGAAGATTTCAACACCGATTACAAGTAATGATGGTTTTATAGAGCTCTAATTGGTGCGGTACGATTTGCTTACGAACACTGTAGTCCAAACTAAAAGATTGACATTTGATCATCAACACAACAACAACTGACTCATGTTTTTTTTTTTTTGCTATTTTTTGTACAAAAAGGCAACAATACGATAAGGAATGTAGATGTATGTAGAACTCACTGATATTTAACTTACAACTAAGAGCAGTATCAAAATAGGTCCATTACTGTGTTTTGTATAATATGTTCATACTTATTTTGTTCGTTGAATGTTAAAAAATTAAATACCACAATTTATACAGCAACGATTCCCCCCACATTCAATCGTCATAAGATTATTTCCAGTGGCAAAGGAATTCAATTAGCAATCTATAAACTACCCATACCTATACATAATTATATTTAATTATCAAACTATATTATTAATCACATAATGAATATAATCGTATATTTTTATCCTTACAACGGAGTGGTCCATAAAAATCTGACATTTTGAATTTTAAACTTCCACAAGATATATTTTAATAAAAAAAACCTGCTGTGGATGTAGTACTCTGTCATGGCGTCTTAGTTTCTATTGAAAGTGGCCTCGGTGTTTGGATGGCGACACTGCAGGCCTTCCTCTCAACATGCACGCAAAAGGGGTAGTCAAGGGGGTTGGTATTAGGCCTGTATGGGTACCATTAGTGTCTAAAAAGAGTTCAAAAAACCCATTCAAACGAGTCTTGGAATAGATAAGATGGGGTTTTTTAATTGCTGGTGTCAAAAGTGACCTCTCCACTCTCATAAGGCTCTTTCCACACACTTTTTGATAGCTTTTTGAATGGTCTGATGTGACACTCTGAGATCTCTTGCATGGGCCTCATGAACTTGTGGGGATTGGCCTGGGCTGTTTTCTTTAACTCCTCCGGCTCCAGTTTGGCCTTTTTTGACTGGGTCCTTCTTCCTTTCCAACATTTCGAACATCTCGAACCTTTTCACCTGTGAGCGACTGAAAATCCGTCGATCACGTTTAAGTGTCATTTTCTCGACTTCTACACTTCTAGAGCACTCAGATTAGTTTTATTTTGTAACTAATTGCTTTAATATATCAGATTATGAATTAATTTCAATATATCTACCTTCATTAATTATTGAATTATTAATCTTTATATTTCAATGTACCACCCTGTATATTTTGGCATCTAAAAGTCTGATGAATGAATTTTCATACATATGTACCTACGTTCATACAAGATGATAAAAAACTTGTTTCTCATAAGGTCAAAGTGTTCATAATATACTAAGTGTTTATGAGAAGGCATATATCATATTGAATGAACTATGTACAATGTTGAGCCTAGTTGAGATACTCCTTGTACATGTTGGACACTGCCTCGTGAGTCTGGAAGCCCAAAAGGAGGCAACAGTGTTATATGCATGTTTATTAAACTCTTTTTCAAAGACAGTAGTGCAAGGAGTTCGGATCTGGCGAGCTAGGAAGCCACATTCATCAAGTCTGGAGTTGTTGTTGTTTTTTTCTCTCAGAACGATCATGAGTCTTAGGGTCAAAATCCTTGGACATTAATTTTAATCTATAAATCATTGTTAATGTCTCGTTATTAAAGACAGATACATGGAATTGCTGTAGCTCATGGACTACACGCTAAGGAGAAGTTATTCTCTTGAATTCATTGTGTGTATGTTTGCGCCCAGGTGATTCCTAGAGAAAGAAATATACTTTATGCATATGGATTTCACCAAAAACAATCCTAGTTAAGATAGAGTAATTGTACTACTATAATGTTTACTTATACTTAATCAGTGCAACTCCATCTAACCTATTAAAGGAAAAAAAAAAAAAAACCGGTCATGTGTCTTCTTTATAGTAGTCCCAAACTATCAAACTTCTTGAAATCCTCGTCAAAATCGTAAACAGTTGATTTGGGCAGCTTTATAAGCTCCATTATCTCCTTGAGTGTACACTTAGCAAAAGTAATGGCCGCACGGTCTTTTTATTTGGAGAGTATTTAAGTGACAGATTTTGTATTTTTTCTTATAAAGTTTTTTCAGCTAAACATGATGGGAGGTTTACTTGTTCTGGATTTTTAAAAATCCCCCCTAGATACATTTAAAGAAGTGAAAAACGAGGAATGAATTAGGCTTTTTTCACAATACCGTGATCTCAGCGTTTAAGAGAGAAATGTCTGACATACCCAAGATTATCAGGAACAAGACTGTGAGAACAAGTGAGCTTGCAGGCCTGATGATAATTTATTTTTAGAAAAACAGAGGAAACGACGGTCTCTTGGCTGTGGAACTGGACAGTACCATATATATTATTAAGATACATAGAATTAAAATGTACTTGCGATGAGGATAGTGCATGACTAAAATATCCGTCAAAATCTGTCTAGAAACAATCGTTTAAGACTTGACCGAAAAAGAATGGGATCTTGGAACGAGTTTGATCACTTATACCATTAAAAGTTTATTTTTACTTAGTAAAAACTTACAGTATATAACATTTATCAATTTAGATATTTTGGAGAATTTTATATGAATGTCATGATGAATTGTATCTAAAGAACCTATGACATTTATATTTAAGCGTAAAAATATTTCTAAAGTTAATCACACCTTGTAGGTTCGTGTTATTGTAGAACTACATATTTTGAAGGGACCAAATCTTCCACATCATAAATGTTTAATCGTATCTGCAAAATAATCAAATTTATAAAATACGATAATGTATCATCAAAAAATTGATCTTTATGGGATTTCAATTCTCAAAAAAAACCTTCATAAGTATGGAATTGTGATGATGTTTCTCAGAGAATTTATAATATATCAGTAGAGTTTTACGAAATAAGATCTAAACTGGAGTAAGATTTGTACTAGCTGGTAATCTTAAGAATGTTTTTTTTTCTAAATATGGTATTATTATTGTAATTTAATTCTGGAAAAGAGAACATCTAAATATTAAGTAATAATTATAGTTTTTGTCCATAAACGATTGAGAGTAACACTAAGGATTTGTTGTGAATTTATAAGTATATGTTCTTGTTGTACTCAGAGCAGGATTTAAAATCGACATTGGAGTAATTCCTATATATATTCTTGATATATAACGGGTGTATTTATGTTTATTTCCTTTATCTCAAAGCTGTTCACAGGTAATCTAATAAAACGCCATGACGGCTATGCACTCTTATTCAAAAGATTCTTCAAATTTTTAGGATTACCATCTCATTTTTTAATTTCTTTTATTTTACATGCTTACTCGTCATATTTTATACAACTCTAACAATGAATATTTGATAGATTCTCTTTTATAACGAAAATTTATTTTTTACAAGTAGGTTTGATTTGATCGAAATTTACGAGTGAAAAACTATTTTGATTTGGTCATGTGAGACTGTGTATCTTAAACATGGCCAATTTGGGCAATGATATCTCCAAAGATTAACTTATATCTTCTCAACAGTGTAAATCTATGTATGGGCAGTGTCAATTGAGGAAAGTAATAAATTAAAGCATTTTCGCATTTATGTGATTATATTAAATTATTATTGAATGCATATGTTTTATGACTATAAAGACAAATGGCTAGCAGTCCTTGAAAGGGCTTTACATTCATAAAGATACAAACTGCATAAAATAACTTAAACGACCAACAAGTCCACATTAGATCGTAAATCAATCAGTTGCACATTACAAAAATTATTCTTTAATGATATATAAAAATTCTTTTGTAATTTGTAAGTGTTATTTGAATACCTGATGTGTACCATTGGTGAGTTATTTCAGGGATTTGACTTTGCTTCGTTAGATCCAAGTATATCTGTATATAGGACTTAATGCACTTGCCTCTTTATTTATGGCACAAAAGGAAATGTGAAAAGGTGCATTTATAAATGAAATATGTAGTTATATATTTAGTTTAGTGCAAGTACCGATATATTTTAATTACTTAATGTCTTTAGCTATATAAACCCTTAATGTCCCAAATCAATAATAAATTATAATCAGCTGAGTAATTACCTTTAATGAGCAATTAAAAATTATTTAGAGTCTAATATAGTTTTGTTTTGAATAAGCTATGTATTTATAATGATGTCTGGAAAAAATGGGATATTCATTTTCAGTCGTTAAGAAAGCACAATATTTTATGGACACTTTAAGAGAATCCTGCGATGTAACAAAACAATTATATGATCAGCTATATTTTGCTTCTGCAGTGACAAATCTACTATCAAGGTTAATAGAAACACAAGGTTATACCATAACGCGTGTATGGCTGATGTTTGACTTCCAGCACGCTTTTTAATATTGACGTCATAGTGTATGAGTGGTTGCGTGTTTTGTCAAAGTCTGTCTTTCCTGCTAAACTGTTTGTACGATACACCAAAGTGAAAATTTTACCAATAGTAACGTTATAAACTATCAGTGGTTGCGTGTTTTGTCAAAATATGTCTATCTTGCCCCGCAGTTGGTATAATACATCAAATTGAAAAATCTAGCAATGTGGATTGCATGATGGTCTAACCTTATACTTCTATTAACCTTGCTTTCTACTATCTTTTATTATCTCTACGCACTGTGTTACCTTGCTAACACAAAAATACCTAATATATTTTGCTTTCAGCTGTCGATTCCCTTGTCTCACTTGATTCGTCATAGCTATTTGATATTATATGTATAGATACACTTTAAATATAATTTTACATAGCAGTATCGAATAAAATACTATGTAGAATTCCAATGTATATACAGTTGACCCCAAAACTATTCGTTCCCTCACAAAAATGCCAAGAAAACATAATTAGATGTCCATGTTGGATCTACAAATCCATTTAGAATATCCCTAGTCAGTCAAAAACTACTCTTAACTCAAAAAATATAATAATTTATTAATTTTTGAACTAAATTAACAAACCCTAAAAGGTCCCTAATATTTTCTTGCCCTTACGCCCTGCTTTTGGCAAAATTGGTCATTTCATAGAAATATGTAATTGTCTTTTAAATCAAAAAGCATCAACTTGAGTCATTATCATTTTTGGCGTTTCATAAGTATTCATACCCAAAGAGCAAAATGACTTTTTACTTTGTGACATGGTCTCTGGCTTTCTTCAAATATTGAATACGTTTGCAATAAGACCTTACCAAATTAAAATTTAAATATTGAGTCCAGCAAGAAATAATCCTATTGGATTTATTTTATGATAAAATGACTGGTGCCTTGACGACGAGCTACCTACCCGTATTATAGGATAACAGATGCTGATAAAAAAATACAAGATGAATGAAATGAGGTCTAGTTTGAAGATCCGTTGTTCTTCCTATTGATAAATTGAGCCCCAGCAAGGATATTCAAACTCCCAGCTGTTCAATTGAGGAAACTGTGGGAATATTGGGAATTATATGGGATACAAAAGGTGTTTCTTATTTAAACTGGACATTCCTAAAAAGTATGTGTGTTCTTCCAGTTATCAATTGAGAAGTTTCAATCTTCAAAAGAGGATTGACCTCTATAATTTCCTATTTGGTCCTTATATAATCATATATAATTACATAATACACATTCCATGTCATTAAAAAATGCATTTTGCATGAAACTATAAGGAGGAAGCTAGTAAAATCTGCAACAACTTCCTGAAAATATTGGAGCTGCTTATGTCATGGAAGAAAATAATCATGGGCTAAATTTCTAAAGTCAAAGATAGAAAACTATTTCATTAGCAATTTCAAATATCTACAGGATGTATATTCTTCAATACTCCTTGTAAGGACTGTGGAGAATTATTTAACGCAGTAATTCGTGTTTTTGTGGACTTCCCTGCAAAACATATACGGAAAAAATTCATATTACTTAACATAGGACGAATAAGTGATAAATTCGTGACACCTATGCTTTTATTCAGGCTCACTTCTAATATTTCGAGCCTTCCTACAAGAATTCGGGCAGAAGGTGACCCTATCTTAAATAAAGAATTTGGAGCTATTCCGATTTTAATCGATATACTCTGTTTTCATCCTAAAAACTCCAGATTCTTCTGATCGAAATTAAGAAGTACACGGGGGATCTGATATGTTACTACCCATCTTGTTCGAAAGATAACAACTGGTCTCTTTACCGTCGAATAGACATCCATAGACAATATAAAATTTTTTGTTTATTCAATGTTTAATGGTTGTTCTTTTTGTCTCAATCTTATTTTTTTTAGTCGTATGAAGCTATGTTTCTTATACTTCTTATTTTAATAACTTTTATTTCATTGTTTTCTACTAGATCCTTTGACTTATCTTATTGAAGATTTTTATAAAATGTGATAAACTACTAAGGAGTATTTTTATTATCTTTTTACTAACTGTGCTATTTGAACAGTTGTATTATTGACTTTTGTTTAGGGAGTTAATTGTAAACTAAAATGTATACTTATATATGTATGTAACCTCTGTAAACCATTAAAGTAGTTTTATTCAAAAAAAAAAAATCATAATATACTAGGTGGGTCAATAAGTCTCGATGCAGATATATAGATGACACTACTAATACAAAATGCATATTATTTCTGAAAAAAACCATCCTTCGTAAGTAATGTGTCAAAATTTCAAGATAATATGATCATTTGTTTACAAATTGCACTGCTTTAAGTGACTCTACTTTTTTTATTTCGAGAAATATGGAAAAAAACTGAATTTTGTGTTTTGATTAAGCATTACTTTTGATGGGAAAAAATACCATCACAGCAAAAACTTGGTTTGATAAGTGTTATTTGGACTCTGTTCCATCGAAAACAACAGTGGAACCATTGGTTTGCCGACTTTAAACTTGGCTGAACAAGCACCAGTGATGCTGAACGCTCTTGACGTCCAAATAAGATGATTTTAATGGAAAACATCAAAAAAGTCCACAAACTGATTTTGGCAAACCGTAAAATGAAGTTGAATGATATAGCTGACATCTTAAAAGTATCAGAAGGCAGTATCTTTAACCATTTTACATGAACATTTGTCCATGAGAAAACTGATTTCCAAATGAGTACCACGTTTGCTCACAGTGAATCAAAAGCAACAAAGTGTCGATGATTCTGAGAGCTGTTTTACCGGAATAAAGAGGATTTTTTTATGCTTTATGTGACAATGGATAAAATCTGGATCTACTACTACACACCAGAGTCAAATTGATCGTCAGCCAAGTGGACAGCATCTAAAGAAAGCGGTCCAAAACGAGCAAAAACGAATAGGTCAGCTAGTAATGTTTTGGCCTCTGTATTTCGGGATACTCAAGGTATTTTGTTCATCGACTACCTTGAGAAAGGACGAATTATTAATAGCTAAAATTATATTGCATTATTAGTGCGTTTGAAGGAAGAAATTGTGGAAAAACGGCTCCAAATGAAGAAGAAAAAAGTGATGTTTCATCAAGACAATGCACCGTGTCAAAAGTCTCTAAAAACAATGGCAAAAATACACGAATTGCGCTTCGAATTGCCGTAAAACACAAGGTATTCTCCAGTTCTGGTCCCCAGCGACTACTGGCTCTTCTCAGAACTCCAAAAATGCTTGCAGAAAAAAAAAATATGGGTCGAAAGATGAGGTGATTGCCGAAACTGAACCATATATTGAGGGACTTCACAAATCGTACTATAAAAAAGACATCGACATGTTAGAGAAGTGGTGGACTTATTATATCGCTCTTGAAGGAAACTATCTTGAAAACTAAGTTCGAATTTTGAAAAATAAACTTTGTTTTATTTGTCAGCCTAAGATCTTATGGACCATCACCAACATTTTATTCTGGCCGAAAACAATGTGGCATCCATACTGGCCAGATGCCAACCCTCTCTACTCTTCCTTTTGGCTGCATGTCAAGTCTAAAGCTTACTGAACAAGGGCACCCAATCTTGAAGCTCTCAAGGCTTCCGATGATGAGCATGGGAACACATTGAGCCGCAATTACATTATTACCTCCTTTCAGAGCTTCCGCCTGCGCATTGGAGCCATAATTAAAGTCGATTGAGAATATATTTAAGATTCGAAATGGCAACAGCTCATGTCTCAATATCCGTACAAAGTTTAATTAATTCAGCTCCCTTGGTTTTCAAAATAAAACAGATTAAAATTCCAGATTTAAAGTGTCTAGTTTTAGATTACGCACCCTGTACGTAAATACAAATATGGTTTGTTTTATAAAGGTGACGATAAATAGTGCGTCCTTAGAACTTACTTATGGAATTGATCAACTTTGAAAATCTTCTTGTCTGAGAAAATGTATCATAATTGACCCGTTTCCCTTGATCCATCTGATGATTTTCTTGTACCTCTTGAGCCTCCCAGCTTTAATGCCCACTGTCAGAAGGTGGTGTGGGAAAGAAACTAAACCCAGGTTTTCTTATGTAAAAAGGAGGGTGGAAACAGATTATCAAAAAATAATCCCTAAACCTTTTAATTGTAATAAGAAAATAAACATTAATTAACAGTCCACGTTCTGCTGCCCTACCCTGTACACTCTTCATAAAATAAAAAAAATCATTATGGACAAAAAGCAAGTACCTTCTATAATTAATTACTAAACATTACATTTCTTTCATCTTTGTATGTACCAATTCTACTAATCAAGGCCTTGAACTTTTATGAATAAACTGTGAGAAAACGGGAAATAACATTTATTTATTTTCTATTCTGAGCCATTCAAAATGCCAACGAAAGGATTTTATTGTGTATGATGAGATCATAAATTATTTAGAATTGTTTTCCTACGAAAAACCAAATAACGCATTAAGGTATCTTTTATTAGTGTTCAAAGTGTAATATTAGGTGTAGTAAAAATACAGTGCTTAAATGACAGTGGAATTAATTGGTTTCCTTTATTTTATCCACATTTTTGACAATGCACCTTACATAACGTGATGTATATTTGACATCAAAATTACTTGAACAAAATCCACAAATCCAAAATTGTATGTGATTGGCTGTTATAGTATCAGACTCATAAACACTATTCACATTATCAGTTGTCTGGCTTGCGTTTTCTCCTTCATCGGGCTACCTTTCCAACACAAAAAATACCCTATTTATTTGATCGTCAGCTGTATATTCCCTCCTCTGACTTGATACATCATGGGTAATTCATAATTTATTCTTTTTGATAAATAAACAATGTAATAAGTTATAATATAGTTATGCTCTGTTTCCAAAAGGACATGATTACAATTTCTTGTCGATCCCTCGTCGTATTTATATAAATATATTGGACATCTTATTATTTCTGTAAATAAAGTTTGGCTATTATATAGAAATACTAGTGTATAGACAATGATCCTCGGTAATTTTAAAATGATCCATTTGACCTAAGACTTCTTTTCAGACTTTTTCAATGGACCTTAATTTAGTTTATTCGTCATAAATGAGTTGTTTACCTTGCCTTTGAGTATTGATAATTTTCATTTTAAAAAGTCTATACACCTTTTATCTAATCGAAATCTCAGAGCAAAATAACCTTGTATGTAGTTTAAATTGTTATAATATTATACATTTAATTCATGAATTTATGAAAAGGAAGTTTTTATCTATCTAGATCCTACAAAAAAACAAAAATAATTCCGGTTGGCCTCATATAAAATTGAGTGGGTTTTATAACTGAGTGCATGGAGCAGCATTTTTTTTTGGATGTACTTTCATGATTTAAAAATTCTTTGTTGCAGCTACTGTTTGGATATTAAGTAGTTATGTAAAAATATTAAGTTGCCACAATAATAATGAAAAAAATCGGTAGATTAAAACGGGGTAGACGTCAGTACTTCACGTTAAAATATGCTCTAGTCTCCAGTATTTGTAAAGCTTCAAATTGAATTAATAGTTTCAAAATAACTAAATTCACAATTTGGCAATAAATTCATTGATTTCTTTTTTGAGGTAAATTAATCTTAATCCAGTCACTCATTTATTCTCATATATTTAAAAAAAAAACATTATAACATGTAAAACATGTTGCCAAAGTTTCATATTCATAATATTTGGGTAATTTTGTTTATTATTGATCATGTACTTTAAGATTTCTTAAAATCAAAGTTGAGGTCATACAAAATTTAAATATTCTAATTTGGACTTCACCTTTGAAATCCTCATACTTCAAAATAGTTAAAAACTATATTTGAAAGAGGTTTGCTCTTTTGGATCAAATAATATACAAGAAAAAGTAGCGTCCGGTAAAAATACATTAAAGTGACGTTGAAATTTTTTGGTCTGAGACGAGTATCTATATCTCCGAAAGGACTCAGAATTATTAGCTGAAATTTGGCACCCTTAATTTACTCATAAATTTGAGCTTGTGTGCCAAAAATCATCAAAATTTGAGGGGGTCGGGTGTCATTCCCTCGTTGATTTTACATGGTATGCCCTAGCTATGAAATTATTTATAATTATTCACTACCTAAAAGAATCATTTATTCAAAACATTGATTAGAAGAAAAGATCCAGAAGCATTTACGGTTGATAACACAATACAGTGTATATTTTTGTTAGTGAGGTAACTCCATGTTGGGGTGTATGAAATGTTGTTTTCTGCAACATTATTTGAAGAAGGTTAGGTATTTGGGGCTACAATGACATCATCTACTATGCAGGTAAATTTAAGTGAGAACTGGTTTTCTCATAGCATAATTCATGGAAGTCGCATAGTTAGATATAAAGTAATTCATGTTACTCTTCGACATTTGCAGACAATAGGTTGATTTTTGTTGGAGCAACGGGAAAAGTACAACTATACCTTATTGGCCCATGGACCCTTTTCTATTGTCTGTAACGTTGCAGATCGATTTTGTGGAGCATAATTTTTATAGTTCTACTTTGCCTTCTTGCAGGATTCTCCAACAAAATTCAACCTACAGACTCATTGACAAACGATACCGACGATTAGGAAGGTTCGATATAGCAACGAGGCATAGTTCTACTTTGCCCGTTGCTTCAACAAAAATTAACCTATTATCCCTTTATAAATGCAGTATACAATAATATTATTCGATTTGACACTATTATTGTTAAGTTTCCAGACGTTATAAATTATATCACATTTCTTCCACCACTTATGTTGACATTCAACCTTTCCATCATGATGTGACACTTTGTTATGTGGACGAGGAAGAGCAAGTGATGGTTCATAATTTTTTGCAAAAAAGGATGCAATTGTAAATAAGGCCCTCAATAATTCTGTGAAAAGAGAGGTCCCTGCTCTAAGTGGGCTTCTCCCCAATAAGCTGCATTTTGTAGGGGCCAGTCCTTATAAATGGAGATAATTTCAAAAGATTCTCTTGAAATGTATGTTCTCGGACATTTCTCTTAAAGAAGACGACAGGGTGAGTCTCTTTATTGAATGGAAGTGTCTCAAGCATGTATGCCAAATCACTTTTTCTTTCTTGATGGGAATGTTGAAAAGTACACATGGTAGTCTACATACTCATTATCTCGAAAAAGGCCTTACTTTGAGGACACATAGATCTATTAATAACCCATCAAGCAACCTTTGCAATGGATCTACTCATGAGTGACGGAAAGTTATTAAGATATTTCTTGAAAACCTCATGAATGGCTATGGCGTTTTTATTCCTGGAAGGTTACCTTCTCATTCGGACTTCAAGGCTGTTCGTTTTTCAAGTCATTGGAGTAAATATACCATGTACCAGAAATATGTTCAATCATACCAAGATTTTGGTTCTGACAGACATTTTTGTAAAACTACATTTATAAAGCATTGGAAGACTGAATATTCCCAATAAAGAATTATGTGATGTTTGTCATATATGGTACAATCATTCGGAAACTTTAGCTTTATTTTAGGGAGTTTATCTTAACAAAATCCTTAAGACTATTTGACAATAAACATAGATAGTTAAATTAAAAATATTTAAAATATGTTCAACTGGAGAAAAAGACTAAAACACTCGAGCCAAAAATTGTAAATACAATAGGGAATATGTTCAATTGTTGACAATGGAATTTGGGGGCTAAGTTCATTCCATATTCATTTATTCAAAGAGTAAGACTCATTTTCTATCTTTATATAAAATCAATTTATTTGCTGTTGAGGATGAAGGAACAGCGAAATCTCACATATACATGTTTCATGAAGCAGAGTAAGTAAAGCTATAAATTATAATTTAAAAAAAAATATTTATATATTCATACTTTCCCCATGCTTATTAAACTAAAGTTACAAGAAAGGTTATAATTGTACTACAAAACTTTTATACCATGAAATATTGCATTATAGTTTTGCTCCATGACTTGAAATTCAATGAGACAACTGTGAATGGGTGACTTTTTTGAAAAATATTTTTAATTGCCATCTATTTTTCATTTTTTTCGGAGGTCCAAACAATATTTTCATTATTATGGACATTTTAAAAACCATTGTTTTCTACATCAAGATTTCTTTCTACTGCAATCTTTAGCTTCCCCTAAATATGTTTCATATGTAAAACTATAGGTTCTAGGCAAAGAGTGGGCACTCAAGGCAGTAGTTCTTAATTATGATTGGTTCAAAATTAGAAGCTGCTACATGTTCCCTCAGCTAGGGCACACAGCCAGTGTGTGTGTGTGTGTGGGGGGGGAATGAAGGAGTGAGTCTCCCCTAGTGAAAAGAGAAGCATAAGGGAGACTACGTTAAGAGCATATTCTTACCTGTGTTTTAGATTGAATTGTTCATCTTTCCCTTTACCGCTCTTACCCTTGAGTCCTTTACTTAAGACAATCCTCCTACCTTAAGCTTGTTTTCAACCTGGAGTTCTTTTCCTACTCTAAGCTCACCTCCTACCTCAAGTATAATTTCCTAACTTAACTCAACCACCCATACAACCCTAAGTCATTTTCCTACCTCAAACTCTACTGTTACCATAAGTATGTTTCCTGTCTCAAGCTCCCTTCCAACCACATATTCGTTTATTACCTCGAGCCCTCACTCAAACTTAAATCTGTTTCTTACCTTTATCCCCTCCCGTATTTCTAATCCGTTTCCTACCTCAAGCCCTACTCTATCAAATCAGCCTCTTTCTTCAAGTCCTCTTCTAGATATTTTCATTGAAGAAACGCTCACTTTATTATTAAATCCTAGGATTGACTCGTGAAGATAATAGAATTACATTATCAAAAATTATTGTAAATTGAAGTAAAAAAAAAAAATTGAAATTTGGTTCTTATTTTGAATCATGTTTAATATGACTTGTATGTTGACGCACCACAAATGATAAATAAAAGAAAATCAGAAATACCATTTTTTTGGTATTATTTTGGTGTGAGTATTAAATTTTTGCAATGTTTAAGTAGATATAACGGGGCATTTGTGGGGATAATCAATTAATTTAATAAAATACATGGAAGATCATTAGTTGAAGAATACAAATTCATCACATACTTATTTTGAGAAAAAATCCTTCGTTCTGCGTCATTTAGTGTTGACGCACCACATATGTACATATAAAAATACAAATGAATTTATTGCAACTGATGATTGAAATGATTTGATTAGTTATTAGTTAAATTTATTTCAAGCATTCAAAGTAATTTTATGATCAATTAAGTTTAAAATATTTGATTGATATACCATAGCATTTTCAATGTTTCGAATACTTTAGTTTTGATAAACAATTTATTCATATATTTAATAAAAAGACTCAAAAGCTAAGACTCGATTTATTAATAATAAGTTTTCTCACGCTCATTCCTATTTGTTCACTAATGATAACTTTATGGAACAACTCAATTCGAGTAAGAACTATTAACAAAAAAAATTATAAAAATTATATTCTTCTACAAATTTGAGGGTTGATTGAGGCTATCCATTATATCTAATAGATACTAAACTCAGGAAAATCCTTTTTTCAAATAAATTCAAATAAATAATTATATGAAACCGGAATTTGTGAGAATAGACTTGAGAATCAACTCATGACTTGATACCATGTCTTTTTGATTTTATGTGGAATTGTAATATAGGGACTTTCTCCTACCAAGTGATGAAAATCGTGTGTATAATGGGGATGTAAAAAAACCCCAAAATCAACATCATCTATTCTTTTATGCACACACAAGAATGGTCAATCAGATTTTGAATATAATTGAATTTATTTTGGAAATGAAGTTCCCTGCTCAAGAATGGAATAATAACGACAACTGCTAAGGAAAAGAAAGTCCATTCTTCAGATTACCAATTCCAAAAAATAAAATAAAAAAAATACATAAATAAATAGGGCAGCTAAAAAATTATCACGATTTACATCACTACTCCTAAATCTACCTTGTTAGAGTAATTTATTTATATTAGAGAATCCTAATCCAGATATTTTTTGTACATTTATCAAGTAATTAATTTGTATTATAATATATATATTCAAACTAAGTCTGGTACGCTAGGGGGTTGTTGTACTGTGGTTCGATTCGTACGTTTTTACCCTCGGTGCGGTATGTATATAATCACATATTAAATATTTTGATATTATACAATTTTGGCTATTTCTTTTTTATCATTCTTTATTTGGTTTAAATATTTACTACATAACATACATATATAAATAAACGTTGGTTATTATTTTTTACAAAATTGATCTTGTATTTTGCGTCTGAAACATTTATTACGCTTTAAATATTGATATGATACCTACAAGTCTGAATCAAAAGAAATAAAACATTATCTGAAAGAAATAGAAAGACAGATATTGACTTACAAAATGATAAAACTTATCCAAGTTGACGAAAACACAGCGGCCTGATGGAGGATAATTAAGATAAATTTACCAATGTTTACATGTTAGATTTACGATACTTTGCAAATACAGATACATTTGTGTCAAGCCAAATAATTTTTTTGACAACTGCCGATATTCTGACTTTTAATTGGTCTTGTTTATTAACGTGAAATGTGTACAAGTTCGTCATTTTGACAAATTTTTTATCAATTAATAATTAATAGTATTATATCACTTATGTACAGGGTGAATCAAACTAACTTCTTTTTTTATAATTTGTGGGACTTGGTGTGTAGTTGAAGTGGAGGAGTGTACGGGGTCTCATTTTAAAGAGGCAGGCGTAAATTTTTCTTGGGAATGCAGTCATTTAATTTCAGTCATTTCAATGTGTCGGGAAGCGTCAATAGAAAAAACATGGGCTACTGGTCTCATATCAATCCGTCAGAATTACATCAAAGGCCGTTGCATTCACCAAAGGTTACTATGTGGTGTGCAATTTCCTCCACTGGAATTATTGCCTCCAGGTTTTTTGGTTACAGTAAATTCAGACCGTCATGTTCAGATGCTACTTTATTTCTTGTCCCACAAATTGAAGAATTAGACCTAGGGGAGATTTGGGTTAAGCAGGACGGAGCAATAGTGCACACTTCAAGGGCTTCAATAAATGATTTGCGAGAACACTTTCCAGGGCGTCTGATTTCAAGAAGGGGTGATTTGTAATGGCAAGCCCGTTCACTGGATTTAACTCCCTGTGATTTTTATTTGTGGGGTGTCTTGAAATCTAAAGTGTATGTCAACCGCCCAAGAAGCCTGGCAGATTTGAATATCGATATCAGAGAAGAAGTGACTAATATATCCGCCGATACGCTAGTGAGGGTCATAGAAAGTACCAGAAAATGGTTTGTCGAGTGGTAGGTTTCTGGAGGACGCCATTTAACTGGTGTGATCTTTAAAACTATGTAAAACAAAACTTTCAAGATTTACTTTCATTATTAAACAAAAATAAAAACATTCTGAATTACACAGCTTGTTTTATTGGCCTTTGAAAAAAAGGATGTTAGTTTGACTCCCCCTGTATATTTTATATCAACCTTTGTTTTTTAGAGAAGTTAAGTATATTTAAAAATAATTTATTTGTACAGAAAATAAATTATTAAAAGACATAATATCAAAAAACTTGAAAACTAAATTAATTCTATTAAAAAACATTTTTCTATTATACAGTACCGAACCACGTATCGTGAAGGGTGTACCGCGGTTCGTACTTAACCATGGGGTTACCGTACCTTCCCTGCCCTAATTCCATTTTTATGTAGGAGAACAGGTCAGCAGGGTCTGATGATACAATAAAAGAAGTATATAAATAAATTGTACATTATGCTGGGTTGGAAGTCCTGTGGATTCGTCGAGTTACCTATGTATTGCTAGAAACGGCTTTGCTTATTTTGGTAAAATGATACATTTATTTCAAGCATTTCCAGAGGTTTTCCCAACAACTAAAAAACACTCATTTTAATTCTAGTAAATTATGGCAGAGTCAATTTTGATATATTTTAATCTAAATTTTGTTAATTTTGATCCTGTTTTGGGGCCCCTTTGCTAAATAGGCAACGCAATATCCACGCTTTGTTGTGTATTAATAGCCATAGTGTGTTGTGTCTATGTACATAGGTATATACACTCCTGTCATAGAATGGTGTACCATTAACCAAACAAATATTCGTTCTATTTCGTTATCTAAAAGCCAGAAATGATTGAAATTCCAATCTCTTAGTCTTTTAAATGCAAAAAAATCATTGCATATTTTGAGTAGTTTTATTAATATAAGTATTAAAATAAATACTTTTATTTTCTATTAGTGTATATGTGTATATCATATCTTAGTTATGTATAAAGTCATTATATTTTTGTCATATACTTCTTTTATATTAATGATATGTACAATTTTACAGTTTAAGACGAAGAATAAAAAAACAAACAATGTTTTTCATTTAACATCATTATGTAGGGTGCTGTTTTTTACCGAGTGTCGATTTGTCTGCTATTGTCCCTCATTAGTGACCAACTAGAATAAGAATGTTTGATACAATTTTATATGTATAAGCGAGGAATATGAAATACTTAAATAATTCAAAATGTAGTTCAACAGTTGTGGAGAATGACCTGATTTCCCACAGTCATATCATATGACTAGAATTGATATGTTTATAAGGAAATAAGGTGGAGCGAGGCATATTGTACTACTGAATTAATACATTTGTTAATATCAGCTGCACAATGGACAACGCGCTAGGGAAAAATTATGCTCTTGAAAAAAAAAGTATATATATATATCCGCTCCATGTTATATGATTATTATTAGACATTTTTAAAACAATTTATACCGGGGATAGAGTAAAATCCTTTGTTCTGAGGAAAAGTCACAACGACAACTACCTATGAAATAATGAGTACTACACATAGACTACTGGCATTTCCATCCGGACTGCCTATAATATCAAGAAGTCCATTACTGCCTCATACAGCCAAGAAAAACAACAATTTCTAAAGCAATAATATGGTTGACTTCTGGCCTGCCTCCATATGAACTTCCTCTGGCCCAGACCCCGACCCTCTGGACTTTGCAGTTTGGGGCGTATTGTAGAATAATGTCAGACCCATCCATATTTGTATTCTCTCCAAGCTGCTATCATGAAAGCGTGGTATACCGTGGACAAGACCTTAATCGTCAAGAGCAGCCAATCTGTTCGCCGGTGTTTCGAAGCTAATATTAATGGTGAAGGAGGAAATATTGAATGTACAATCTAGCTAATTGTAGTATTTCAACATATCACAAATAGGTTATGAGCTGTCTTTCCTTGATTCTATAAAAATCACGTTTTTTCTTCATATAGTCATGCTAAGTTTCGGGTGCACACTCTCTATATTAAAAACATTGTACATATCCTACAAAAAATATTCATAGTTCCATTAAAATGTAACTAGCTGGCGCGACCAGCAAGGCCATGCTGGCGGTGGCCTTATAACTAGCTCCGACAAAATAATAACTTTAAATTTGACCCATTGTTTCTTATAGACTAGTCTTGACCGATTTTTTCTATGAAACCGGTATAGATAGAACTTTTTTGAAGAACCAAATTAGTTTGATCCAACAAAAATCATAGCAGTATAGAATTTCTGTTAGTTGGACTCCAACAAGTTTAAGGGAAACCAATCTTACATAATGAAATTAATTTATTCTTAATTAGTATACTACACATACTGTTTCTCTTTCTATCTCAATATATTCTTCTTCTTTTTTTGTTGTTGTTGTTGATGTCGTCATCTACCTTATTTCTTCCTCTCATTTTAAATATATTTTGGCTTTTATTTTGAAGCAATATCATTAAAGGGATCCTTACAGCTTTAATTGCAAAGATAAATACTTAGTTTTTGAATATCTCAAGTTCACAATTTTAGAAGACATAAACCTATCTAAAAAAGTATAACCATGTTTTTTAAGAAAGTGAGAATACAACCTTTTTGAAGACATCAAAGAATCAATTATAAAAAGTTTTTGTTTACTTCATAAAATAATAGTTATTGTCTTTTTTTATTAACAACAAGAAAAAGACTCGAAAAACTGAAATTTATATAATGTCATATATTTACTATTAGTATATTTTTGATACAAAATATTTTTTGCTTCAGTTTGCATAAACAGGGTTACATAAAAACAAATGTTCTATGTACAAATAAAAGTGAATAAGTTTTTGCTATATACGCAAAAATAACAAATTAGAAGCAAAAAGAGTGTAGATTGCTCTAGTTATGGGAAGTGGGATTGGACACGACTGGAATGAACCGGACTAGACTGTGTCTCTAAATGAGGACCGAAACTAATTATGAGGCCTTTTTTTTTTGTTTTGTTTGTCATGTGAACAAACAAAGATTTTCCCTTAAATTATATAATAGCGGTAGTACTTGGCATTACCTGCAGTTATTAGGCGTCGGCGAAACAGTGCCCTTGTTATGCATGCACACGCTTGCAATGTTTCTTAAATACAATAAAAAATATTTATATGATTTACATGTACTATATATAGTGCACCCCGTATACACGCTCGATACTATATGCACACACCTGCAATAGTAATAGTTGATAAATACGACTGCATTCTCATGTCTTTGTTCAAAATACGTTTATAATATTCAATACATCATGGAACACCAAATAAATGCACCAGGTGACTTGTTTTCATGTATTCATACACACACACATACATTCATACATACAAACTTTGCTTTATTAGTATAGAAGATAAGCCACAAATTTGATTATAAATTTTTAAAACTTTTTAACTTTTATTATTAGTGTTCAAAGTTTTATGGTTAATTGTTAAAATCAATTTGTTTATTAATTAATTGTAAAAGCCTATTTCCAGCTAGAAACCAAGAGAGGTCAATAAATGCAGAACAAACAAACACAATTCATGCTTTTTTAATTGAAATTATTATTTTATATGTGCAAAACAAATAAATAAAGGAGGACAGACAATGTAAAAAACATTAACATCAGAAAGTTCTGAAATTCATATGTTCATTATTAAATTATTGATGGATATTGCTAACCAGAAACCAAAATAGATTAAAATCTTCAATCGAAGACATGATTCATGTCTTATTTTTTTAATTTACATGTCTCAGGACTCTTATAGTTTATCAATAAAAACCTTCAAGGATGTATAAATTCTGAATACTATTCATAAAAACTTACAAATTCACAATACAAAAAGAAATTGCGTGCCTTAGTAATATAAAATAATTAAAAAAATATAGACTAAATACTTCTAAAGTAAGTTTTAGACGTTGGCAAAAGCAATTATTTAATAACTTACTTGCGTGACCAGTTACAAATTCTGTAGTTTTATGTCAAAATGACTTTTCCAGAGTTGAAGAAGATATACAATTAGATGTTCCTGTCTAGTATTAAATGCTTAAAATCATTTATAATATAAAAAATTAATTAAATTATTTATTCAACAGTATGGATGAACTAGGGAGTTTATAATTCATTTTCTTGGTATATTTTATACATATCTACATAGAGGCTAGAACATGATACACATGTTGAAAAGAAAAAAAAAAAATATGATGATATTTTTTGATGGCATTCACTTAGAGAAACGCTGATCTAGACAACAATAGTAGTTTTTATTTTTACTAATTTTTTATAAATAGTTTATCATTCATAATCACAGTTTCTTGAAAAAAAATGAATATATATATAAAACATTTTATGAATTTTGGTCGTTTCCTGATTGCTTGTTCTGGAATTTAAAAAATAAGTTTTTTTTTGAACCAGTCTAATGTATTTATAACAAACTTGAGCAAAAAAAAAAAAAAAAAAGGAAAAAATCCCAATCAGTTTTTATTTTATTTAATATCTACATACAGCCCTACATTTCACAGAAATACTTGAATCATTTATATGATTTGTATTTAAATTTGTGAGTTGAGCTAAGATTTTTCATCAATATAAGCTATATGTAGTTTAGAACCTTGATTTGATTTAATGGACTTTTATTTGGCCCCAATATGGTTTTAGAATGAAATCTATCAATTTATCATTTTTTTATTATGAAAACCCATTTCACAAACTTTAAGTGAAATTTGGAGTGTCTCCAAAGGCTAAAAAATAAGATTTTTGTGATAGAAATTGACCATAGTTTGTTGAAGAACACTTATATTATCCTCATTCAATTTTGATAGAAATAATTCTAGTTGCTTTTGTGTTGACGCGCCACATATTTAAAAAAATAACTTAATTGATTCTTTGAATTATTAATGTTCCACTATCTGTACTTTTGAACCCTTGTCCGTTTGACAATTTTTCCTACTATTGTTTGTCTTTCGACTTTTATAAATCCCCACTACTAAACAATTAGTATGAATATCACTTCCAATAAAAATCCATATCCTTTGTAACCGAACTCTAAATATTAAAAAAGTAATCTTGAAAAAAGAACATTATGCATATTTTTTGGTGGGATCCACTTTTTAGAAATGCTGATCTAGACCACAATACTAGTTTTTATTCTTACAAAATTTGGTTATTGTTTGCTCCTCAAAGATGGCTAACTTTCAAAATGATGACATCAAATAAAATCACTCAACGTATCTTTTACCAGAAGAGGCGTGAATGCATACATAAATATCACATAATAGCTTCCATGTACATCAAGAGGAAGAGCATGTTCCAGTAATGTGGAATTTCGGATTACAGAAAATATTTTTTCCCTGCATACAGTTGCTTTTCGTTATACATCAGTTAAAGTCATATAATATTAATTGCTATGTAAATATACACACTTTTCAACTTTCCAAAATGGTTCATCGCATCATCAAAATGCGGTATTCAAAAATAAACCAAACCACGAGAGGTTTTACGTATAATAAAATAAATTCATGTAAACAACAATTTCTAATTTTTATTCATATATCTACCAGAGGTAGTGAAACTTGTATGTAGACTATTTGCCATTATTACATGTTAGTCTAAGTACACTGATACGCATAAGGGAATCTCTCTAAATGCATATATCTGTATTTACAGGGCTTTGTATATAAATTGGGAATGTTCCAAATTGCTTTATTTTGTCTCCCACTTTGTATTTACTGCAAAAAGTTATTTATAGAGGACTGCCTGAATAATTTCTTTCATAATATACTTTGCTGAGAGAGAAGGCCACGTCTTTATGAACTGATCGCTGTCCAAAGCTTTTGAACTACTTGAAGCACAAGATGGCCTCAAAAGTTACTGTGCACGTCGATGAGAAAAAGTTTATGGTGGACGCAGAAATTAATTGGGAAAATGGAGGAGTCATCACATGGTATCCAACAAAAGTCCCACCCGTTTTGAAGTCTAAGGGTCTGCCAGTAGGTAATTCTCGAGGGATCATATACTTAAAATACTCTAAGGAAAGAGGCAACAGGTATATCGTTTGGGATCAAAATATCACCTTGAATACTGAGTCGTAGAGATATGAAAATAATCGAAATCCTTGTGAGTGTACATTTAAGAAAAAAGTATATGTGGTAAGCAACAAAATATGAATGCTCTAAATAATTAATTATTTCTTCCTACTTTGAGAAGTATTAGCAAGAAAGGAGGAGTTTAAGTAATAGGTATTGTGTATATAGGACCAAGTACTGCAGTATAGTCTGGTCTGGTCCAGTACCATTTGTCGGTCCTTAGCGATGGTAAAATAGATCCTTTTTGACGTCACTGAGGGTGTTTTTAATTTTTGTAATTATTCTGTTTTATAATAGAATAGGTTGCGGTACCATAACTTCTTTTTTCTAGAATGCAATTAAACAAGTTTGATTCCTCCCTTTTTTTTATTTTTGCTTCATAATGATGGTACACATACAAAGTATGTCTTCACACAATTTTGAAAATCATGTCAAATGGGTGACGTCCCTCATTGTCCATACACTGAATGAACCGATTTCTGGGGTTTGGCATGACTCATGCTAGTGCATATTAGCAAATTCTTTTGAATGTTGGCCTTCAAGTCTTCTATGCTCCTTGGAGGGTTAAAATTAGCATTGAAGATGGAATTAATAGAAATCCCAAATAGTAAGCCAAAATATAATGTGTTCGTATTATATTTCATTATAATGAAAACATGAATAATTTTTGCAAGATTTGTGCAATGCTCGTAATACATACTTCATCTATCTTATTTGCCATAATAAACCATCGCTATTAATATGAAAAATTCCAAGGACAGACAGTTCTAATGACCAATAGATACTGTTTTAAGACTGGACTGAATAAATATTAAATCTTAAATAGTATCACTGATTGGTATATATACATACAGGGTGTCCACGATCAATTGGAACTATCTCAAAATTCAACCTGCTTCATAAAAATGGAATTTTGAGTGTATTTGTCAATATGAAAAAGTTAGAAATGATATTAAACAATAAATTTATATGATTTGCATGCCCTGATGCGCAAAATCGACAGCATTCCACTCCCTCGTAATGGATCCCTTCAGGGCCGCGATGCTCTTGTGGCTGACCTTGCACACCTCCCTTTCCAACTTCCCCTACCAGTAGTAATCACACGGATTGAGGTCGGGTGAGTTGGAGGGACAGGTATTGCGATCCCAGGAAGTGATGTATTGTGAGTTGAAGAGGTTAGTGGTCCTCATGGCGATGTGTGCGGGTGCTGAGTCTTGTTGGAATATGAACTCCCTCCCAGCGGACGTATCCTTCATCCAGGGGATGACGAACTCCTCCATCACTTCGCAGTACCTTATCGCGTTAACCCTTTCCTTGGGATTGAAGAAAAAAGGAGGCATCACCTCACCGGTGCTGCAGATGACAACCAGGGTCATCACGGAGGACGGCAACTTTGTGGTGATGACCGCAGGAACCTTTTCTCTCTCCTTGGCAAGCCATCTGTCATTCTGGACGTTGTAGCTTCTGCCGACAGTCCAGTTCTTCTCGTCGGAGAAGAAGATGATTCTTCCTCCATGGCTCTTCAGGTCAATGAGGAGACGTTTACTGTTGGTGAACCTGGTGGCCTTCATGGATGCCGTGAGGATGTGTTGTTTGGCCATTCGGTATGACCTGTACCCGAGGTCATACATTCACAGCCTTGGAGACCAGCTGCTTGCTCACTCCACGGTTCTTAGCCAACCTGGACAAGGAAGTCCCCGGCGAAGCCTTGATGGACTTCCAGAGGCCTTCAAGGAAGCGGAGAGTGCGGATTCGGTCACTCCTCATGTTGTGGGCCTTGCAACATACCTTCCTCTCAGCCTCCCAGGCATTGAAGATCCGGTACACCGTGGTCTTGGGGTAGTTAAGAAGATTGTAGATAGCAGAGGGCTTGTGTCCCGCGCGAGCCAATTCGAGGATGGCGTCTCTCCTTGCTTGCTCCATGATGACTATTGTTCGTTGTCAAAACAATAGGATGAAAGTTATAGTGTATTGTTCACGCAACCTTTTATATTAGTATGATTTAACCCCGAATATCCACATTATGGATCTGGATGAAGTTTAAAGTAGTTTCAATTTATCGTGGACACCCTGTATATATATTTTTTCTTTATTTTCCAATATGTAATATAAAAAAATACATTAGTGGACATTTGGTATTTACATTTAGTAAAAATATAAATAAACATTGTAGTTTAGCGTTAGTTCCCAAAACAAAACCGTCTTTAGTTACAAAAGTACCCTAAAAATCTCCACAATAAATAAACATTTAAAAAAATGAGATTAATCTGAAATACATAACAAAAAAGAAAAACACAAAATACCCCAAAAGTCAGAAATCTAAAACTAAGTATCTAAGATTTGCCTATCTTTATGTCTATTGAAGATCTTAATAATGCGATTTAAAATTTCAAAATATTTTATAGAGTTTCCTGGAAAATACTGTACAATATCGAGCGCTAAATTGAACGTCAATGTATCGTCCTTAGATATTTTCAATTCAAAAGCCATGTATCTCGACGCAGCCGCAATAACTCTATATAATAACCTCTTATCTCTATACCATCCATTGGTTTCTTCAAGGTAAACTTTGAATAATATAAGACTTGGAGTTATGTATGCTAAACCCCATTGCTTTAGTCTTCTTCCAAGAAATTAACATATTTTTCGACGGCCCAAAAATCATATGACCTTCTAACTCCTCTTCAACAAACTTCCTCATTAACAGCAGAAATAGATACTCTGCAAAAGTATGAACAACAGAATTGCACACCTTACCTCTGTCTCTGCAATAATGATTAAATATTATGAGTAGTATTAGAATAGTATGACTAAGCCACAAAAACATCCTAGAAGCATACAATGCCCAATCATAATTTATAGTCAGCCTACGTTGAAGAATTTGTTGAAAATCTCAATTCTCCAAGATCCAACAGGACATTTTGAATTGTTTCATATTATAGTGATACTTGAAATCCCACTGCACGATCTTGTAGTCAGATGAGAGCTCTGGGAGGTATTTTGAATTTGTTATTTCATCAATAAAACTCGATGAAGTCATAACTAAATCTATTCTTGAAGTCATGTTTCTTTTGTTGAAATTTTCCTAAATAAATATTCATCTCCAACATTAACTTCTTTAAAATTGCAAGTTCGGACTACTTCTCTTATTTAAATTCACATGTATGTGCCCAACAATAGCTGGAGGCAAGGATTTCCATTATGGAAATTTATAATAGCTTGAAAAAAGTGGACAATCTTTTTCTCTTTTACGTAGATTAAAAAGAATTTTGATGTTGCTGAAGTAATTCAAAACCTTTTGCTTTTACTTTTTCTGTAAATTTTTTGAACATAAATTGGAATATTTAGCAATCTTGAAGCAAAAGTATGGACTTCACTTTTTACACAAGAGTCAGTGTATAATAAGCTAAAAAAACTAGGGAGGCGTGAAGTACATTTTTCCCCCACTTTGAGAGAAAACAAGACAGATATTATCTGGATTTAAGGTCATAAGTCTTTTTATAGAAGCGTGTCTGACTTTACGCGACTTTCCTACTCGGATATTGCGAGAAATAAACCGATTCATTCCTAAATTTTCTTAGATTTTCACAAGTGTGGCTTACGTATTTATTTTCAAAATTATATTGCATAGTCAATAAAAGTATGAATATTTGCAATTACAAAGTACACAGACAAGCCTGTTTCCCCTGCATAACTATTATTCAAATAAACTACTTTCTTTTGATTTCTTCTCCACTGAATCTTCATCTCTGACTGGAAGATCTTTTATAAGTATTTTTAGAATTCTGGGGCTTTGTATCGGAGAAGGCTTTTAAATCACCTCTTGACGTTTCCTTAACACAACTTTTCCGTCCTCTCTCAGACGAACATCGAGTGATGCGTTCCGATGAAGAGCCCACCTCCTCCTTTATTCTATATATATCATTTTTTTGCAACCATCCCTCTTGAGAAGGGGATTGATTATAATTCGGGAATTTCAGTCTTCTTTTTTGAAAGAGATCTTTCCGTATTCGTAGGAATATCTGGAATTTTCTTGTCACTGCTTTTTGTCTTCCAATACTTATTGGGACAGCTTTTAGCAAAATGACTAGTTTCATACACATTTTTGACAATTCTTAGATTGCCCTAAACAACTAATTATGGTTTTGAAACCTTTGATTGAAAGAAATCCTGGTATTTCACACTTGGGTATTATAATAAAAGGGAAGTTACCATTATTTAAAACCTTTTCTTTCTGAAAAAAAAAAAAAATACGGTTTTGAACAATTGAGAATAGTTCCATAATTTTCAAATAATAAATAAACTCCTTCATTGACGACATTTTCATGTAGAAAATGAACTTTTTTCTTAAAAATAATGAAATTTCCAGGTGTGTCTTTACTTCAATTTTGTAAGCTCTTTACTATTCCCCTGTTTCCTCCATCTGTTTCTGCTACTTTCCTGGTGACAAATTCATCTTTTACATGAGTAAATGTAACATCAATTCTTCAAATCTTAATAAAGGATAATAACAATAATATTTTTAGTGAAGATTCACAAAGATTCGGGTGTCTACTTCGTCATAAGTTGAACACTTAGATGAATGATCATCATCAATCGTCTTAAAGTCTATTACAATCTTACTTTTTACGGCTAAGTCTTTTTTTTAAGCATTTATATAATTATATTGAGGGTGAGACTCACTTAAATATTCATTCATTTGTCATCTATTAATTTCACAAGAAATAAACTGGCAAACTCATAATGAGTCACTCAAACAAATCTTTTTTCTCCGTATTAAAAAAAAACGAAACAACAAATACAATAATATCTTCGCTTCTCCTGTAGGGGCTTTCTCTTATTTATTATCACAACGTGCACACACATATACCAAGGATTCGTTGTTCAAATAATGATTATTAATTTTCCTGTTTCATACGTGTACACTATGAGTGAACCAATAACAAAAACCTTAATAAAATTGCTCTTCATAAATCACCATTGGAAATCTTAATCATGATTATAAGATAAAAATAACAGATTTTATAAGTTTAATAATAATACTTCGTTTACATTTTTTATCAGATATTTTTTTGTAAACAGTTTATAAATATGGAAGAGAGGAAAAAAAAATTATTTTTATTCTCTTCTATGAAACGAAGGACTTTGAAAAGCTCCTAAATTTCCACAATCGAGCTGTCCATTGTATTATAGACAGAAATGTAAGCTTCAGAAGGATAAAAAACGTGACCCACGATTCTTAGCTGGACTCAAACGGTCGATAACAACATCCCCAGATATTACAATCAGTAAGTCGGCAAGATATCACCAGGTGAGCAAGGCAACCATCTACTGAGCTGTTTCTGATGATTTTGACCTTACTTCTTATTGTTTGAAGCATCGTCATTACCTCAATGATCTAATATAGACCGAAGGAGTGATCCATAGGAAGATACCTCTTTCATCTCTTAAATAGACTGGCAAAATAATAAGTGTATTTGCCAAGATGTTCACAAAGTACTTGGTGTCGGCATAAGCAAAATCCAGCTACTATTACGATGTTGGGTGTCATCAGCAGTGAAGACCATGTTGTGGATACTTATTTATTTAGTGTCGGCCTCAGAATCAACCAAGATGTTTACATCGATGTCCTAGAAACGGATTTTGTACCTTGGATGAAGACAATGGTTGCTGGAACGTTTTACACATTCTAGCAAGACACGGCACCAACACCAAAATCCGGAGAACAATTGAATCGTTGAATACCTATGTACATAACTTTTGGTATGGCCTCCAAACTCCCCAGATTCAAATCCATGGGATTACTATCGCTAAGGAAGGTAGAAAGCCAGTCCCTGAAGGACTCACCATCACCATATTATCTCCCTAAAGCAATCCATCACCTCCGCAGCCAGGAATATAGATCATGCAGAGGTAGCTGTTCCTTTCTAGAACTTGTGTGGAAAAAGTCCTCAGTCAAAATGGAGGACACATTGAATAAAATTATTTTGTCAACTGTTCTAAAATACATTTTATAATTAACTTAGACTTAGACTTTGAATGCTCCCTAAAGTAATTTATGCTACCTCATGAAACTATAACATAATTTTAGTACCCATCGATGTGTACTCGCTCAAGCATTATTATTAATCCAGCATAGTTTTAAAACTTCTAAGGGATCATTTTCGATATCAGCAGTCCATAAAGGGAAGTGCTAAACAATCATCGTTTAGGTGTGCATTACATGTGATTTGCTAAAAAGAAATTCAGAATGGTCATTAAGCCTTTTTTTGAATTTCGAATTTTTTTTGTAGACAAACTGTCAAACTTGAAACTTTTTTCCCTGAAAAAAAAGAAGAAGTAAATAACGAGAATGGGCTCTCTGTAGAGCCTAAAACCTCTGCTTAGTACCATGTTGTGCTATCTATCCCAATATGTTCCAAAGTTATGGTCATTTATGCATTTTTTACGTTTTTTAATACCTTAGTTTTTTTATTCCCAAATTTGCTATCAGTATTATTTAATTCCTGAAGACAGACAATGTTAGTATAAAGTAAACAATGAGAGTTTGCTTCTCGGGAATTATAAGTATAAGTCCTTGTTGGACTCAAAGTAGAATTGAGGATCGACATCAGAGTAATTCCGGTCTATATCATTGTTTGATCTGGAGTGATATTTGTGTATATTTCCTTCTTTTCGACACTGTTTGGAGCTGATCAAATAAAGTCTCATAAAGCTAAGTTTTTCTCCTCACAAACATTCCTATAATTGTCAGGATTGCTGCGTTCATTTTCGTTTTATTTTATTTTTACATACCGACTTAACTTAGTTTAAACATCACTTATACATTCAATAAACATACTAAGAAGCGGGTTTTTACCCTTACAGAGATTTGAGGATTTATTTATGATCACTAATCATGAGTATTATACGATGACATTTCTGTTGTGGACGAAAATATGAGTATGATTTTGCAAGTGTGAAAAAAATGTATTTGAATACTATCATAAACATTATTGATAAGGTTTAGATAGATACACATTACTAACACCCTTTTCAAACTATAATAACACACTCTCATTATAAGGGCCCTTCACACCAATACATATTCCTATATATTCTTTCGCTCAGCCTATGGAATATTATGCATAAAACTAAGACATTTGACCTTTTGGATAGAAAATCATGAATACTTCATATTATGATATACATTAACATCTCCTTTAATCCGGGGTCGATCATTCCGAGAACTTGTTAATTCATTTCAGTATATTCTTAGTAATAAAATTAACTATTTTCATTATTGTTGAAAAAATTACTACGTTATTTAGTACCAATGATAGTCTACAGCCGCAAGCTGAATTCAAGGCCCTCTTCCATCTCGAAATGAATTCCGATTCGTCATGTTCTAAGTCATTATTTAATTATGGAGTCATTATACTCGGCCTCTAAACTACATGGACTTGGACTTGACTCCAACATGCCAAATGTCGGAGTACAGTTTTTCTATAGTTCCGACTAAATTAAAGTCCAGACTTGATTTTTTACCTATCTGTCTGATTTAAAGGAGACTACAGATCTGGCGTCCTTCAGATTTAAAATATTCTCAATTAAATGAATACAATGATCCTTCACACATTTCTTTTTCCGGGATAATCAGAAATTGTTTTTAATCGCATAATGTAATTATCCGGATGGTTTGGGGTATTTTTTTTCATTTGAAAGTGGAAGGAGGAGCTAATGCAAGAATACATGGGTATATTAAATATACTTGTACGCATTAGCTAATTGATATAATGTTCACTTTCATATTTTGAAACATTTTTTTAAGATTGCATTTCTATCATGTTACACTTTTGATTAGGAGCTCATCTTCTCTTGTACCTAAAAGTACATAACTACTTTAGATGTTCGGTTTTACATAGAAAATTATGCAAATAATATTTTTCAATGCACCTCTTCATATCTACCATATTTAAAAAAATAACTTCAACGAATGAATACAATTCGTTTAGGAAACGGGTTCAAAATGTAAGAGTTGAAGAGATTGAACAATTGTTCTTTCTATGCGTATATGTAAATACATACTCTTATATACAAAAATGCTGTGAAACAAAAGATAGCATTATTGATATGATTTATAACGATAACTAATAAGGGCAATTAAAATAGGTATATCTATACCCTTGGGACAATCATATTCACATATATGTAACATGTAATTTTTTTCCTTGTGCCTCATCTCAGAGACCTTTTCACACAAAAAGCATTGTAGTATAATAAGAAATGAAGTATGTAAAATGAACCCTTTCCCAACTGACATCCCCAGAGTATTGCTTAAAATGGGAGAAGTATATCAATAAGTTTATCGTTAAAGTTATTCAGATCAAAAGTCCCCTCACTCAATACCATAGTAGATTTACACTGTCATTCGTTGGAGATTATCTTTTAAATAGAACTCTGTCTACAACAATCAAAATCAGAGTGAATCCAAACTTCAATCCACGAAACGTCCAGATAAATTTTAAACATCCCAGGTTTAGATAACAGAATATATATAGTAAATAGTTATGTTAGTTCAAGATTCGTCCGCAGGCACTAATTTCTTATTCATCAGGAGAAACCACATTAATTGTTATGTGGAAATTCTCCAGAACTAGAAAATTAGTATGCATTATTGATAGGTATTGTAGGTTTTGGTACTTTGGTACTTTTTTGATATTGAATATAAAACAAAAATGTCGTCCAGCGACATTGTCATTCAGCTACAGGGACGACTGCAGGATTTTTGTTGGGGTTAGGAGCTAGTTCAAAGAATTGATAAGTTCGATTTTGTTTGGAGTGGAGGGGTTACGTCATCGAGAGCTCAATTACTTTATGGCTTAATAGACTTGTAAGTACCGGTTCCAATATAAGATTAGATTTCATAGCATTGTTTTAAACGTCCCAGTAACCTGATAACCCAATATGTCCGATATACTTGTGTTAAGAAATATCAAAAGCAAGCTCAACTCAATGGTGAAATTAACTCAACTGCACTCGAATACAACTCTAATCTTTTCTAAAATTTTTCTTACTAGTTATTATAATATTTGACTTTTAGCTATGTACAAATTAATTTAATAACTTAAGTCATGTAACATGTTTATTGCACTTAATATGAAATGAAAGTGTAATTGGTACTTCTGCTACCTTTTAGAAACCAATCGTAAAAAAACGACAAGTTGTTATGCTACGAATAAGAAGATTTGCAAAGAATAAAAGCCTTAATCCTTAATTCATACGAGAAAGAGAAGTCAAATTCAGAAATTGTCAAACGTTTGGATATAAACTGTTCTGTTTTATGGAGAACAGTAAAACGTCATACAGAAATAGGTGGAAATGGTGATCGGCCTAGATCCAAAAATTACTTCTCAAGGGATCAAAATCATCCAGGAGTCAATTCGAATATATCCTTTACGGCATTTTTCGATATTTAGTCATACTACTCCAATTTTGGGACCTTACTCTTGATGTATTATCAATTCTCATTTTCTGGTATTAAAATAGTGTGGAAGTTAGTTTTTTTTAGAGCCTAGGAGTCCCCTTTGTTGGTTATCATAATTAACAATACGTATAGTGTACCATTTGTTTAGCATAAATTTTAAACCTTTTAACTTTTTATTCGTTTTATATGTATTAAACGTATTTTTTAATGAATTATATAAAACTCATTAAATTAATCTTGTACTAGAAAATAATTTATTGTAGGATCTCCCAATAATTTCCTGTAGCGTTAAAAGCCCCTTTTTTCGACACAATGCAATATTTGAAAAAGTTTTTTAGAAAAATTAATTTTCCAAAATATTTAATTTCTCAAATATTATAATTTAATTTAATATTTCAAATTTATTTCCAAAAAATTAATTTTTTGTGAAGCGTCGCAGATTTTTGGAATTGTTTACCAAGTTTTTTTGTAAATAGCTATAGATTTTTGAAATTTATTTCAACAAAAAATTATTTTGGGATTTTTTTTCATAAAAAATTCCAAACCCAAACCCCCCTCAAAATATAATACTGCGGACGCCCTTGCACTAGTTTGGGCTGAATTAATTTCACTACAAGTTCTTTTGGGGTAACGCTAAAAAAAATTATTTACCTCTCCCTAGTAGGTACATCATGTTGTATGGCATCTTATAAATAGGAAAGGGTTCGCTAATCCCAGATTGCCATAGAAAAAATTGCTATCATAAAAAAAAAATACTAATAAAGGAATGGTATATTAAGGATAAAGTGCTGATTAAAAAAGATAGGGACTAAAAATTATCTTGTCAATACGTTCATAGAATACTTTTTCATCATTAATGCATATTATGATAAATGAAGGAAATTAAAAAGTAATGGAACAAATACTTCAAGTTAAATATTCACCATCCTTACAAAAGAAATGAGATCTCATCTGAAATATGAATTATTTACAAGGGATCAGTAGTTACCAGAGGTGGGGACTCGGTCACATTGCCGAATGGACAAATTAATGAATGACCTCATTGCCAAACGGACACATTGCATAAAATAATAAAAAAATATATTTTATGATGATTCATGCTGCAATCGATGTAATTATCATTCCCATTCATGCTATTCATATTTCATTAATTAATTATCTTCTCTGACTCTACAATTCTCAAGATATATTTGTTATTATACTAGAAACTTACACCCAAACCAACACTTATATCCAAAGATCGAGAGCCGACACATTGTGTTCACCATGGATAATATATAGAGATTTTTTAATAGTAAGTAGTTTTTATTAAAGAATGTAGTCATCGACTCAAAAATGATTTCAACTGATGTCGGGGTATTTATGCTATAATAATCTATTACAAAATATCATTCTTCTTTTTCTAATTTTCAAAGAATATATAAGTTAATCATACGGGGAGGGTGGGGGTGGGTCTCACAAGAGTTGATGGGATCTTACATGACAATAGAGCCCTATACTCATCTATGGGTCAGATTAACCTTCTGATTAATTTAATTATTACTAAAAAACAGATTAAAGCTCTAGGAGCTCCCTTTATAACAAAGTGAGTAAACTTGTGCTTAACTAGTTGAGTTTACGACAATGACACAGGTTTGCCGTGATTTATTGGGCGATTGTCCTGATTTTGGTTAAAACGATTATAATAGCTGTTTGAGCTAACTGTTGAAGCGTCTTAATAGTTATATGAATAAGTTATTAATTAATAAACAATTAAAAATTCCATTGGTGGACAATAATTAACATTTTATCCTTTTAATGGTAGTAATATGAATGGGAATGATAATTACTTAGTATTGAAGCGTGAACCATCATTAAATATTTTTTATTTTTCCGGCAAAGTGTTTGTGCACGAATAAATATTTACCACTATTTTGATTGATTGAGTTTTTCCTAAACTATCCCAATGATTTTGCAAATCAGATGAATAAGGCATGGACTCTCAAACTGTGTATGTGAGCTCCCTCTATGTGGTATGTGGAGAAGTGAGAAGGGGTTTTTCAAAATAAGGTAGTTCAAAATAATTTGCATAACATTTTTGTCAAAATTTTTTTAATATTAAATAATATTGTTGTACTTGAAGAAATTGATATTTTCTCAAGTGATACAGAATGTAAAAAAAATGAGATCTATTGGACTAAGGAATAGTCTCATATTTGAAGGTACAACTTGGATTATCTATTGACTTATTTTCAATCACTCTCTTACCCATTCAGTTATAAATATTTTATCCACTTTGTCAATATTTTGTTATCAAACGTTTGACGTCAATAAAATATTTTCATGAATACATTTTTTTTCAAATTAAAAGGTAATTGACCCTTCTTAATCTATTCTGAACAGCACTCAACTCTAATAATGTAAAATAAGTTCTACCTTATTAACAGGCTACACAATTAGTTAACTTATACCACGCCTACCTATATTAAGAAAATCAAAAAGAAATTTTAGTTAAACGATATTTAAAAAATAATATTAAAAGTACAAGAACTCAATGTTATTCCTTTTCTATCCGTTACCACATCCGGGACTATGAATTATACATAGATGTAGATTGTAGTGTATATATTTATATTATATACAATTCATAAGTTCTTCTTCATTTTTTGGTTTGTGGTAACGACAAGTCTGTGCTCCTCTGTTTTCATTTCATTTTGAAGCTGTGTGAAACAGTTGATGAGAATTGTCGGTCATTTTTCTGTATATTATGATTCTGACTTGTAATAGAGAATTATATTTGTCACATATACATATATGTGATGTTTCAACACAGTAGCGGTGGAACCGTAGGGGTCAAGGGACCATTTTCTCCCCCACTTTTGTGATATTTTATACTTATCACAATACAAAGCAATGTCCTATCTAGAAAAATTTTAATTCATAACTTTTGGATAAAAAATCTATTTTCGTTTTCTTAAAATAATTTTGATTCTTTCAAATTTTTTTCACTTCTGAAAAATTTAAATAAAAATTTAACAAAGAAGACTTATTTTTTTCAACAAAATGTATTTTTCAAACTTGGCATTTATGAAAAAAAAAAAAGTCCCCACCTCCAAAAAAATCCAACAGAGGCTCCTGATGACGTAAACATTATTTAACTTGCAGTCAGCCAAAAATGTCCTTATAAATAAGTGTATTCTTCAAATCAAACTAATACTAGTTACTTACACAAGGCAGCAAAAAATCTTTTAAATTTCATATTTAACTCGGTTAGTAATTGACAAGTTAATTTAAGTATAATTTGTTTGTTCGTATCAAATCTTGTTTTTGAGAATTTACCTTTATTAAAGGTGAGTGATTACTTGCGCATATGAAATAAATCTATATTCCACATAAAATCTAGATTATTTTTGGCCAAATTCTAGGTTAATTTTAAATACGGGCTTTAATTTTATATGCAATCATCCAAACTTGAGAAAATTCAACTTCAAGGGTAAGCATATTTTAAGGAGTTTGTTTGAAAAAGAATAGCAAGTCAACGCCAAATGATGTTTTTACGCCAAATGAGCTCATTTTTGGCTAAAACAATAAGATATAATTTAAGAATATTTGAAATTGATATTATACTCTATAAGAACTTCATTGTTTACCTATTTATATTTGGGTATTATATTTCTTTCCAATTTTATATATAATATAATTATATTCACGGAATACTAAAAACTTCACCATTTAACGTTGAGAAATTTTTTGTAATGTATAATGACTTCAAAGACAACTTTTAGGTCAGATGGAATATCTGTAATACTATAATATTTATTTATAATTATTCAGTGTAACTATATTACAAGTAACATTCAAAACAAAAGAATTGGACTTTTAGGATAGTAGTTATTAAATGCATGAAAATGCTCTCTATATCCGATGAAAATTTTTGCTTTTAAAAATGTAAAATTTATTCTTTTTGAACTATATATAGGTTATAAAGTATTATATAACGAATATCTCAACATTTGGCAAGAAGGATGCATTTGACCAAGTAGTAACTACAAGTTATTTTCGGGGACATTTCGTTTATTTTTTTCTACTGTAAAATATGTAATTTGAAAATACATGCAAAAAAAAACAACAGTTTTTCTTTTTTAAAATAAAATTACTCTTCATATCTATACATTGCATACTTGAATTCCAAACAGTATTTAATCTCTTCAAAATATATTATTTCCTGTAAATACTCATATATAATTTTTTGGTATAGTCAAATAGCATTCAATCCAACTGGGTCTAAGTAAATATTAGAAACAATCGATTTTGAAGTAAATTGTTCGAAAATAAAAGCTTTTTGAAACTCAAGTATCTAATAGCAAATTGAACTAATGCTAAAGCCTATGTAGTTGAATGCATTTGTTCCAAACAAGGAAAAAGGGAAACCGATTCCTTTTCGAGTAAGGATCTTCATTCATTCAATGATGAGTAGAAATAGATTAGAAACTTTACTCAGCATTCGAAGGTTAAAGATCAAACAATGAGTAGAAAATTCGTTCGAGATTGCATTACAAATGATGATATGGAGATGCATTTAAATGTTTTTTTTTTTCTATGGATGAGCCGCCTATGTCTTTAACAGGTTTATGAATATACTATATAATATGTTTGTAATTTTATTGGAATGAAGACTTTTGATTTCAGGAAGAAAAAGATTGGAAAATACCTACCTTCGTGTGTACATATTTAAAAGCAGCATAAGTTTTCAAAAGTCAAATCTCTACCCATAAGTTGTCAATTTTTTTTTTTGGCTCAACTACTCAAAGTTGGTTTCACTTAGAAAAATCTGAATTTTAATCAAAATATGTACTGTTATCTGTTTTATAATGAGAGATTCTACTAATGAGTAGTTTTTGTACAAATTGTATGTGATTTCACTCTGTCAACATGGCAAATATCTCTGTTATCGGGGACAGTTGTAAGAGTTAACAAAATCGAGTTTTTTGTTATCAATTTAAAAAATTATTCTAATGATTATTTTCAATAATCTCTTTATTAATGCTCCTTTAATTGGTCAGACGGCGTTGCTCTGATTAAGTATGAGTAAAGATTATATTATTACATTTCTTTTATCTGACTTTGAAATTGTCTTTAAAGTCCAAATATAAGAAGTATTGGGACAACGTCTCTAGGAACGAAAGAGACGGAAACCTAGAATATTAACTTTGAATGTAATATATTGTATTGATATAGTATTAAGAGTGTTGGATAGTTCTAAAAAATTTAAAAAGAATATTGTCCTATCACTCAAGTCCTATCAAAATTTGTCAGTCCTATGACGGGTCTTTATCTGTCATTTATGGCAACTATAGCTTCTGAAATGAGGTAGTTAATAACTTCGTCAATTCAGCGCTACAACATAATCTCTTTCAAGGAGACAAAATCCCTGAAGCTTAGTAAGAGGTATTTAAATAGAACGTGTCATAGTCCAGTATAATATATTCCAGCTATCATTCATTATTTCTTATTATTTATATAGGAGTAAATAAATAAAAAGTTAGCTAGGACCGTACGGCTGAAGGATCGACAAATCGATCCTTTTGGTAAAAAAAGATCAGATCGATCAAAAAGGCTGAAAGGGGGAGAAAAAGACGTATTAGAGAATCAGGTAGGACCGATTTAACACCAATTATAGATTATTGATTTATTAGTCAATTCGGAAAAAGATGTCCACATGATCAATTTTTGTCCAAACTTAGTTTGGCTCACAAGATGGGGCTGAGGGTGCTTACTCTACAAACATATAATTAACTATTAAACCTAATAAAAACCCTCTAATTGAATTAACCAGAAAAATTCTGAAAAGGGGGGAAAAGTGACATATATAGCGAAGGAAAATGATTTAGAAACGTCATCTAAAGTATCTTAAAAGCGCCATCTTGTAGGCTAAATAGTTTATCATACTAGCCAACGAAATATTTTTAAGCTTATTAAGGAAATTTCATCACTTCGTTTTTTAGCTTTGAATAGGAGGAATTCACTTTAATTAGATGATGAATACTGATTATTTGATTTAAAGAACTTAAAACTTTTATCTGTGTTTTTCACTGTTAAAGCGGTTCACATGTGAGTTTTAATTTGTTGGGTCATCTTCAAAGCAGGCGTATCTGTGGGAGTATCGCCGTACACAATACCCGTTCAGAAATAATTCTGAAGAACTTGAACTTTCTTTTTTATGAAACCCTAGTGACCAACCAAAATTTTTAACTTGGGTTATACTGATAAATATATTTGGGTTTTTGGGTGTTTTAATTATTCTTTATGAATAAATTAAGTATTTTTACATTTGATTTAAATCGACTAACATAAATTATAAATAATATTATTTATTTGAATTTTTGAATCATTTGACAGACAAAAACATGGACTATGTAACAAAAGTTACAGACAAATAATTTAACCAAATAACAAGCCCTAAAAAAGATCTTCATGAAAAAATTGCTTCAAAGTGTGTTCATAATAATATGTCATTGGATTGTATTGCTTCTAGGTAGTAAAACTATGCAATTTGTGGTCAAAAGAAAGATGGTTATATTCTTCTCAAGTGCCACACTGAAATTTAAAAAAAAATTATTGAGTAGGTAATTAGAAAAAATATATGAATCCTATAAACACATTTGGCTGCTACCAGGGTCCTTATGTAAAAATTGCAAACCTTTTCTATTTTATTCAAAAAGAAGAATATGATTTTTCCATGTTGAATATTCAGACCGGAAACATAATGATAAACAACTGAATTTCGAACGGATGTTAAGGCCGTTTTGAAGAAAGTTAGGAAAATTTACAAATTTTCCCGCATGATCCCTTTAAAAAATCACGAAAATTTACAAAAGCAAATGGTTATGAGACATGAAAAGGAGCTCAACCTTCTTTATCATTTATATTCTTGTTGAAGTATTTCATAATTGTGAATATTTTACTAAAAAAAGGATGATTTTGATTTTGTCATTAGTTTAAAAAAAAGGTGTCAATCTGGCAATCGAGTTGGTCAAAAGACTTTTTTCAAGTTTAAAGGAGTTTAGCAATCAAGAAATACTGGAAACTTAACTTCTAGAGGCCCAACTTCAAGTAAAGTATAATGAACTCCAAAAGAAAAATAAACTGCTGCTTAAGTACATGATAATTCATTTTGCAATGATAAAGTAGTTAAAAAAGCTATGGCCTTTGATGACTAAACTGAGGATTTACATAAAACTAAAGTTCTTGTACAATTAAAAATTAACTCAAGTCTTGTAATTTTTTCTACAACCCCCCCTGCTACTTTGCAATCGACTGACTAGGAGATGATAATCTCCTAGTCAGTCGATCTAAAAACTAAAATATAAAACTTATTACTATCGGTTATTTTCCCAACAATTCCTTATAATTTTTTAAGCATGGTTTATTCCCACAATTATAATATTATTAATTGACATTTATTTTTTGAATATTCAGCAACTCCTTCAAGTAATATTAATAAATACAAAATTTATCTTTGTGAATTACTTACTTTTTTTCTTGGCTTTTTTTTATAAAATAAATTTGCTTTAATTTTTTTCCCGTACTAGCTAGATATCAAATAGGACATACAAGTATAACAATTGTTGACATAGGTATGAATAATATCAAAACATTTGTGTGTGTTTGATATATTAAACATATACATATTTATTCATTCTTTTCTGCGTAAATTGTATATAGCCAAGCAAATAACTACGAGTAAATACATGCTTACTTTTGACATAAGAAAATTGAATATTTTTATTTATTTATGGCGACATTAAATAAACATTCATAGGTGAAGGTAAATTTTATACACTTCATATGTAGCAAGTTTTTATAATATAAATCTGGCTATTTGAAATTATAAAAAAGATATATTAGTCGTCAAAATAGATTGATGATAACAAAACTGGGCACACCTTGTGCCATAGCGGTAGTAGAGCGGTAAAATTTCCACGGGGAGACCATGAGTAAATGTTAGAGCTCCTATACTACATATTTATATATGTATGCCCATCAAAAAAATTAGCTCTTTGTTAGAGAAACTTCGCATTTTTTATTATAAAATACATTACAAATCTTCTTCTAATGCCCTCTCCAGTGTATGTTTTGACACCCCTAGATAAGTGACTTTAACCTTTGTGTAACAACATTTAGAACCTATATTTTGTTAAAAAAATCACTTTTTATTTGTTTCCTAATTTGGCACCTTAAAGTTATTCATGACAGAGGGGTTTAGTCCCCAATGATTTTTAACCCAAATGGAGACGTGTTCGTAAAATTTAGGACGAGACGTCAGAATTTTAAGACCAATATAGACCTAACATTCAATATTTGAACTAAATCGAACAGAAGTCCCCTTTGCCCTCAAACTAAAGGAAAAGGGAGGTGACTTCAAAGGTGCCCACAAAATTAAATACAAACACTCAAAATTTGTTACAATATAGAAAAATGAGAATCGAATTTCTTAACTTTTGATTGTGATTGTTTAAAAAAAAGTGGCTATTAACTGATTTGATGAATTTTTCCTTTCATTTTTGAGTTAATATTTAGCACAATGTTCTTTTATTTTTCTTTGCAACCTTTCCTCCTCATAAAGAAATATATATATATATATGCCCAAAATCAATTTTTAGTTAGCCAATTCTTCCTTAATATGAAATATTTATTTAATTATAATTATTCACAGTTTAAGTAGAACGGAGAAATCGACAAATAAGAGTTAATTTTTGATTGAGCAAGGTAATGCCGTGTTAGACATGCTACAAACATTACTATTAGAAAAAAAATGGGCATAGAGTGTAGAACAGTATGAGAAAGTGGGGAAAAGATTTGAGTTGGTACTACTTAATTAAGAATTTTGATAGTAACAGCACAAGCCTTTTTTTTTAATCAGGTTGTCAGAGTATAATTTCGATTCAGAGCCATATTCCGAAAATAAATAAATATTATGCATGAAATTGAAGGGTAATAGCAATTGATTAAAAACGTTCCATCATTCAAAAATAAAATATTTATTAAGTTAATATAGATGCAATATAAGGTTGCGTGAAAATGTTTCAAAATTAAATATAACTTAGTCAACTATTTGACTGATTTTAAGAAGTTCAGAAATTAAATTTAAACATGTGGATTAGATTACTTGGTTACATATGATCAATAATTAATGATCAAATACATTTATTTTCATGCCTCTAGAGTATAAATAACTTATTACAAATTAGTCACATGTTCCACTTAATTTTATTTAATTTTGAAACATTTTCCCATAGACACTATCTACGATAGAAAATGTTATTGGTCATTTTCGTTTCATGTGCCTTTAATAACTATAATCAAATTTGGTTTTAGCCGGGGGTATAATTGCTGTTGCATAGTGTATTGTCTATTTATTGACCACTAGATGCATATGCACACATTCACCTTTACATATTCATCTCTATAGTTTTTGGATAGAAAGATTATATTATTTGTTTCCATAATATATCTTTGTAAATGAATTAATATATACAAAAAAATATTAATTCATCTATGATTGAGTTGTTTTCTTCCATGAATTCATTCTCCTTAATTTAGAAGATTAAGTACAAGACAATAATAATAATTATTAAATATATGATGCTTTCATTAACATTTTTTTTTTTGAACAATTTATAAATTAATGAATAATAACTAAAAGGAATTAAGCATTTTGCCTTTTTTCTACATAATATGTATCATTTATATATATTTATCTACGTAGTAGTATGAATATAAAATATGTTTTTCCACCTGAGAGTCCATGACTGTATATAGGTATACTTATGTATTTATACATATAAACCCTATAATATCGACATTTCTGTAGAAATTACAGTTTCATTATTATGCATTGAATTGTCTTTTTAAAAGCAATACAAGGTAAATATTCTCTTTTTTAAATGATGTCTTTAAGATATTCACAATAAATGTATGATAACAGACATATCAAACTGTATTGTATCTCTCAACCTTTCTATTTTTTAAAAGGAATAAAATGAAAATAACTGTTATTCTCTCGTCAATAGTTTGGATATGATATGGGTAGAGTGTACATATTTTTAATGAAAATACACCTTCAAAAAGTTTGAAAAAGAAAAATGGTTGTAGCGTGTGCTCTTTCTTCTTTTTCGTTTACTATTTAATATGTCGTCTTGGGGTTAATTTTCCTTCTAAAGTGAGCATTCTCGCCTATCTTTACATTAAATTGTTTTATAAACGTTTAATAAAATAGATATAATATTTTTTATACACTAATGCTATTTTAAAAGTAGAATGATTTGTTCTTTTAATAGTCATTGATTTTCCTATCCCAGAATCATATAAATTGTAGCTGATAATAACAAGGTTCTAAAATTAGTAATACCATATTTCTTGTTTCAGCCAGCTCCTTCCGTTCTTTTATTTCCTACCAAAAATGTAAACACTGGACATAGAGAAATTCCCAAACCACTTAGAGGGAGGGTCAACTTGACTTGAATAACGTACTGAAATTGCATGCATGACGTCATAGAAAACAGGGGACATAAAAGTTTTAAATAGAAAGATCATTTTCCATTTTCTTTTTTCAAAAAGAGTGACATTTTCTCATTTAAAAAAAATATATATATTTTTCTTTCAAAAAGACTACAATTCTAAAGTTCAGTTGAAAATAAAACATCATTTGATAGAAAAATGTTATTATTATTATTTTTTTATTGGTTGGTGGGGGGCAGTAACAAAAAGTTCTTGGTTTTAGGTGGATACAAAACCATGTGAAATATAAATTACCCATATGTATTATTCACTCACTTAAAACTAGGGGATTGGCGGTTTCAAATTTTCGAAGTCATATCCAACATCTTAAAGCCGCATCCAAATCCTACAGAAAAATATTTCCTAACTGATGTCATCATATATTTTAGCCAGTGACGTCATCATCGACCCAATATTTTAAATTATTTAAAAAAGGTTTTTAGAGATATGTGGAGATAATATTATTTCCGACTATAAGTATATAAGACTCTTATGGGAACTCCAAATATTTACATTTTATCATACTTTTTTTTTTAGTGGAAGGGTCGTTGATACTCGTACATAGATATGTATGTACAATAATTGCCTATTGAAAAACATAAGTCTTCCATCAAGGACTGAGAGGAAGCCTCAGTGAGATGTTATTAGAAGGGGATAAATACAGTATTTATTTATACATATTTTATCCAAAAAGATCCTGTATATTAGAGTCTTACTTAAAGAAAAAAGTTAGGAAGTTGGTATCAGAGTGTATTTTTTTTATAGTATTCATCTAAGAAAAAAAACAAACATCAAATGTGAGAAAAAAGGTCCACCATGTTTTTTATCTTGTAAACCAGACTCAGGGATCACTCTACGATCTTCATGATCTCCTCCACACTCAATTGGGGTTGAGCAAATCTAACACCCTTTGAATTTTCGCCTCCACATTGACAACTGTTGATTTTTTAATTTTCCTAATTTATTAATTATTAACTGGAATAGTCCCTAATTTTAATAAAACAACCTAGTATTTAAAAATGTTCACCCTACAGTAATCCAAAGTGATTTAATATCAATTCCACGATTTTATCTCGAGCACTTCACATTGACCATCTTGCTTCCGAAGGAAAAGATGAAAATCAACGGCGGATTCATCTGAAAATAAAATTGATAAAACATTCTGCTTGGAGGGAATTCAACAGTTGTAAACAAAGAGGTCATGGTTGTATCATGCTACTAACAGAGAAATTTTTGAACCATAGACTTGTTTGAATACTGGTTGAGTCCCATGCCGATCATTTAGCTTATATTTACTGCATTACGAAAATGGCAAACTCAGGTATTGCAGATGAAAATTGTCATTATTTGGCATTCAAGACGGCTCACAATGACAAGTTGTTTCGTACGACTCTACATGCCAATGCATAGCTTTGATAGATGAGATTTTAAAATATCACGTTATGGTCGAGCTCATCGTGAATTTTTAATTACATTGGAGGTTCAAAATTAAATTACAATTAAATATTTTAGCAGGTTCATCATACCATATATGTTACATCAACTACACATAATTCAGAATATGGAAAAAAGATTCAACTCCAAAAAAATTTAGCGATGATATTTGTGGAGAAATGATTGTGCTGTGCTCAAACTGAGTATGTCCAACTATCTTTATTTCAATTTCTAAGCAACGAGATAGAACAATTTGCACTATCTAAAATTAGATAAATATGGAGTAGGGATCATATGATATGGGAAATATCCGCGTGTACGGCCATCAAACTCTATTGCAATACTACTTCCATTATGAATATTCAGGACTGAAACAACCCACTGAGCCTTTTATCATGACAGTCATGTTAAAAAATGGAAAATATAAAATTTGTATAATACAAAGATTTAAATATACCACCTTATTATAAATAAAACAAATTAACCCTAGAAAGGAGCTCTTACAAATATTATATGGTTTCTTATTTGCCATAAATACAAGTATATTTGATCATAATATAAAATATACTCGTTATGAAAAAAATGAAGAAAACTTTAAAATGATTAATTATAAATAAATTTTGATGCTGCATATTTGGGACTGAAATACTTATAACATGAGAGGAATAAGAGAAATATTGCCAAAAGATATACTTCATATCTATAATATTTGATTGAATAAAAATCTTTTATCTCGATTTAACTCGATAATTTTTAAACAAGAATATACAAATTTCCATTATTTATTTTTGAAATTTAACTGATTTTCAAATCAAAACGCGTCCGTAAAGGACTTTCTTTCGGATAATCAATAGTTAAGGTAAATAAAATATCTTGTGCTACCAAATTAGCCATTTTTTGTCATTAGGATACACTCTAATGTATATTGATTTACTGAGGGTTCATTCACCTTTTTATCAGACACAAATTTAAAAATAGTATGCAGAATTAGGTCGTAGATAGACTAAAAATACGTTAATATAAAGCAAGTATTTATATTAGTTCATATAATTTTTGTAAAACGAGAAATAGAAATAGGTTAAGCCATGACCTGAAAATGGATTTTTTCCCCCTGTTATTATTGCTTCATTCTTGAGGAGAGAACATATTTCATCTATATATTGAGTAACTAACGTATGTGTGTGTGCTGATGAAAAATGGGTTTCTTGAGGATTTCTACTGTAGTTATTTTCTACCAATTCATTTTTAACCCAAATGTTGACCAAAATAAAAGGGCAGAAAAAACGGTTTCTTTTTTTTTCTTTTCTAGTCTTTAGGATCCAAATTTTCATATTCAATGGCATCTACTCTTAAAAAGAACAATACTTTTACAATTTATTATGAATTAATTGGATAGCTGGTTTATAAATATTTTAGGGATCTCTGGTATTTAACGTTTTAAGATAAAGATAGAGTTCCTTAATTTTAAGTTTTAATTTATATTATTGTTGTGGGTTATTAATTGTAGTTTGAGCCTTTTGATTTGAGAAGACTTTAAATAAAGTAAGTTTCTAGATAAGTATATATTTTCTATATGGAAGGGAAATTATTTTGGAAATAAAATTATAGCAAATTTGCAATTTTAAAAAGTTGTTCAGAAAGGAATTTATTTTTAATTTATTCATTAATTCCTTTTTCAACAAATTGTCATATTTGAGATTTATTAATACCTATAAGAAAATGGAAATAAACACAAATTCCACTCAGTATTTGACCAGGACATATCAATAGTTTACTTTGATGTTGATCCTCAATTCTACTTTGATTCTAATAAGAACTTATACTTCAACTGGCTCTTCAAAAAATTACGTAAATACGTAATTACTTTATACTCAAATTATTATAATAACCTTAAAAAATTAAAAAACTACTTCGATTGCTAACTATAAAAATGTTTAGACGGAAGTCGGAGATCAAATCAATATAGAAAGATTTCAAACCTCATCACAAATCACATTCAATATACTTTATTCTAAATAATAAAGTTTTTTTTATAACTAAAATCTTGTCTTAATGTGTTTATAATTCTTTACTCAAACTAGTTTAAAAAAAAACTTCAGTCAAAAGAGTTTTGAAAGTAAGTTTGATCCGGAGCATTTGCTTTGATAATGAGGTGGCAATGGTTATATAGAATTAAACCAATAATATAAAAATTTATATTATGAAATTATATTTATTTACTAACGAAGGGAATTATGACTTAGCATTCAAATTATCAGGGCTATAATGTTAATTTCGATTGCCTTTTTTAACATATTGACAAAACATATTTTTATACATCTCTAACTAGTGAGGAATTTCGGATTTTAGTTTTAGATTCCTGTAGTTTTGGTTCTTTGCTAAAAATTATTTGGTAAATTTACATAATTTTCCCTTCTAGATGCCAGAACTGTACATCGTAGTCGTTTGTCGGTGCTACAATCCTGCAAAATTATTAACTTATTCTTAGTATCGTTTAAATCCTGAAGTTCCTCTTGAAATTGACTTGTGTCAAAAATTAACTAGGAATATACTTGAGGAAGATGTCACTTATAACTATATACGTTATTTTTTTATATTTTTTGGTCTGGATCCAAATATATATCGTGTATTTTTGGTAAAACTGCGTTTTCAGTTTATTTTCAAACTTATTAAATCGGAATTATTTTCAGTTGTGCTATATACCCGAGATCCATCCCTAACATCTCATCTTAATATAGATCACTCATCAAACAAGAAATATTCAGTTTGTTTTGACTGAATATGTAGGAAGACACGTTGATAATAATTGTTCTTCCAGAAATATGGGTTAGTTTTGATTGTGACTTGATCGTTTCTCATATCCCAAGCTACGAATCTCTTTAAAAAACAGTCCAATGATAGAGATATGTATCTATCCATATTTTGTGTAGGTATGAACTTGCCGAATTATCAAAATTAATTTTACTCATTGTGCTGAATATCATTTGATCTGACCTACATATATTTATACATCTTTCCATATTTTCATTACAAAAAGGAACAGGTAAGACACACCCTGTTTTAAATTTCCTCCTTGTGTGAATACCTATGTATGTTACTGTGTTGGAAACGGACTATCCTTGAAAAAAAAATATTTTGCCCCTTGTAGTTTGTATTTTAATCATTAGTAATTAATAATGTAAAATATATTTACATTGCGAATATATTTGAGGATTTATGACTTTAAATCCTGATTTATCCAATAGTGTAATAAATTAGTTATGGGGTATTTGTTTTATGGTCCCTTCTGAAGTTATCTATGCAAATATTTTCAATGGTGATTTCCGCCAAAAGGAGTGGAGGAATATGATTTTATATTAAAAACTTTAAGAGATTTGTAATTACTCCGTCATCAAGAAATAATAATTCTATTACTATGAAGCCTTATAAATTTCTACAAACTTCTTCCACTAGAGAAATATCAACGATTACAACCCATGTGTACATAATAGAATAAAAACATAACGTTAATCACGATTAAACAAAATTGAGCTACAAAGCCTAAACATATGAATGATTTTTATTGTTCTAATTTCATGCTCTCATTTTTGTTTTTATGGTTCGTAATATCATCTACGTAATTTATATATATATTTATATAAACTCATTGTTAAGCCCTCCGTTACTTTCCTAAATTCCCAAGGGAAGTATCAAAAGTACTTCCCTTGTCTGATTTGCCACTGCAGCATTAAAATGGATGTTTTAACAATATATTTATATTGTAGTGGTAGTCAAATAAATAATGTTTTTTTTTTTAAACTTTAAATCTGTTGGCGAAACGAAGCGGACATTTTGTAGACAGTGGAAGTGGGGTCCTGGACCGAGCCTCTTCAGAGTCCTGTTGCTCCATAAGAAACTCAATAAAAAAATAGCACTATTTATATCCATATTAATAAAGCAATGTTTGTCTTTCTGTCTATTTGTCTAAGATTAATTCATTCTTTAACAAAGAATTTGAGTAGCTCAAGAAAAGCTAAGTACATTTACAAAATAATGAATGTGGCTTTAGATGACGTTTAGCAACGAGCGTGTGTACTCTCAGCACGTCATAGTAAAATGGAAAATAAAAGTTGTAAATTATAGGCATTTTTAAGCAAGTGATTTTTTAGTATTGGCGATATGAAAAATATAATTTTTTTGTTTTCTTGAGCAGTTAGCATTATTACTTCATTATTGAGGAGAGAACATCTAAGTATTTAGTAACTACGTTTGTGTGTGCTCATGATGAATCATTGGTTAGGAAGATATCTTCTTTATAATATGTGGGATCTTCAGAATACAGGGGACAGTGAAGCAATAGTTTTTATTGTTTGAAAATATATTTGATAATATAGCCAAGTTTGTAATAAAGACAGTTAGGTCTTTGAATATAAATTATACTGATCTCCTTTTCAATTATCACTAATTTGGTTTTTTAATCAATTCAAAGATTTCTTATATTGCTAATCTAAGGGTCCTCAGATTTCTTTGGAAATATTTTGTACATATTTATTTAATTGTTCATGTGAGTCTGAATTATTCTCTTGAGTCCAGACTGCAGTATATATAAGTACTAACAAATTAAAAGTAATGTCCATAATTAACCCTCAATTATAATGTGTCTATTATTTATCGTTAATATTGTGCTACTTATACTAACTCAAATGTTGTTGTTTTTTGCCAATAAAAGGTACTTTGAATAATATTTTAGTATCTAGTGAAGAAATGAATAACTTTATAAAATGGTCTCATGTCCAGCAAAGTATTGAATCCTAGCATTCGAGTCCATGTCAAATTTTAAAAATGTGTATCCACCTCTGTTACTATATAATATGCTCATATCTAAAACACATTTAAATTGAGTCACTTGTATGTGAAACGGCTGATAAATTTTAGACAAACATATTGATATCTACAAGTTGCAGATTAGTCAAGTTGAATTTTGGAGTAATTTCAAGAAGTACAGACAATATATTAGTATGTAAAAACTGATGTATTTTATTGTCAGGCGTCGATGATTCTGCTTCATTTCAAAAAATTAGGGTTCTCAAAGTTGGTTAATTGTATTTGAATTAACTCTCGTTAATACTTATTTCCTACCTTGTACTTCAACTAAGTAGGTAGTGTACATTTTACGACATAGTAAATTAGTTGATGGTACTAAATAACAACTGTTTGTGATTCACTCAATGAAATATTTCCTCAGGTGTTTTGTTCTAAATTATTTTTATTATAGTACTGAGAATAGTGATGGACATAAGAAATTTATATTTGCTTGAAGACTGTTGAACTTCATGGTTTGGATCTGGGCAGACATAGCTTTAATAAAAATTCATGTGCATTTATTAATACAAATGAGAAAAGATTATAAAAATACAATGTAGATGTTTATATTAAATATTGTATCTAATGCGACGACAACACTAAATTAATTTGGTTTTATCTGAAATACCAAAATATTGAAGTGATTTTGTAACCTATCGGTTTGAACATAATTCTGTATTTAAATACAGTAAAGTGTCTCATTTTGTGGATAATTGGTTTACTACACTGTAGTATTTTCTCTATTACTTTATAGACAAAAAAAGTGACCCTTTCGATCAAATTTGACCCTTATAGACGTCTTGTACCGTCTCAATTTTAAAGTAATGGACCAAACATTATGTTGAGTCCAATGCCTCCTGCTCCGTCCTTCGCTTAAATATCAACAACTTCAAGGACACTGGCAGCCTGCTCTGGGATGCCATGTCTGAGGACTAAATCTACAATGGGTGCAAGGCCTACTGTGTCCGACTGGAAGGCATAATTGTTTCCAAGGGGGCTACATCGGTGATTAGGTAGCCAATACATCATATAAGATATTTTGATTTTATTGAACCTATGACAACTGGTTGCTGAAATACATATTAATAAAGTTCTAGATTGAAATTGTAAATACTTTTTCCCCGCACCCGGTATATACCTTGAACACTTATCAGATAGCTTAGATTATTGAATTCAAGATGTCGTACATCTTCTTTTTTTTTTTTTTGTAGATAACAATAACATTGCAATACAGTCCTTAATTATAAAATAGGGATTGTATAGTCAGTCTAAGGAAGAAATTTATTCTATTTCAAAATGTCGTTAGATTATATTTGAAGTCCCAGTATCATGCCAAAAATGTCATGAGTAAAATTAAGTCTCTGTTATTTTTGTGGACGGAATCTGCTTCTACATCTGTATAAAAGAGTATAATTAGGTTAGAACAGCCAAACCTGGACTCGACAGATAGATTTAGAATTACATCAACAATTTTATACTTTCAAATATAGGAAAAAAAAAAAATGTTAAAAAAACATGTAGACTAGATTTTTGCAAAACTTTTTTCCATCCTTTTTTGGGCACCTTCATTACAAATTAAAGCCTTTACATGTCGTCTGAAGGCCATACAGAAGTTGATGATACACTCCTATGACAATGAAACCACAAAGGAGGACTTCAGTGAGTTAACATTTGCGTGTTTCCTTCTCCAAAGTTCCCCAGATAGAAAAAACCATTGCATTCAAATCTGGTGAGGAAGGGGGCCAAATCTCTTTGGAACTTGGTGGTCGTGTGAGAGGGGGCGTCTTTCTGAGTCAATCTGTAATTATCGTCCTGGTAGTTGGTCTTCCGCCATGGCAAGATGGTGTTCCTAGATACCTTATAGTAGGTTTCCTTGGCGATTTTCTGTCCAACCTTTAAAAGAACTGTGGTATCTTGTCTCCATCAGAGGCTGCAACGCCGAGGACTATTGTTTCTACCATATATTTGGTGTATCCTTCTTCAAAGCTATGGGTGGCACACCTTGGATCTGTTCTTTTGTTTTTACAAAGATGCAATCTTTCCGGCAGTTGTGGAATTGATGAACAATTAAAATCTTTTTGTTCTATAAGATTTTACAATCGTCCCGATTGCCTTGATCCATTTGAGATTTTTTTTGCATCTCTTGAGGCTCCTGGCTTTCATACCCCCTGTCAGTTAGTGGAATGGGGTCCTTGTGAAAGAAACTAATCCAAAGTTATGCTTTATAGCCCTCCTGGTGGTCCGAGGAGCCACAGAGAAGTCGTTGGCGAGGCAGTTAATCGATTCTACTTTATATTCTTATTCAAACTATAAGGAACTTCGTATCCATCTTTAAAATATGCCCTCCACTTCTCGACACCTTGGAGAGGTCTTCTCCATTTGTTTTCATCTTGCCCGACTTTAAAACCAGGTCTTAGAACGCTTAACAATGTCTGGAATCTTCATCGCATAAACTCTAGCATCTATGAGATCTGAGATGCGCTGCCTTTTTGGTTTTTGCTCGCTCATCATGATGAAATGACTAAATGATTAGTATAGTTTGTTTATGTTGAAAAAGACGGCAGAAATGTCAAAAAATAAAATAAGAAACTGCTTACACAAGATCACAGGGGAAACACAAAAACTGTCAGATATAAAAAAAATCCACCACATCAAATTACTATTATTCTCCATTTTAACTAATTCAGGAATGTTAACTTAAACGAATATTCATATTAAGCGTTGCACCTTAACTCCATTCCACTATATACTAATTTTTAGCTTCCATTGATTTCCCTCATTATTAGACATGTGAGTTATGTAGGAGGCAAGTAGAAAGTGAGACTAAGACCCATTTGTTAACATCAGTTGTTTGTTACATTACTTGGAAAGAACATTAGCGCTATCATAAAGAGAAAAAGGTTCATATTAAAGTCCCAGAATACATGTAACTTCAAAATGCCTATCAGATTTCATTGGTGTCCGCAGGAGTGGGCTGTAATACGCACACCAAAATTAAGGATTTTTTTTACAAGAAATTTTTTTCCAAAAAATTTAATTTTTACATTTTTTCAAATATTATAATTTTTTGTAAATAGCTATGGATTTTTGTATTTTTTTTCGTAAAATTTTAGCTTTGGATTTTGTTTACAAAAAAATTCCAAAGACTCAACAAGGGTTCCCTTTTCCCGAATTTCACCAAAGACAAGATTATTTTCAGACCAACTTGCCCTGTAGGAATTATAGGAAGCCTCACAGCCATGCATACAACGGGGATTACTTTTGGACATTCATAAAATAAGAAGTTTCCTCCTCCAAGCCACAGGAGGAGCAATTTTCATCTCCTTCAAAGATATATTGGTGAATAATGAAAAGGTCACTACACTGTAGCAGAACCATTTCTCCTTTTGACTTAGAAATGGGTTTCAAAAGAGTTTTCTCAAGTCCTTGACAACATTTTCATTAGCAAGGGATCCAAGAAGTTGGAGTCTCCTCTTAACTACATGAATATGATACCATTATTGAGAAAATTGTGTTTCAAGCTAATTCTTTAAGATTTTGGACAGGACGGGACGGACAGTCAAAACTAGTTTTCTGTTGTGCCTTATTTATTATTAAAGACTGCATTCCTGTCCAGTTAAGTTTTGGTCCATTTCGTCCAGCATATCGGTCCTAAAACCTATAAAGTTTGGTCCTTGAGACGTCACTATTATTTTTTAAATCAGTTCTAGTACTGACGGTGATATGGACGGGTCCCAAGAATGGACTGGACTTGAACAAATAAATACGGACTGACACAACACTAGTCGAATCTACTACTTTGAACCTTTTTTTTATTAGATATTATTTATCAAACAGCTAAAAATTATCACACAGAACATCTATCTAATTACGCTAAGTATGTATGTACTTATTCAATAATCCAACAGTAAGGTCAAATAAATCAGTTAGCCAATATATGTCAAAGTCAAATTTGTCAAACTAATGAATTAACTAGCAGTAATATGTTTCTAAATTAAATGATTACTTAGATGTGGGACACATGTATGTACTAGGTTTGAGTTTCGGTCTGAATGTCCCAGACCGGTCTGATACCATTATGATTTATAGTGGATCGAACTAATTAGGTCATTTAAAGAAGCTTGTAAATTACCAGTCTGAACGAAAACTTATGTCTGAATCATCGATCTCATGTAAAATTTGGTTTAGACCGATTCTATAAATGACTTTTTGATAAAACTTCTCAATCATTGCAAACCTCTGTCCTTTCATAGGTCTCTTCAGTTATGGGAACAAGAAAAAAGGTACATGGGACCATATACGGTGAATATGGTAGCTGAGGCATGATTGTGCTGTTATTTTTGGGCAACAAATGCGACGATTCTTTCGGTAAAAATCAAGCAGTTTAGGAACAAACTTCGCAGACACTCGTCTCATGCTCAAAACGTTCGAGAAAAAAAAATTGTGTCAAGAGCCAACTCTGAGTCTCAACACTAAATATGTATGTAACTATTTATTTTGTATGAATTATGCAAGTCATCATTCTTTTGTCTCAATAAAATAGAGAATTTTTTTTTAGATCAAAACCTATAATTAATGACTACTTTCTAAATTATTGTATTTACTTAATTGATTTTTTATTTTAGATAGATTGGAACGCACCTTGTAATACAAATGTATTATACGGATACAAATCAAGGATGATCGTAATTGATATTCAAAACAATTATCTATGTATACATAATTCATGGAACTCAATATTTCTCTTTGCTACTATTTTCAATGTTTATTTCCGCTTTTCTTTTCTAATTGAATCGAAATGATGGAAATCTTGATACTACTTCTCCATTATTTGTTATCTACATACTACAAATGTTTTCAATTGTGTCTTGTTTTTTTGTATGGGTCCATTATTTTTCATTTATTCATTATAATTGTTTATAATTAGCTCTTCCGGTCTGTATATTATAACAATTTTTTTAGAGTCAACCCTGAGTTTTTTATTCATACATACGTGCTAGTTATACACGGGTTGTTGGTTAGTCCTCGTGTTGGGGCTAGTTGTATATTTCCTCGACTAGCTTTTTCATCCCCTCTCAACCTCGACTGTCAAAAGGGAATTGACATATTTGAAAAACCAATGATAGTCTTCTGCATTTTTCTTCTTGCTAACTGTTAATTATTATTAGACATAGTTATTAATTATTACATACATTGAATTGATAATCTTATCAATACGGGAGTATGAAATGACACAAATTCTAAATTAAGGCCCTTGTTTGATATAAATTAATATTAAAATCGAAATCCTATGCATTACTTTTTTGAGTTCACAATACGTAGTGTTAGCTGCTTTAAATGGTACATGAGTCAATTAATGAACAGCAGAAAATAAAATACATTTGAAAAAGTGAGCCGTGTTTCTAACTCGTTTATGATTTTTTTTTTAACTCAACTCCTGCATAGCCTTCAGGTGATGTGTAAAGGCTGTGATTGATAATGAAGGTGGCTATGATTATAAAAAGGCACAGCCCGACCTGCTATTTAGAAGTCAGCTAGGTATGCATACATAATTATAATCTTTATTAATAAAAGAAAGGTTGTCTGTTAGGATGTTTGTCGAAGCATCATATTTTCGTTATATCTCGGAACTGCATACCTACTTGATCTAAAAAATAATTGTAATATCTTTCTTGCCCTTATGCTGTTTTGAATGTTGATTGTTCTCCACTCTATAGAAGTATTTCATTGTTTTTCCCCAAAATAATACAACATGAAGCTTTTGTGAACAAGGTCTATAGTAAGTCTGGCTCCCGCTTTCTCCTCGCGCTCTCCAAAAAGCACACCTCAACTTATAAATTATTCATCCCTATTTTATGTATCCACGAGCAAGGGGCACTATAGCTTCTATACTCATCTCTCTTTTTTTTACGCTCATAGCAATTTAGCTAATACTATAATCCCTAATTAATAAAGGGAAGTTTGTCTGTTATTTTATCGAAGCCGAATATCTCCTAGCAGTGATGGGTACTCCTGCTAGTAATCAAATAAGGCTTATATAATGAATGCAGGATTTCCAGAGAATTGACCGTGTCTGTACAATCCCATAAAAAGGAGATCCCGTGGGATAACCCCTATTACACTCTCCATTTGTAAACTTCATTCATGATGGAGTAATGAAACGTAGAATTTAACATGATTATGAAGAACTAATCTAATAAATAGCCACAATTACTACTAGTGTCAATAAATTGTACCAAAAAAACAAACAAACTAAAAACTGAGTTGATATATCAATTATTCTATCGTAATAATGTAAAAGTAGGAATTTTATAGTTTGAGGCAAAGTGTTTCAAATAATATGGATTGAGATAACATTGTATGTAGGGCCTACATATATTTAATCAAAGTTGTAAAGTAAATGAGGCCATCTTCTACATTCTATTTTACTAGGGAAATACCCTGCCATAAATACATTTTAAAACCGGAAATTCATGAAATAGTATCGTCAATCTTGAGAACACGGATTTGATAGCCTATTAAAGTTAGGTACAATGTGTGTTGCTTTAATGAGCTATGATTGCTCATTTTTATTAATGAGGAGATGACTTTGAGGAACATTATTTCTAAAGAAGAGAGATGAATCATTGGTTTATAAATATTAGTCGAACTTCCATTAAAACGACAGCTTTGTAAAATTCTGATTTCCTAAACTATTACGGGAAAATGCCATATTATGGACCCTCGTGTTTATGGTATTTTTCAGTAAAGATTTAATTTAAGATAAGTTTAACAATGAGATCAAATTTTCCTTCTCATAATTTTTTTTAGGAACAGTTCATTGTTAAAATAAACTCTGCAGATGAGATTAACTTTATATTTTAGCAAGTTTATTAAAAAATTATGCACTTTGATTACAGTAGCCAACATAACCACACGTTTGTTTGTCTTGAGATAAAATGAGTCCGAAGTCAGTAAAGTTTGAGCCTTATATTTTTAAAAATGACCTTAGTTTTTCTTTAACATGGTCAGACTATTCAGGTAAGTAAAATACATTTTTGGTAGTATTAATTTATTTTAATATTCAAATTCTTAAAATACACTTTTTTGGACTAAATAATGTAAACAAATATATTTCAAAGTCTATTATTTAAAGATTACAAAACTAATGTAATAATACCTTTATCAGGAGTAAAACTTTACTCATTCTTCAATAAATGAATTAAATTTACAGATATGTATCTAAAAAAAACTTTTCGGTAATTTTCTACCACGAATCGAACCATAATAACCATTTAAGATATATACAAAGATGAACTTTTTAACAGTGGATAAAATTGCAAGGAAATCCTTTTTATTATACTTCATGACCTAAAAGAGAGCAAAACTGATTGATTTTTGTCATAAATTCACTTATTTAGGAGCTATTAGTAATGAAATTATTTTTCAAATACACAATAGAAAATCGGTTGATGTGGTCAAAAAATATATATATATATATAATAATACAAAAAACAGGATAGTCTAATACACACGTATCCTATTTATTCAATTAATCAAGTTTTAGAGCCACTATTTTTTTAAAACTTAAGTGTTTCTCTTATTTGGATTTTACTGCATTAGATATAAATATATATTTGATAACGGGAACATTTGAAAAACAGTGAAAGTATTTACGATAACATTTAATTTAATTTATTTCAGAAGCCATTTTTGAACCCTATAAACAACTACGTCTTCATCAGTAAGAGGCTGATTACTGTACATTCTCCGTTACTTTTTCTTTTAACATAATACATTTCTTACAAAAATATCCACATGAACAATTCATCAAAATCATGAAATATGAATTCAAAAATAATTTAAAGAATATGTATTTGCCATGAATATTTACCCTGTTTCGTCCCCGTCAAACAGTACATAGGCTTTATAATAAACTTTTTTGGTTAAAATGGGAGGAATTTTAGATACTTTCATTTAGTCCCGTAACCAGATCTACCTTTAGTGAGTTTAAAGAGACATTTAGGCTGATCATTTTAATGTAAAAAATAGAAGCCCAGATCGGAGTAGTTTTATCTTTGACATAGACCCCATCCAGGGCGAAACCGGTACTTAACTAGGGTCCTGACTAAGAAATTGTGTGTGGGTTAGCTAGCATGAAAATGATAATATTATTACAAATGTCAGTTGTCAAAAATAAAAGATTTTGAAGTACAATCCTTTAGAATGTAAACCAACAATTCTGCAGTTTTAGTTAATTATTATTGAAATTATGTATATATTTATATTTCAGTTGGGGGAAACAAACATAGTTTTGGAGGAGGACACGACCCCTTAGTGGCCATCATATTTACGGCATTGGATACATAAATGCAAAAAGCTAAAACTGAGTTATTTATAGGACCAAATTTTGAAGACAAATTTGTCGTAGTAAGTCAGCGTTGTTGTTTCTATCCGTACTTGACTGTAGTTAATTAGATTATTTGCTTCTATTATACCAATAATTTGATTACCCTTGAGAATAACAGCCTGAAAAGAAATTAAATAGGGAGTCTATGTTTTTATTAGGATACATTAAAGGACTACTATCATATTGATAAATAAATATATTGATTTAGGATGGATGAATCCTGCTTAGTACATTTCGAGATGGTCTATTGTCTACTATGTACGTGATGGGATTTACATGAACTGTAAATCCCATTATATGAGTATGTCAATGAATTTTGGGTACCTAAAGTTTTATTTGCAACGCCTCCAATGGTTTAATAACAATAATTTTTTAATGGTAATTGACGATAATTTGTCAAAGACTGAAAATGTAATCCAGGCTCAATTTTCCAAAATCAATTTATGAATTTAAGTCGTAATTTGTGTAGGAAGAGTTCATTCATACAATTTACCTTGTTCACTTTAATAAATATAAAATAAGACAATGTACATTAAATAGACTTTAGTAGTATTCTTACAAAATATGTATATACAAGTATGATTAAGGAACCACTAATAGGCATGTACCGAGTGGTCCATCGAAATCTGAACACTTACTACTCCAATAGTTAATGAAGCCTGTGCGATTGAAATTAATTCATATTTCAAATTATTAAAGCATAAAAAATTAGTTACAAAGCTAAACAAAACAAACATGAGGTCTTTTGCTGGCGTACAAGTCGAAAAATGCCACTTGAACGTGATCCTCAAACACACATTTATAAATAATTTTGTTCAGGTTTAAAATTCATAGAGTTCAGATTTAAATGGACCGCTCGGTAATATTTATATCGATAAAAGAACAGAGATAGAGGAAGCCAAACAATGATAGTAGGTGGAGATTCTCTCAAGTGCGTAAAATCGTTCAAAGGACTTAAAAAATCCAAAAGGAAAAAATACGAAAAATATAAAATGACTAAATAATAATATATTTATTTATTTTTTTAAATAAAGAAAAATCTTCCTTTTCGAGTTCAATGTACGCTGGCTTCTTCTTCTTGAAACATAATTTATTTTTATTTTCTGTTGATTTCCTCACATCTTCAGGTAAAAAATATAAAATAATAATATGTTTATAAATAAATATATATATATGTATATAGGTAACTGAGTTCTCAATGAAAACCATGAATTAATATTAATTGAATCGTATATTCATGTAGGAGTAGGTAATTGTATGTATTTGTTTATGAAGAGGAATTAATTATCATTAATGAGGATAATGTTCCATCCAAATTATGATATAATTAAAGCTTATTTAAATACATTGCGAATGAAACAATCAAATTACTTTCTAAGACTCTTGAGTTTTACATATGTATATATACATTAAACACTAGTGTTGAGACGCCCCCCCGGTTCGGTCCTCATTGACAATTAATCAGAAGACTCGGTACAGACCAAATTTTAAATTAGACCGGATAACACAGAGCTTCTTTAGTGGTCCGAATGAGTTCGATTCACTAAAACTCATAATGGTCTCAGACCGGTCTAAGATCTTTAGCTCGAAACCCAGCACAAATATACACTATACAGGCTTGAAACTTCTCACTTGAAATATATGATCAGTATATGATGATACTAATTAACTTTGTTAGTTCCTGATTCCCTACCCTTTAGTCAACATATGCTATATTAAAATAGATTGATTCCAACTAAAAAGTTCAAAAGTGCGCCATAATGATGGCCTTGGTTAATACAAAGAGCGAAGTGACTAATTAGGGATCTGTAAAAATCAGGGGTTTCTTTTTTTGGCCAATAAATTAATCGGCAGAGCAAGAAATTTATTGAAAATTGACTCCAAGATGTGTCAGTGGACATATTGAACAAGTTTTGGACCACTGTGACGATGTAATTTACCCAAACATCTTTGAGACGGAGATTATGATCAGTTATCTCATTTGGATATGGATCAAGGACATTTCAGAAACCTGTACCTGGGTGAGGTAGGAGGGTTTTGAAGAGTTAAAAAGAGTTCTACCATGACTGTATCTCAAATGAAACAATCCCTGCTCAATAGGTTAGATCCCTATGGACTCTCCTTTTGAGAGAAGGATAAGAATGAGATAGCCTGATAGACAATACGCAGTCTGGAAATTGAAATCAAAGTGTCAAAACTAAGAAGTCCTAAGCATGTATAGTGTACAAAGAATAAGTTAGGAAAATTGCCAGTTAGAAAAATTGCCCGTATTTTGTTCAAACTTCATAATGAATAATAACACATTATATATTCGCATTATATTATTTATGACAAAAGTTTAACTATTTTAGGTCTTTAGAAATTATTGTAGAAATTGATTGTATTATTTTATGTAAGAATTTTAAAAATATAGATATTTTTTGAATACAAAATTATGATTATTAAAATTTTATATTATTTACCCTTTACTCACAGGATTAGATAAATTATCTCCAACAATAATCAATAAGATACTCTAATCTTTTATAGGAGTAAAAATGCCACGATACATTTCATTTTGAAGCAAAACACTTATAAACATGTTTAAAAATTTATCCTTTCGTGGTATTTTCACTATGATACGAACAAGAAACATTAGTTATTTATAGAATATCTTTATTTTAAAAAGGATAATTATTGTGGTTTGAAAAGTATACTATAAATAATTAACTATCAATTCCAAACCCACGTCGGATAGATGTGGTAACTCACCTTAACCCATTATCCTTTCTTGACAAGTATTGAATTCCTCTAATTCCTCTACAACGAATCAGTGTTAAAAACAATAATTCTTCACGACATAGAACATTAACAGCAGACAAAAAATACTTAGGCGCTTTGGAGATACAACTTAACTATATGAAAGATAAAACAGAGAAACTGCAAATAATTCAGGACATCTTAGATCCTTTCAATTATAAAAAAAGATGCGCAATACTTTTAGCTGATAAATCGAATACTAAAAAATATATATTGTACCATTTTTGACATATAACATCATATTTGGGACAATACTAAAAGTCTAAAAATTTCAAAATATTTAACCAATAATACTATTAAATAGCAAATGTTTAACCAATAATACTATTTTATAGCAAATGTTTAACCAATAATACTATTTCTCCAAACTAAAATGGCCTTTTCTAAACCGAAATTGGACTGAAAGCCCTTAAACTTTGCCAAAATCAGTTTAATATACTGTTGTTGAATTGTTTGTAGACTAAATATTAATTGCTTAGTAAATTGACCTATATATACGAGTCAAGAGTTAAAGACGATTACTAAAATAGAGAAATACTTTAAATAATTTAATAAATTCAGAATTTTGTTAACAAAAAAATATATTTTTTGAATCCTTGAAATGATTTTACAAGTTCATATGGGTCTGTTTACGCCCAATCATTTGGAATAACAGATTGAGAGAGAGATTCTAATCTGTTGAGCTTCACTAAAAAGCTTGTTTTTTGAAATACCTTCAGCAGTCTGATTATTATCATATTTTAAATACACCTTGGGCTGCATAATACCTAAATATGGGGCTTCAAATAGGTTCTGTTGGTATGATTTATTCAAGTATCCTATACATGACATCATTTGCATTTACTTAACCAGTTCAACACGTTTTTTGAGGAGCGGCTCTCACATAAAAAATAAATAAACAATTGATCACAATAGGTACAAATAAAATATTAAGGCTCGATTAAAGTAATGTTTTATCACTTTAGGATATATATCATGTCATATTTAGCAAAGTCTATTCTTTGAGACAATTTTAAGCTAGAACAAGTTGGTTCCATAAATAATTCACTTTTACATTGATGGTAATCAATATTAATCGCTTTAAGAGAAGTCAACAACATCCTTTTGACATTGAAAGTAACCTCCAGTCCATATATACAACATCTTGATACAATGAACATTTTTTGGTAAACTGCAAACCTATCAGAGATTTTCTTTCCTTTGTCTCATCCGAAAACTACTAAATTAAGATCCATATTAACATCAGCCACCTGATATATGATTAGGTGGGGGGAGGGGAGAGAAAATGTATTACTGCTATAGAGAGGAGAAACTTCAACGATTATAGTCACATTATTGCGCGGGGAAAATATTGAGAAATAATATTTAAAAATATATATTATTATTTAATTATGCATTTTAATAAAAAATAATAAAAGATAGGCGGTAATTCATCAGCCAAAGATTGATGTTAACAGCATGACGATCTATAAAAGAATAAAAAAATTAAAAAAATAGAACACACGCAGTAACCTCAAAAAATGTTATTTTTATACACGTTTTGCTGCCTATTTTTATGACGTTTTTCTTCATACCTTTAGCCCCAGCACACGTATCAATTAGGAATAACTACTCTAAACGTTTTTAATGCATAGATATAAAAAAGTATTCATTTTTGCTTTTGTATACACGAGGGTGATCTGAAAAGTTTTGGACCTAACAAAGATAAAATGCATTTTTTCTCATTTTTATTATACAGTTTTTCAGCATAGTCTCCTTTTAACTCTACATACTGATTCCTATCCAAGTAGTACTCTGTGATTTTCTCTGCAAAATACTTGTTCACAAAGGTAATTTGACAAAAATCTTTGCAGCCCACTGTTTGAAGTGTATTTTTGTTTCGGGCGTGTCATGGTGTATCCCAGTTTCATCTACAGTCATTAATCGGTGGCGAAACTCGGATTTATTACGCTTAAACGGCACTGTTGGTGCCTAAACGACATCAACAGAGCGGTACTCGATATATTCATTCCAATTCCCTCAAACGACTGTTTACTTTCTGAATCTTTAGTAAGTAACTGTCAACAGATGCATGATATATTTAACTAGCTTTTATTTATGAATGCTGCCATCTTCACGTTGAGGCTGGAAACTTTTCAGACCACCGTTGTATGTAAAATGAAACAATATTAATAATTACTATATCTCCTGAGCCTCCCTTAATAATGATAATCAAATACATCTCTCAAGCCATTCGGTAAATATTAGTTCAATAAATGGGGTAGGACATGATTGAATCGTTCCTCCTAATTACATGTGTGTACATCTTACACTGCATAGGTAAGTAAAATCAGCTATTGCATAAGTGAACATGGGATTAATTCATTATCTTAAAATTATTTACAGGTTCATACGTACCATTAAAAATTAAATATTCATGAACTTTGCTTGTAAACACTTATTGTAAAAATATATATATTTATACACATTTTTAAATGAAAAACATATTTTACTATTAAATAGTTCTTATGTTTGTAGTTACATATTAGTAAGAAGTATGTAGAATATAAGTTTCTCTTTGTCTTGGCACATATTTATTCTATTACAATTTATGATAAGACATTTTTTGATGGGATTTATTATTGCTCAGGTGAAATAATTCTATGGAAAAGAGAGGTGATGCTTTACATCATTTAGAAGAGTTTGTTTTGAGCAAAATATTAATAGTAAAATCAGGGGGCTTCAGTCTGAAAAAATCTAGACCAATCTATTTTTTAGTGTACCAAACTCATTTCGTCCTTTAAATAAGTTTGGTCTGAACCGGTTTCAATAAAAAATTCGGGTTGAATTAGGCTTATTTAAAATTTGGGGTTGGATGAGCTTTATTAAAAATTATGTTAGAACATATTCTACAGCTGAAACGTTGATGTGCTGCATTTATCAAATTGTACGACTCATAAACCAGGATAAGAGAGAAAATCAGACCATAGATTATGACCGAATAAAATATGTAAATATTTTAAGGGTCAAAAATAGATTCACAATTTGAAACAATTACATTTTGGCCTACGATCTGAAGTCGCGGTTTGGATCCGAATATCAGTCCAAATCGGTCTATGGTGTGGGTAACCAAAAGTTGCAGTAGCATTTAATTACAATTTTTCTCCTGTTATTTGTATTTACAAGATTTCATTACATCACCAAACGAAAGTAGTAAAAAAAAAACAAGTTTTGCAGTTATCCCATGTCTCTTAGTGTAAAAATGGAGGGGTTACAGGCCCTCCCCCAAAAAAAAAAAAAAAAATGAAGGAATTCTTCTTTTGTAGTAGAAATACTTTTCGTTTGGAAGAAAAAATTTTATCGAAAAATATTTTTTTTAGATTTCATTCTAAAAAACAGCAGAGCAAAAATTTAATTAAAAAAATCAGGACCCCTCCAAAAAAAAAAAATAATAATAATATATATATATATAATTGTGTGGACGCCGGCTTGTTTAGGCTGTTATTGCCTGTAAAGCAGGATATAATGTATAAAAATTAAAGTATGTTAATATATCAAAAAATGACTTTCACTTATCTTTTCTCGATTCTATAATGATGACCTTTTTCCTAATTTATTCATAAGACTACAAGTTATGGGCCTCCACTCTGTAAAAAAAATACGCAAGACCGAAGTGGAAAAAAATTTAGTCTTGGCCAAGTATCAAAACTACTTTAATCTTCCTTTGTTCGAGTTCATTTGTTACATTAGATACGTCGCTTATGTTAGGTAGGGAGGAAAGTAAAGAATCACATTCATTGTAAAGAGATTTTGAATATTTCCCACAATGTTGAATATTTAATGCTTCATGTTACAGCCGAGAAAATTTTCACATAGCTAGGTATGCAGGTATATACCTACTCAGGAAATTGCACTATTTTTGCTTGTGTTGGTAAAGTACAATATCAAGGGGTAGTATATCGTGTTATTCGGTTCGGGTTCAGATGCATCAAAACAGTATCAAACTAACTCTCTGTTATTTCCCTTCAAATTCTAACTTGAATATGGTAATGGGGTGCTTTAAATACCCAAACATAAAAAATCATATTGTGGTTTTTTTTTTCTAATAAATCTTGACAAAATATCCAATATCTCTCTATTATGTGAATTGATGAAGAGTTTGAACATTTTTTCACCTTTTATATTTCATCTATTATGAAATTAATTTGGTTTTTTTTAATATAATGACGAGCAAATATAACGATTATATTTACAAAAGCCTTGAATTTAATATTGTCGTATCTTTTATACGAATTATAAATATTATTTTATTAACTTTTATTTAAGAATGCAAAATTTGATGAGACCATAAAATATTTGTATATTAATATAAATTCCTAATATTGTAGAGATTTTGTGTACATTATTTTTCTTTTGTTATTTCAAAAAATATCAAATTTTAGGGTCATTTTAATGCAATAACATCATTTATTCAATTTCACAAAACTTTGATCAGAAAGAGCCAAAAATCAATAGTAGATAATAAATCCTAGAATATTAAAGAAAAACCTATTAAAACTGGATATTAAATTATACAGTACGAGTCAAAGGAGTAGAAGGAGATACAAAAAATCATTGGAATAAAAAAATATATATTTACAAATTTAAAAAAAAAAGGGGTTTTCAAACCCCTCAAAAAAGTAACGATAATCAATATTTGCAGCACCATTCATTCATAAACTAATCAATCGGTCAATTAAAATATGTTTGCTAGTCTTTTATAAATAGGGTTTCCCGACATTGCCCTGGGCATTAAGATATTAACTTAATTCCGAACTCTTGAACTTCATACACATAGAACAAAAATAAAGACCGTAAAATTCCAAGAATTATTATCGATGCAATGTTGGTATGTACATTTGCAAACTTTACTTTTTAAGGAGATTATATGGTTCACAGAAGAAAAAAATTTCAAGTTGAATGTCGTTCACTCAACTTTCATATCATTGTCAAAAATCCTTTGTCTTATTATTTGTCTTTCTTTTTCTTTTTCAAACCTGATAATCTCCTTTAAAAAAAAGTGTGCAAAGAGAATAATTCTTAGAATTTTAAAGTCTTTTTTTTGTTTGCTTTACTTGAAGTAGTCGTTTGTTTGTCAAAAAAAAAAATTGTAGTAAAAAAATATTATTCCAAGGCTGCAATGGTCTTGAAAGCCAAAAAATTATTTCCAGAATTGTTGTTAGAGCCTTAAAAAACCGTGATTCCGGGACAACCTAACCCAGCTACACATGCATTTACATTTAGTATATAGATACATAAATATATACTAAATGGGTAACAACAACATTTAAGATTAGGATTTTTGTTCAGGTAGTGCTTTTGATGGTATATGAGAGCTTAAAAATGTAGAACTCAACTTAAATATTTATCTGCTTTTCAGCAGGCTTGGACAAGCTCACACTTGTCCTTCCATCCATCCGTTCATTTTTTTAAACAAAGCGACGGTCATGGGATTATTTTTTCTTCAAATAATAGTTGGAAAAACTTTTTATTCGCGAGAGGCTACAATTAGGGTAGCACAGAGGATGATTTCATTTGTTTTCCTGTGACGTAATCTTTGCCTGCAATTTAATCTTTCCTTCACAAAATTCACCTTGTGAACTCAATTAATAGGTTCCCAATTTATGGAGCTTGCTTAGTTAACGCAAGTACTTCCCATTTGTGTAAAGTTAGTCCAACCATATTTTTTTTAATCCATGAATTCATACTCTCAAATAGGAGTGTAAGAAAATGATATTAGACTTTGTAGACTTTAGATGATTGATTATATATTAATTATTGTCACAAAAAAAATATTTTATACAGAATACGACATGTCCTACTCCCTTTTCATCTCACTTTTTCATAATCACTTTTTGGAGTAGATAGATAAATAATCAGAACACAATAACATCATTCATTAAAGCCTCGATAATTAATTTTAGAATTTGTAAATTACTCAAAATTAATCAAGTGTCATCCCACAAAAGTTAGATACAGAATGTATACAATAAATTAAGAATTTTCTATGAAGGTAAAAAAAATGATAAGTACAAGATATTTCCACACCTTTGGGAAGTACAGGGTTTATTATAAAGTAGTTTAAAATACCTTAAGCGTATTTTAAAGACGCTGCTCAAATATAAGTTCTGTGAATTTTTCAAAGGTCGCCCATTCAGCTACTGAAAATGAACGATAGTCTAAACGGTACTAAAACTGTTGTTCAATCTCAAAGTTAGCTCTTTTGACATGCAACACCACGATCCTGGATGTTCAAAAGAACAATGTGTTAGTAGGTAGAATGTAATTATTTATTGGGATTTAAATAAATCATGATGTCAGCCTTATTGAGGCTCTCACCACAGCATCAATCTCGATTTTTCTGTAAAGGATTAATCAAATAAAGCATAAATAATACGTATTCTATTTATACATATATAGTAGACTGGTCCAATTTGCACTTTTTATGGAAATGTTGAGACGTCATAGGCTTAAAATATGCATTTGGGTAAAAATGGATTCGAAAAAAAGTAAATTAAGTAGTAAAGATTATTATTTTTTTTTTAATATCAACAACACTCATTGTATGTAATTAATATTTAGATTTGTCAATTTTTTATCTTGATTGTTCACAAAAAAAATAGAAGATTATTTAAGAAAATACATTTTTGCATATTATAAACGAATTCGAATACTTTCTGTAACAAAAGAGCTTATTGAACAAACCTTTAATGAAGGTTCAAAGTCCCGCTGATAATATTGTTCATTTTTAATAGTAAAGATTCGACAATATTGCCGTTTAATTAAAAAAAAAAAGATCGATAATGTGCGCTGTGAGTAATAGGTTAAAAAAAGTCCTTCACTACTATTCCGTTTAAAATCCAAAAAAATAATTTAAGAACAAAATAGTAAAATATTTTATAAAGGTTATTTCATTATGTAAAACAAATTATCAAAAAGATTTAATCATATCTGCTAATGGTTGAAAGATAATAAAAGAAGAAGACAAAATTTTCGAAAAAAACGTCAATTTTCAAAACTTTAAGTTCGTTGTGCGACCTCTAAAACTTTTTTTAAATTGTTAAAAATTTGTCATTCATCTATTTTTACCCAAATGCATATTTTAAGCCTATGACATCTCAACATTTCCAAAAAAAAGTTCAAATACGACCAGTCTAATATATAGTTATAACGCAAAATCTGATGCCAATTATCTTTTATTGCACAGCACAGCAATTTAAGGTGTAAATTTCTTAATTAAAATATAGGCCACATAAGCCAACATGGAGTAATTTATTTTGAACATCTATATTACATAAATAAACAAACTTTCAAATAGTTGTCTCCTATAAGGAGTATTGCTTCTAAAAAGGGACAAATAATTATCTTTATACCGCGTATAGCTCACACTTTTTTGTCTTATATGTTTAACATAAGATCTAAACTTTTTTCAAAATGTAAGAATGCAAATTTCCCCACTCAGAATCATATTTTGAGTGAAATAAAAAGTAATACTTCTTCTCATAATTCAACATGAAACACAAAGTATAATTATTGATGACATTAAGACATAATGTTGCTTGTCATAAGAGATACAATGTGTCCTTGCAAATATTGAATGACTTTTTCAGTGCACAACTTCATCAAGATTCCATTAAAGTGCAAGTATTAAGGCTTTATATATTTTATTTACTCTATATTAATAATGAAATCCCCAGGGCAGCCCTTAAAGCATCCCCATGTGAGGAGGCACATAACTTTTTCTTGATGACACGCCGTCAATTGGTTTGCAGTCTTGTGAGGACGGAGACGACATTAAACAAGGTCTAAAATTTGACTAGTTGACTTCAAACCCTTTTTTCTAAGCCTTGTGGCCGGGATGGAGTTTTGCTTGAAAACATAATTGCCCTTAGGGTAGTTGGCCTTTAACCATGAAAATGTCACTGTTTCCTTGACCTCCAGATACACGTTCGAGCCGATCTTGAGGCCCATGGAAATCGAAAAGTTCAGGATGTCATCTTTTGTCCTTTTCTAGCTTTGCCAACCATACCTTCCTTTCAAAAATCTTGTCGTCATTTTTCAGCTTTTTGATCTTGGTAATTGAACGATGATCTCGTCATAACTCATTCCTGCGTCAAGAAGCGCTTACACACGATTTAATAGTTGTCCTTGGACTGATGGACAAATTTGTTTCACAAGAATTGTTTGTTTTTATTGCTTTACTGGTTGAAAATTGTGGGGAAATCAGTAAATTACTTAGTAAATCAATGAAACCTTTCCAAAGTTTCATTCACGATTCGTTGAGACATGCTGTGCATTCAATATATATATTTAACTTTAAAAAAAAATTTAGACTTTATGTCTTCTTAATATTTCGTATAAAAACTTTTCAAAGACCAGTTGAATGTATATGTATGCATGGTGATGAAAATTGTGTGTATTTTTGGGCATGTTATACATATAGAAAAAAAACCAGAGCATCCACATGGTAACCCTGGCAATTTAAAGAATGTTTTGGAGGGTAGTTGTCATGACGTTTCTTTAGATCAGCTATAATCAGCTTTGGTAATACCAATTTTCATTCAAGTTTTGAGTATAATTGAATGTAGTGGGAATGGAAGTTCACTACACAGGAGTTAAATTATAATGACAACTACCAAGGAAAAGAAAATTTATTCTTCAGATTAGTAACTCAAAAAAAAAAAAAAAAAAAAGGTAAGCTAAAAAAATATACACGATTTACAACACTGTGTTGTATATTTGTATGATTGTTTAATTTAACCCATTTGGAAGAATATTAATATTTCTATTAAAACCCTTTCTCATATTTTTTGTCGGTTTATTAGAATATAAATATTTATTTACCTTGTTGGGTGCGTTTAATATTTTCAGTCATTTAAGGAGCTATAATAAACTATGTGACATTTAAATAAGAATGGATGTATCGTTAATGTTCAATTAGTTAAAGGTAGAAATATTTTTTTAAAAATTGGTTCATCAATGTACATATATATTTCACTTTTATTGGAAGAAAAAGAGTAAAATTTAGAAACGATTTTGACATTTAAACAAACTTCCGAAGCATTTTTTGAAGTAACAAAAAAAAAAGTGTTTTAAAAGGTTAAATAGTTCTATATTTAGTTTTTAGCAATTTCCTACCAAAATGTTATTTTTTTATTAATGGTTGTAGAAAAACAACAACTAATGTTGTAGACCAATCGTTTTGAGAGCTATAAATAGTTAAACATCAAATATCGGAGTGTGCTGGAGTTCTACTGTAACTAACTACATATTTATTTATCTATTTGAAGAAGCCTAGTTATCTTACTTCAACTAACTTTATTATAGCTCGAAGAGGTCCTTTAGTGCTCCCCCTAGATTCTACGCCAAGCTAAAATCAACCAATTAATAAAAAATATTGACAAATGAGAACATGCAAATAAAAAAAAAAAGATAAATGAGAGCATTCAAATAAAAACATAAAATTAAAATAAAAGCGTAAAATGAATGATAAAATCCTTGGTGGAAGATCTAAAATTAGTTTTTAAAAGCAGGAAGAATGTGCGGAACACCAAAAGCAGCCATCAAAGGGTCGACCGATACAATGTCGCACCGATGACCTAGGTCGATTTTGAAAGTCTTGTCGGATTTATACAATACCTTGAATGGACCAAGATACGTTGGAGAAAAAGCTGGCTTGATTGGCCTGTTTTTAATAAACACGTGACTCGTTTTTTTCAGTGCATCTAGAGAAGCTTGGACTCGGCTTGAAGGCTGATAAATAGTTCTCGGGGGAATATGCTTCATATTTCTCACTTTGTTGAAAAGGTCCCTGTCCTTCGGAGCATCAAAAGCTGATCTCCACAAATGGTACATTGCCAAAATGAGGCTCCCGGTAAAGATGGGATGGATGCCCTAATCCCCTTGAGCACAAACGGAAGCGCTTTAAATCACGACTCGCCCTCCTAGTCCATCCTTGAAGCCAAGGTAAGGCTTAAGAGTTCTATGGAACCTTTCCAGTATTCCATTGGACTCAGGATGATACGCCGTCATGAACAAACTGTTTGATACGTGGACTTCTCCCAGTCTCTTCAAACTCCAGTCTCTAGTAAATTGATCTCCTCTGTCGGAGTGAACAGAAACTGGCACGCTAAATCTTGAAATCCCCCCTGAAAATAATTTCACTACACAGGTCTCAGCCTTGGTATCCCACATAGGAATAACTTCAGTCCATCCAGTGGCCCTATCCAAAACTGTTAAAAGATACTTGTAACCATTTGACAGAAATAAGGGCCCAACAATATTTATGTAAAGTGTACAAAATCTTGGAGGATCTGTAGAAAACGGAGTAGAACCAGACAGCTTTCGGTGAGTTACTGCTTTGTTCTTCTGACAAGATAGACACTCCTGGGTCCATTTTTTGACTGTTTCTCTCAAATTAGGCCACGCAAATGACTTTGAGACCTCACGCAAGTAGCTTTAAAACATGGTTGTGAAAGACGTTGGAGTATTTGAAGTATTTGCCTCCTCCACAGTAGAGAGCTCTGAAGGAAGTTCCTTTGAACTAAGGATTGACATTGTGTTCAAATGTTGGGGTCAGGAATGAAGAAGTCTACACAGGTTGGTTATTTTACTTTAACTAACTGTATTAGAGTCCTTCTGTTAGACATATTATTGATATAAACAAGAATAACTCTAAGAGGTTCTTCATATACAATAGTTACATGTCTCTTGTAAAAGAGGATATTACTAAGATTCTTAAGGTAAAACAAGGGTATTCCGTCTGTTCTGGTCTCAAATATACAAACACAAAAGTGACTAAAAAAATAATCAATTTTTGGAAATTTGTCCACATATATTAAGTTTGTGACCTAAATATAATACGTATGAACTTTACACCACTCGGACCAATTTGGAAGGGTCACAAAGTGGGGTCCTCTTACATTTAGTGTTAAAGTTATGATAATTCAACTTTCTACTTCATATCCAGACTAGACCATTTTTTTGAGGGGTTAATATCTAGAAGAGTCCGATATTTTAAAAATAGATCACAAAGCTAGTTTCAAGAACAAGAGTTATATGAAAACCCGCTATGGCAACAATCAATGACGCAAAAAGAGGAGATGCACTATTTGTGGCCCATAGAGACACTAAACAAGATGGGGCGTCAAAAGCTCTGAGGTACAAATATCTCTCCATATCCCACAGAAAGTAACTATAAGTGCCTTTGAATACTCTTGTCGACTATATACTCTTTTAAGATTTCTAATCATTCTTCAGGGAATTAGAAATTACTAGAAATCCAGAATTGTACTATTTATAATAAGGAATTAATTATGTTATATTATTTTGATTTTCCCTTGTAGAAGATTTAAGCCAATTTCTGCATTATTTAGCAAATGTGAAAATTGTGTGCCGAAACCTCTTCAGTTATACACAAGTATGTACAACATGTCCCTCATAAGATCTTCGTCTAAGGGTTCATTGTAAATCTTATATTACGAAAAAAATACCTTTCATTGTATAAAAATACCTTTGTATAAAATATATAGTTCAAGTAGCTTTTAGGAAAATATGAATTGTCATCGTTTAAATCTTCTACACTTCAGCTTATTTTGAATCAGGTTAAAATCCCTTATTTCTAACAATCATGATTCTTTAGCTATACACAAATAATAGTTGTAGTATAATGAAATCCATTGTATTTTTAATAGATGGCTTTAGTCATATGTATCTTTCGTTGTATAGTTGCAATCTGTTTACACTATGACATTAGAAAGATAAGATTTTATACTAAAAAAACTTTTAAGACAGTTTTGTGATTGTTTGACTCAGTATTTTTTGTGCTTGCGTCAAAGATATAGACTATGAAATATGGTATATTTTATGGTATTTCATTAATAAAGAGAAAAACACACGCCAGGAGTGTAAAAATGTAAATACTGTTTACGGTCCTGATACTATAACAGCTAATCACGCGAAGTTTTGATTATTCGACTCTGTTCTCATACTTATGATGACAAATGCAATTATAATTGTCAAAAATGTAGATAAAATAATGGAAATCGTCGAGTCTGACCGTTGGGATCGCCAAGGAGATAAATAATTATGGTTTTTTAATCCATTAAACCAAAGGATTTTTTACTACACTTAATATATAAAAGATGTGTCTGAAAACATTTTGTATAAATGAGTATTTGAATATGGCTGAAGAGCTTCTTTAGAGATAATCACTCCCATCTGACAGACAAATACTTTTAGGCCAATTTCCAGTATCGTTCTAAAAAGCAATTGGATATTTGCAAATGAAAACTGACAAAATATATATGATTATCCGACTTAATAAGTGATTTCAAATATACTCACCATATACTGGAGGTGTAGACTTGATTCTTACGAGTTGGAGGCTCGAATGACGTATGGTTCAACTTAGACTTGAAACTTGACTTGTACTTGAGTCCTGTGTCGTACAATCAAGTCTCCATATACCTATTTCCAATATTGTAAGAAATACTTTTCGATGTTGGAGTTTTTGAGAATTGATAGATTTGTTAAACTATTTCAGATGCTGTTAGTATCCAGTTCTTCAAACAACTTATTCAACAAATTTTATCCTTTTAAATATCGTTAAGAAGCAAAACGTTTTATACATAAAATAATTCCTTTATACCGAAAGTAACTTCAATAACTCATTGTACTCAAGAATATTATTCAACTATTTTTCTATAGTATTTTATCCATTTATGGACATTATTTTAGAAAAAGGGGACTTTCTTATTTTCGATGATATATTTTCAATGTAATTTGTGATTTGATTCGATTGGTTTTTATTGACTTTCGACTTGACGAAAAACAAAAGTTTCAACGACTTGAGACTTGACTTGGACTTACAATTCAGCAACTATATGCTATACACATATCTACATTGAAGGTTCAAGCAGTCAAAAATGCATTTAGGCATTCAAAGTGCATAATTAGTTTCTTTCATTGAAGTTTGAATAAATGATGCACTTTTTCTTAGTCCCTCATTTCTCTAATTTATGACCATATCACTTAAACCCCATTGTAATATATATGTAGTACATATTTTATGTATCTATTATTAACCTCAAAAGAAAAAACATTATTGTTAAGGGATCAAGGTGATAGCAAACAGAGTTAATCCTAAATCTACGAATCTATTATCAAGCAAAGTGCACTTAATAGGTAGATTATTGCTGTGTAAAGTCCAAACTTGCACTTTATCTCCACAATTTCATTGTGCAGATCTCTTAAGAGACATTCATACACCACGTAGTTCTTTTTTGATATAATTGTTACAACCCACCTCCTCTTTTTTTGGAGCTTTTTAGGCAACAAAAACTATTTACCGGGCCGTGCAAAATTATTTACCGATGATGTAAATATACTTTTTAAGAGGTTTTTTGGCAACCAATCTGATTGTTTCTTATTTTTACTGTTAAAATAAACAAAATCCTTCCTGTGAGAGCGTAAAAACTTCCACACGTGAGACGATGTCCAATCAGGAAACCAAGAAGATCGAAATTGCAGCCCTCCTCCGAGCGGGAGTGCCTCATAACAACATTACGGAACAGGTTGGGGGCCTCGTTGAAGACAATTTACAACGTTTCCAAGTGCTTGGAGGCTGGGGGTGATCTCAAGCATTCCCCTGGGGCTGGCAAGAAGCCCACTGTCTCAACAAGGCAAGTAAAGGCAGTTTTCAAGAGGACTCCCAACAGGTCCATTGCCGACATGGCCAGAAAGATGGGAACGTCGACATTAACTGTTTCAAGGGCATTGAAAAGGCCTGGAGGAAAGTCCCTGAGGCGTACTGAACGCCCTCTGCTAACTGAACGTCAGCGAGAAGTCAGACTTGAGCGTGCCAAGAAAATCTTGAATGATATCAAGAGCTCATCTGGACGCATCATCCTTTTTTCAGATGAGAAAACTTTTACGGTCGATCCTGTTTTCGACAGGCAAAATGACCGTGTTGTGAGCTTTGGAGATGTTTGGAGATCCAACGGGAAGGCCATGAAGCCGGTATGGTTTCCCACTGGCTCAGATTAACAGCGGAGGATTATGTGAAGATTCTGGCGTCTAAGGTCCTTCTGTGTATCAAATCCATAGTCGGCAACTCTCCTTGGGTTTTTCAACAAGATGGAGCATCCACCCACGCATGCAAGAAAGCTCAGGAGAGGCTGAAGGACAACATGAACTTTTGGCCAAGGACTACTTGCCCCCTCAGAGCCCAGATCTGAACCCACTAGACTTCCCTATCTAGGCGCACGTGGAGACCAAGGCCTGCAAAAACGACACAAGAACATAAATGCCTTAAAGGCTGCTGTCAACAAGGCCTGGCCCTCCATGGACGCCGATTACATCCAGCAAGTCTGTGGCAGCTTCAGACGTCGCCTGACTAGTGTCATTGAGTCAAATGGTGGCTACATTGATTAAATTTGATCACAAACTATTTTATTAATCTAAAAATGTATGAATAAATTGTTTCTCAAGTCATTCAAATGTCATTATTGTCCGCGATATGTTCTGAACAAAAATCGGTAAATAATTCTGCACGGCCCGGTATTTATCAGATAAAGTTTATTTGAAAATCATTTTAAAAATACACTATTTTAAAAGTTTTTTGTGGCAAGAATTTTATTTAAGTGATGGTTTTTTTAACAAATACTTATTTCTATTGCCAAAATGGCAATAATTCTATAATTTTACATCTTTGTACCTTGTTCCCTATTACGTCATTCCTGGCATGATGGAATATTACTTAGATTTACATGGTTTTAGGTTAACTCCTCCGTCCCTCTATGTGACTATGTGGTTTCTGAATGTCCCTTTTGTACGACAAAATGATATTTTATTAGTATAAGTAATGCGTACTAATAATATCAGAGTCTAAATGACGTAGGGTTTTTCTATGATCGATTGGATCCTTACTATCTAATTGTACATACTATGTAGGAAGTAAATTCAATTCTACATAAATCGATATGCCTTTAAATTTATAATGAATATACATGTTTTAAAGTTTACTAAGAGAGTTTATCAATAGTTTTTTCAAGCATGTCAAAAAAAAAGACGTACTATTAAATAATATTTAAAATTAAAGATCATTTAACCATGCAGTTATGCGATGTACAAAAAAAAAGATTTGGATTAATTATCTTGAGGTTAAGTACTTTTAAAATTCCATGAGTATGAACAATATTATGTTAAAATATAGGAAAATATATGTACATTTATATAGGTTTAAAATAGAGCATTTTTTCTGACGTCACAAACTATATAATTTACAGAGAGGACGTCATGTTTATTTAAGTTGAGCTATTTATCTCCTGATATTTGACAAAATTCTATAAAAAAGCTTTATTTAATGGCTTCCAAAACTAATGATAAGCACCTGTATAGAATATAATATTTTGCTACATAAAAACAGTAATATTTGAATAACATCAGTTTAATAGTTACTGAAAAACCCTTTCAAGTGGGAATATTTTTAACATTAATTTCCTATTAGAATAATCAGAATAAATATTAAATGTTAATTAAATATTTATCCAATTTTTAAGTTGAGATCTTATATAAAAAATGTTAAATATAAAAGTATCTTTTCTAGGAAGGTTACAACAATTTATTTTCGACCAAAAACCGTCAAGTTTATGAAATAAATAGGATGTTATTTTTTTTAAAAGTTAATCTTAAATTGTCTTTCTTATTAATTCAGGAACAATCTTCATTTTTGTAGACGGCTTAAGATTTTTTTTAGATATGTACAAAATATATGATGTACATTTTTTTTTCTTTTTTGTCAAATTTTCACTCCCGGATATTTATAATAAGATCGACGCTTTTTCTCTCAATCTCAAAGAATATTCAATTACAGAAATTAGGACAATTCATTATTTGACCATGAGATACAACTCGCGTATTCTGACGTAAATAGAATTTTATTTAATTGAGTAAAACATCTGTTCTTTTTCTTAAATATTGCTAATTGTCGTTAATAAGTCTTTAGAACATAACGTTGATTTAACTAAAGAGCCATCTAGCGAGTTAAAAAAAATATCTATGAATCTTTGAACCGAATGAAGACATTTTTGATCTGAGACATAAAAATGAAGTGAATGTCGTTTAGCATGTAGCATCGAGCATGTGCAAAGGGTGCACTGCATATGGTGTTCTCTGATGTATATCATAAGCATAGTTTGATCGAAGAAATAGCAATTTAGTCGTATTAATAAATATGGAAGATGTACCTAGAACTCATTCTTTTTAATTTAATTAAAAGGGTGAATTCAAAGAGACTATGTAGTTAGTCTTGAAGTAATATACAAGTATACTCGAAGCCCCTAGTTGAGAAAAAAAAGTTTCGTTATGATATATACTTAGTATCTAGTTATGTTAACAGCAATGAAGGGGTTCAAATATTTTTCCTATAAAAGGAGAAGGAAGGGGTTCCTATAAATACTTATTTTACTTAAATGTTTCAACTACCATTTGACGAAATTTTATGAAGCTGATATGAACCATCTATGTGATATTGTATGTTGAAAAATCATACTATATGATTAAAGAGGCCGAGAAAATAAAGTATTCATTTCACTCAAAAATATCTTATTATTCTATCACTGTTTAATAGATATAGGAAATGATGGCATAACTGAAATCAAAGGAAAATGTTACAACAAATGAGGAGTATTCTATCATCAGATCTTCCTTTTCTTGAATTGTTTACAAAACTACACCTAATATATAAAAAAATAAAAAAATTGTCTCTTCTAGTGGTACATAATCTCAACTCTGTCTATGTTGGGTACATGTTTCCCATTGCAGCTGTCTCAAGGGTTATCTTGATTGTATAATCATATAAGTGTAATTAGGTATAGTAAATTGGAGTTTACTTATTAACTTTTGAATCGGAAAAGGTGCACTAGTGTCAAGAAATCTTTTTGAAAATGAAAGCTTTAATTCACGCTTTAAATGAGTTCCTTTTGTTCTTAAGAAGATATACAAACCATTTTCGAATAAAGTCTTTTAAAAAAGAGAATTAATTGACATTTATATTATTTTTCCTCGGAATTGAATCTTCCGACATAAATTATAAGTATGTTTTCTATGTTATCGTTAAACTTTGCAGAAAAATAGTTTATCTTTGGATGGATTGATGATGACTTATTTTTACAGCCAAGTTCGCTCGAATTAATCAAAAAAATAAAGTAAAAAAAATCTTCTATAATGATTTTGTACAAAAAAGTTAACTGCAGATCTTAATCAGTGCAACCCAACAAATGGAATAGAATAGGAAACATATTAAAATATTAGTTTTGTTCCTAATAATAATTATGTCGACATTTTATTGTTAAGATTATAAATTCCTAGTAGTATTTTATTCATTGTTTAATATCATCTGCAAAAGATATTTTTTTCTTTGCGTAGTTGTCATCTCCTGTTATTTATAGACAAATTAAAATCATCCAATAACAAACTTTTTTTTTAACCCTAGTGAGAAACATCTTGCCAGTAAATTATACGGAAAGGATCAAATTACATAGCAAATGTATTGGTCCTTAGAATGAAGAACTTATTAAATGAGAGAAAGAAAGAAATTTTAAATATCCCTTTTCCGTGATTGGTAAATTTTAGTACTCTTAACAAAAACTATAATTTACATATTTATGTCGTAAGTATTGCAAAAATACATAGCATAATATCTTTATGGACTAGCTAAGATATCCGTTTATTCAGAAGAAAGACTATTTTATTAAATATTAAGAACGTGATAGAAAATGTATGTATAACAATTATTGTTACCATAATGACCTACCTTTGCCATAAAATATCTAATTTAAATTTAAATTTGGAGTCAATCATTATGAAACATTTTTTATATTAAAGAAATGATCAGAAACGTGATATTTTTTAAGGAAGAAAATGGTCCTAATCTATTTGGGATTTTAAGGATCTTTGTTTTATCATTTTATATAAGGGCCTTAATGATAAAGACTATTATTTTTTGTTTTAAAACGACTTTGTTTAATTTCTTTTTACCAATAAAAATAAAAGTTATAGAATACTAACATACTTGAAGATTAAGTGGAGAATGAGAGCCATTTTTGAAAAGTAAAAGAGAATCTTAGCTTTTTTGTAAGATGAGCACCATCCTGGCAACACTTTCCTCAAGTGAGTGGCTCTACTACAAGGCCAAACTGGGACTTTGATAAAAAGTTTTAAACAAACACTTTGTACAATATCTATTGCTGAATGATAATTGTTGATCATAATATTTATTGTGGGAGGGATGACTATAATGATAGTAAATTTATTGATGATTCAACTTGTCAAGTGGATTTCTTCAGAGCTGGTAAACGTAACATCCGTATCATTTTTCAGATTATGGTTCCGTATTTTATTTCTTGCATCATTTTCTAATAAATAAAAATACCAATTGATAATAAAAGTACTTTAACAACATTTTTGACTTCTTCTTTCATGTTTTTTAACTATATAAGAGATAAATAACACGGGGGTTTATAAACAAATGTTGATAATCGTCGATCCATTCATTGATTATCCTATAAAAACTAGCGTGTACAATAAGCTTTGAGTGTATGTTTTTCCATTGTTTCAATTTACTCCACCAACCCCCTCCGAGGTCCAGTAATGAATGAAAAAAGGGAAACACAATTATCAACATCAAAAAACTGAGCTGCAATGTTTCTTATCTAAAAAAAGTACGTGGTACAGACTAGATTTGGATGAAGTCCGTACCATTTTTTGGAGACGGTTCTGTATCCGTATGTTCATACCATTTTTTGGTTCCATACCGAGCCTGCCATGAAAGATTTCACCATATAAGGTGCAGAAGGTTTGACCCTCTAAAATTACTTAAGCCACCTAGAACATTGATTTTTTTTGTCAGCTTGATCTCCCTACTGGGTCTGACTCCAAACCCCTTCTGAAAATAGCATCTGGACGGGTTTTTTGAACCATAAGGGACATGTACAAAATTTACACCAATGTAAAGTACTATGTCAGGACATCTTAAAAACCAAGAATGACAAAACGACCTCGGTCGGAAACTTGAGGTCAGACCCCCACAAGGTACACCGAAAAACCGTAAACTTTACAAAAAAAAAAAAAAATTCAGCCCATAAAGATATATCGACAAAATTTAAATCAATGTAGGGTATTTATCAGGACATCGTAAAAGAGGTCATACCCCCCCCCCACAAAAAAAAAAGTCGCCCCAATCCATGTATTTCTTGAATTAACAAAGAATATTTTCGGTTACATAACACAAGCAAGCTATCATCCTCACAACTGTCAAGAAGGAACTCTCGACAAACTCTCTTTAAAACTGGTATTTCTGAGGGGTCGAACCCAGGTACTTGGCCGTTTCTGTGATTGTCCAGTAATATGGTATGTAACAGACGATGAAGCTCTTCAATCTCTCTCGCAGTGCTTGATTGATGGAGAGAGCCAATTGTGAGAAACAAAGTGAATAATGTACCCATCTGATGAAATCATCTTCTTAAAAATAAAGTTAGAGACTTCACCAAGTCTGGGCGGAATAGCAGAGTTCATCTGAAGATGTAGGAAGAACAGTGCATCGATGATGGTTGCATTAATTGATACTGGAGGGGTTGATGAACCTTGAGACTCGAGATATTTCATAAGTGCTTCTGCTTTGAGAGTTTTTTTCATTGTTCCATCTATATGACTAATTGATAGTGGAACTAGTGAAAGTGGATCCTTCAAAACTTAAATCCAAACTATCCATGGCAATGGTCTTGGTAATTTTAATTTCAATATATATCTATAAATTTTATAATAGACTCTGTAACTGAAAACATTGTAAAATTGAATCAACAAATTGTTTTAATTCAGGGAGGGGGGAGTGGTACTTTTTGGGGGGTCTGACTTAATTTTACCGGACAGAAATTTGTAATCCGTCTTGGTTTTTTATAATACCCTGAGATAGTACCATACATTGATGCAAGTTTTGTCTATGTACTTTATGGGATGAAATAAACGGCAAATTCATTGTTTTGGGGCAACTTTAGGAGGGACGGGTCTGACCTCATTTTTCCGGCGGATTTTTTTATCTTTTTTGGTTTATTATGATGTCCTGACATAGCATTGGAGCAAGTTTTTTCCATGTACCTTATGGCCCCGAAAAGAAGCCATATAGAGGAGGGCTTAGAGGCCATACCCAGCAGGGGTGGTCAAGCTGGAAAAAAAATCAATTTTCTAGGTGGCATAAGTAATTTCAGAAGGTTAAACCTACTGAACCTTATGGGGTGAATCCTTCGTGGTGGGCTCTCTGACTAATGAATTGAAGGTCAAATTGTATTTAATGTATGTTTTTAAAATCCCAGTACAAAAAGGAAGATTAAGAAACTAAAAAAAATGTAAAGAATACTATTTAGATGCATTGTTCCACCAGTCAAAAAAATTATATATGCAATTATTGTTATTTTTTTTTTTTTTTTTTGCAAAATATTTTATAAAATGGTAAAACTCCCTCAAAATATCTAATTTATACCAAAAAATGAAAATTTTGAAAATACTGTTTTGGTAGACTATATCAGAATGATTTTTTTTTTTTTTGCTATAAACTTTGGCAGCTTAAACTAAACAAATAAAATTAACAGGTACCCTTCAAAAACAAATCAATAAGCCTTTAAAATATAGATATTTAACACCACATAAGTGTCAAGGTTCAGAAATATGAATATTTTCGTATCAAAATTTTGTTTATCGTTTAAGATAGACCATTCATAGTCTATAAAACTTCCATTCGGCTCTTTTGGTTAATTGTTTAATAAATATAAGTCTATAAATTGTAGACAAAAACTTAAATGTATTCATAATTTCTAGTTAAGACGGAAGACTAGTAAAAAACCAGTTATCAACGGTTGCCAAATATTTAGTAAATAAGGGAACTTGTGAAATATATGAATATAACCCTATTTTTCTTACCGTTCAAGATTAAAGTCTCGACAGTTTCTACTTCAGAAATCCGGTTGTATTTCAAAAAATCGACCATTGTTCCTTTTGGTGATTATTTGAGAAGGTGAAACATCCACCACGTACCATAAAAGTGATAAAGATTTGATGTTTGACATCGTTTGAGAGATGGTATCGCTTACTCTCGGGAATGTTGGAAGTTCAAGCCAAATTCCTTAATGACTAGAGGAGTATATGCCTATTTTTCTATTAAGCGAGCGAGACTACTGACCATCTCTTCTGGACCTGCAGGCTGCTCGAAAATTTTGGGGCAACAACTGATAGAGATAATTTTGTAGGACAAAATTCCGGGAAGGGGGAAGGCAACACCATTATTACTAAAAGTCAACGAATAATATATGCAAAAAGGACTAAGAAAGACTTGAACCTTACAGAGAACATCCCAATTTATTAATTTATATAACAAATTTATTAAAGAAATGAGCTAGTTCTTCAGTTAACCAAAGACTATTTTGCTACTAATGTTATTTTACTTGCAATTGTTCTTCGGTTGTTCTTATATTTATTTTTAGTTTTGATTTTTCTTATTTGTACTATAGTTTTTATCCTGAAGAGTTTTATATTTCAATTACCGTTTTTTTGCTAATTTTGTAGTATTCAAAAACTGTTTTATGTAGTGTGCTAAGCTTTTTGATTTAGAATATGACAAAATGCTTATATTGGTTGCAAATTAAGTTAAAGCTGATAAAAAAAATATGAATATCATCATCTTCTTGCTCCTCACACATCCTGCAAATAATTATACCATTAGTTTTCACGAGTAAATTTATAAGTAGCTAATTTGTAATGAGCCTATAGATTACTAACAATGTTCAATGTAAAATGCTTTTTATGGGCACTTCTACTAATCATCAGTTCCTTCTTCAATATGGATATGGTACATATTCAGCTTTGTAAAAATAATTAATTATTACATTCTGAATACTTACATCTTAAAGAGAAGAGTAATGTTGTTTTTTCCATTGAGTAAATGAAAGTCTACTCCTAGTATCTCTGTAAATTATTAGACCGCAAATATAAACAATGTATAAGTCAAAGATGATAGATTTTTTTGGAGAGATTCTTGTTAATTGATTAGTTTGAATGAGATGGAAAATTATCTATTCCTTCAAGGATATGGCTTTATAAATATGTAAATATTATTTAAACTACACCCTTTTTGGCTGGAGTTCCCCCATAGCATTTAATCAATCATACTACCATTAATGCATATACCAAAAAATATACGAGAATAGCCAATTGATGAACTAACTAACAGGGATCCAAGTTTATGATACGAAATTAATTTCTTATATTGAACTTAACTGAGGATGTAAAAATGTGGGAAATAGCTCAATTACAATTTGGTACTTTTATTTTACACTACTCTTTAATGGTAAAAAATACTGTTCAACCTAAGCAATGTCTTAAAAAGTGTTATCAGTATTCCGCTCCATCAAACGATAGGAATAATAATTTAAAAATCCAATTTCGTATGGAAAAAAAACGTGTCTTCTTTGTTATGGCCGGAACTTTTCAGTCCATGTTTTACATAAGCACAAACATATGTGCATAGTTAGATAACCATTCTCACTTTTGCAAATGAAATAGCATCGATGCATAATGTTGAGAAAAAGACAAACTCATGCATTGAACATATTTCTAAGCAGACAGTGAAGTGAAGTAAATACATATGGATGTCTGCATTGGTTCAATATCATAGTGTTTTTGCCTTAATGTTAATGTATACTCTAAGCGTCAATGACTTGCATTGCCGTCATTTACTAGTAGATATCTACATGAGTATTTTGACTTTCCGGAAGGAGTTTTTTATTGCACAAAAAAATCTTTCTTGTTTTATATATCAATTTTTTATAACCTTTGCCGATTTTGATCTAACTTTACAAATATTTTATATAATCACAGTAAAATGCCATTAAATTTTAGAGATCAAGATAGTACAAAACGTTCAAAATACATACAACACAACTTTGGAACATATTGAGGCAAAGAACTTAAATTGGTGTTTTTATTATTTTTAATAAAGATGTTTCATATAGTTAAAAATTAAATTTAGGAAAAATGACTATACGGAACAGTTTGTGCTCTGCCAAGTGGCAATTTTAGTTTTTTTATAAAATGCCCTGAGATAGTACTATACATTGATGCAAGTTTTGTCTACGTACTTTATGGGCTGAAATAAACTGTAAATTTAGCGTTCTTTGGCAACTTGAGGGGATGGGGATTCTGAGCTTACTTATCCGACAAAACTTTTTGGTCAGTCTTGGTTTTTTATGATGTCCTGACATAGTACTATACATTGTTGCAAATTTTGTCCATGTATCTTATGGTTCAAAAAACCCGTCCAGAGGATATATTCAGGGAGACTAGAGGGCAGGCCAAGCAGAGGAGGTCAAGCTGACAAAAAGGAGTTCAATGTTCTAGATGGCAAAAGTAATTTTAGGGTTTAAAATTTTCTGTACCTTATGGAGTGAAATCTTCCGTGGCAAGCTCTCATACTAATACATAGGTTGAAGGTCAAATTGTGTTTAATCTGTATATTGGAGGGGCCAAAGTGTAATCTGGGGTTGGTCGGCCAAGGAGGGACGGGGTAATCACATTGACAACGGTCAATGTAATTTCTTTTTCATGTTTAGAGCCCTTCGGTGCTTACGAGCATTACAATAATATAAATATGGCGCCTTTATTTAATAAATATATGTATTATTACAAAAAAAAATTAAATTGTGTTATTCACTTCAAATATACGTTCCTACATATATGCATGAAAGAAATTGTCCAGAGAAAGAATTTCATAATTTATTTTTGTAAAAAAATTGTCGAATAAAAATTTGTGAAGAAAATTGCAAAAAAAAAACCGTTTCTCACTAATTTCAGAGGAAAAATTAGTAATATGCATTTATTGGGATAGTAAAGAAAAACACAAACCTACAGGTATTTATTTCGTACTTGCAATAAACAAACAGTTAAAAAGAATAGTGTCAACAAAAAAACACCTTAGATAACTGGATCATTTTTGCAAATATTGCAAAAATTATTTAATAAAATGTTTCGGAAATTGAAAATACTATTGTGATTTTTAGAGACTTTAATAATTTAATGATGTTTGTTTGGAGGATTTAAACATATAGATAAATAATAAAATACATATATTTTTATAAATTAGGTATATGAATTATTTTACATTAAGCTAGTGGATTGAAATTTATTTAAATAAATGTAATTTGTTGAATAACATAACAGTTAAGCGCAGTATTGATGGCACATTCATTGCGAACAAATTTTATTTATCGTTTTCATTATAGCTCATTGACAAACTTTATGTTTTTTGCCTGACCATTATAATTTGTTTTGATATTGAAGCTCCGTTAAACGGTTTTTTTTTGCAAAGCCAGAACCACTTTTTTATCACAAATAAAGATATTTTTAGAAGTGGTACCATATTATAGATTGAGAAAAGTCCAGAGATCATAAAGAAAAAACGGCTTTAGTCAATTAAAGTCTTGATTTAATTAAAGTATTCTTTTGTAGAATATTGAAATTTTTCCATGAAAAATGAAAATTACAAGGATGATATAATCATTTTAGATATTTTTTTTTAAAGTATGAAAATTATTGGATAAGCCCAATACTAACCAAAAGCGTTTGTCATATACATTTACATCTTTAAAACACCTTATCGCATGATCTGATGTGACCAAGAATGAACAAAATATACTTCTAGAGTCCTAAGAAGGGCTCTATACTTAAGTCATATTGTTGCATAGTTCAATTATGGGTTCGACAATAATAATTCAATGATCATCATGTCCCAAATTTTTTTTATTCCCCTTCTATTTGACGACACATTCGTCTGTCAAATAATTAAATTTCATGTTTTTGGAAGTCAGTCATGTAAAATAGATTCGAAATTGGACCACATGTAGCTGAGGTTGGATCAGTCTAATAAGACTACAGTCTGGTTTCTTATAAAATATGTCAGTCCTAAGACTGGTACTTATTGGTTTTTTTGTGGAAACTACAACTGCTGAATTTACATAGTTACTACTAACTACGTAATTTGAATCGCTGAAGTTTCATCATAGTTTATAATCTCTTTCAAAGAGACAATACACCTGAAGTTAAAAGTAAGAGGTGTCTAAAGAAAATATAAAGATAGCTAGAATCGTTAGGACTGATGTATCGGTCCTTAGAACCAATGAATGGTTAAAAAGATTAGAACGATAAAAAGAAGACTGAAAGGGAAGTTGGACACTAATTAGGAAAGTTCTAGGCTGAATATTTTGTGACTTTGGTACATAATTTTCTGTTATATTCCTCATTTCTATTCTCTCATCAAAGTTTTTCACACCAACTAAACATCCCTAATAACAAAGTATCTGTTTGATTTATGGGGCAATATTTCTAGCTTATTCACAGAACATTTTATTAGCATTAGCCAATTAAAGTTCTTTTCATTTTTTCTATAACTGGCTTAAACCCATCTAACATTTTTTTTTCACTGACTAGGTTTTTTTTACTAGGAAGGAGACTTGAAGTACGTAATTTCTTATATAATATATTTTACTTTTTTTTTTAACTAATTTTTGTCCACAATTCATCATTCGATATCTATCTCTATACATTTTTCGCTGTCTTTAATATTCAAAACATTTTTAAGCGAGTATATAGAAGATATGCATATATGATGTGAATATATTTATAAGTTTAATGTTAAACGATTATAACCCCTTTTTATATTACATTCATCATGTTTCGAACTCAAGTAATCTTTGTTTAAATAAGAAAATTGATTTTTTTTAAATGCTTATAGTTGCAAAAAAAATAAACCTAGAAATTGTTAAAATGCCTCATCGGATAACTAAAAATCTGAACTTTAATTTAAAATAAAGACCCTTTTCAAATTACTTATATAAATGGATAAAGCTCTTTTTTGAATTGATCTTATAAGAAAAGTTCATTTATTAGCAGACCATAGGATGAAAAGAGGAAAAGGAAAGAGAGAGAAAGGAATAATTGACAAATTATTATTTGTCAACTTTTCCTTATTTCTCGGGATACATTGTTCACAAAGTTTTGACGTTCCGCCTTTTGAAAGATGCACCCAAGTCGGACGCAAAAAACGTCCTATATGAGTGTTGAGACTCGGTTTAGCACAAAAAAAAAAGATTCCGTTCGGTCATAGTGATTTTCCAGTCAAGACCAAGGTCTCAGACCGTGAATCAATTTTTTCGGTCTCGATTAATTGACCGATTTTTTTGGTCTTAACCTATTGACCGATTTTTTCAGTTTCATACATTATGAGCGACCAAATTTCTTTTTTTTCTAGATCAACCGTGGTTAATTTTTTCAAAAAATATCTAAAGTACACAATATCTATAATTGCTAAGGCCTAAGATCATTATTAACTCATTAATACCGGAATTAGTAGACTATATGTTCTTCAAGAGTTAGTACCAAAGGAAGATAGAGAGAATCAAAGGAAGATACTTATAACTTGATCATCCATTTCAAGGGATGTTCAAATTTCCAGTTCCACGAGAGACGATGGGATTAAAATTAATCCGATCTATCTCTGTTTAAACATCGATTTTCTGTAAGACCACTCCAAACCAAATTTTTGGTTGGGCCGAATTAGTTCTGTCCAACAAAAAATATGTCGGTTTGAGACTGGTATTGGATTTCCAGACCGAAATCCAACACTAGTATGAACCTTTTATTTAATAGAAAACTGAATGAATGAATATAAACGTAATACTTTTATGGAAATATTATGCAGTATTAAATATGGCTTTTCATAACTCTTTAAAAGAAGTGGAAATGGCACTAAAAAGAACTCAAATAAAAAGTGAGATCAAATAATTCTTAGATATTATCATAAAAAGTTGTAAAACTGCAAAAAAAAAATATATATATATAAATTAAAACAATCAGATATCATATTCGATGCTTTAAGGTATGCACATCTGTTTAATATGTGTGTGTGCCATCTTTTCTCAAAAACTTTTTCCTTGATATTCCATTTTCGAGGACTTTATTGAATCATTTATAAAGATGCTGATCCTTAATTTTGATGAATTTTATAATTGAGCTATTAGTTCATTCATTTGCTTTATGAGTAGATAGTTAATTAATTAATGATGTACATAGGTAGGGTTTTTTAAAACATGAGAAGTTTAGTAGCTTGTAATTTGATGATGGTTATACAAGCCTTTTTTTAATGCATTGCATATACATCCATTTGGTGTTAATAGCATTAGTCATGTTGTACTTCTTCGAACGTGTAAACTTTCCGACTTATTTTTTAGACAAGTTCAGTTGGAATTATGCACAACTATCTATTTTTGTACATATGTACTACAAAATACAACAGATAGTACTCGTGCTATAAATTGTGTGCCATGAAGTCTTGAATATAATTTGTATTTTATCTCCCTATTCTTTAGTTGCCCCAGGCTTACATAAAATATCTAATAAGGAACAAACTTATTTGATGGGGTTGGAGTATTTATTAACTTGTCATGCACCAGGTTTTTTATGAGCATGGGTCTAGTATTCCTACGGCCATTGGTGGTCCATTTATCAAACCTTCAAATGTCCTTGCACTGTTCTTTTGGCATGGCGCTTACAAAACACATATGCAAATATACATTGTGACCACACATATTGTGAGCAATCATAGAGAGTAGTATTAGCTTTTTTAGATTAATTCCTGGTGTACTAGACTCAAAGTTTCTGGGCCATTTTACAGATACTTTTTTTAGTTGTTCATGCTATTTTAGTGTATAAAGGTATTTTAGAGGGATATTCGATTATATAAATATCATTTATCTCAACGTCATCTTCCAGCTATGACCGTTTTGATAGTTTGTACATACCTATTTATGTATGAGAATGCTGTACTTTGTTGTTCGTTTACTAGACTCAAGATTTCAGCATCATCTTGTGGCTATTATTGTTTTCCTTATGTCTATGTATTAGTAAAGGATCCCTGTTTACATTATTGTTCATTGATACACTCATGATGTCTGCGCCATCTTGCGGTGTTTTGTGAGTTTCTTGATGTCCTACTGTCCACACTACCATTTAAAAAATATACATTAGAAGTGCATGTTCCTATTTGTTCCTCCTCAATATTATTGACACATTGATTGAATCACGTCAATAGTTTGCATCGTTAACCCTTTGATTGTTTACATATACTATACTCATGCATTTATCTAAACACACCTGGATCCATAACAAATAAAATAAGTATTCATTTTGTAGATAGCAAATCAAGACGTATCAAGACATATCCACAAAGAGGCATCATAATACTCTTTGTTCTTTAATTTAACCATTTATATATTCAGGAAGAGAAAATAATGTTATTCATTGTACGTAGCCATGTCATGAACCAGATGCTCTATTAACGATCTACCTTTTATTTAAAACAGAGTGAACCAAGTCTGAGCAAAGACTAGAGTCTGTTAAACTCAAGTCCAAGTTGAGTAATTCATCTTTTACTTCGGGTTCAAGTCCATAGGCACTCGAACTCTGGGGTCAAGAGGTCGAATGTTAATGCCCACTCCTAAATATTAAAAATAATAATACTAATTTGCAGCCGTATGGTGTTAATAAATAATATTTAAAATCATTTTTATAGGACTGGTCCCCTCAGTACTATAAAAACTAGTTAATCTGCTTAAGTTTTCCACTCGAATACAACTTGAGTTCGGTCGTACAATCAACCTTAAAATTCAAACATAGAATATAAATGGTGAGATAACATTCAATAATAATTGGAAATGAATGATGTTTGAGCGTATCAAGCGTCCAGTTCCGGCCCGTTAGCAACATTAATTCATAATTCATTGAACACGTATATTAAGAGGATTGAAGGGAATTATTTAGTATATTTTTTTACAGAAATCGTTGAATGAAGGAACGTCTGAGATAGCGAGGCTCCCTTTGCTCTCTCCTCTACACTGATGCTGGCTTTGCTTAGCTATGATTAATGTCTAATTTTTTAACGTTGAGTCTAAGTTATATAGCGAGTCTCTTAACTCACAGCAATAGCTTTGCGGTGGACTGGCACTAATATCCATAAAATAATATCTTAAAAGGTTTGTTTTAGTCATTTCGAGTGTATGAACTGATTCATCAAGTTTTCTTTTTGATTAAATTATTTGTATTTATTTCACGATTATCATATATAATGCAATGCACATCATATTATGCAAATATGCAAAAGTAATAGCTCAATTATTATTAAACTTTTGAGAAGAACTAATGAAATGAAAGGAGAGCGGTCATTTTGTAAATGAAGTTATGTTTCAAGCACACTTTTATTTCAAGTATCCTATATTTGTATTTCGACATCTCTTTGATGATTTCTTCATTATTATTTTTATTCTTGCAGAATAAGAATGTAGGGAGGGGAATTGTATTTGTTATTATTGATTGAAAACAGAAAGGTCTCTATTTTAATGGGCTTTATTATACATTTATTTTGTATTTTTAGAATTATTCCATGCGATCCTAGGATATGACAATTGTATCTCAACCATACAGATCAATAATAATAAACTGGACTGTAGGTATTTTGTCCATTGTTGAACAGGCTGGGTTTGCCTCTTATTGATGTTTCAAATATTATCTGAATAAAAAGGAGTCCAATTCTTTGAAAGAATGTTTTAAGACTAGTTAATTATCAAGATTCAGTGATTAAAGGTATTTCCCTTTTTTTTTTTTTCATTTTAAATAAAAAGTCCAAAACGTTTCTTTCATAAACAGACTACATACTAAAGTATTTGTTTTTAGATAGGCTAGACAAGGACGTTATTATTTAAAACTATTTAACTACTGGATATCATGTAACGATTTTCATTACATATTTCAATCTTTGATTGAGGAAGAGGGAGAAAGGATTGAGACTACATGATTGTTATCAGATGATGCCATTCTCTCAAAATATTTGACATTCAATTATTGGGATACCTTCACTTGGACTAGATATTTGGGACTCTACTTGACTTCAAAATCAACCATTTACAATTTGACTTGGACTCAGTGGCGTCAGAACCATAAGGGACCATTGTCTCAACCTCAAATAAAAGATTCTATCAAAATTGTCGCCGCCCCTACCTCCTACCAAATGAAATCAATTTTATAATTAACTCAAGAGAAGTTTTAATCAGTAGCACCTTCATCCAATGGCCCTAACATTCAAGTGCCACTGATCCCAACCCCCAATATATTATAATAAAAATTAATATGAAACAACTCAAAATAAATCTGATGATTCGAACTGAGACGCGATGGGAACCTTCAGAATGAGAGATTTTTCTCACTTCTGCTTCTTAACAAGAAATAGTTCGGGTTAAGTAAATACCTAAGTCACTGCGATGTAATCTAATGTAAAGCTTTGATTTTAAACTAAAATGTGTATTTATGCATATATGTATTTTACGTAATTGCTTCGGTATTGAAGTCTAAGAACAAATATGAAGAAGAAAACATTTGAGATGTAAAAGAAAAAAAAAGTTTATTTTTACTGTTGCTGGGAGTCTGTACCACCACCCATGGATGTTGTGTAGGATGTACAAGTCAACACCGGAGCAATAGTCCTGCTTCTTTGGGCTCTCCCTACATATAGGTATAGATAAGTGAAAGTGAACTTCAAATTTATTATGAGAGGAACGATTTTGTAGTATGAAGTCTCTCCTTGGGCGGGTCCCATGACATTGACACAATGGATTTAAACATACATATCTCTCTCTCTCTCTTTTATATATATATATATATATACATATAGGGCGTATCCAGGTATGCAAATGCATATTTTTATTTCAAGGATTTTTTTTCCATTTTCTTTGTTTATGATTAAATAACATTTTCTTTTCTTTTGCAAGGAAGAAGTTTTCACTTCTTCTGTTTTATATGTATTCTTAGGTCCATTGTGGCTTCATTATGAAAAAGAAGGCATTTCCTTTTTTATCATGATGAAAGACGTTAATTTTCTTTGAATGCATACCTATACATATTAATATGACGACAGATTTAATTGATAAAATCAGTTGAACATTGTACATACATACAGAATACGTTTATCCCTTGATGCAAACCAACAATAGGCCTTCAAGTTAAAAAAAAAGTAATAAATAATCCTATCACATATACATGTATTTACAACTAATCAAGTTAATTAACCTCTCCTAAGCTTCCAACATTAGATAAATTATGTTCAATTAAATGCTCTCTAGTGTGTCATTCGTCCATATATTAATAACACTTTGATTTCCTTCAAATATGTATTAGGGACATTCTTAATGTTCACGAGAGTAGGTAGCCCAGCGTTACTGAATTATTTCTGAACTCTTCTGCTGCATATAAACCAAAAATAAAGACCATGAAACTCTAAGAATTATTCTCGTTGCATGTTGGTTTGTATCTTTACAAACTTTTTTAAAAGGAGAATATAGGGTTTAGAGAGGAAAAAATATTCAATCACCGACTCTTGAACTGTAGTTCATTTAACTTTGATGTTATGGTCAAAAGTCCTATGTCTTATTCTCTTCTCTTCTCTTTCTTCTCTCAGTCTAATAGTATCCTTTTAAAAAGTGTACATAGATACCTATATGCAGTGACAGTAATTATTAGAATTTTTACGGTTTTTTCTTTCTTTCATATGAAGTAGTCGTTTGGTCGTATAAAAATACTATTTTAAGCCCAAAAAATGGTTACCAGAACCATCTCTGGAGCCTTAAAAAGCTACATTAAAAATTTCAGCAAACTCCGTTCATTTTTTGGCCGTGAATCCTGGATATATACATTTGCAATTAATATATAGATACCCAATGAATAGACTAGTTACTTTAACCTTATATAATAGCAATAAATATTATTTCGAATCGAAAATCAAGATGCAGTTTAATCAACCTTAAGTGTAACTACAGTTCTAGTCCACAGCTCGGATCCATACAATGTTTGATAAGCAAGAGACAATATCCGGGGAAACAAGGATGTATTTAATCTATAGTGAACAACTGTCCAAGACTTTTTTATAATTTCATGAAATGTCCGTTTATATGTGGGATAAACAGCTTGAAATATAGAATTATAATATAATGTGCGCCAACACTTTGGCGAAAAAAATATAAATATAGTTTAATTGGTTATTTTTGCTGCAATACTTCGTTGAAATGATCTCCTTTTATGTTACTCTAATTTTAAAAGATAAACTATTTTATTAATTGCAATGATTAAGTTTTCATTAATTATTATTACCATCACTCTAAAGATATGTTTGTCATTTATCGAGAAACTGACAATAAACAAAATAAACATGCAAAAAGCAATATGAAAAATATTCAGCCGAGAAATCGAAATATCGATAGCATCAAACGAAATACAAGTTGTATATTTTTGTGTTAGCAAGTAATACTATGATTTGTGGAGGAAACATCAGGATTTTTATTACTAAGGTAATAATAGCTGATCGAATTAATTAAGAGCGTCTGCAAGATTATATTTATTTATTTTTTGGGGAGGAGGGAGGCTTTGTTTTTTGAATTTCGATTTATTAGAAAAAAAAATCAATAATCTACAGCTATTCATATAAAATTATTTTTTTTTCTAAAAACTTATTATAATAAAGTTTTTGTAACAAAATTACAAACATCCACATCTATTCACAAAAAGGTAAACTTTTTGAAAAAAAAAACAACAAAAACTCAAAAATCCATAGCTATTTACAAAAAATTAAATATTTTGAAAAAAAAATATTCAAATATTGAATTTTTTTAAGGAATAAATCCAAAAATACAAATCTAGTATCATAACATTAAATTTTTTGGAAAAATAAAGATAAAAAATCTAATGCTATTATATTATATTATAAAAAAATAAATTTTTTGTAAAAGAATTTCAAAAGCTAAATTTCAAATATTGAATTTTTTTGAAAAATAAATCAAAAAGTCAAAGCTATTCACATAAAATTAAATTTTTGTTCAGAAAATTAAATCAAAAAGTCAAAGTTATTCACATAAAATTAAATTTTTGTACAGAAAATTAAAAAAATCACTCCTATTAACAAAAAAATAAATTTTTTGAGAAATAATTTATAAAATTCACAGAAAAATTTATTTTTTGGGGGAAAAAAAATGTGTTAAATTTTTTCTTCTTTTGCATAATTCAATAGAATGAGCATTTTTTAAGCAAAGAAATCTTTCAAAAAATAAATATAACCACTATTTTCGCAAAAAAAAAATTCATCCTGACCGAAATATTTTCTAGTAAAAAGAAAAAATTCAATAATTTCGCGGCGGAAATACAGTTCCTTCAGCCACCCCCTGCGCACGCTCTTTAATTGATGAAGCATATTTATAATGAAATGAATCAATTTTTAATTAATGAACACACAATAATATAATTCGTGGCAAATAATTAATTAAACATTTTATTTTTTGATATTGGATTAACATGAATTCTAACTAATTCATATTTTTGAAGTATAAATCATCTTTAAATATATATAAATATTATTTTTTCGACAAAAACATTTTGTTCGGGGAAAATCGTTAGATTTGATTCGTTTCATTTCATTCATCTCGCATTGCCCACGTGTTCTCTTTTTCAAAAATCAAACTATGGTCACCTTATTGTAGTCACACCTCTTGCAATTATCCCTCTTTGCTATTGTAGATTGCTCAATGTATTTTACACACTTATTTCATCCGATCTGCACAATATGTAGTATGCATGTAAGTGCATAGAATAAACATAAAAATAATAAAGATTGTTCACTCAGATGATTTCCTATCAGATGGACAAAGTCTCTTTAAGTATTCAACATCCTAAAGAGATTTTTTATTATTTTTGTATGCAGAAAATTTTAAATAACTTTTCCTCAATATATGTTCCGTAAGATATATTATCTTCTTTAGTAGGTATGGGATTAGAGATAGGAGAAATCTTGGATCCGGATCTGAAGTACCCGATAAATAAATACTTGCGTCGCTTGATTATTCCATACTGCCTTACCACATGCAGAAACACAAGAATTGACACATTATTTGGTTGTCAGGCTCGAAGTTTCTTATTCTTTGTCACTAATCAGCGTTGTTAACATTGATTAGCTGGATACGAATGATCTCTTATCAATCATTGAACAATTTTGAATATATTTGAGTAATCATTCCATAATGGGAAGAATTGGCAAATTATTGACTCATTTTGAACCTTTTTTTTTGTTTCTTTTTGGAGGAATGGTTGCAAGATACAATAAAGGTAATGACGTTTCCAATGTTACTCTAACGATAATTAAATTAATAATAATAATAGTCTAATATTAATCACACAGGATTATTTATTGCTTTGTCATCTGTAATTAGTAAAAATGTAATTTTTTTATTTATAAGTCTATTTTATTTAGGTCCAAACTATGGGTAAAATGCTTTTTAAATTTTAAGCCGAGCATATTTGTAAGTTTGGTTTTGGATTTGTATCCGAAAGTTCAAGTACCAGAAATTTACCCGAGTATTTAGGTTGAAAGACCCGAACAGATACGAGAAAATGTGTCTTTTTATGTACTTTTTCAAGCTTTTTTGGCATCACATCTGAATTCTTTCTGTTATTTATAATTTCACAAGGAATTTATGTTTGTATATATTTTTAACTTTTTGTTTAAGGGAGAAAAACGTATTATTGAGGAATAAGGAGAGATGAGGTCAAGGTCAAAGATTTTTGTAATTTTTTTTTTTTTTTTTTCCATATTAAGGTATAATAGTGTTGGTTTCTGGTCTCAGAATCCTATACCATTTGAGACCGTTATAATTTTAACTAATTCTGTTTAACTTCAGTTTGACGGGGCTTGCTGTAAAATATTCTAACCTAGGCCTTGAACCAAAAAAAATATAAATTAAATTCTAACCTTTTTTAGAAAAGTAAATTTTGGTCCAAAAACTCCTCAGACGGAGTCTCAAAACAAATTGGTACAATATACCCAGAGAAGTATTATTTTTTTCTATCCATATGAACTATAAAATTGTAATTACTGAACATGACTTGAACACGCGTGGATTTTCATTAATTATTAGCTGTAACTACTCAAGTAAAAAATATTTTTCCTTCTTGAAAAAAAGATTAGGATACAAAAATAAAAACAATAACAATATTTTGCAAGGTTGTAATATATGAAATGTATTTTTCTGGTATCCAGTGGATACAAATTCTTTCGGTATACTTTAATTGTCTTTTCTTTTTGTCATTGACGTTGATTGGTTGAACCGTAATCAATTATTATTAAGGTATGAGCAATTTCTTCCTTTCAATGACGCATAGTCCCGAATAATAGAACAAGACTTACCTAAATAATATATATTATTTAAATTTCTTAGACCTCAAATACAATTTTGAATTTCAATTTACAAAATATAAAAATGTTCACTAATATTATTATTCAGGGAGTTGCATTCTTTTGGCAAAATGCGGCGCCACTCTCGATCGTTTTGTCAACAAACTAATATAATTAATCATTGGGACGAAGGAGTGTGTTTATTGGCGTCACAGACTGTTAAATAAACGGAGAAAAAACTAAAATGACGGATTTCCAAAAAGAGAAAACTTTATATAATGGCTTTAAAAATGAACAGCAACGCTGTTGTGCAATATGAGTTAAGACTTTTTAATATTATTAAGTTAAGTTGTTTATGCCTTTTACATGGCTTCAGAAATAAAAAGAGCAAATTAATTTGATAATAAGTTGTTTTTATGCTGAAAATATTACTACGATTTCATCAATGCTAAATGTATGTATGTTTTTAGTAGTGATTAAACAGTTCTATGAAAATTCCAGTGTCAATTCCGTAATATTATAAATATTTTAAATAGTAGTAAAAAAAATATTTTTCTGTAAATTTTTAAGATTTACAATTGATAAAGTAAGTCACCTTCCTTTATTTAATGTAAATTATCTTTACAATAAATAAAGAAAGGTGATTTCTCTGCTCGGTGAGCTTTCTCCAAGGCCAACTTTCCCAAGGCGAGGTATCCCACGGCAAACTTTCTTGAGGGAAATTTTCTAAAGGCGAGCTTTCCTAGATACAGTAACAAAAAGTTCAATATCAGTAATAAATAATAATATGTTAAAATCAGAATCGGAAATTAATCATTATTTTGGAATAATGGATGCCCAATAGGAGTCAACAATAGTCTTATGTGAACGTTTATTGGACTTTCTCTCCAAGATACACTAGGGGCTCTTCCGGCGAGCTATGAGGAGGCAACATTTACTCTACCAAAGCATAAAAGTGTTTTCTGGAATTAATCTGGTTCCAATTCAATTACCCGATTTGTACAAAATTGTGTCATTATTTATGGAGTTATTTGCCTTTATGGGCGTGCACCCTGTACAGAGAAACACAATAATTCCGGCATGGTGTCGTACTTGGAGGACATAATAATTTGTATTCTTTCTTACAATTTTTTGTAAGTTAAATATGATCACAACATTCTGATTACCAAAGATATCAGGTTTGTCAAGATATTGAGGTCTGAATTTGTTCTGGATTTGAAATTCTTACCTTTTATACCTATATATATTTCTATCAGATATTTTCACAAGGCTCAAATTTTGTATGTGGTATTAGTGACAATCAACCAGCTAAGAAATAAAATTTGGATCTAAAATTAAATCCATCTCTGAGATATAAGTTCTTAACTATGAAAAAAAAAAAATAATAATAGTATTTTGATGAATTTGTGATTACTGATATCTTGTAAACCAAAGTAAATATAGACAGGTATAATAAAGACAATGCACAAAAGTGTAGAGTGGATATTTCATGGAATTAGGAGTAAGGGTATTATATATAAAAATAATGACTTCATTTATTTAATAAAATATAAAAATAAAGTTTCATGGGAAAACCCATTAAAGTAATATATAAAAAATATACAAAAGTACTAAAAAAAATGAAGTTAAGATTTTATAATAAATCACACCATCATACATAATTCCATGAAATTTCCACATTACAATTTTTTTTGAAAATATTTAAAAGAGTGCAATCTTTAAATAGCTAAAATACCAAAAAATCAATGACCATAAACCTTGAAAAAAATAAGGTCATAGGATTTTTTTTTTTTTGTTTCATAAAAAGAACCAAAATAAAATAAAATTTAAGTTTGGCTTAGCCATTGGATAGCTTTTCAATGATGGATTTTACATTTCCATCATTGTTTTGTTTTACGAGATCTTGCCAATCTAAAATTCTTCAAAATGCTATTTTTTTATGTTTAAGACTATATAACTCTGAGTTGGATTGAGTTACATATCCAATATTTCATTTTCAAGCTGGTCGACTGTCAATAGTATCATATGCAAAATTTGAGTCAAATTAGTTTCCTTCTACAAATTTCTTATGAAATGACCCTATAGAATATAAGCCACTAAATTAAAGAATATCATGCTCCTTTGTTCGTGTTTATTTTAGAAAATTTTACCTTAATAAAAAATTGCGAGGTGGGAGTTAACTGTTCAAGTCGCTGAAGTTATTTAGGTTTCAAATCATCTTACACTCTCCCTTCTGCTTGAAATTCTTACTACGATACAGTAAATCAAGAAACGTTCAACAGTTGAACATAATTTGCTATTTATATCCCAAAATAATTTGGGATATTTTCCTAAATCTTTTTGAAAAATAGTTTGATGGATGTGTAAACTAGACCAAACTGTATCAACTTAGAATTGACTTAACACTATTACTAATATGTATTTATTATATACAGTACCTATATATCCATTCATATTTTGTTAATGACCATTTAAATGAATAATTTAACTATGGAAAACAAACAAATTGTCATTCTGCAATCAATCATGGGATTTGATAACAATCACAGGGTTCACGTACTTAATCATGGAATTATATACAGGGTATAAATGATTAACATTTATATACCTAGGACTCTGCAGACTAGGCCCAAGTTCTAAATAGGTATTAATGGGTTTGTCTTATGAATATATAAGTCTTCATATTTTTTATTATATATCTGTAAGTATTTATACAAAAGTGATTAGCATTTTAAATCTCACTTTTGTTGGAGGATGATAACACCATACCCATACAAAAAGGTCTCCCATCATAAAAAGTGACTATGGAAATAATAAAACCATGAGAATAAACTTCTATTTCATCATTTATGGGGCGATAATATTAATAGATGGATAGATGTCTGTGAGGATTGCAGACATGATTAATTATATCGACAATTACTTAACTCGTCAGTTTCTCTCGTCAAATGAATCAATTCTACAGATTTTTGTCATACCCTGAGCATAGGCTACGAATACGTAGGACACCTAAATATTTAATTGATCAGCACATAATAGTATAAGAATTCTTTGCAATTTTTTTTTTTTTTTTTTGTCTTCAACAATGCTCGAGACAGAAACCCGAATAGATTCTTCTGTATGTCACTCTAAACTGAACTAAATTATTTAGTTTCATTATTTATTATTTCAGTATTAAATTGGGTTTCTTACTCTCTCCAAAAAAACGCTCTAGTGTAAGGGACACCAAGAAGTAGCTTGTACCAATAGGAGGTACATGCCCAAAATTAGCTCAATCCATATATTAAATTTGGAGTCTATACATCTCAGATTTATGAGTGAAAGTCTATAAATAAATGAGATTGGCAAATCCCGTCGGCTTCGCTCCTCCAATTAGATATGAATAAATGGTACTTTGGTTATCCAATCTCTTGATGTCTATGAAAAAAATTGACCTTAAAAAAGGTGCTTTGAAAAAAATCAATCAGCTATTTTTTATATTGCTCTATTTTTGGTACGGCTCTTAAGGCTAAGTGCAATGTCCCAAAGGAGTTACACAGTAAAAATCAACTCATTCCATCCAGTAGTTTTTGAGTATTGTGTAACAAACAGATAGTTTTAACCCAACAAAATATCAAGCATACATTCATTAGATAAAGAATTTTGGTCAAGAAGGATTTACTCAATCGAAATTGTAATCTCTTTTCCATTGAACTCAATATATTCCCATTTCTTGACATTTACACATATTTATGTATCATTCTACCTATGCCAAAATGGGCAATCACCTGTACAAATATACGTTCAAAGAAATACATATAAGTGGCATGAATTGTATTTTTCATTGAGGAGATAAATGTATATTTATTAATGATTACTACATATTCATATGAAAAGAGTTAATCATAATTAAATTACAATAAAATCGAAGCATATCCATTTATCTGAATTTATAGTTGAGAAATGTGTAAGATAAATAAATTCAAGTCATTCTTTTGAAATTTACATAGACATATATGTAATATGCATATGCTTATTGTATTTAAATGTATTAAAAGAAAATGATTTGTCTCACCACTCTTCAAAAACATTGGCTAACTTTTATTCAGCATATAAATAAATCATTTTACAAGCAAAGAGTATTTCTAAATCGATGTTGGCTAATGTGTCATAATAATGACAATGCTTAGTTAAAAGAACATTATGACATTTTTTTATATCTCTACAGAGTTGAAGGTTCTTACAAGATAAAAATAGTTATAAATATGTACGCATACTCATTATAACTTTATCAAATTTTTGATAGGTTAGTTGGGTGGGCATATCGCCAAGAAAGTTGAGGGTCACGATTACTTTCAAAATCTTCTTTAAAAACAAATGGATGGTTATAAAATTATAGGAATTATTTGTTATTTTATGTTGGCAATCCATACCAAACCGACAATTAAACAAGTTTTGTATTGTATTCAAATGAAAAAATGAATGTATTTAAATGTATATGTTCAATGGTTCTAATAAATAAAATATAACAAACTATGGACAATTTTGGGAAAATTAAATGACCGATATGGTCTGTCCTAAGACTGAACTGGACCAAAGAAATTGAAGATGACACAGTCATTCCGAGTCAACTCTTAAGTCACAGTTTAAGTAAGTAATGTTATATTTCTAATAAAAAATTAGGTCTAAAAATTAGAAAAGGAAAAATAATTGTCACGTGTGTTCTTTCTCATTTTCTTCATTATTTAATAGGTCGTCGTGGTGATAACTTATCCCTCGGAAGAAAGAATTTTTGCCTGTCTTCGCTGTAAATTAGTTTTGAAATGCATAATGAGATAAATATCGATGAATTTCATCATTGTATTTTGCCTGTAAAAGTTAGTAATTAATACCAAATAGACATTTAGACAAGTTTGTCCGTTTTATACTATATTATAGTGAAAACATGGATATTTTTTTATAAATATGTTGGATGCTTCTAACACATAATTTATGATCCACTAAGGACAATTCTAGGAAAAATTCAAGGACTGATACGCCCCATCCTAAGACTGGACTAGGCCGAATTAATTTTGTGATCGACACAACAATACTCTCTAGCTTCGCGTCTTCTTATTCAAGTTTAAATAGTGTTGGATCGGTCCCAGGACACCATTCCTAATCAGTTAATTTTGTCTATCCCTTTCAGGCTTTTTTCAAATCGGTCCAGGCTATTTCACCATTTATCAGTTCATTAAACTTAAACTATTTCGTCTGCTTGAAAAAAGTTATATTAAAACTTCAAGAGATCAGATGACGTAGACAGTAATTATGTCATTTATCTGTTGTAATTACCGTAAAAGCCCGATAAAAACAAACTTAATGAGAACCGAACTGATATAACCTGTAGTTTTTTTGGTTGTTGGACCGATCTAACAATAGGTACAAACTTCCAACTTCTCCTCCATGTCCATTCTTAAGTCACAGTGTAATGCGACTTACTGTCTCCCCAGCTCATCGAAAGATTAAATCTGATTTCTAATGTGTTATAAATGACTCTTTCCATTGGTTCAAATTCAAGGATTCATTTCTTGTTTAGCATTTTTCAAAAGTACAGGAAAAAGACACACACACACTAATGAATCAAAAGCTTTTCATTTTGCAGTTAACACTACTTTGCACTCGTTTTCTCAAATGATTTGTGAGGGTCAAGATAGGAAAAATATTCTATTCTATGTAGGTAAATGCACTCCCGAATAAATGGACTATATAATGGTATGAAGTTCCTTACAGTATTCTCACTTATTCAAATAAAAAAATAAAGGTAAAATGGATTCATATAATTTCAGCCTTCTTTAAAGCATTCCATGAATTTATGTTATCTATGAAATGCGGCTAAGGAATTTACTTCATATATATATTATAATTGTATTTCTCTGCTTTGCATTACATCAATTGTGAAGATACTCAGATGAGGCAACCTTGAGCTCAAGAGGGTTTTGGTTTTCTTTTCTTTACCTACTTAAAAGGTATATGTATCTACATATTCATATAATCAAATACCAAAGTATTACATGACATGTAAGATATGCTATGTTCATGGTTTAATTTCAAGTCATTAAATTAGGATAATTACTTTTACCTTACTACATATTCTCCATTGTTATGGACTTGAAGGATTTCTTGGAATGAATGTAGGGTCCTGAGGCTTTTGTTAAGATGGGGATTTATCATGTATGTAGGTACATGATGAATTATGGTTGTTCAGTGTTTTAAAATTGCCCTGCATCACTGCGTTATACACCTAACATAAAAATTTACTAAGCATTTTTTATTTGTCTACACCAAATTTCCTTAATTACTACTAACAGGCAGTAGTAGCCGGTAATGTCCAAAATAATTAGGTGTCGGTGAAAGACAAATTTTGTTTTAATAATATAGAACATAACTCCCAAATAAATCCTAAGTTTTACTTCCCATTTTTCATGAGCACACTCACACGAAACAACTAAATACTTATATTAATTTATATTTAATATTGACTCCAAAATAAAATAATCGTAGTAAGAGTTTGAGACAAAAATATGTTAAGATGACTAATAGCTGGATCTGGAGAATACTGTGAATTAGCCAATTTTATGAAACGGTGATGAAATATATCTGTTTTTTCCTTAAAAGGGTAATTTCATGATTCAAACACACCAATAACGTAATATAATAATCGTTGATGATGATTGGGCCTTTTTCGAGGTAATCAATTAATATTTCACTGATGTCATAACCTTGCCATACAACTGTTGTGTGTTTCCACACTTTTGATGAAGTTCATTGTGCGCAGCTCACTCGAGTCTAGTAATGGAGCCACGCTTTATCTAACGTTACATATCATCTAAAAAAATCGTATTTATTATGGTTGAATTTTAATTGAAATGGCTACAAATAATGAACACGTTTTGTTTTTGATTAATAGTGAGCTTGCATACTTTGCAGACATCTTTTTGGATGTCTAAATATTCAGGGACAGTAAATCCAACAAGTTCCTTTCATAACTGTAGAGGCTCAACTATGTCGTTCAACTTCTTTTTACGATCTTGCAAAATTATTTTGTGGACTTTTTTCATGTTTTGTCGGTAACTGCCCCTTGAGGACGTTTCCTGCGTTCATCACCTACGATGCTTGTTTCACCTCGTTTTAAAGTGGCAATCCGTTTTTCAAGGGTTGGTTTTGCCGGTGCAAAGCTCAAATAATACTTATTAATCCAAGCCTTGGCTTTACATTTTTTTTTTTTTTTTTTCATGATAAAGCAATGTTTTATTAACATTCAAAATTATTTTTTATTGCAACAACCTAAATGCTGCTTTACTCACAATGCTATTTCAAGGTGTTACCAAGCTTACACAAAAATACCCTACGTACTTCTTTATCAGCTGGCGATTCACTCACCTCACTTAATATGTCAAGCCTGTTTCAAAGTTTGTACATATTGAAAAATAAACGAAGTAATAAGCTGTTTTATATATATGCTCTGTTTCTAAAAGGATAAGAATACAATTTATTGTTGATCCCTTGTCGTATATATATACAAAGTGCGCAACCTATCTATGCCACCACTTAGGCATGGTCTCTTGGGCAAACTCAGGTACTTAGGCAGTTGATTTTTTTAGATAGCTTGTTAAAACCTGTACCAGTTTTTGAATACGTCCCAGGAGAGAAAACATAACAATCCCACGAACTCTGGAAATGAAGGAAGTTAGTCTTCTGCCTAAAAGGATGAGCCCCCCTTCATGCAGATGAAGTTCCTAGCCTACATTATAGGGTATGGGGTGGTTAGCTCCAAAGGCCACGTCATCCCTCCTCATGTGCTCCCCCAAGGCATGAAGGTCAACATTTATACCTATTTGGATGTGCTAGAGACAAAAAACAAGCCCTGGATCGAAATGGTTGCATGAGGCAACAGGAATTGGCTTCCAGCCACACCACGAAAAAAAGTCTCAAATGGCTCCAAGAAAATGTTGAGGACTTAATCTCGCATATCTATTGGCCTCTTAACTCTAATGGGTTTTTGTGTGGGTTACAATCGAACGATAAACCAAGCGAACCCCTGGCAACATTAAGGTTAACTTATCAGTCGAATCATTAAATAATTCCAAGATTTGCCAAAAGACCAAGTGGTGAAGGTTTTCTCGCGCTTTCGGCCTCGTAAAGAGACTGAAGTTGAGGCTGGAAGTGATTTCATTGATTAAAATAAATTAAAATCCATCAAGCTTTCAGGATATGGTTTTATAATTATTTGAATGACCACTAGTTGGAGAGAAAGTTGTGTTTGAAAAAAAATTCTTTTGGTGGCAGAGATAGCTGTTGTACACTTTATATTGTCCATCTCATCATTTCTATGGATAAATTTGGGCTATCAGATATCAATTCAAATTTATAGTTACGCTTTTCTTATAAAATAACAGTATGGAATAAAATACTATGTAGGATTTTAATAATAATAAATATGTATATATGTAATTCATTTTAAAATTGTCGATAAATATTATGACAATTATAGCCCGGGATTACTTAAAAGAAAAATACCAGTTGGTGTTATTGACTTATTTGGTAAACTACTAGTTGATTTTAGTCATTTTTTCTGCTTCTTTTTGTGGTGAAGGCTGTGTGATACAATAAAGGTAACGACGTGATATCTTACGAGCCCTTTGTCTGACATTTAACAAACTTGTATTCGCATTATTTGAAGTTGATACTAAATAAAAGTAATCTGATTTATTTCTAGAGGCATCATCTATGTGTCAGCCTACGAACTTTTATGCCGACCTATTACTTCAAGTCAGTAAATCAAAAAATTCGTAATAACTGAAGTAATAATACATGCGTAGACTAATAGTTTTTTAAAATACTCAAATATACCTACATAAGTTTGAATAACGATAATAATTATATATCCATGAATACTTATTAATGGCCCTTAGGACATTAAACAACTGTTAAAATTTTGATGAATTAACCAAAAAATGTGTCATATATATTATGACCTCAAGCAGAGTACATATATTTTCAAGCGGTGGAGAGCGATGAAAAAATGAATGATGAAAAAACAATGAATTTAAAAATTTCAATCATTTATTTTTACTTTATAAATGATATTGCAGTTCCTTGAGATATACCGGTCAACTATGGTTTTTAAGATGTGTTTAAATACTCAAGAATGTTATTTATTGTAGTAAAGAATGATATTTATTGTAGTCAAGAGTCTTATTTGATTCATTATAAGATATTCTGCTCCGATATGGCCTTTCAAACAGAAAATATCATTTGATCTTATATTGTCACTTCCAAAGGATTAGTACAAATAGCTTATTTATAGAACATATGAAATGTAAGGAAGTAATTTGAGAAAAATATTTCTAGTGTTAATTAGCTACATTTGTGAATTAACTCATTACAAAAATGATTTGATAACACTTTATTTCAGATCAAGGCTCATATAGAAAATTAAGACTTTTACCACTATATGAAGACTTATCAAGAGTATCTCAAATTAAACTAAATAACATTTAAATTTCATTCATGACTGACGAATATATGTTAACACTAATTTAATGTAGAGCAAGTTGACTAATTAGAGGGTTATAAAGATAGAGAGTTGAGCCTCATTTGGTCTCCTTCCTAATGAGACTAACTAATAAATATACAACTCTTTTGAGCGATAAGGAACGTTAACTCCCCTCTATTCATGTCACCACTTTGTCATTATTCATGTTTTTATACATGTGAGAGTACAAATGATTTCAATGCGTTGAAACTGTCATATTCGGTCTACATATTGTATTAAGACTCCTTATTGATTTTTTTCAGTTCGGTCTTAAGTAATTTTTTCTAGAACGATTTGGATGGATATTTTGGTTCAGATCGAAATTGAATCAATTTAAAATCGTAGACCGATTCTTTTGGTCTCAATCTATGAACTGACTTTCTCACTTATTCTGATTTATAAATCGCAAAAATATAATTTATACAACACATTTAACACATATGGCGTTATTGTTGCAATGTTCACAATTTTGAGGCGTACATGACATCATTAACAATTCATATATATAATTGTTTTTAGACAAAATTATAAATAAGACCGATCCAGACCATTTTTTTGTAAGACATATCCTCACTACTGAATTTTTCTTTCGTACCTATCAAAATCGATTTTTTTATATACTGGTTGAAACCAAGATTCGACAAAGGGCGGATTGAGTTTGGTTCAATAAAATTCGCTTTAGAACTATGGATCAGTATTATGAAGAACATACAATAACATCAACAGGCGAGTTGAAAAGATTCACGGGAAACATATCTGATTGGATTCTTCATTCAGGTGTCAAATCCTTGCACGTGTTTTTAATTTCCTACAAAAAGGCCAGCCAATCTCATTCTTTATAGGAATTTGCTTAGTGGAAAAGAAAAAAAAACATGACCGGAAAAAAAAAATCAACACCAAGTTTGTTGGTGGCAATGCGTTGAAAGAACCTTAAAATGGAATAAGAGGCAATCAACCAGATAACAATTCCCTCAAAACCCTTCACTATTTGGTCACAGAAGTGGTTTCTGTACAGGTTAGCGTCTTCCTAGATATATACCAGCACGTCGAATAAAACGCACTGTGAATGTCTTTTTTGACATGCAGCCATTGAATATTCGTTCCGTATATTTCATTTGTGATCGAGTAAGACCTGTAATATCTATGGTGTAGAGTATCATTATTGATAGGTTTGGTATAAGTCTCAAGGCGTCAGATAAGCTCATTGCTCTTACAATAGGAAGAGAAAATGACTTTAAAGCGGAGGCAATAATAGCAAAGACTTTCACAATAATTTATACATAGAGACCAAAAGGTACTCCTCTTCCTGAAGGTCTGAGTAAAACAATCGTGAGGTAAGTGGACTCAATGGACTTTTAAACTATATTACATTTCATATTTTTATTGAATAAAGGGAACTTCTCCTCATCTTTTAACAAATTTTAAATTTTTGATGCATATTTAAATAACTGGAGAAAACTCCACCCTTTATTAATTTATTTTTGTAATTTTAAACAACTGTACAATTATATGCATTTGGCTGATATTATACAAATAATTTAAAAAAATATTATCGATCTCGGACCGGTCCAGGATTTTCTGTCCGTTACCTAACACTAATAAATAAATATATTGTTTACAGAGGATCAAGTGCTAGGAACAAATCGAACAGATGTACAAAGGTATATATACATATAATTTACCATCATGTATACTAGCCTAGCACACTTGAAGTTAATTTTGAATTTTATATGTCATTCCATATCACAAACATTTCGGCAAAATTTGTAAAATACTAGAAAATATCCTAATCCAAAAAAAAGAATGAACAGTCTGAGAGTTGAACTATCATGTATTTGGACCTTTTGACGTCACAAAATTTTCAAGGTTTCTGATAGTGATACGGAACTTTGTCAAATGTCGAAAAGATAGTAATACATTAATTAAAAAATATTACTTACAAAATATTAATGAAATCTTGTTTCTCCACGATCAATACAAAGACACTGACAACTAAAAAATGAAAGTTGGCGAATAGCCCTCGTAAAATTAAAATATTTCAACAATCTCTTATATATCAGTATATCATTTAATTTTTTTTGTAAGTCTATTCCAGTAAAAAAACCTATTACATCAGTTTTAACAGCTGTTGAACTACTTTCCATTATAGTTGGAACATTCACAGCTTAGCAAGAAATAAATTAAACTGAATAAATCAACGTTTAGAGCACTAATATTGGTATGCATAATACATACAACAGCAGACAAAAATATAAAAAAAATTCTTCAATTTGTTTGATATACCAATCATTGTGTTTTACTCCTCCAAACACGTCATTAATAATTATTCCCCAACGAAGTATGTCAGTGGTGGTTGGATTCACCTTCATAAATTACTAATAGTGAGATCATTTGTCTTTTTTTAGTCAATGGGTCTTATGAGGATTGTTTCCTATAATTTGTTTCTTAATCATAATCTATGATTGTATTATCAATTCGTGAACACAATTTTGAACTCTATTATTTACTTGTGTCATTGAGTTTGATTTCTTAATTGAATAACTTATGTTTATTAATTTAATAAGCTATTTGAATAAAAGCAAACCAACTAAATAGATACAAAACAGTTTAACATACATAATCCTTCAATTTCATTTCATGTATTTGACAAAAATTTGCTAATTATAAAAAAACTATATACATTTGTCGAAACACGAACACAAAATTTCACGATATCACGGATTTAGGCACCACACCTCACCTTGCTATGCAAAAAAATTAGCCTTTGTAATAAAAGAATGGTTTTTTTGGGAACTGTTTTGTTTAACCCCTTTCCGGTTTGGCCGGAATATTTTCGAATAAAATGACTTTTTTCTTATGTAACGTGAAAAAAAGTTAAATATATTATGTATATATCTGTTCAAAATCTAGGACTAATTACTTCTTATCTAGAGTGTGATAACTAGTGGTGTTCCTTAATCATTTCTGATATTATGAGCAAAGAGATGAACTCAAATCAAAAGGAATAGTGTTTAGCGAAATAGGATTTTCCATTGCGTATTGTCAACATAGAAATATGTTAAAAGAAAACTTCAAAAAAAATAGTCATTCAAAAAAACCTTTAGTAAGTTTTCTAATTTAACAGAAATCAGATTCCCAAGTAGGTACTGTTTTTATTAAAGAAATTTCGGATTCTTAAAAATAAAAACAATTTACTCATTTTTTAGAAAAAGCATTTGGGATTTTTTCTGGAAGAGATATTTATTATTTGTTCTCAAATGACTTATCTTATTGTAAAAATAATTTTAAAATTTATAAGAATCTACCCTTCGCAGCCCCTATCAAAAATAGGGACCACTCCAAATGCCCCCAAGATCTAAAATTATCTTGGGGGCATACCTTCATTACTCTGCAATTATCTCTCCAATCGAAGTCTTAGAGATTAGTAAAAACAAAATGACAGCTCCATAAAATTTAGTTTTTTTTGTTGTTTTTTTCTACGGAATATCCAAATTTAGCCGTGAATTTATTCATATATAATACTATCTATGTAGTTTTGAACCAGGAAGGTCAATTATAACTATTTTGATATTGGTCATTAACCAAATATGAGTCCATTTATTACCTAATAACATAGGTATGAGCTCTTACAAAGATTTATTGAAAAAAAAAACAAGTTTATGTTAGTTCAAGTATTATTATTTGGACGTCAGTGTATCCTTTTCACAATCTTGATTAAAGGTCTTATAATTATAAGAGCATCAATACTTCTGTTTGTTTTTGCCAAATAAAATGGTATATAGACATTATACCTTTAGTTAGTGTTTCATACTTATGTTCACTTAAATACGTTTGTGTGTATTTTTTTATAAGAGTATTTGTTTAAGCATTCACTTGATGAGCCACTCCTCAATTCATGCTAGTATCTGTCTTCCTTATCTCGACTTAGACAAGGAAATTACATAGATGTACCTAAATTGTACATACATATACAATATCTATGTACACGATAAAGAATCAAGAAAATGTCTCCTTACATCATTATACACATTAAAGCGAGATTCATTGATTTAACTTTGAAATGGTAGTATTGAATAGAAGTAAAGGATTCGAGGTAAAGAGCGAACATACAAAAATCAAAATAAGAACAAAAATATAAGGAAAAGAAATTAAGTTTAAATCCACAACTTTTGCACCGAATTATATATAATTGTTTTTCTCTAATGATTCATGATTAAAAATGGTTATTTTTTATAAAATAGTTCTTAATACTTTGTTTTATTATCGTTATCAAAGAATTCAATTAATTTTTTTTAATAAATATAAAGTTAAAAAAGAACAGAATTTATTTTTTAAATATTAAATACTTAAATAATATTTTAAGGAAAAATACACATAAGTAATTAATTACAATTATATGCAGCGAATAATTAAGACATGTATTGCACAGTTCCATACATACTTCCACTTTTTTAAAAATCTTAGAATGGTCAAATAAAGTAAAAATTGTATATAAAGTACCCAGCGCCATCTCCTCTTATAGACCTCCACAAAAACATTGATTATTTGAAGTGAGCCTAAAGCAAATAATTTAAGTATGAATAATTAGAATTTGTAGCTGAGTGACATCCTTATAAAACAACCTATTAATTTAATTTAATACAAGGAAAAATTATTTAATTACATTACTTGGTAAACTCTCGAGGAATTGGTTGAAGACGGATTCACACTTTTGATGGCATTGATGCACAACTTACTTCGATTGATGTCTTTTGGAAAATTAAACATTTTATGGGGCAATAAGCCAGGAGATTTTTTATTCGAAGTTGACTTCTTATTACAATACATGAAAAAGATATTGCAATTAATATATATTGCTTAATTATCATAAATAATTAAATAAAGCCCACAAAGTAGAACATAAATTGCCTTTAAGACCTTAAAAATATACTTAATAGCAGCTGATAATTTTAAGTGAATCGGCAAAGACAAGGAAAAAACAGGTTCTTCCTCTGCTAGTTGTCAATTCTTTCCCATAAGTCCTTTAGAAAGAAGTGCATGTTTTCATCGTATTCACATTAAAAAGCAAGCTCAATTTTACTGACTATGAATGATTTGTAAGATCTAGTGTTGTGTTGATGCTTATTTAAGACCGAAGACCGTAGTCAAGTACTGTCCCATCAAGTCCAAAACAACTTGTTGGTTCTTAAAAAAGGTAAAATTGATCATGCGGGACATCATTCAGGGTTGGAGTATTGTAATATGACCGGATTGGACTGTAAGGAATAAATAAAAAATCAACACAACACTCGGTATATCCCAATAAGTGATTCGAAATATAATATTGTCATCTCTTATGCTGATACTCATGTCTTTGATAAATGTACCATAATCAGCGAAAAATATTGTTTGTTATTATTATTTTTTTTTTTTGGGGGGGGATTCTTACTATACCATGTTGTTGGTGTGTTGTAAAGGATTCCAAGGAGCTTCAATTATGTACCATGAGTATGTAACACATTTGAATTCGGATAGAAAAAAGAAGTAGAAAAATTGGCATAGGTAAACAGAATAGAGTGTAAATTTGTATGTTTGAGAGGTGACATATAGGTGACCGTGACATAAGGGGTGGGGATGCCAAAAAATTGTCATATAGGATGTGGGTTTTATTATGATGAGTGTTAATCTGGATGTAGAAGTAGTTGTGAGGTGAGGGGTGGTTTAATTATAGGGCAAGGTTCTAAATTTTCCATGGAAATACAGTAAGCTAGAATGTGTTAGAATAGTAAGACACGTGCGTTTGCCGTCGAAATAAGACTTGCCAAAATATGATTTAAAGAATATTTTAAACTTGAAACTAATTTTAAATTGAAACTTAATTTTAGCTGCTCAGTTTTTATTCGTACAATTTATGAAAATCAGTTAATTGCTCCAATTTTTAATATTAGTTGTGTCATTGAATTAGTGGGAATGGACCGATTATGTCTACTTGAATAAAGGATAGTATTTCAGATAGAGTATGGAAGGACGACGTCGGTTTTGATGTCCTGAAAGATTTGGTTTTCCAATTAAACCTAACATTTTACCTTACCGGGGCTACCAATTAACTGTTCATCGAGACAATCTTTTGATGAAGTGAGTGTTATATTGCGCCATGCCCACAACTATACGCTGTACATCTTTTGATTTTGGAGTTGGTAATTTTTGGATTGCATTCTAGAGGCCTAAAATCTTTCGATGAAATAAAATATCCTATGAAGTCTACCGATTTCATAAAAAACTCACATTTTCTGGGGAAATGATCATACTAGCAGTTTTAAGTCTTGATAAACCCACGTTCAATGTTTTCCAATGCATATCCATTAACTCTAAAGCCACAAAAATATTATGAAGGAAGACAAACACATTTGACATTCCTCGTAAAATGGAATCAATGAGCCTCTGAAATGTCTGGGTAGTTTTTTTAAGATCAAAAGGCATCCTCAAATATTCATATAAACCAAATGACATAATGATTGCAGTTTTATTTAAAGTAGTGGTATTCATAGGTATTTGGTTATACGATCTGTGTAAATCCATTTTACTACTTTTTAGATTGGCTACCAAATCTCTTAGATTTGGGAGGGGATACTGTGATGACCTTTGACTGGGTTGAAATGAAGATATTTAAATCTTAGCATACAGACAACGATTTTTCAATTCATTTTCATAATTTGAAATTTGTAAAATTTCTTTAACTCGAATAACTCAACGAGCAGAAAGTTTAGAGAGCAAAAATTGATACCATAAGATATGAAGACATGTAAGAATATTTAATTGTTGTGGTTTGTCAAAATCGGATAGTTGGAAGCGGGTATATTATAGAAACCTAACATCTTTAAGACCTTTGCAGAAGTGCCCTCATAACAAATTACTTAGTCATCAAAATTATAAAAACTGATATGATTGTATTTTGCATCATTTGGTATCCCTCAAAAACCTCTTAAAAAATATTATTGAAAGCTAATAAAAAAACAACGAAAAAATCACGGGGTATTAAAATACCAACATTTGGTTTATTCAGTTTATGGCACAACAGAGACGTCACCTATCGAATGATTTTCTAAACTTCAACTTTAAATGTGTACTATCGTTAGGATGTATAAAACTTGTCTTATTGGATTTTGGAAAAAGGATGTTCTTTTTCGGCAAATTGTATATAGATTTGTTCATAAAAATTAATTGTTAGAAGACGTAATCTAAACTCTTATATTAGGCGCCAAAGTTACAAGAAATTTCCCTGTCCTACAGGTGATTTTTGGTGCTGCAGGTGTTTTACTTTTTGCTTTAAATAGGTACTAAACATAATTATCATATTCCGAACATCATCACATGTTCAATCAAATAAACGGAAGATTTACTTAGACGCCAAGGACACAAATATCCGATAGATAATTATGCTAGAGAGCTTAAATTGATGTTAACAAACCCTGTGTAAACTAGAATTGTAAATTTATTCAGAATAAAAACCAACATTTTGAAGGCCTTAATGTTTTGGCAAGGGAAATGTGCCCACCTGGCTCTGTAGTCTGAACCCCTCGATCTAATGTGTGTGATTGGCTGGATTGTCTTTGAGAGATAGTCCAATATATGTGCACCTGACACTATTGATTCTTCACAGGCTTCCATTCTCGAGACAGTGGCCAACATAGACAAAGAGTTCCTCATCAGGCTTGTGTCAGGTTGAGGGTCATATTTGAGGGTGTGGTTGAAACTGGAGGTGGTAGGGTTAAATGATTTACTTCAGAATTGACCCCATCATGTAAGATAAAAATATTTGTGAACTACTGAATTAATTTACGGAAATAAATTGTAATATGCCTTCATTTTAATTTTTTGGATTAAAATCCCCACTCAGTATATATAATACATATTTGATATGTTTATTTAATTAATTGGACACATTTCCCCAAAAGTCTAACGAAAACTTTATCTAATGGGCTTTCCAATGAAAAGGAAAAAAATCAAACACCTTGATCCTTAATTAAAAACAAGGATATTTGAATAAAATCAAATCAAAAATGAATCCGTCAGATATGACTGGATTTTCCTTAATCAATTATATTTTGTATGGATAACAGAGTAGAAAAAAAACTGTAGACAAATATTTTATTATTGCAAAGGTTACACTTTCAAAAACAAATATTTACTCAATTGTGTCTATTTTCACAAAAGAACAAAAGTCAACTCACTCAAATTACTGTTACATAACAGCTGCATGTCCAAAATGGCTTAACCTTTGGTAAGTAACTGTCAACAGACGCAAGATAGATGCGACTGGCTTTTATTTACGAGTGCTGACATCTTCACATTGAGGTCGGAAACTTTTCAAACTAAGCTGTTATCATAACTATATCATCCCTGAGGAGTCAACTTCCTTAACTACAATATTGAATAAGTAATAAGAAGGAGCGTAGTCTTGAGGATTTAATATGGGAGTATTTTTTGTCCCCCCCCCCTCCTCCTCGTCAAAACTGTATGTAGGTGATCTAACGAAACGCCATGACAACTAAGCAGCTCTCCTCCAAAAACTTTTTCAAATTGTCAGGGCTGATTTTTGGTTTCAAAACAAACTTATTTTCTACACAATATTATTAAAGATTTATACTCAACCTCTTTCTGCGAACAATAATAACAAATTTATAGCTCGCCAAAGTGGAGCACCAGCCACTCATCCCCACTTTGTATGTCATGGTGTCCCAGTGGTGGCATAAAGTATCTATGAGGGCATTGGTATTTGGATGACGGCCATTGTAGGGTTACCCTTGACATGCACCCAAAGGGTGTAAGTAAAGAGGGGGCATCGGGGCTGTAGGGGGCCAAAAGTCTCAATAAAAAAGAGTTCAAAAGTACTCATTCAAAAGAGTCTTACAACGGAGGAGACGGGTGTCCTTCATTGCTGATATCAAAAGTGGTCTTTCCACCCTCACAATGCTTTTCCATCCACTTTTTATACCTCTCTGGATTGTATAAATCTCTCTGCTGTGAAACCCTGAGACCTCTTGCATGGGCTCTCATGAATTTGAGGGGAATTGGCATGGGGTATTTTCTTTAACTCCTAACTGACCAGTTTGGCCTTTTTGACAGAGCCCTTCTTCCTTTCAAACGTTTCGATCTTGCTGACTGCGTAGACCGTGTTCCTGGATACACAACTGCTTCGAGTGTGCAAAAGGAAATTTATCGATCACGTTCAAGCTCAAGTATGTTTTCTGTTTTTTTTTTTTTTTTGTAACTAATTATTTATACTAAAATATATCGAAATATGAATTAATTTCAATCACTCAACATTCATTCATTCTCGAATTAGTAATTGTTCAGATTTCAATGGACCACCCGGTATATTACTTTCAAGAAATGCAAATTTTATATTGCCCTATATATTATATGCTAGGGCTTATCGTTTAATGAGTCAAGTGATTGTATAAATTTAATCTTGTCGATTTTGGCTTTGTTTTAACTTTATTAACATATCTATTAAGGAGAAGGAGTGGACAAACTTTATTTTTATTGTAACTCGTGATCCACATGACGCTCCTCCATTTTTGCCTAAGTGTCTTTAGATTTTATAATTAATATTTGAATGCTCTTTTATTAAATTTTGTTTTTCATTATGTATAAAAGTACGTAGGTTGAACTTATTCAAAAAAAAAACTTTATAGCCTTTTTCTGAAGGCTTTGAGAGTTATAAAGAAAAACTATATATTTGGAATCAGGGAATTAAATTCAACTATTCCAATCCTGTGAAATTTTGGCTGTTGAACAGTGTTAGCAATTACTACAAATGTAAATGATATTCAATGTAGTTTTGTTTTATTTCAATTATATAAACAGAGCCTGAGATGGCTGCACCATCTAGCGATAAACATTTTTATTAGTTTGCTCACGCCCCACTAACTCAATTTAATTAGATGAATATAATTATAATTTTAAGATCATGTTTTAGTTTCAAAAGATATTTTTGGAGTAATAGAAAAAATATTACTCCGAGTTAAGTTTGAAAATTCAGAAAGTGAGTGACAGCTCCGGATTTGGAACATTTAGTCTACTCAAAGAGACGTAGCACATGCAACCCTAGTAGGTAGTTAAAAAATGCTGGAGAAGTGCAGTTCTTAGAAACTGATCAAAAATTGAAGAACACTAACTTGCCCTGTGTTCTAATTTCTAATTCATGTGAGTACTCTATATATACAGCTGCGATTTCCATTACATATCTCAACCTTTCTTATTAAAAGAGAAATAAAAATGGCCTGATATTAACTCATAATTAGTCAATTCCATACAACTGTTAACTATTAGTTATTTGATGTGTATATTCATCATGATAGCTATAAATTGATATGTTTTCTAGATTGATAATATACACTTGAATTTAATAAAACAGTTCTAAAAGCAGAGTTACCTTTCAATTTATTAAAAAACAATTCTTACCTCGTCTCCTTTTTATTAATAATTTAGTGATTCAGACCTACTTATTTCAAGTATGGTAAACAATTAAGTAATTTATTGTTCCTTGAGGCCCCTTTGAACTGAAAAGAGCATGATTTTGATTCTAATAAAAAAGAGCGAAATACTTTAGCCCATGTATATTGTAAGTTTATATTCTATTACTTGTTGGAATAAATACTTTTTTCTATAATTTATAAACTAATATTTAGAGGCAATAAACAATACGTATATATCTGTGACACTTCTGATTTGTTTGTAATGTCATAATCATTAGGAAAAAAAGGAGTTTAAGTCAGATGCCAAGGTCATTAACAACTATAACTATAATAACAGCCTTAAGAGTATAATAATGTGTCAACAATAACATTCGTTATTACATGACTTGTCAAACAGTACCATCGGTGCAGTGGTATTTAAAATATAATAAATTAACAACACTAACCATCCTTGACCTTACCAGTGGGGAGTAGTCTCTTATAGGCTCACGAGGATGTTAATAACCGTCCTTCCCACGAAGATAATGCTTCTAAAGTGGGAAGCATTGATGAGAAGCTAAATCTTTGGTTTCTCCAATTAGAAGTGGGAAATCCTGGTAACTCTACCCAAGATGTACATATACGAGTTTCTAGACTATGATCTCGAAGAAGTTGTAATCCACAAAATTAATATTCCTTCTGGTAGAATTTACCATATCAGTGCTGAAATAGGTCCCAGCAAGGTATTCATTGCATCTAATGACCCAATTAAGATTGTTCAAATGCTTACTGACATAGAAATATACAATGTACTTAGAAACATGGATTTGTATAAATAATCAAATATCTAATAATAAATAATTTTTAATCAACTAAAGAGTGATTTCGGACGGGACTCTTCGTTAAAGCTCAAGGTCGTTGTATTAAGATACGTCATGAAGGCATTAGAAGCAGAAATAGTTTCCAATCTTGAGTAACAATATTTGTTAAAAATGCAAAAACTATTGGACCGGTAAGATCCAAAAAATTAAAGAACAGAGGGCCCGGCAAAAATCCTTTAAGTGCTTCAGATTTGGCCATACCGTATCAAAATGTACAAACGAAAAAACATCGGTCAAAGCATATACGATCGTAATATTGAATAAAAACGTTTCAAATACTGAGAAAACTGCGCTCAAATACCCAAACCCTGAAAACCGAACTCAAGACAAACAGACAGTGCAATTTACGGATATAGTAGTTTCTATGTGACACACGGTTGATAGACGATAAGAAAATCTCAAAACTGGTTGTGGACTCTTATATAGCCTTTATCCCTCGAGCTGGAGTAAAGTCATCTATTCCCTCTAGACGTTAATTTGAAAAAATCCTATCAGAACTGTCACTTTATGATAACTGTCTGCTCCACAAAACAAACAGCGCTAAGATGTCATTCCTTAGTAATAGGTTGTTATGAAGATTGGATTACACCTTAATTCATAACGAGCTTCTACACTTTTGTTGGAATTCTACACACTTCTACGAATAATATAATATCAGATCATTCCTCCCTAATATTTAATATTTGCAAGATTCAGAAGACCTCCATCAAAGTGTTTTTTTTTTTTTTTTTTTTTAAATTGAATGTATCCCACATTTAATGTCCAAAAACCTGAAAAAAGTAGAAATAGAGATAAACGAATAAGAAATTAATTCAAGTACGGTTTATCCTCCCCTGTTTTACTTTAAATAATAGTATCGCTATTTTTCAGAGATATCTTCAAAAAAATGTTGGTTTAAAAAAGGCAGCAAAGAAAAAAGAGAGTAGGATGAGACATCAATTACCGGCGAAAAATTCAAAAATTTTAACAAAGTTAATGAGGAAATTGAATCTTTTGTGGAATATGAAAGAAGTCTAAATTAATTGAGGCAATTATAAAAAGAAAAATCTTCTTCAGAAATCTAAGAAAATCAAATATCTTCTACCGAGTGCCCTTAGAACAGATACCGGAAACATCCACAATATCTGGCATTGCAAGCTACGGTACATTTTCTAAGTTATAATTGTGTAAAGGTTGTATTGATGATAAAATGGGCCCATTTCTGGGCATCTCTTGAAGTTATTTCACAAATCACTAAAAAAATACAAAAAAAATTTCTAAATTTGAATTCAATTTCAAAGTTACGACTTCGAATGTACCTGGAATACCTTCAAGGGTATTTCATCTTCTTTGGTTAATACTTTTCATAGAAGGAATCAGAATGGACATTAACCATGTTAAAAGACAATTCCTTTGAGATTGAAAAAAACCCTTATAAATTGGAAGGAATTGAAGCCTTCTTTTTATCTTTATTTAAGTAATCTCAAGACACGACAATGTATTATGTATATAAGTATTCTTTCTTGAGCTGTTATTGTCAGTTGACTCTCTCTGATTTGAAACAATTGACTATATATATTTTTGTACAAAGGACACGTTGTTACCTTTATTGAATCACACAATTTTTCTTTAAAAAAAAAACAAGAAAACAAATTGAAATCAGTTTGTATTTAACTAAATAAGTAAATCATGTCAATTACTATTTATCCTTTAGGTATTCCCAGACTTTCATTGTCATATTATTTCTTCACAATTGTTTGTTAAAATGAGTTACATATATATATATATATTTCATAATATTAAAATCCTACATAGTATTTTATTTGATACTGTATTATAAAATTACTATGTAATATTTTTTATTAAAAGCGTATTTGTATATAATACCCAAAATTTCTTCATATAAATAATAAAATGGCCAATACAAATATATATTTACATAACAAGGAATTAACAAGAAATTGTAATCCTGTCCTTTTGGAAACGGAGCATAATTATGAATGATTATTTCGCTTATTTATTTTTTTAAAAATGATGAAATAGCCATTACGTATTAAGTGAGACGAGGGAATGGAGAGCTCACAATAAAATACATGAACCATTTTTTTTAGCGAGGTAAGACCGTGAACTATCTAAAAATTTATTTACTTTGAAAGTCGAGGTTTTGAATGGGTAAAAAAGCTCGTCTTAAAAGCTCTCTGATATACTTGTACATTTTTGTCTGAATAGAATAACGTTGTGACCAATTGTTTGTTTGTTTTTTATTAATTTAATGCATTGATCATGCTCTTGGCAATGGAAATTTCCTATTTAAGAGTATAATGAACTATTCATTATCTAAAGATGAGCAAACATCTTTTTTACAAGTGAGCAAATGACCTCGTACCATTTTTATTTTCGCACAAAAAATAAGAAAAAAAAAGACTCAAATCGACTCATTCGTCTTAGCTAACGAAAAAGTATAGATAAACAAAACCAAGGTTGCTCTTTTTTTATTGTTATTATTAGTATATTTTGCTTTAGTCAAGGCTAATATATATGTATAGGTATTTTGTATTTGTAAGAGAGATTGTACAACAATGCAAAAAATAAAAATGTTCCAATCAATATTTAAAAATATTATTTATTGATATTTAATAGTGATAAAAAAGGTTTCCCTAATCTAAAGACCTTCTGAGAGATGGTTCTGCACTAATTTATAGGATATGTAATTAATTTGTAGACAATCATATGACTATGAGCGTCAAAATACTGGGTAATGAAGAAGTCTCTAGGTGTATTTTTTAGAAGTGTGTAGTGATTCAATCATAAAGTTGTGCACATAATATGTCGTGCTCTTTCAAACGAGTTATTGCAAGCAAAACTATTTCACTTCTGAACAAAGATGAAAATAAAAAGGGTGGAGATTGTAGCATTGATCCACTCCGATAATTACACCTCAGACATTTTAAAGCAGCTCGTTGTCGACCACCACCACAGCATCTACTGCGTTCGGAAGTGCATGTGAGATGTTACCGGCATCTAGGTTCACCTTCGAAGCTGTGAGGTAGTCAAGCTACCCCCAAAGCTGTCAAAGACTCTTTTGAAGTCAACCAAACCATGTTCTACTTTTCGAAAAAGAAGTCATTTAGCCGATTTATTGCCAACCCGTGATGAGCTGCAACTACATCTCACATGTGTGCACAGTCCTCCAGCCCCTTTTGGAGACTGCTATTACCGCCAAGTTGAAAAATAATGTTCCTATTTATACATTGAAAAAATTTATCTTTGATTTATAGCATATCCGTGTTCATTGCACTTCATTCAGATTTAAATAAACCACAGCATACGATGTGGTGCAAAACTTCACTTTCCGGTGTACGTAAATATTTAAAGACTTTAGCCAATGGGGATTGACACTTACATTATGGCTATATTTAACATTTATCTGCAGGAGTTGGAGAGGCTTTTGCTTGATACTGCTTTTGTAACTATTCAAAAAATGTTTTTCCATCAAACCGTACTCAAGATTGGTATATCAATTCAGCTTCGTACACTATGCTCCAACCAGATATGTATTCACGTTTCCAGGGTTTTCATATTGAAAGTTCATATGGTATTGCTGGTGTACTGGATTCTCTACTCCAGTCATCTTCATGAACTCGTCTCGAAACCATACGAACTCAGACTTGGTTTGAACTTGACTTGGATTCGGAAAATGTAGACTCAAATACAGACTTTGATATGGCCTGATTCAAGTTCTCGCCTTAAGGCTTATTTAAACTCTGGAGAACTCATCTTTAAAAATTAATTGTAATTGTGATTTTCAAGCACCAACAATAATTGTAATATAAGTAGTGTTGTGTTAATTCCCATTTATTTTGTCCAGACCAGTCTTATGTCCATTCATTAAAGCCTTCAGTACTTCAGACTGTCAGTACCAGAACTAATTTCAAAAAGAAGAAGTAAAGTTGAGTGATGTTATCATAAACCAAAATGTATTATAAGATTTTAGGACTGAACTGGATAGGACGGATACTGATCAGGAAGGGACTGAAGTTTTAACATTTAAAAAGGGACCAACATAACACTATACGACTATTTAAATAATAGGAAGTTATGTAAAAACTAAACCTATTAATAATTATTATTTAACACCTAGTTAGGTATATTAAAAGCAGTTTGAAATGGGATTTTGGAATAATTAGATTAAGGGTCGGTTGGCATTGCTATTATATTGAAATATATAAATATTGAAATACATGTGGAAGACTCTTTTATTCGGACTTTGACCTCTCTTTTCTGAGTCAACTTCGTTTAAAATATTCAAATAACCTATTTGAAAAACAAAGACAACTTGTCATATTATTAAATTATTTTAAGGTTTATAGTACTTATTTGACTTGCAAATATATTATGAAAAATAGGTGTCACTTAATCTGCTTGTACTAGTACTACACTCTAGAAAGAAGACGAGTTGAATTTTAGGATGAATGTTTACTCTATATACAGTGTGCGTAAGCAAAAATGTCTCATGCATTCAAACTTAAACAAATTAACGCAGGACAATGAAAGATACATTTATTGAAAGAGCAGTCTTGAGACCTTCCTTTTTACGTCATACAATTTTGTAAACAAAGTCAGATTCGTCGTGTAGCCAATGTGTTTCTTTTTACAAGTTAATACATTTCAAGGTGCTAATTTTTTGCACGTTTGAGCTCTTGATGATTTTGCTAATGTTGTCCGCTATGATGTATTTTTTCTTAAGCACACTTTACATAGTAAATGGAAAGGTATATTTGCAATTGCTACAGGAGGTACATTTGTTTCTATAGACACCCAACAGAGGATTATGCTCCTACAATATAGATACAAGCTGCTGTGTTGGTAAGAGTAGGTTTTATCTTGATTCATTTTATCAGTCTTTTTTAATAATTTCATCAGCTGAAATGACGTAATGTTTATACTAATAAGATAGTAAGACAATGACTGCTTAAACCTTGAAAAAAACATGAAAATTAATAGAAATCTCTGCTATTGTGACCTACACACTATATCATCAATAATGCTTGTTAGTTGAATATGTATCGCTGCTTTAGATTAAAAATGTCATATCTGGTCATTTCAAAATTGTTCAGGAGTTGCAACATAAAAACATTTAATTTAAAATGTATGCTATAGAGATGTTAAAATGCATATATTTATAACCGGTCGAGGATGATACAATTGAACACATCGGTGATAAATTTGATCAGGTATGATATTTGTTTATATAAATAATTTTTCAATAACAAAATCTTGAATAACTTTTCAAACATTGATATTTTGTAATGCTGTCTTTCTTTTACAAAAACTATAAAAGGATAAATTTATTAGAACAGCACAGAAAGGTTACCTTTTTTCCTAATCAATTTAGGTTTTTTTTTGTATACTTAATATGGATTTTCTTCAATTCAGAAAAGACACATTGGGGAAGAAGTAATTTAGTATTTTTTGATTTATTAAAGTGCTGCATAAGAAGTGTTATAATCATCTGATTTAAGCCAGAAATATCCTTTTGCCAAAGAGAATCCAACTTCATTATACCCTTCTTGTAGAAGCCCTTGTCCCTATTGGCAAAAAAATCGGACAACCCATTTTCCCATGCCTCCATTGAGACCAAATTTAAACCACCAAGTATGTTGGTCATAGATAGACTAAGTGGTAATCACTTGGTGCCAGGTCCGGACTGTAAGATGGAGGCAAAAGAACTTCCTATCCAAGCTTCTGGTGGGTGTTATCCCTGCTATGTGTGGCCTGATGATGTCTTGTTGTCTCCTATTCACCAATGCTGGCCCCGTCTTTTCGATCGCCAGCTTCAAACGGTCAAGTTGTTCACAGTAGAGTGCATAATTAAACAGAGGGGGGGGGAGGAATTGTGCAAATCACTGTTGTGGAATACGCCCCGAAAGAGGATCAGCCCCATAGAGATGGCAAATTTTCTTGGACGCTTTCGACCCTTTTTTCTCTTACAGGTAGTAAAAATGTAAAATATAGCGAATTTCTTCCTTTGAGACCTCCATACTCGATGCGATTTACTTTGCGGTTGAACTGGTTAAGTGCAATACTCTCAAGAAGCGTTTGTAGTATACACTCTCATCTTAAAAACACATTATTTGATGATTCGATGTCACGAATATTACACAAGATATACAAAGTTAAAAAGGGGTGCAAAATACCAAATGTAATATAATTTTTGTTAAATTGACTTTGAAAACATGTATTTATTAATTATATCAAGGTGAAAATGACATTAATCACATAGATGTTCAAAAAAATAATTTTACTAAAAGGCACATCGTAGGTCATAAAAAAATTGGACCATAAATGGCATTTTCAATTTTCTCGAAAGTTAAAATTTTTTCATTTACCACCTCAACAACAATTTTTTTTTAGTCTTCTGTAAGACCATTAATTTTAATAGAATTAAAATTGTTCTTAGAGTAATTATATATTATCATTGTTGGATGAGTTATCAAAGCAAGTTCGCAGTAACATGACTTGTTGTTGCAAATAAGTGATTTGTAATATATATTTAGCTATTGTTAAATTGTCAATAATTACTTTCGTTATTCATAAAGAATAGTCAAACTATTGGGTCAAATTGGCAACTATAAGTTTTGAAACTCAGTTTTTTTTTTTTTTTTTTCGTTTCAGTATTTTTTATAAGCCATTTTGAACCACTATTTTGATCAAGACCGCAGTATCAGACCGTGGACCAAATTTAATCATTTTCATTTGATCTATTTTTCCGGTCTTGGTCTATTAACGGATTTTCTCCCGTATCCAAGAATACGAGTTGTATAGAAACACATATAGTAAGTTTTTAAATTGATATAACGCCATCGTGATGTTGTTCATAATTTGAAAACGCACATGATTTGGGATGTGAATATTGTCTAAATTGATGTGAGTGTAAATTTATTTTTAAAGTAAATGTTGTTATGAGAAAAATATAAATGCACTTATTAATTATTATCCCCCTTTTGAAACTTTTTACGTATCCACGAGCCAAAAAGAAGTACTATAGTTTATCTGTATGAACAGATACTTCATCTCTCAAAGTTAACATATTTTTATCACATTCTCTCAGATGTGGTTTTTAGGCTCACTGCAATATTGACAATATTCCCATCTATACTCATGATGTTCATCCATAAAATTGGTGTAGACCATGGAATTTTAACCTGCATTGCGGCATGTTTAATGTATAAGTACGACCCACTATTAATTCTCACTTCAAGTAGTATTTTTCAGCAAAATTGTCACAATATCATCAAAATGCGTAGAACGCGAATAATACGATCAAACATTAAAAAATGGTTCGCTCAAATTATGCCGAAAAAAAAGAAAAAAAATCATAGAAACCAAGCTTCCCAAAATATGAAGCAGTTTGGCCTTGAACAATTAGATTTTACCTTAATTTGAAATAAATATGTAATTAATAGTTTTGTTTCATTAAGTCATTTTTCTTGACATTTTATATATTTATAAAATTTCAAATATCCACAACTGAACATAAAAAATTACATTTTTTTGAAAAAATTTGAAAAATTAAATGAAATTTCATATTTTAAATTTTTTGAAAAAAAAATTCAAATTTTTTTTAGTAAAAAGCAAGAAATCCTTAATTTGGGGATGGTTACAGCCCCTCCAGCCCACCTCTGTGGACGCCCCTGATAAAGGAGAACTTGGAAGGACACCTTAATTTATTGAAAATATCGATGACATATTCCATCTTTCCCTTTCCTTCTCTTTCTCCTCTCTTTGTAGAAATGTATTTCTACACATGTTGCCTTTAATAAATTTTACCTTAAATCAATGATTTTTCTTTATCTTGCCTTCCTTTAGAAAATACACATATATAGTTATGTTATTCCACATATGCTCGAGGTAGAATCGTTCTTCCAAAAGAAGGATGTCCAGCCCTAAGGCCGAAATCTTTTTCTCTCTTACAGAAGCAGTAACTACTAAAAAAACGAATTGATTTTTTTATAGTATGCTTATTTGTAGTATTAGTTGTTAATTCCTTGCTCCATTTTCAAATATAAATAATATGCAAAAGCGTCATAACACCTTATGTTTGAAGATATCAACATTTAAAGAGTCACGATTCTCAAATAATTACCTAGTATAAAGGACTCAAGGACCTTTATTTATTCTACCAATGAAAGACAACTGAAGAGTCTATTCTCCTTTTAGCCATGAAAGTTGTGGCCTTTTCTTTATTTATATATATATATTATAACATATGTCTGTTCCTTAAATTTAAGACAAATTGTTCAAAGATTATTTTGAGGGGCTCATCTTTTAATAGTGGGCCTCTAGGCCTAGTGCAGTATTTATTATTGAAACCAATTCTGTTGGTTTGGATGTTATTTTTTTTATGGGTGGGGACTTATAGCAAAATATAGTAAGATAAAGGGCGTCATCCTGAAAAAAAAAGTTTCTTAGACCATATACTTATACAGACTAGGCTACTGATTTTGTCCACTCCAAGCATCAGGACGTTTCTATAGGTAAAAAAATTGTTCAAACATGTGTTAAAGTTATATTCGAAATTACCATGACATGGGGTTAAAAAATAAATTGAATTTATAAAAAAAAATACATCACTATATATTTAGTTTATTCATCTTACATTATGATAGAAGCGTTACATATACGTACAAACATACATGATCATTCCCTCATAATAAAAAAAAGAAGATATATGACTATAATCACGAAGAACTTTTTGTTTTTTCAAAACAATAAAAAATAATAATAATGAAAGTGTTTGATAAAAACTTATGGTAACTATGTGAAATTTTGGCATACTACGGTATCTTCAGACATGCCAACAAGACTATACCTTTTCGAATTCATAAATACAATAGTCAACTGCTTTAAATAAGAAAGAGTGAACTGACGAAAATAGCTGAAGAGAGTATGTTTTATATTTTTGTAGATTCCAAACAGACGGTAGTGAATAATTATTCATGACATAGTAAAATCAGAGCTCTCAAGCCTTCCGCAATTTCAATCAAAACAATTCAAAATATCGGTTTTAGAGCTATCCAAAAACCAACGAGCAGGGGTTTTTAATGTTTGATCTGAAGTCAATAATTATTTTTGCTGCATGCATTATTCTTTCTGATAAATTATATAAAACTAGAGAGCAAGGTTAAATGACGTCACACGTAGTATGGTTAAAAATCTCAGACCTAATGGATTTTAAAATTTAAGAGCCCTGTAAAAGATAGGAAAATACTATATTAATTATAACTTGTCAAACTAATGCCTCAACTATAAAGTATTGAATATATCCCACAAACATTTGTGATAAAATCCCTTCTCACTTTTTGACAGCTGTCGCCTGATCATGAAGAGGAAGGGGTAATGCTCCATCTTCTTCTTTCTTTTATTTATGTATGACATTGGAATCAAAAATGTATGTTTATAAAGGCTATTAAATCCGCTCCCCTAGCCAAATACATACAAATCCTGATCTCCAACAAATCTGCCTTAAATAAAAAATGTACAGTTAATAATAATAAGGATCATTATTTGATTCTCAACCCAATCCTTTTTTTTCTTTTTTGATCTTATTCCCTCAAATGGTGTTGCTCTTCAAAAGAAAAAAACATGGTAGCAGGAGATAGATTCAAAGGGAGAAGCACTCCTTATTTTTGAATTACTTATAAATGCAATCCCCCCCCTCCCTCACTGACACACTCATCCCCAACTTTACAACTTAACAACAGTACAATTACTCTCACCACCACTGATTGCCAAATACTCTTTAATCGCTAATGGAAAACAAATTAATATCGAGTGATTGAGTGTTTATTCATCAATTGAGGTTTTAAAAGGGGTAGAATATTGTATAGTATATTATATAGGATGGAGCCTCACATATGTAATGATTTTCAAAAATATTGAGAAGTCCGAAGTCAGTGCTGTAAAATGTCCGAATGACTATCAAAAATCCTGCTCTTAGTAGAAAAATTGTTCATAATTACCTTACATTTGTGTACTGATGTGATGACCAGATCAAGACCTACAAAAGTAGACAAAACACATGGACACGAGATACATTAAAAAGAGAATGAACAAACAAAATAAATAACTACATTAGCTATCATTTAACATAGCTAAGTGTATTAAATAAATCATAGAATTTTTTTTTTTTTGAAATTTATGTATTTAGAAAATTTTTCGAGAATTGAGATCAATAATACGGTCGATAATGATTTGATAAATGAATTTGATCGATAAATGAATATAAATGACGAAAGAAAAACGGGAAAACAAAATTAATAGAAACTTTTTTATTAAATATTATTAGATTTATTATTCATATAATAATAAATATTTGAATTGCACAATTCCATTTTTCTTTCATCAAGAGTACAATCTTTCTCATCAAAGTTTTTTCTGGTTAACTTTTCTAAATATGATGCCTCTTTTCAGAAACAAAATGTATTGTGAATACAGAAAACATTTTCCCAGCGAAAAATTATACTTATTAAGTCTTACAAATTCATATGCTGAGTAATGGTCGCACCAAATCAAGATTGATTCTTTTTCGAATTTACGAATAAAAATAAATCTTATATCTGGATATTGTTTTTCCAAATTTCTTCATAGAAGTTTCTTACAATTAACACAATTTTGTTAGATATAGTGCATTCATATTTTTTTTAAATCATTATTATAGATTTCTTGGTATTTAATTACCTTAATGAATATATACATGAGATTGGATGTTAACATTTAAAAGCATAATATTTTATCTGTTTTTTTTCCCCATAACGAAATGATCTGTGTTACATCTTGGGTCAATATAACGGCCTGGCATTTTCACAAAAATTAAATTCTAAAGTTTAATAACTTTTAGAGTAAAACAGATCTTTCAATTAATATATTAACATATCCATTCGTAGTACATTCCAGAGAGTAAGTACAGTAGAGCCCAAAACTATTCATATCCCCACAAAAATGCCAAGAAAACATAATAAGATGTTCATGTTGGATCTACAAACTAATTTACAATATCCATAGTCAACCAAAAATTACTCTTAACTAAAAAAATGGCAATAATTTATTCCTTTTTTGGACAAAAAGGAATAAATTATACTTTCTGGGGGTTCATAAATATTTATATACAAAGATCCAAATGACTTAATACTTTGTGACATTGAGGCAAACACTGGGATCGATTTGTCCACTCTTACTGACAGAATCTCAAAAGGTTATCTAAAATTTGTTGGATGTTTTTTACACACTGTTTTTTTTAAATGTAGTCTATAGATTCTCAATAGGTTTAAGGTAAGGATTTTGGGCTGCCCAGTCTATGACCTTAACCTTATGGTTATTGAGCCATTCCTGATATTTTTTGAATGTGTGCTTTGGGTCATTGTCCTGCTGTCCACCGATGTCTTCTCAGTTTAAGCATCTTTGCTGATAGATCCAGAATCATTTCTGGAATCTCGATGAATTCTTTCATTTTTGATGGTGCCATCAATTATGTGAAATTCTCCAATTCTATTGGCAGCAAAACAAACCCAAATCATGATGCTTCCACTATCACGTTGAAATGTAGTGTCTTTTGAATTTGGTGATGATGGTTTGAACTTAGGATTTTGGAATGGAAATGTCCTTGTAGGTGTCACCTTTATTTTGGCAATGGACTACAATTTGACAGTTGTCCTCACTGTACTCCTTGGCCATGTTAAGTGATAAATAAGACTGAAGCAAGAAATGGGCTCATCACACTTTTATACTTCAGAAGATAGTCCAAGGAAATTCTTGATCTCTGGATTACTTTATAGAAGTATCATAATCTTTCCAGACTTCACCATAAATAAACTAGAAAATGTGTTATTTATTTTTATCTTTTTTGGGGTTTATAATTACTTTTGAAAGAAGCAGAAATTGTTTTCGAGTCATAAAAATACATTTTATTCAAGAAGTTGATATTTTTGCCAATAAATAGTAATTATTATCAAAAACATTACAAAAAAGAAAATTAAAAATAAGTGTTCTTTGTTAAAGATATCCGATATACGTAGATATGGTAAACATTGAAAGGATACGAACACTTTTGGGCTCAGCTGTATGTATATTCAGAAAGTTTGTTAAAGGATTCCATTTTTTTAAGATTAGTAGGTTATAATTAAGTTTGTTTAATGGAACTTTTTTCTAGTTATTTCATAGATCCTAATATTTATTCAATAGTGAAGAAGTTATTTTAATTTTACGACATAAATTATGTCTTCATTTTATACTTCTTTTTTTTTCTTCTTGTAATGTTCCTTTAATTTGTCAGATGGAGTTGTTCTGATTAAGTATAAGTAAACATTTAACATTTATTCCATATGACCGAGGAATCTTTTTTGGAGTCCATATATATTAAGTATATTTTCTTGTCTAAGAACAACAGTTGCTACGAACCTACAAACATTATTCAGAGAATAATTTAACCCAAGCTTGTTGTTCATTGAGATACGTCGTTCCATAAGATTTGTAGGTGATTGTTAACTATGTTTTATGAAACTTTTTCTTCTGATTTCAGATATGCCAATATTTATTCGATAGTGAATTATGTCCCCTCTGTATTAAGCTATAAAAAAAGAAGAAGAAGGGAATGTTATGACGGCTCAGTTAGAGCATGCAGAAAAATATTTCTTTACTATCCTTTTCTAGTATAATCCATGTCTATAGCCAACAATTTGTGTATTCTATTACTTCCTATGTATAGTGATGAGTAAAGATATTCTTATATTTTCTGGATGTCTTAACTTTTTTATTCTTAACTCCTCAAAGTCTTGGTCTCAATCAAAAATTTACATAAAAAGTCAAGATTTAATTCAAAAATAAATAAGACATTGTTCCTTGATTAACGATTATATTATGAAGGAAAATTAATGACCTGAATTGCCTTTAAAAAATTGTTGCTTTTGTTGGATTTAATAATTTAGCTTATTAAATGTTTGTATAATAATTTAGGGCTATCTTTAAAGAAAAAAAGGATTAAGGATTCTCTAATATTTAGAAAAATACCTAAAATGACTATTTGTTTACCTTTTAAGGTGGGTTTTAAATTACAGGTGAATTATATCTACATACCAAATAGCTGAATCATATATTCAGATATTGATTCAAATTTAATAATAGAGAGTATAGGGCTATTCTAAAGGAGTAATCTGTTATTCGGCTTGATTATATTTTAAAGCAGTTATTCCAAGCTTGAACTCCACGTTTTTGCATCATTTAGGATTACGGTAGGTTATCAAAGTCAACAAGAAATATATTTTTTAACAATAATGTTATACAAAAAATTATACAACCAAATATTTGTGCAAAATTAGTTGCTTCTTCTCCCAAAAAATCCACTTTAGAACTACGCAGAACTGAAAAGGCAGAAAATTACTGCATTACTGGTTAAAAAAATTGAGAAACTGAATATTTAAACAATTGAACTTAATAATACATTCGCCAGTAGCTTTTCATTTTTATCTGCTTGAATTCAAAAGATATATTTTTAGAAAACACAGCAAAACTCACGTTGTATTGATACCGAGTGGTCAATTAAAATTGAGCACTTTAAATTTTAAACTTCAACAACATAGTATTTATTAACTAACAAAATAATTTCAACAAAATTAGTATTATAAATAGATGTGTGTCGGATCTCTCTTAATCATAAATGTATTCATCCCTAATGGCAATAATGGCTTCCAGGCGGTGGCGGAAGGCCTGGCACCCGCTGTGGATGTAGGTATCCCTCTGTCATGACCACCCCATACTGGTTCATACTTGCTTTGAGGGCCTCTGTGTTTGGATGATGGACACTGCAGACCTTTCACACGTTATGCACACAAAAGGTGTATTTGAGAGGGATGGCATAAGGCTTTAGGGGGTCAAAAGTGTCAAAAAGGAGTTCAAAAGAAGTCAAAAGACTCATTTAAAAGAGTTTTGCAACCGAAGAGATGGGTTTTCTATTGCACAAATCGAAATTTAATCACGTTTAAGTGTCATTTTCTTGACTTGTACGTAGGCTGGATTTTTTTTTTTTTTTTTTTTTTTTTTTGTAACCAAATATATATACTTTAACAAATCAAAATATGAATTATTTTCAACCGCTCAACCTTAATAAATTATTGAATTAGTAAGTGTTCAGGTTTCAATGAGCCACCCAGTAAATAAATATTGCCTAATCTCTCCCTCCTATGGCGTTCATAATAGCTATGTAGCTCATAAAAAACATGGGCTCACTAATTTCACTTAATGGACTAAATAAGTAGTGGGCAACTCCCACCATACAATAGAAATAAACAGTAGTTTTCTTTAAGTCATAACAGTCTCTTGAAAAGTTACTTTGAATCATTAGCAAAAACTAGTGAAAGTCGTTTTCAAAACTAAAAGATTTCATAACAAGTTTTGTTAATTACATACAAAAAGAAATAATATCATTCCTTAAATAATAAAACATTTATAAGAAATCAGTTGTAAAATTCTCCTTATCTGTAAATCAAGACAATATGCATCTTTTTTTGACATATTTGAGGTTCAGAGGCTCTTTCACTTAAGGAATGAGGTTTAATTTCGGCTCTGGTTATACAATTCCAATCTTGCTTCAATAATCGGTTCAAACTTTAATTTGCCACAAAGAATAGTTTTTTAGGGGCAACCCATTTTCCCGGAATATTTGGTTGTATGATATTTTTCTTGATGACTTATTTATAGAAGACATTTTTTGATAACCTTCTTTTTATCTTGAAATAAAATATTATCCGGTTTCTGTTCGATTTTGTATGTTCTCTTTACCAATGGAACCGTCAGACCAATATAGGTACTACCTAGTCTCCACTTCTAAAGGTTGTCAATCCCTGGACTAAATTCACCAAAAATTTAATTCGGAGATAGGCTATTACTGTTCTAGAACTCATTTCCAAAAGATTATTTTGCAGAACAGACACATTACCAAATGACCAGTTCGCCAAATAGACAGTTCGCCGAACTACCACTTTGTGTGAAAAAATATCAGCTATATTTGATGATGATTCATGCTACAATACTTTGTTATTATGATTCCAATTCATGTTACTCTAATTTTAAAAGGTAAAATGTTTAATTATTGGCAAGAAATTATATTGATTAAGAGTTCATTAATTAATTATCGTCCTTTAAAAATTACAAAAAATATTGACACAAGAAATCCAAACAATCATAGTTTACAAAAAAATACACTGAATATTTTTGTGTAAGAGAGGTAATACCGGGATTTATTGGGTGATTGTCATTATTTTTATTACAACGGTTCTAATAGCTTCTTCACAATTGAATAATTTAATTATCAATTAATAAACATTTCATGATTGCCATTCTTAGCTAATAGTGAATATTTTATATTTTAAAATTAGAGCAACATAAATAGGAATCATATTAATTGCATTCTATTGTAGCATGAATCATCTTGAAGTATATTTATTATTTAATTTTTTTTTGGCAAATGTGTCTGATTGGACAAATGGCATTCGGCAATGTGGCTTTTGATAAAGTGAACGTGCACGATTAAAAACTGTACGAAAAAAAGTACTTATTATTTTGTGTAAAATTTTATTTAAGATGAACATTTTTATAGAAGGTGTGATTATGTCACCTTGCAAACTGAGCTGTTGTTACAAATAGAACAAATCATAATCAAAAGTAAGGTAATATTTTATAGACGTAAAGGAATTTCATTGTAAAGGTTCCTTAAGGCTATAAATATAGATATATCTTTAATAGGTAACTTCTATAGGAAACCTAATATTCCTTACTTTTAAAAATAGATAGAAGGACATTAAATTACTCATGGTGTAGGGTATACATATATGTACAATGTATATACATAATCAAATATTTATAGAAAGGTTACAAAAATAATAAGGTTTCTTAATGTTAAATGGAGATCCATTGGAAGATGTTATTAACCATTCCTTACATTATATAGAATCCTAGCGCAAGTACTTTAAAATGTACATTTAGAAATACAATTAAACTTTATTTAATCTTAATAGTTGTTAAATATGATATTAATTAAAAAAATAATTGAACCAATTGAATACTTTGGTGCCATTATATTTTATAGCTGTGACATAAGAATATTCTAAAATAGTATTTGGAGAGAAGAATATTGAATTATATAGACTGTAAAGGATAGAATATTTCTAAATTATAATACGCAAGTAAGACAGGTTCTATACAAAATAAGACATCTTTCAACCTGAGGGAAGTAATAGAGGGTTAAAATAGCATAAGCAACGTCAAACAACAAGGCCTAATCATCTCTTTATTCAATATATATTTGTGATCCGCTCAAACAAAGGAGTGTTCATTTGCATACCCCTACAATGTCAACAAGGAGACTTTGCATCTCTCTCAAACCCCCTCTACCCATCAAACAAGGACCACCTTCTGATTAGTATAATTTAAGAGCATATATGAATACGTAGCCCACTACTCATTTGACATAATCCCCTAACTAAGTCGCTTATACACCTTTTTTTGTAATCGTGTCAAAACCTATACATCAAATGCATGAAATACATGTTAATAACAATAAATAAACAATAATAATACAAAATGGTGATTTTCAGGCTGTGGCAGTAATGGATATTTCTATTTTTATTCTCAGTATCAGTACTATAATTAATATTCATAGTACAGCAACTCTTTTTGACGCCATCTTTTATGTTTAAGACAAGCCTTTTATATTGGTTTTATTGCATGAAGGAGTAAGGAAGAACTCTTGCAGAATGACTTTGATCATACCACTGCATGATGTGATCTTTAATGACTTTTGCAACATTTCCTCATTCAAAAAGTGTTATAAAAATGCCGAAAATTAGATTTTATGCAATAATTCGCCCTAAATATGTGAGAAATTATTACATTTCAATGTTGTGAAGTGCTCAACCCCTCACAACGCTCATTCAAAACTAACTCATCAACGTTTGGAACACGAGGATGGAGTTTGAATTGTATAACTATAAATCAACGGTTGACAAACCATAAATATAAATTTGTATATTCTGTGGGTATAGGCTGGTCAATTTTTGTAAATACAGATTAGAAACAGGTGGGATAAAAGGCTTAACCGCGAGTAACTATGTATTGTACATACATCTAATTAAAAAAGATGGCGGATTTAATTAGAATCTAGGATCCTTTTTTTTCTAATTTTACAAACACACAAATTACCGAATTTTACAGTTATAAATTATTAAAGTGAAAATGTCTTTTCTCTGGTGTATTATTACATATATTCGTGATACTACACTTTTATTTTTCTTCCTACGTCCTTTGAAGTTCTTCGTTCGTTATATGTACATAAAAAATACAGTCTTTTAAAATAATATGGCTTCATTCTTATTTAGATCTAAGATTACATAATGTGCTAACGCACTTTTGTTATATTATAGAAAAAGACATAATGACCTATTCATAGAAACATGAAGGAAATCTATACTATGCGAGTTATAGTCGGAAATATAAGCATAAAGATTTTTTTTTTTCAATATAATTTAGTTTCACACTCGTGCAATATTCTACATTTTGTAGACTGCCGATCCCTTAGCAATGAGTTCATAACGGTTTAAGTATCTTATCAACCTTTACAAATGGAATTTAATTGTATTCTTTACTAAGGGTAGTGCACGGCATTGCCAGGAATAATTAGGAGTCGGATAAAAGACAAACTTTGCTAAAATAGTATAGAAGATCCTCAGTTTTACTCTCCAGTTTTCATGAGCACACTCAAACGTCATTACTCAATAGTATATCAATTCAAATGACGTGTTCTCTCGACAAGACTGAAGGTAGAAGGATAAGAATTTTGCAAAAATAATTTAATTTGTTGGGATGACCGATGAGTACTTTAGTCTTTAGAGCGCTCACTAACAATAACAAACAAAGAACTGTGATCTGTATGCTACATACAAAAAAACAATGCAAGAACTAATTCATTTTTACATAACATTATTTATACTTTATTCAAATCTTAAGGTATACTTAAAATGCATGTGGATTATGATGTACATCAGAGACCAATAACAAAAACAAACAGAAATAGAGCTACATATTGGAAGCAAAACGCACACGCCTTCAATATTTCATTAATACGACTACATTGCTACTTCTTCGATCCAAAATATCTTTATGATATACATAAGGGATCAATATATACAGGGTAGGGTTCCTTGTATACCCTTCGATACTATAGATACACGCCCGTAATAGTTCATTAATATAACCACATTGTTATACACCAGGAATCAGCATTTATGATGGTTCTTCTATTCAAAAAGGACAGAATGTCACACAAAGAAATATGATTAATATTTCAAAATCTAGTGGAATACTTGAAATCTTAAAAGAGCATATCACATCAGTATCAGAGTTCGACTCGATATAAATTGATCATTTCACACCAACATCAGGAGATTCAGCACACTAATGCCATTTGCAATCATTGTTGATTCCGCCAGTGTCAATTCACACGAATCCATGGAAAACGAGGGTGCCTTTGTCATCAACGCTGGATATAAAGGTGGAATAATAAGACAAATTTACAAAAATTGATGGACCATTTGTTTACTTTGTTTGTTCGATTCAGATCTTTAAAAAAAAATATCTTAGAAGCTAGGAAATGGAGACAAAAAGGTCAAGCGAGACAATATATTCCATAAAATGGGTTTTTAAACCAAAATCCAAAAAGATACTAAGATTTGGTAAACTTTAGATCAATTCCTACAAATTAAAAGACCGAACTTCTATTGATATGTATGCAATTTTTTAAAATCCTTTTTGAATGAAATTACCATAACTTTTTGTTTGTTTTAAGGAATACAAAACTAAAATTAGTTACCCATGCTACTTTTGGATTCGGTTAACTTTACGAAATAGCAAACACTCTAATGTTGTACAGGTATTTAAAGTCACAAACTCTTCAATTTATGGCACATCAAATAATTAATTATATGTTTTTTAACTCTTTGGAATGAATTACTCAACGGAAAAATAACGAAATCCTAATTATCAATAATAAATCTTACCTTTTATTTTATTTTTGCCGGATTCAGCAAGTTTTACTTAATGACGAAGATGATGAAGAGAGGGGGGGGGGTGAAATTGCAAATTGAAATAAAATTAAAAATAGCTAAAAATACATACTTACACACTAGTGATGTCATGGATCGTAGATCTGATCCAATTAACATACAGTCAAAATGAGAACCACGATCAATTGTTATTCTTTTTCTTATAAAATAGGTAAAGAACGGATCCCTTAACGACAGCTAGGGTTTATTGTGTTAATGAACTCCTTGAAATTATAATATATTTTTTTATATAAGTAAAGATATGTTTGTTCTAGAAAGATTTGTAATACGCAAGTTAAGTCATATGAAGATAAAAATAACACCACAGAGATAGGATTACTTTAATTCCGTCATTGATCATTTGATGAGAGACAGGCCCGTATTGTGTGTGGTTGATGTAGGGTTTATCTCTTGTTATTCATGGATCCCATTTTCCGTTATATGGGTCATTATAGCTGAGCTTTGAGCTTTTTCATAATGCCCCTATTTTTAAATTCAATGGCTTAAAAGTCATGTTTTTTAATCAAAAACAAATATTTTTCTATACTTAGCATTATTTATTGAATTTTGCACACACTTAATTAAATTAAACCCCCGGTTTCCACCCAAGGAATGACAAATATTGTTAATATATTTGAAAGCACTGAACATAATCTATTATTTTAGTTTACTATTTGATTTTCACAAAAAACAATTCCAGACTATTTTTATGTTAACACATTACATATGTATTGGAAATTAACTTGAAATACATTTTTTGAATGATATTTGCAACAGAGCAAATGATATTCTTTGCACACCCACAGAAATTATCTTTTTTGTATATATTATTTATTAACTCATTTTGGAATTTCCCAGGATCTCAAAACTTAAAAATTGGGTTCCCAAGATCTCGCTAAGGGACAATTACCTGATAAATAACAGATGTTTTACCTGTCATTATTGATTTTACGAACGGATAAACCAAGGTGAATGGCTTTCAATGATCACAGATTCATTTTGTTTCATTAAAAAGCTTCACCTGCTTATTTATTACATATATTACAAAGATATCTTATCGGAAGATTTCTAACTTTTTGTTTATCCCTTAACAATTTTATTATTACGTTAAGCTTTATGTTTTCATATAATGAGGATATGTAGAGATGTGAATATGGACTAAATTCCGATCAACTTAAGACCCAGCCCTGAAATAATCTCATAAAAAATACAAAACTTTGAGAGACGACATATTTCCTGACAAAGATCACTGGAGTTGCTACAAATATGACTTTAATGCATGCCAGATTTTATTATTATTTTGCAATCTGCAAAGTATTTCTTATGTTCCAAAGCTCTTGACATTATAGTTTAGCTCTAATAGAGAAAATATATAAGTGTAATTTAATCACTATGGCTTGCGTTCATAAAAGACAGAGAGTAATAAAAATGAATTTTGGGAAGTTTTAAGTGTAAGTCCTTGTTTCAATTGAGGATCAACGTCGGAGTAATGGATATGGAGTGGGATGTGTGTTTATTTCCGTATTTCAGGATAGTTGTTCTTCTCCCAAACATTCATATTTTGCTTTTACAAAAATATACTTTTTTAAGTTTACACAATATTCACATCCCTATTAATATCTACAATACCTAGATATAGAGTAGCGCCGGTTATTATGCTTTCATATTTATTTACTTTTGAAATCCTCAATTAAAAAGCTGATTTTTTGAAATACTAAAAAATGAACCTTGCAATGTGTTTGGCAAATTTATATTTTTTAGTCGAAAACAAAAAACAATTGAAAATAATGCAACAAGAATGATTTTACCAGACAATTTTAAAATATCTCTTCAGACAGACATTTAAAGTTACAATATATACAATAGATGAGAATCATTATCATTGGCGTAGGTGGATATAATATGTTTTTTTTATTTTTTTTTTTTTGGGGGGGGGGACATTTGCTCAAATATAAATGAATATTATTTTTATCTCGGAATTGACAAGGAATTGCCCTCCCCCCTCTCCCACACCTTTGATTCAGATTAAGTTATTAGAAAATGATCTTATTTAGGCTGAAAAATCGGATTAGGCCTATTTTAACATATGTGCATCAAAATAATCTCACATTCAGGAAAGTGTTGTAAATGTTTTGTTTTGTTTTCCTACAAAAATACTTTATTCGTTTGGAGAAGTTACATATATAAATAAACATTGTTGTTTACCATTAAATCCCTTAACAAAATTACATACCATAGTTAATTAGCATGGTGAATCAAAAGATAATAAAAATACTCTTTAGTAGTTTAGCACCTTGCATAAAAAATAAGTAAAAGGGTCTGTTAAACAACAAAGGAATAAAAATTATTAAAATAAGCAATAAAAGAAACATATTTGACGGAGAAGAAACGTCATATTATCTTTAAAACAAGATGGGTAGCAGCGTATCAGATCCCACGTTTACTTCCACGTTAGATTAGAATAATCCGGGATTTTTAAGGCGAAGACAGAGTATCTCGCAGTGGATAGTTGAAATCAGAAAAGCTCTAAATTCTTTATTTCGGATAGAGTCGCCTCCTGTCAGATTCTCTGCTATCCTACTTATATAGCATGAGAGAGCTAAATTATGGCGCAAGTTTTTGTAGGAGCGCTCGAAATATTTGAAGGGAGCCCGAACAAAAGCATAGGAGTAACAAATTTATCACTTATTCCTACTATGCTTAGCAAAATGAACTATTTCAGTATACGTAGTGAAGGGCAGTTCTCAAAAACATCTGAAGATATTTGAAATTGCGAAAAAAATGGCTTTCCATCTTTGACTTTAGAATTTGAACCCATGATTCTTTTCTTCCACTATATAGACAATTCCAATATTTTTAAGAACTTGTCGCAGATTTTGTTTAAAAAAAAATTTAATTTTAAAATTTAATAAAAACTACATTATTAAATGCCATAGAAGAGGCATAATGTAATTGTCTGCGAGTCGTTGCTCAAATTTGGGAAAGGAGATAATACCTCTCGATAAGGCTAACCATTTTAATTGGTTCTACGAGTTTTTTAAAATAAAACTTTTTTACAGTTCTGCAGCACCACATCTATGGTGGAGACGGTGTTTCTTTCCAAATAATCTGATGCTAAAGCTGGGGATAATTCCGGCAAGTAATCATTTATAAAATCTGTTCCCGGCAGAACCCAAGTGTAGACATGAGGAAATAGTAGCTCGCCACTCAATCTCTGTATGTTTTGAAAGGACAATTACAATTTTTGTATAGATTTTGGGCAATATTCTTGAGAGCAAATGAGAGCAAAGATAATCCTCCTACCACAAGAGATTTAGGTTGTTTTATTGAGAGTAAAACGTTCTTATAAAATAACTTTTTAAGCCAGGACTCCTCTTCTTCCATCGCCTTCAGGGAAAAGCTGTTGCCTTATAGAGTATATTAGGAACAATTAGGAAATTATAGAGGTAAATCCTCTTTGAAAATTGAAACTTCTCCAATGCTTAGTAGAAGAAAACACATACTTTTTTAAGAATGTCCAGTTTGAAGAATGGGCGCCTTTTATAACCTATAGAATCCCCAGTATTCCTGCAGAGTTCTTATTTGAACAACTGACAATATCCTTACTTGGACTCCATTTACCAATAGGACGAACAAGGGATTTTTTATAGTTGATCATCAAACCAGAATTTATTTTATACCTCTGGAAATAATTTAAAATCAATTCAATTCGTTTAGTTAATTGACTCTCAGACTTAGCCACTAAAATAGATGTGACGTCGTCGGCATGTTTGGATGACGGACACGGCAGGACTTCCTCTCAACATGCACCCACAAGGTGTAGTAGAAGGGGGTTGGCATCATAGCTTTATGGAGGCCAAAAGTGTCAGAAAGATTTCAAAACTAGTATTTTAATTAGTAGGTGAAGGTGGGGGCAAGTCAATATCTCCGGCTAAGTCGATACACCACTGAATATGAGAGAACTATAGAAAATTCAGAGTTGTTGACTTTTAACATATTAATAGGGATACCATTTTAACTTCTCATTAAGTTTAATAAGAAGATTCAGTAAAATGGACAAGATTTAAGGATCAAAATTTATATATTTGTCAAATTTGCATATTTGATGTAACTACAGTTTTTGGATCATATCTATGTTTTAAATGGTTATCTTATTAATCTTCACCTGTTGGAATTGTTCATTAGACATAAGTGAATGATTTGAATAATTAAATTCGAGCATTTTTTTTTCGTTTACTTCTTGATGACTTTTGAACTGAATGGAACAGGGTTGCCCAAGTTGAGACACTTTTTAAGGGGCAACTTGATACTTGTATCAACATTTAAGATGCTCCTCTTCGGCATGCACGAACAGTAGGGGAAGGTGAGGTAACATAATATTCAAATGCCAACCAAAATTAAAGTACCTTTGCCGTCCATCTCTTCAGAAAATTCTTTTAGTTCAATAGAACATGACAAATCGTCAAGAATAAGTGAAGTATCTCCTAAAGTACCATGCCCACTACCTATAGCCCAAAAAAGGCCATCCAAAAATAGACGTTGCAAGGTATCATGTTCTATTCTCACAAAAACACTATCAAAATGTGAATAAAAAGGATGACTTATTATTTAAATTATGATTATTATCTATAAGCTAAGTGAAATATTTGTGTATTTGGAAAGTAATACGAATACAATTATTATTGTCTTCGTAAAACCATGGCACTCTATTTATTGACCAGGGTTTTATGTATACCTAATTATGGAATAAATTTGAATAGACTCGAAAATTTTCATATCCTCATTATGACGATTTTTCTTCATGGTTTTTTATCTTAATCAGTCATTCAATTAATTGTATCAGCTTGCCCCATGACATGTATCAACTTACCCCTAGGCTGAGGTAGGTTGATACATTTTCCAATTTTTATTGAAAAATAGACAAAAAATAAGAAAGCATATTATATATATGTATAATGATATTTTATTAGGTAACCCTTTGGCTACCTAGTGGCAAAATATTAGCCAAAATAGATAGCTCTGAACTTTTTGAGGACGTAAAACCCAAAACGTCTATCAACTTACCTTCACATCCCATTTTTATAAGCTAAAGATGTGAGGGGTAGGTGTGTATGTATAGCTTTATAGATCTTCAATGGACGAATAAGGGTTCCAGAAATTTGTCCTTAATTACAGCAAAGTTCGTTTTAAAGACTTTGCATCATTTGATCAACACGTAGTAACATTTTCCCATTTTGAAATAAGACCAGCAAAATGTTTCTTGTTATATACATAAAGATGGGAGCTGTGTAAAGAAAAAACTAATAACAATTACAAAAGGAAAAATGTTTTGAGCGTGTTCTCTTTTTTTATTATTTAAGAAGGTGTTAACTTCTCCCTCTTATTGAGAATCCTCGCCTATCTTTGGTGTAAATTACATAATAATATATATATATATGAATTTAAATATAATTATTATATTTTTCCTACAATAATGTTATCTTCAAATTTAAAAGGTTCTCTTCTTTATAGAAGTAATTCATTTTCTCTCTCCCCCCTCACCCTTCCCCAAAAAAATCATATAACAGGCAGCTAATATTAATAAGAGTCTTAATTCCGGGATACCATATGTATCCCGCCTTCTCGTCCCGTATTCACAAATATCAGTTCTAATTATAAATATGAGGATAGTTGCCTTGAGAATAAAGGTAACTAAAACGTATTTGGGAATTGTTTTGTCAAGATTTTGAACCTCATGAGAACGCAAATGAATCACTCAGGACTATTGTATTCTTTGTACAATCAATATTCAAGATCATAGCATATAAGGTATTCCACCGTCCGTCACAACATTGTAAAATTGGATAATATATGGATGCACTAGCCCTGTCCTTCATCTTAAAGACGTCTTTGAATAGAAGCCATGGAATAAATTTTGCATTATCATAGATATCAGCCAGTGACGTCATTATCTATTCATCTCAACTATCATAGAGATATAAAAATTCGACTTTTATAAAAGTAATAAATAATTTAAGTAAGTCGATATATAATAGCTAAACTAATTCAGTTGGTAACCTGAGGTGGTATACAATAATCTATAAGTATGAAAATATTGTGTATTCTGGGCATGTTAAAAAAAAAATTCAAAATCAACATGGTAACACTGACAATTTGAAAAATGTAGGAAAGGAAGTTCACTACTTAAGAGTTAAAAAATAATGGCAAAAGCTGAGAAATAGACAATTCATTTTTTGGATTACCAATTTAAAAAAACGGGCTTCCTGAAAAATTCAGCGGATTTACATCAATAATAATCTAAGTAAAAATGAAACTTGATAGTGGTCAATTTATATTTTGGGATCATTTCAAGGGACGAAAAAAGGATTAATCTTAATTTGGACCTATTATAGGTATATCATTCTTATAATAGGAATATTAATTTATATAATATAATAGATAATTTATATCCATGACAAACAATAATAAATAACTAATAAATGCATATTAATAGAATAATTACATTGATATTGCGTGGCCCTACCTTCTGATATCAAAATTAATTAAAATGAGATAATTTGTTGAGATATTCATGTTAGAGAAAAACAGCTAAAGAATTAGTATATGTTCCTAGTTATTGATTTACGTAACATAATCTGATGTTGTATTTCCCATGAATTATTTATGATTCCGTTAACATGTACATTTTTTTTTAGAAGTAAAGAAAAGATTGAAAAATTGTCTGTTCATATACATTTTCTTTGGCATCTTTTTTTACTTGTAGTTTTTAAAAAACCTCTTAGTTATCAAAACAAAGCTCTATAATAAGTTTTTAATACAACTGTTCATAAATGTAATGATAAAAATATACTTTGGATAATTAAACATAAAATAACTTATCCAAGTTCTTAATATGAAGACTTTCTTATGAAAGAGTTATTTAAAAAGGTATACAAATATGAATTATTGACAATAGTCCAAAGGCAATATCAGTACTATTATGAAATTAATTATTCGTACACCTTGTATATGTTTAATCATCTATATCTTCAACACGTTTTCATTAAACACCTATTTAGGGAACTGGGATATTTTCTACCCCTAGATTTAAAAAAAGAAGCTAATTTTTCATTTGATTCTTCATTTTACCGACAATAATTTCTAGTATGTTTCTGAAATGTTGAATACGATTATATGCAACTATATTTTTATCATGATAATGCCTTGCTTAGTATTTATTTGTATATTTAGCAACTTTTTATCAATAGTAAATTTAATTTACTATTTTGCTTAAAAGCCTTTCCTATATTTTCATCTTGATTTCTTCTTTATTCAAATTAATATTTTTATTGAAGAAAAAAAATTAATCCTCAAACTCATCACAATATTTTTTTTTTAAATTAAGAATAATATTTTAAGCTGTCTACAGTGGCAGAATAACACATCTTTCAAAGGTTAGGGCGTATGGAAATGATAGGACCCTGCTCAACAGATTAACAAAAGTTTATTTTTTCTAAAAAAATTAATTCTTTGTTACTGGAATTTTTGGATTTATTATGCATTTATTTTAGAATATATATTTCACAACTTCTTATGATTAGGCGCTCTTCAGAATATCTTTTGGTCGACTTTAGGCAATAGATTTATCATTTTTGAAGAAAAAAAACCTCCAAATCTTTTTTTTTTTAACGTAAAGAAAATGTCGATTGTTTGTACTTAGATCGTTTGCTAATCTGCCAATGTAATGAAGATGTGATACATTAACGAATAAATTACCTTCTGAATGTTTTTTTACATTTTTATCATGGTAAATAAAATTTAATGTAAATTGACAGATTTCATTAGAACTTCTATACATTTCATAGGATTGTGAGTAGCAATAAGTCATCAGTGAAAGGATCATAAAGTGTTAATGAACACTAAGTGCACATATTACATGGTTTTATTATTATTACAGATGTTAAGTAATGCTACAGATAAGTAAATACAACTCACGAATTTTGATGATGTTCCCCCATTAGCATTTGAATGCAAATGGGGGAATATTTGCATAATGCAAATATTATTTATCAAGCATTTTCTTTTTGTTTTCTTGGTATGCAAAAAATACAATAATACAAGGAATGCTCAAATTTATTTCAACACCTATAATTATATTGCACATCAAACAAAATTAAAATAGTAATGTTCAAGAGAGAGAGGGAAGTAAATATTTGGTCCTAAGGATCTTATAGAAGTAATCTGTTTATTAAAATGACACAAATATCAGTACATTTAGGAAATTAATTATTCGTACACCTTGGATTGTTGGATTCGGGTATTATTCGAACTATACAAAGCCCTAATTAGTTTAAGTCAGCTTCTAAAGGATTAAAGCAGAGTTTGTCTTTTTGTAGACACCCAAACACTCCGGGTACTACCACTTGTAAAAAGTAATACAAATTCAAAGACGAATTGATTAGCCTTTTTTTCTTTTTAATCATAAATTTCAACAAAAGTTGCATCCTTAGTGATGTAGTCCAGAACGGCCTCACTAGTTAATTCAACACGACCTATAAAAAAAAAAGATTCTTTAAAGAATTATGTGGTTACCAAAAGGGTGTCACACCCTTTTCTCCTCCTTAGGTACATATGAGTATACTCTCACTAAGAACATCATTGAAAAGAGAGAGAGAGAGAGAGTGATTGAGTTCCACTCCTTATTAAGAAGTTGCAATTTAATTTCCCTTTCATTTGACTTATTTCAAGCCAAAATTGTATGTAAGTAAGTCGAGTATGCGTCTTGATTGAGAGCGTGTATCTATTCTTACTTTTTTTCTTCTTCCCCTTATGTTGTGTACCTCTTACAGGTTGCTTGCTGGTACTCAAAGGGCAGGGTCGAGTCTGTTGTCGAAATGGCCTTGACCGGGTTTGTAATGTTGGAAATATTAATACATCCTGTAGCGAAAAATGTATTCATATTATAAGCAAGCTAAAAAAATTATATTATCTACAAGGTGGAGGGACAGTCTGTTGATGGTTGTTTAAAAAAAATGGCGGATTTTGGTACAAATTTACAATGCGCCCACTATGTGAGAAACACATACCTTTAATATTTATTAAAAAATATTATGATTCAAGGAGTTGTACAATTTTGTACTCTTACCCATTCCAAAGTGACCCGAAAATGAATAAGTTCTTATATTCATTATTAGATTGAGAATTATTTAAGCAAAAAAAAAAACAAGAATATTTTGAGATATGAGTGTTTTAAGTCTCCTTTTTTAAATAAGTAAAGGTTATAAATCAATATTGATAGGATTTGACTTGCTTTTGAGATTTTCTTCCTGTCATTTCATATTCTATCATTTATACTTATTTTGATTAAAATATAACTAGAAAATAGATTTTCTGTTTACAACATAGGATCCTCATAGATCTCCTCCTCTATATAATTATGTTACCATAGCTTATAATAAATATAATTAATAGCTGTAGCACGAATCAATTGATAATATTACATGATACGATTTCAACGTTTCCTTTAGATAATGATACCTTTAACAACATTTCAATATTACTAGAACAGTCACTGCAATGTCAAATTATCAACTCAAAAACACACCATGTCTTATAATTATAGACTGATTTATAGCGTATCCTCCATCTTCTTTTTTTTTTTTTTGTCATTCAAAAAGTATCGAGTATCGACAGTTTAATTTACATGTTCTATTTTGAATAACTCAAAAAATAAGCATGCAATTATCAAAAGGACTAAAAAGTCATTTTGTATAAAATAACCTATTCGAACGCCATTAAGTCTATTTATAAAGTGGGTAACAAACATATTTATAAATCATATTTTTTGGTTTCATCTAAAGGTCAAAAGAACAAACCCACAAAAAATACATTGTCTACATAAACCCAGTGTGATTATAATTTATTGAGCCTTCCACCTTTATGATGAAGGAACTGTTCATAAACACTAGGTGCCCAAAGATTCTGGTCATAGATCATGGAGTGAATTTGAGTAATAAAGCACTTAATTTATTAATAGCATTTTAACCAAAAACATTGATTTGGAATTCAGAGAACAGAAATTGTGAATGAGTTATTGTTAAATCTTATAGCCCTGATGTTTAGGTGTGTGATGTATTTAAAAGTATTTAGAGAGTTATCTTTATAAAATTTTGTCCTAGTCTGTCGGAGTTTTTCTTGATCATTTTAGATCAGTGGTTTTCAAACATTTTACAGTATTTACCACCTGAGAAAATTATATTAGATTAATATCTAAAAAAAAAGTATTTAATACATTTTCTATAAAAACAACTATTCCTCCTGTAAAATTTTTAATGTACGGGTATTTGAAAACAGAAAATATTTTTAGCATTTTCATGTATTTAAAATCCCTTATACTAAGGTGACCAATATATTAAGACTTTCGAACAAATTTAGGAAGGGAGATGTTAACCATTTGAAATTGATAAATTTATGATAAAAATATTATTGATCAGATATTTTTTTAGAACAGGTTTTTTTTTTATTTATGGGGTTTGGAATTTTAAATTTTTGTTTTTAAACGCAAATAGTTTGGATTTTTGTCTTTTGTTAATTAAAAATGTATCTTCTATTTATAATCAATTTTTTATTGCTGCCATTTGTCCTTCATAAAACTGGACATTTCACAAAATAATAAAAAGTCCCCAAGGAACGTAGATGATTTATAAAGAGGACATGTTTGTAGAAGAAAACGGTTGTCCAACTGACTTATACTAAGTGGAGAAGGAAGCTGTATTAATCATAAATATTGTGGGAAATCACATTTTTTTTCAGATTCTGATGATTATTCTCGATGTGATATAGTATTAACTTGACTAATATTATTTATCCTTCATTTTTTTTTTGGGGGGGGCCTTTGTTTTTGGAATTTTTTTGATAAAACTTTTAGAAAAATTACATTTTTTGTAAAAAAAAATTGAAAAATAAAATTTTTGGATTTCATTTTATAAATTTAAATTCAAAAGTCCATAAATATTCTCAAAATTAAATTTTTTGGAAAAAATATTCAAAAATCCACAGTTGTTCAGAAAATATTATTATTTTTGGAAAAAAAATTCAAATATTAAAAGTGTTTGGAAAACAATTCAAATATTCATTTTTTAGAAAAGAAAATGTTCAGAAACCCACACCCATTCACAAAAATGGATTTTATTTGCAAACAATTCACAATATTTAATTTTCTGAAAAAATAATCTAAATAATAAACTTTTAAAATATTAAACTTTGGAAAAAATATTGAAAAATCCACATCTGTTCAGATAAAATTAAATTTTTTGGAAAAAAAATTCAAAAAGCCACAGCTGCTCACAAAAAATTTCAAAAATTAATATAAAACGCATTTAAAAACATCTATGTATTGCAATTCCTATATTAAGCTTATTTCTTTGCATGCCTCTTTCAATCCACTAGACCAGGAGATAATGTATAATAAATATTTGCAAAGTCATTTTGCAAAAAACGACAGAACAGATAAATATGGTATAAATATCTATAGCACAAATTATGAATTTTACATTTTATTTATAAATATATATATATATATATTACCATATATACCTATAAAAAACAATGAGTAAGCAGGTTTGAAAACAAATATATACAAATCCATTGACAGTTGACGTAAATGTTTCCAAATAAGAAAAAGGAATAGATTTATGTTATAAAAAGATTTTATTTGACACATTTAAAGGGATGATGAAGTTACAGTCATTTTTTATACAAAAGAACATGAATTTATTGCAGTCATGTATTTTATATTAATACAGCACAAACTAATTTGAGTACTTAAAGCCCACAAAACTTTTTCTTTTTGATATCGCCATAAAAAAAAAGACAAATGAATATTTTTCAATACATTTTCTTTATTTAAAAGCCTTAACATTTGGGTTAATAATGGATTACCACTTTATTCATATGGCCGCTGTCGCTGGCCTTACAGTAGCCCATTCTGTCGACCCAATTTTGCGATACATTTTCGATTGTGTGAACTTCAATAGCTGCAATGGCGACTCCAATTTCGTGTTTCAAATCATCAATCGTCTCGGGAATCGTCTTGGTGTAACATTTATCCTTGACAGTTCCCCACAAAAAATAGTCAAAGGGAGTCAAATCGCAGCTAAGAGGTGGCCAGTTGACGTTGCCGTTTCTGCTTATGATGCGATTATCGAAGACAGTGCGCAAAAGATCCAATGTAACGTTGGATATGTGGCACGTAGCACCATCCTGTTGGAACCAAATGTCGTTGATGTCTTCCTTTTCCATTTGGGGGAAACAAAAAACCTTCCAACTTGACCCGATAGCGCTCAGCATTGACCGTAACGGCAGCTCCTTCTCTTTTTCTCGTTTTTTCGCTTTCAGCAATAGCAGCAATGTTTTCGATTGAGCGCACTGGACGAACACGGGAACGCGTTGTTTTATCCATTAACGAACCAGTTTTGCGCACTCGCTTCACAAATTTATCCACAAACTGCCTGGGTGGCGCTTTATTTCGACTGACGTAATTTTCTTGCAGTTTTGTTTCAAGAATCTCCATTTTGGAAGTAAGTCTTCAGTATTTCCCAATCTTCTTTGAGCGTAAACTTAACCATTTCGTAAGCCGGAGACCTTTTACAAAATATTAAATACAATGAGAATGTTACTACAGCTGTTAGACGTCAAAAAGTGGTCGTTCAAAATGCAACCGTTAGATGGGCCACCCGTTATATTGTATTATTAAGTCAGTTATCGAATATCCATCTCTTTTGACCCTTTATTACAAACATGGGGAATACACTAACAAGGGGTGGAACAGCAAAAATAAACAAATACATCAGTTGTTTATGTTAAAGAAACTTGTCTAAAAAAGGAGATCAACAAATATAAATTACTAGAAAAAAACTAATATAAATAGAAATATGTGATTTAATAATATTAGAGCTGGGTATCTTTAATATACTAAAACTAATATATAATGTATATTGAAAAGCCACTCAAAATTTTTAAACGAAAACAGAGCGTACTCATTGTTTTTAACGAACAAGAGCGAGAGCACGATCCCCAATTTATAAGAGCTATAACACACTCGAATTGTCGCTCATTTACACAAATTTGTATATCTTTTTCTCTTTCTATCTCTTATGAAATAAAATCAAAAAATTGAGAGTTAAAGAATAAATTTAAATTGCAGGAAAGGACGATTGTAGTAATCTCTCAAGATAAGCTTCAATCTTCTTTTATATGGTACATCTGGGGCTCTCTGCTGTCTTCGGTTGACAAGTTTGCTTCTGATATAGCTGGCCACTCTAGGAAGACTCAGACATCGGTTCCCTCAGGGACACCCCCAGCTCCTTTGTGTATGGGGATTACGACTAAAAAAATCTTTCTTTTATGTAAGCAAATTTTTGCAACTGAAATACGATTTTCTTATATTTTACTGTAGTAAATTGACATTGGATCTCAAAATCTTGCGCAAGCATAACTTTAAAAACTTGAGAACTCTATGTTCTAGCTCAAGCTAATTATCCGGATTAACTGGATGATATTGAACGAAACCTAGTAATTACATGTTCCCCCTAAGACAGTTGATTCCCAAGCTTTTTGTGCCCAAGTCAAAAAAAAAAAGAAAAAAAAAATTATTGACAAACCTATTTTAATTGAAACAATGATTTGGAGCTATTGCAAATAGCTGTCACAAATCGTACGGGACACTTGAACTTGCCTCAAAAGACACTTTTTGGGAATCACTGCCCATTTACACTTAATATTGTCTGATTTGGATGAGGTAATGTGAATTCTATCAATTTAATAATTGTTATGATAAGTAGTTTGAATATTTAGCAGATTTACCCTTAGATTTAACCGTGTCAAAATGTTACCTTCTCAAGAACTGCAAGAATAAATATTTGTAGATGAAGTTAGTCTTTTAGTCCAAGAAAAGATTGTTTTGTGGCAATCCTGAGGATTTAGTGGCAAATGAATCAATATCAAGCATTTTTCCAATGAAGAAAAACACAAAAGATATGAAACAGCCTCTGAAATTATAAATAAAATTTCTTATGAAATTAGAAGATACCTCTTTAAATCTTTTAAACTTTTTCTCAAAAATTCAAAAGATATTTCTTTAAAATAATACAACACTGCAACCCTTTGCTACCGTTGAGATGGTATTTTCAAAAGGTTTTCAATTATTTAAGGATAGATGCCTGAGTTTAAAAGATTGGATTAAACATTTTGTGTACTTTTTTTTTTAAAATATATTTTTGATCTTTATGATTTATTTTTTCTTTTCATTTTTAGAATAAATAATATATATAAATTTCAGGAATTGCAATCATAAAGAGCTGTCAAATTAAAATACTTATACGATGATTGCCACTCATTTTTAATTGAGCGGGAACGTCTCAGGATTTCTTGAGCGGACTAATGCTCTGATGTACAGCAATTAAAGTAGTTGGAGCAGTAAAAAAAGATTGATTGCTTTAGAAATTTGTAATTCGTCTTCGAAGGATAGGGGTTTCCAAATGTCTTCATTACAAGTCAAACTATAATATATAAATTTTATGTTGATGTAGGGGACTATTACGTATCTTAAAGAATTCAACATTAGGGGTTTCTTGATATTTGAAGGATAAGTCTAATCAGCCTTAACTTTTTCAATGTCTCTATCAATTTCACTCCCTCTTTCAGATTCGATGGGAACTAATCTTAACATAATATATTCCCTTTTTTTCTTTTAACCCGGAATAATACAACGATTTAGTACTCTCACAAAAATAAACAATTAAGTAGAATTAATTATAAAAGAGAAATAGTTCTTCAAAAGAAATAGTACATTTGAGGGATCAGGTATATTAAGTTATAGAAAAAAAGAAGGCGAATGTTATGACGACTAATGTACAAGACGGTGAAAAATATTTTGTTCCTATCTTTTTTGAGTAATTCATGATTACAAGACATAGCAAACTTCATTTTATCCCTCAAGCTTGCCAAACAAAAAGAAACAAAATAGTCTGGGAATTATCCGGTAGTTTGTAATATAGGTATGCCGATTTTTTTATTCTGTATAAAGGAAATATATATAATAAAAAACAAGATGATTTACTTTATTTAATCTTTAACTTTTTATCAAGGGTATACTCATGCATCAGAATTGGCAAGAATCACCATTTTTTGAAGTATCGTAGTTGGCTCAATAATGCCGAGGGAGTCTTAGAGAGCCCCATCAAATACATTGAGAGAAGGTTGAGAGAGTCAATATAAATAATTCAATCCAGTAAGAATAAAATTGCTAAAAAGAATTGTTGCATATAATTATACTAATAAAAATATATAATATTAGAGTTCTATGCCGTATTGAATTATATTTACTGTTATCTAACCCATTTCTCCAGATGAATTTCTAAAAGGAAATTCTTCATTGCAATATTTTCCTATTTATAAATAAATCAGACATAATGCACACGTAAGGAGATATTATTCATGATAATTTCACATCCAACTAAGTATTACTGAACGTTACTATAGGTATACATAGTATAGCTGTTGTTTTTTGTTTTGTTTTTAAGAGTTAAGAAAGATAAGAAGAAACGAATATTATTTTAAGAGATATTTATCTTCTTAAATACGACATTAAGAAGTATTTACATAAGTGTTCACATATTGTGTAAATATTAAACATATTTAAATTTAATCTACTCGGGTGTAAGTTTATGTAGAGGCAATTTTATCTATCCACGTTTGTATTTAGGTACATAGACGCCTCTTCGATGAGTTGGGATCTTTTATCAAAGACAAAATGTGCCGATCCTACGTAATCTAGCATCAAAGCATTAGTGAGCAGGCTCGAAAATCTTAAGTGGGACTACGCTCACTATTTGAGAAGAGGGATAAAATGGCCTTAATTTCCTCTCATATATTTAAATTTGTACTACTTTTTCTCTTTCTATCTCTTATGAAATAAAATCAAAAAATTGAGAGTTAAAGAATAAATTTAAATTGCAGGAAAGGACGATTGTAGTAATGTCTCAAGGTAAGCTTCATTCTTCTTTTATATGGTACATCTGTGGCTCTCTGCTGTCTTCGGTTGACAAGTTTGCTTCTCATATAGCTGGCCACTCTAGGAAGACTCAGACATCGGTTCCCTCAGGGACACCACCAGCTCCTTTGTGTATGGGGATTACGATTAAAAAAATCTTTCTTTTATGTAAACGAATTTTTGCAACTGAAATGCAATTTTCTTATATTTTACTGTAGTAAATTGACATTGGATCTCAAAATCTTGCGCAAGCATAACTTTAAAAACTTGAGAACTCTATGTTCTAGCTCAAGCTAATTATCCAGATTAACTGGATGATATTGCAAAAAACCTATTAATTACATGTTGCCCCTAAGACAGTTGATTCCCATACTTTTTGTGCCCAAATCACAAAAAAAAAAAAAAAATTAATGACAAACCTATTTTAATTAAAACAATGATTTGGAGCTATTGCAAATACGGTAGGGATGTCACAAATCGTACGGGACACTTGAACTTGCCTCAAAGGACATTGTTTGGGAATCATTGCCCATATAAACTTAATATTGTCTGATTTGTATGTGGTATGTGATAATGTGAATTCTAGAAATTTAATAATTGTTATTATAAGTAATTGCCGTTAAATCTAATCAAATACAATGGTTACCTTCTCAGCGCGCTCACAAAATTAGTAACTGAGCGGGAGCGCGTTCAAGATTTCTTGAGTGAACTAATGTACTGCTTATCATCAATAAACAAATAAACCTTGCTAAATATGAAAAGGTTACTTCTAATTAATTTTTATTTTCATTGATTCCATAACCATATACGATTCATGTAGATCAAAGGTTATTTAAACTATGACAAGCCAAAATTTATGTCCAATATAGAGGGAAGATCATGACGTGATTAAAATCTCACAATGATAAAATGTTAATATTACATTTTGATATTTACATACGTTCATATTTTTTAAATCTTTTTATTTTATTTTTATGTCTTAATTATATCTTTTCATTCCAGGAGGTGTCTAGTCGTCTATCAAAATTCATTTAACATTTTACTTAAGGATAATTTGGTAAACAATAAATATAACTTTACAAATCAAAGTATTAGAGCAGGGATTCCCTGCCTTTTCCTCGCTGTAGAGCCATATATCATGTTCGTAAAGCTAGAACAATACAAAGGCATTTATTTTGGTTAATATAAAAACTAATTAAACATTTTTAAACATGCTACAAACAAAAGATTTTTATTTATGAATCTCTCTCAAAACAAGGAGTCCCGGTCGGGAAACACTACTTTAGAGAAGTTACTCTCGAAAGAGGGTATGCGTACCCCCTTGTGGCACTTTGAGTCACATTGAAATATGTTACAATTGGTACATCACTGAAACTAACAATAATTTGCGCAGGGCTACTTGGCAGAAAAAATATTTTGCTAATGGTAAATCACTGAAAAACGGCTAAGAATATTTGCTTTAGAATATTAGTTTAATTTCACTACTAGAGTTGTATCGGATCCTGAAAAATGACCCTAATTTTATAATTCCTTCTAAACAAATAGGTATTCTATTTAAGGGCCTCAATTTATCAATTAAATTGGCTTTGTAAATTTTTCAGTACCTTTCATGCATGAAAATAGTTTGTCATTATTCTTAATTTTGGCCTATTTAAAATATTTATTATTTTTATAAGATATTAAATATGATTAATGGACTATGACGTCACTGGTTATATCTATGATAACGTCGTTTATTAAAGATTATTTACAGGATGTGGCAATATAACTGGCTATTAGGCATTGGAGTCGTAAAGAAAATGCGTTTACCGACGAAAATAAATATTCCCTAACAATAATTTGACATATTATCTTATTAAATGAAAATAAATAAATAAATTTTCCTGAATTTTTATTCGTGCGAATAATGAAAATTAGTATATTACTTCATTTTCTAATATAAAAAAAAATTAATTAAATTATTTGAAGCAAAATAACTTTACAGAGTATAATGTTATAGATTTAAAGTTGGTCTTATCAATCCATTTTTATACAAAAATTTAAAATAGGTGCAGTTTTTTTCAAAACGGGTGATTGAATACTGATTGATTTATGAAAAACCAGAATTCTGTAGATCTTTGCAAAGTTGACAAAAACTAATTATTTTATCTACTAACCATTCATAGTTTTGAAATAAGTATAGAGGGGATGTGTTTGAAGAATAAACCAAGTATAGTGATTAGAAAAGGAAAAACGGTAGATGCGTGTGCTCTTTCCTTTTATTAAATTCGATATCTAATAAGGCGTGATAACATCTCCTTCTAGAAAAAGAATTATCACCTATCTTTGATGTAAACCGATTTAAAGATGTATAATAAAATAAATATAGATAAATTTCAATATAATTATAATGTTTTCCCTGCACTTATGATATTGTAAATGTAGATAGTTCTCCTTCCAAAATCATATATCTGGCAGCTGATATTAATATGTGTCCCATTCAGTGACACTATAAGTCTCTCTCCTGCCTTCTTCTCGTCCTTTTATACAAATCCCATCTCTAATCATAAGATATAACATAACAGTTGATCGAACGACAGTTCAACGGTCGGCGCTATTCTTTTGTTTGTTCTCTAGACCTTATAACCTCCTTTAAAAAAGTCTGCAAAGGTACAGATGTTTATATGTAGCAGATGAGCCCATAATTAATTTTAATTTATTAATATCCCAGGCGACACCGGGCGAACCTAAACTAGTAAACATTATTAATTAAAAGCATCATTCGTGTAGGATGGCATTGAAAATTTAAACACTGCTTCTCTTTTTAGACTTAAGACTGATTCAAGTTAATTTGAAAATAGGGCATGTCAATTATGCTTTTTTGAACAGATCTATGTCTTTCACCACGCGTTTTCCTTCTTCTTTTTTGTCACGCTCGATTGAGCGTGACATCACAGCCGGTATTGTACTAAATTCATTCAATGATGATGAAAACATCAAGTGATTATAAATTGACTGATCTTAATAATTAAGACTAAAATGATTTCAGTTTTTAAAACTAAATATACCTTAAAAATAATAGTTTCTAGAAAGAAAACGTAAAAAACATGAATTAGTTCAAAACTTGTAATGAACATAAATACGAGTGTATAAAAATTGAACTTAAATTAATTTAGTTAATTGACAAAATGAGCCATACTACTCTGGATAATTAATATTACTATAGAAATATTTATTAATTAAATATGAATTAATTATTAATCAAATATTAATGTTGAAATGTAACATAGTAGTATTATGATAGTTTTAGTATTGATTGGACAAATAGATTAAAGATTAGAACATTAATGATGTTCAGAAAAACTTAGATTTCCCATTTATATCTTCTCCAATATTTTTTTTTTTTATCTTATAGATTTAAATGATTCCTTCGACTTTGTTTCGGAAAAACGAAAAAAATTCTTCTATTTAGCTTAACCAGCAGAATACGGTGTAAAATTTGAAAACGAGCGCTGGCCCGTTGTATATTATTATTGTAAATAACATACAAATACAAGGTATGACAATAACTTATTGACATGCCTTGTATTTCAAACTACCTTGGGCTGACATACTTGGTAAAATACATAGTGTGATGATCCGAGATGAAAATAATGCTATCCACGCACCGGTATGGTAAAAATAGAAACATTAGCTGTCATGACGTTTTTTGCTTTATTCATAGAACAGTTCTCCAAATGTATCAATCTCTTCAATTATTTGATAATTCAAATGTTAGAATATGTGATCATGAGACAACTTTAACTCCAAACAAATTTTTGTCTTTTGAGGTTGAAAAAATATAATCAATGAAGGCAACAGCATCCTACATATGGCAAAAGAAAGATTTTCATGGCAAAATACAGTTTCTAAAGTAAATTTAGAATCTGAAATTTGTTGTTGCTTCTATTTAGATAAAGTAACATTAGCTTTAAGATACTTGATTTTAATTAAATCATTACATAAAAATACGTACTACGTATTTTATTTTGTTTATGACTCCTTATCACTTAAAGCGCTCACTATATGTTAAGAAGGGAATGAAACTGAAGGAATGTTTACAATTAATTATTCATTCTCACTTAATTTAATTAAAAATCATTTCATAATAACATTTTTTTGGTCGAAAACAAATCCGTCAATTGATTTGGGGAGGGGGGTTGTAATTTTTTTCCATAGAAGTAGTTTCTTAAATTTTTCATAGGGTGGGGAGCTGCAACCCCTCCCCCTGAGGACGCCCTTGAAAAGGCATATGATAATTCATAGCCACCCTAACAAATGACAGTCAATACAAACAAGAAATTACAATATATATAGATTGACTATATTTGATCTTGGATTGAATGATAAAATTTGATGTCAAAGCTAAAGAATTAACACAGAAGACGTTTGGCATCGTTGCATATGCAATCTACGGGATATTACCCTAAAGAAAGATCCATAGAGCTACCAATACTACTCCCAGGGACGAGAGTCATCGTTCAGAATCCCAAATCGAAAAGATGGGATCAAAGAACCGAAGTGATACCCCCCCCAAAAAAAAAAAAAAAAAAAAAAATGTATATATATATATATATAATTCTGCAAACACCCCTGACATTTTTTACCGTCACAAACGTTTATTTTCAAATGTTCCCCAGACCGCTGACTATGTAAATGAAAATTGTACACGAAGTTAACATAAAAATATACAATTATTTTCATATGAGCTGTTGATATTTCTGTTTCTTTTCTCCTTATCAGTGCTGTAAACGTTGTTAGATTGAATTAAAAGGAGCTCTTTTTAAATTACAAACAGTTATGGATTTATAATTCCATATTTGGATAAAATTGCGCCAAACAATCAACTGTAATAATAATATTAATATTATTATTACAGTATCTTTTGCCAAAAAATATTTCAAATTTTGGGTTTTATATAACAAAAATAGTAAATCATTATTTAGATGTCAACTCAACTCAAGCTATTCAATCTAGGAAAAAATTACCTAAGTCACTCCTTGAATTGAGTGCTCCATGAAAATAGGTCTGCTTATAAGATTGATCAGGAGCCTGTACATAAAAAAAATTGAGTACCTAACTTGTCTAGATGCACGAAGGGAATGTAATAGTTATTCTAATAATCTTTATTTATTTTGAACTCTTCATGCCAAATAATTAATTTATGATAATATACATATTTGCTTTGACTGCAAATCAAGATATAACTATACATTTCCAATTTAAATCAACTCTGCGTTTAGTAAGTTTATAAAATTATTGTACTTTTTTCTTGATAAGACATTTTCATAGGAATTGATAAGACAAATCTTTAATCAAATAACACCAGATATTAGAACATAATATGTACAATCAAACAGAAAGAATAAATTGTTGCAACTTTTGTCCCCATAATTTTTGATCAAAAGAAATTGGAAGTCATACTACACAGTGTTTGTATGGTCAATACTAAGGGTCAGAGGTTCCCAAGTTCATTAGCTAATCTAAGACAAAATGTATGTATGGATGGTCATTTTTGATAATGAATGCACTTAATGAGAGTAAAGTCCGGAAGAAGCAGTCATTTCAACAGGGTGTATTTTCTTTAGTACACCTTGCGAGGATCTACAATTTAGTTTTGTATTCTTTTGTAGAGTGTCAAGAGGGTATCAGATAATTTATGTCTATTACGGGATAATCCTGAGTTGTTGGTCTTGGTGGCTTTACCTTCAAACCACATGAAGGCCCATGTTTTTTTCGGGATTCCTCTATAATGGTATACCAACCCTGAAATCCGTGCAGTAAACTATGCATGAATAAGTTCTAAAGCACTGATAGCAAGTCGACTTGCTTTCCATAGTTAATTGGGGAATTAAGTAGCAAAAATTTTAATGTTAATGTTTTATATCCAAATGTTGATTACTGTGGTAATTTCGTCAGACTGGACTTATTAGAAGAAAGCTATTTACTGGCAGGGGTTTCTTTTTATGGTGATCAGGAGACAAATTGAAACAAAAAAAAAAAGTATGCTGGCACTTTCAGGCCTTCCTTGTGGAAAAAGTAGTGTTGCAGTGAGAAAAAGTTATGAATAAAAATACCTCAAATTCCGAATTTTGTCACTTTGATTTATAGCCATGCTCTTATTCTGATTTTGAGTTAAACAAACATGCATAGTATTCAATATTCTCTCTTCAACTGTTTTTCTGAGATGACTCCTCTCTGAATAGAAGAAGTTTTTCTATCTAAAAGAAGAGGTTGCGAGTAGGCAGAAAGTTTGTTGTGGTAGTCATCCTCAATATTAAAATGCAGTTAATTTAAAAAGATAAATGACGCTTACAAAAATATTAGTTATAATTCGAAATAATAAAATATGTTTGTGAGTCCAGGGCAGTGATTTTCAAAGTGGGTTCCCTGGAATCCAAAGGTTTCTTAATAGATCTCATCAGGTTTTGCGAAAACCCTTTCCTTAGCTATATTTATTTTATATGCTTATAAAAAGGTTAGAATCCGTGATTATCCAGGAAAATATCAAAACCTAAGAATGTTCCATGAGGAAAAAGTTCGAGAAATTAGAGAAATGGGGAAGGTAATTATAGTATCTGCAGTAGGATATTCCACTTTTTCTAAAGGAATCAAGGGAAATAGCAAACAGACAAAAATATACAACTAAACCAATATAAGGAAAATAAATAACTAATAAGAAAAGCTATTGCACCGACTGATATATAGTTTCTATTCTGTCATTATTAATGATTTAAAATGGTTCTTTTTTGTAAAATAGTTGTTACTATTTTGTTTTATTATAATTACTAAAAAATTCAATCAAAAATTTAATCTAAAAAAATAAATATTAAGTTAAAAAAGAAGCGAATTTACTTAATAGATAATAAATTGATTAAGCGAATTTTACATTATAAACTTGAATAATGTTATTAGGAAATAATACATTTAAATAATTAATTATAATTAAATGTGCCCAATAATCAAGACATGTGGCAAACAGTTTCATGCATACTTGCACTTTTACTAGTACGAAAATTGTTCCTCTTTTCTCTGTTAGTCACTGTCGAGAAAGTTTTACGTGCATTTAACACGAATTTGGCAATATTTCGAATAATTTTTACGTTAATATTATGAGAATCAGGTAGGGATATATTTGTTGTTATTTTTGTTTCAATTATATCTCGTAGGATTTTGTTAATATTTCTTAAATAATTAAATTTTGAGTTTTAATAAGGTTGCAAAATCGCTACTTGGTTGTATTGAATATATTTTCAAAGACTTTCCGATATAGCAGCGTAAATATTTTTGGCGTTATAACCTTTTAGATCTACGAATTTTGAATATAGGCCAATATCACTAGTCATGCATTATATACTAAACGCCAGCGTCCTTTTGGAGACTTTTGCTGAAACATTGATTCTTCAAAACGAGGTTAAAGTGAACAATTTAAGGATGAATAATTAGAATATGGAGCCCAGTGACATCCTTTTAAAACAACCCAATAATTTAAATTTAACATCCCTAACATAATAAAAAAATAGTTGATTACTTGGCCAACTCTTGAGTCTTTGGCAGAAGTCCGATTTGCAGGTATGATGGAATTGATCCACATTTTTCTTCGATTGTTGTATTTTGGAGAATTAAACATTTTAATGACTGATAACCCATGAAACTTATTACTCGAAATGGATCTATTACAATACATTATTGTATATAGTGATTGGCTAATTATGATGAATAATTAAATTAAGCCCATAAAGTGGAGCATCAATTGCCTTCAAGACCTTTAGACCTTATGGCAGCTGACAATTTTAAGCCAATCAGCAAAGAGAAGGAAAAAATGTATTCTTCTTCTACAGAGTGTCCACTTTTTCCCTTAAGTCCTTAGATATTCTAAGGGGAAGTTCCTTGGCCTCATATTTGTTTTAGTATTTTCCTCCTTGATCAGTTGGATATTTTCATAATAGATAAAATCTAGAAAAGTAAAGAATGATTGGATAAAAGTCTGTTTGATCATTTTATTATTATTATGAATGTTCTTTAAATTTAGCTTATAGTAGTGGCTGAATTATGTTTCTAGGTTGTTGTATTTGATTTTTTTAATTTTAGAAAAAGGATTATAACCTACACGCATTTATTTTAGCTTTCTTGATGTTAAAATATTTTTTGTATACAATGCTTCAATGCAATACAAATGGAATGGTGGGCTATGCATGGGAAAGTGTTTATTTATGATATTTATTTTCGCATTCCCTGTAATTTTTATTATTATTTATGATATGTTTGATTTATATTTTTGTAAATAATAAAAATCAAAAACCCAGTTCAATAGTAACAAAATTTATTGATAAATTTTGTTGACTGATGATTTTCATTACAAAATTAAGTCATGTATTTATAATTTTCTACTTTGTGGCATAGATACAATAATTGAGTTAAAGGCATGCATATAACGAGTAAATGCACAATAAAAATAATACGTACAATTAATCCAAAGTAATAGCGTACAATGAAATCATATAACTTCAATACTGCTTCAATTATGACTTGGATAAACAAAATACATTATAATGCAAACTATCTAAGCGAATAAAGAAACTAGAAAATGATCATTATTCATGTATGTTTGTTTGTTTGTGCAATTTTCCATTTTGCTTTTTTGCACAAGATGATTGCAAAAGTGTATTATTGTACAATGTACATACACTTTAAATATATGTATTAGAGATGGAATCTACAAAAGTTAGAAGATTCATGTTCTGCTTGCAACTTGAGTCCTTATTGTTTCTAATAACTAAATGGCAGGGGAGTCACAGAGATGGGTAAAATATAAGCATTTGATTTGTATGAAAAAAGGAGTAACATGAGTTGGACATGTGACTATGGCCTAATAATTTTCTCCAGATCATTCAAGTCCTTTTCTCTATTCTATCTCAAAGAAGGCATTCCCCAGAATTAGTTTAGTCAGCGACAATTTTACCGAAAAGGGGCCCTAGGAGGCTCTTTTTTACACAGTTTGTTTACTTATTTGGTTCTTTTCTCTCTCCCACTTAGAAATACGTGTTATTTGTTAGACCACCACCCAAAAAAATGACATTTTCTAGAAAAGGTCACTCTTCTTTTTCTTTTTTAAAGCTAAGTTATTCCCATCTAGGCATATCATTCACGTCTACTGTGTATTAAGTTGTCACCTTCTCTAACAAGGGACACGCGGTTTTAGGCTCTACTCCATAAATGGCGTGAAGACAAAATATAAATTTATTTTTTCCTTTTCTTTGTTTTTAAAAACTGAATCTAACTTTTAATTTAGTTTTGATGAATATTTTCAGCAGAATGCTATTCTTCAATAACTAAAAAATATATTTATCAATTACTTTATAATTTTTTTTTTTTTTAGAAAATGGAACTTTTTTTCAATATATTTAAAACTCCAATGCTTTAGAACTAAGGACGGAGCCGAAGCAAGTGCTGCAATGCTTCCTCATAAAACTGCAACTAAATAGAGTCTGCTGCAATTGTGTAGTACTCGAGTTCAGATTTTAATCATACTTTATGAGCTCGAACTTGACTTGGATTTGAAATCATTTGAAATCAGACTTTCATTTATTAAAGAGTAGTGGGAGTACTTGGAGTTCCTCGGAGTTATTTGGTGCTGTCAAAAAGTACCTAAAAATATAGAATATAACTATGAACTACCCAAGAAATCCTTAGATTTGTTATGATCACAATCACACGTAGTTACTCAAGGCATACATAATAGACATCATCTCCTTCAGAGTGAAATAATAATAATAATAGCTTGGGGGAAAAATATGACGTTATAAGTCATATTAGATGAGCACGAGAGTACATTAATCTCTACAGCACTACCTGGGTGAGCCATAGCTACACACACTGGATGCTGTATTCAATGAGACTACAAGATTACATTAATATGACTGTATTGTTATTTCGTACATAAAAAAATATGAATATGATATACATCAGTGAGCACTATATAAAGTACTACCCGTGTACACGCTTGATCCTAAATGGAAAAATCCTGCAATATTTCATTCACATGACTAAAAAGTTATTTCTTTGATAAAAAATAATTAAATATATGAATATGATATATTTTCAAACATTCAAACCTCTATACATTATTTTTTATTTGCTAGATGGCTCTTAAGTTGAATCAATATTACTTTTTAGATACTTTTCTACGAAAAATAGCAAGATTTTTAGCAAAAGAATAAGTGTTTCCCTCAATTAGGTCAAATTGTATCAACTAATTGAATACTCAAATTGAAATGCCCCAAATCCCTCACATCCTTAAGATTGAAGTATCATTTATAATAATTGTAATGACGAACAATATGGGTTTCCCTTGTTCCGACTCGTAGCTACTTAAATCCAGAGTGTTCAATATCCCCCCAAAAAATATTCTCAAGATTTTCAAAATTGAGTCCATTTGAAGTATAAAGAATTTAATAGAAAGTTTAAATCACTTAATTCAACAGTTATCAATATTTGTATTGATTCTAACTCGGTTGTTATCAAAATAACAATTCCTTGTAGATATCCAATATATATTTTTGTATAATATTTTATCAACTCAGGATTCGGGTCTGGACCCTGACTGGAGTTATTTATTATGAGCTCAGACTAGACTAAGACTAGGGGAGTATACTCGAATACAGCTCTCTCTCACTAGTCATGTAACTCGAAAATGATTAGCTGAGTGCGATTTGTTTATTTGACTGGAGTAGATGTCTTGAATCATCTAAATCAAATCGCTTAACTTGTGTTACTAGTCAGTTTTGTCAGTCACACGAACATTTATTTGTGCTTTATCTTAAAAAAGTGTTCTTTCTACGAAAAAAAAACAGCTTATTTTAATCTGTTGGTAGAGGCCTTATATTTTATAAGGTGAAGGGGTACATATTTACATATATGATTGATTACCCTTTTTTCAAATAATTCCTGCCTTTAATTGTATATTTTTGTTGCGTTAGAGATCCCTACAATGTAAGAACCAATCCTTTAAAGTGATCAAAATATATATTTACATTAGGCATAGTTATATCCCTAAATAACATAAGGGTTATTCAGGGATATCAACTTTGGTTCCCTTATATGCATAGATTACTTTATATAATATGATATTAGATCAATTCCCCCAATTTCCACCATGATATCAATACAGACAATTTCAGTAACTAAATTGAGTGTATTTTGACATCATTCAAATTGTACTATTCTAATACACTAGTACGTAATTCATACATGTTGGGGTTCGGTCTGATATACGTACCGTTATAATTATTAGAGGACAAAACTCATTCGCTCCTTTAACACTCTGATAGTGAACACCCTTTTTGACGTAGTTAATGAGCTTGAGTTAAACTTTTACCCAACTATTAAGCGAATTTGATTTCTGGCTACATAGTTTACTTTGACTCAACATTACGCAAAATAATCAAAACAACATTAGATTTCGGCATCGACAAGATATAATTAGTGATTATTATAGATGAAATATTATATTTTTATTTTCGATAAAAAAGTTCTATGACTTATTAATTACTTTTAACAAACATTTTGTACAAAAAAGTTAATTGGGATAACAGCTTATATTACAGTTGTAGTAATATCCCTTAAATCAGTGTTTCTCAACCATGGACCATTTTCTCATTCAAAAAATTTCCATGGACGAAAATTCTAAAAAGAATTTATATTTTTGAACATTTTTTTGATCTACTTCGCCATTTGCCGCCGAGTGGTATTGAGGTTTTTTAATATTAAAATATTATTTTGTTTTTATTAAATATTATAATCAGTCATTTATATAAAGAATCCCCGTAGAATGTCGTAGGGGTGTTCTATTTGGGCTTTTTTTCATTCATACAATTTTTTTTAAATCCTGGTGAGTTTGAAAAAAAAAACCTTCATTTTTTTTTGTACCAGAGGGAGTATAATGGTTAACCATTGAGACTAAGTCACATTTATACATAACAATAGATAAAAGGCACTAAATACATACATACATTATACAAAGATACAAAGAAATTTATTGACAAACATAATAAAAAGTGTTTAGATGATGATTAAACAGTCAAATTCTATATAGTAAACATTTTTCTTTTTAATTAATTAAATTTTAAATAAAGTTGAATTGATTTCACTTATAAGGATTTCTAATCTTTTTAATGCTCTTATTTAACTATATGGGGACTGATATACCATAGTTTACAAGGTTTATTAGTAAGTGGCAGATTTATGGCAAAGATATGAATAAAAACCTGTAAATCTAATAAACATAAACATATAAATGTAAACTAAATTAAACTATCTCTAATAAGTATAACACTCTGTTTTTTGGCTATGTTTTCAAACTGTAAGAATGTCAGAAAGCACTGGTAAAAAGTTAAAAATGAGGGATTACAATGAAGATTAAATCATGTTTGGCTTTGTATCTGTAGACTCAAAACCTAAGTGCCTTCAATATTGTCCCATCTTGACAAATGATTCCATGAAGAAAGTCAAGCTGGAGCACCGCCAGAAATCGAAGTATTCATTGTCTGTGGGTAATTTTAGGGATTTTTGTGAAAATAAAAAGAAGGAACAGCCGGTCAAACTATTGACTTTGTAAAGAATGTTGAATCTAATTATTTCCTCATGGATTTGAAGAGTGTAAGTTTATATAAATCAATTTTCATTTTAATTTGGTATTCATCAGGAACTGCCTTTTGAATGACATTGTAAGGATAAAATCTTTAAACATCGTTGCCATGTTCTATATATGCATGGACCACCTAGATTAACTAAGTTAGAACTACATACATACTTAGATATAATGCATATAGGTAGTACAAATACATATTTTGAGGTGTTGTGACTTGGTTTGATCTTAAGTCATTTTTTTCTAGACTGATTTGAATCAATATGGGGGGTCAGACCGTAATTTCAGAGCATAGACCAAAATTTAATTATTTTCAAATCGTGGTTCGATTTTTCTTTCGCAATATGCAGACAATTTTTTTTGAAAATTACAACACATCCAAAACTTGCAGTAACATAAATAAATTACAAAAAACGTAATTTTTATGGAATCAAGAAAAGACAACTCCAAACCAATTTTCGAACTGTTTTAATATTATATTTAGCTATATTTTATATTCGTGATGTACTCCCTCACAAGCAATAACAGCCTCGAAACTGCTCTTGACGATGAAGGCCTTGTTCAGGGCATACCAGGCTGTCTTGATGGTAGCTCGGAGCAAATCCAAATTTGGATGAGAGGTGTAGCAGATATTATTCTCCAAGACACTCCACACAGCTATATCTAGTAGGTTGAAATCAGGGCTATAGGATGGCACATGAAGGCTGGCCAGAAGTCACCCATACTGCTACTGCATTCATTTTGTTCTTCTTTACTGTATGGTATCTGACATTTTTACACTTAGAGACGAGGGATAAACACAAAAATTGTTTTAGCTGTCGTTTGATTGCGTAATGAAACCTCGTAATTTAAAATAATGGGCATAAAATTATAATTAAATTTTACTGCAAATTTTGGGTCCCCACTAAATTGACCGATTTGGACTGACATTTGGTCTAGACTGCGATCTTAGACCGAAATTTAATCATTTTCACATCATGGATCGATGTATATTAACTGATTTTTTTGGTCTCAATCCATGGACCGATTCTTTCCCTTATCCTTATTTATGAGTTGTACAAACAATGTTGATTTATTCAACACGTTTAACTTCTTATAATTTTAAAGTAGGTTGTTATTCACAATTTTGCAGCATGACTGACCTCATCAATAGTTCATCTATAGAGTCGGTCTAGAGCACTCCAGAGCGAATTTGTCTTTGAGATCCGTCCTGACCCAACTTTTCTTAATGGACCGAATGAGGTCATTCTACTAAAAATCATTTGGGTCTGAGTCCGGTTAAGGATTTTCAGAACACAGAACCAACCCCAACACTAATAAATACATATTTAGCTAGCATTTGCATTATAATAATTTCATAATAAATATACTTCTTTTGCAAATTACATCTGTTTGTGTATGCACGTATCTATCATTGATGAAATCATAATATTATTTTTATTTTTTGGTTGTTATTTTAGGTTGGGAGGAATTTATTCATTCAATGGATGTAATTTGTTAATGTAGAAGACCTCACAGAAGAGTTAATTCACTTCTTTTTTCGTAGTGTCTCGTTTAGTAGTGAGTCGGTCTATGTAGAAAGGGATGGCAGGGATAACCAGAAACGTCCACAGGCTGGCTAAAAGACCAGTAGCCCCATCCCCCGTTTAATAAATTTTTGTTTGTTACTAGAAATTTTTTTGTCATTCGGCCAAATAATGCAGCAGAGCTTATGAATTTAATATTTGAAATTTTTTGTTAAAAACTTAAATTTTTGAAAAAAAAATTCCTAAGAATTTAATTTTGTCTAAATAGGTACAGTTGCCTGTAAAAACTTTCCAAAAAATATTTGAAATTTAACTTTTGAAAATGTTTTCCAAATATTTAAATATTAATTTTTTTTTTTCAAAAAATTTAATTATCTGTGAGTAGCTATGGGGTTGAAAAAATATTCCAAAAAATGTAAATTTTTTTTAAGTATCTATAAATTTTCGAAATTTTTTCCAAAAAGTAAAATATTAGAAATTAATTATTCTTTAACTATCCAATTTCAATAGAGCCATTTCCTCCAAGATTATATGATTGTAAATTTAATGACTTTTTTCAAACAAGTATTTTATTCACAAATTCATGTAATTAATGGTTGTTTTTGATAATAAATCATTATTTATAGAATTCTAGCGATAGTACCCTGAATTGTCACCGTGGGAAGCTTTTTTAGACTTTTTTCTATTTTCTTAGACTTATATTACTAAAAACGTAAAATTACAACAAGAAGTTATTAAATTAAGTTATTAACAAACTAGTTAAGGAACTTGTTTGTTTTTATTAATGAACTACAATTAATGAAATTACTAGGCGAAAATGATTTATCTGCGAATGACTTACCCAATGTGAAATTATGAAATGTGAAAGAATATGCAATCATTTAGGACTATCCGACAAGACATCGACAGCCGTTGTTGTTTTTGTCACGAGTAAAATCTGGCAAGGCTGACGTATATATTTTCATTGTATCCACATCAACTACTCGTCCAAACAGGATGATTTCAAGACTTAAAATTAATAAAACATATGTACATGTCATTATTATTCATTGGAGATCCTCCTTCATATGCTTCACTACACAGGGATATCAAAGTGTTAAGAGATTTTCATGGATCCAACCCGGATATCCTGAAGGAAAACTGTTGGGAGTGCTAGTTGATTTACATCTCAACAGGAGAATGTCAAACCAATGTACCAATAGATCTATTAGAAACATTAAAATTCACGGACAGGAGTACTGCCCTAGTTTCTGACACCATCTCTAGGAATATTGGAATTCAATAGGTAGCCGCTAAGCTTATATAAAACCATCAAACCATTTTTATATAAGGACATCAATTTATTTTATCCAGCATGTAGACAGCATATTCTGAAGGTAGTTATAGACTCAGTTTGGGAAAAGTTGTTTAGGAAAGTTTAGTTTCTAATAAATCCCTGGTTTAAACACGACAAGGACAAATAGGTCAACTTGAATAAAGAACATAAAAAAGCCTCACTATTGAAAGATTACGCCTGAAAGGAAAAAGGATAAATTTTTTTTAAGAATATGGATAAAATTTTGAAATCAGACTCATCTCAAAGAGCTGATTATCAAAGGGTGGCAGAACTTACTATAATTTCACTGTTCATTTATCAAGTAATATGGATTGCCATAAATGTATACTCGCAAAAGATGTTTTAATTTATTGAGGAAATGAAATATGATAAAGGTACAATGAAAAAGCTGGATAAGATGAACAAATTCCTAACTTTTTTTTATAGGCCCATTTGGATTACTTCGGCATTTACAGCGGATACTCCTGTAAATGATTCGAAATTTTCCCAGAAATGTTCTTTTTTAGAAGAATTGGCAATGATTTAGCAGAGGTCGTCATGAAGAAACTTCATAATCCCATGTGTTATTTGACACAGGATTTGGTTATGTTCGTTCTAATCAGCAATGTTTTAGAAGATGATCAAAAGAGGAATCATACAGCCAATAAATTATATCCAACTAAAAAACCTAACAGCTTCAGAGGTGGCAAACTTATATCTTATATTATAACGGAAAACAACTAAATTAAATAGCCTTATTGGTCAAATATCGGATCTTTTTTTAACCATACTGAATATAGGATCAGATTGGTTCAAGAAACTGTTACATCATGGTCAGGATATGAAGACTACATGAAAGTAAAAAATTATTTACATAATATTCGGGTATTGTAAAGAGAGGAATAAATATGATAACTGATTATACGAACATAATAACTAAAAATCCAAGCAGAGAGAGAGTATCTCCTTCCAGTCGTAGAATTAAATAAGCAATGATTTGATTGTTTGAGAAAGAACGTCTTCAATAAATAAATGGATGATAAAAATAATCACATAAAATGTATATTATTCTGCTTTTTAAATTCGTATCAAAAAAATGTTATTAAATAAGAAATTCAGGTATGTGTATAATCTTTTTTAAATATTGATATTTTTCCACGAAAATGGGTAGATATAAGAGAAAATAACATTTATGAATGAGAGTATACAATTTTAGTACTGCGGTCCACGCACTTGGATGCTTCTCTGTACTTTCATTTTACTGGATAATCTTAGTACTTAAATAATAAAATAAATAAAAAGTATTATTCAAAAATGGTTTTAGTTTAGTTTAATGTCTTTTTGGGAGTGAATGGTATGTTTTATCTAAACTATGCCAAATAATAAAAAAGGAATTCGGGAAAAACTTTCAGGGCGATGAGGGAGGATATATAAACATACTTAGATCCCTCCCTAATATTATGTTTGAACTTCTTGCATCTTAAAACATCAAAATTCAAAAAAGTATATTTTTCAATAGCTCTAACCCATGATACATACCCAAAAATATTGAGCTCTTGGTAAGATAGTGATAAGTACATTAGAAGGGTACTTGCCTTTCTACAGAAGTAAAAATGATTAACTACATAGAAACAAGGTTTACCTCTTGAGGCTTATGAACTCTTTATTTTCTACGCTGTTTCCTGAGTAATCATTCCTTTTTACCTCAGTATTTTATGATGTTAATAGTTTTTTTTCTTCATTTCTAAAAACAATAAAAGAACGTACATGGTTGTTTTTTTTCACCTGAATCTCAAGTTGACCATAGCTAATGGAACTCAACCGAATGAGAATAAAAACGTTCATTTTTGTTATTAAACTGTCTCCTCTGATACAAAATAGAGAATCATAGTATATATTTTATAGTCATTTTCTCAATATTATGTAGAATGTAAATGGTGCCCATTATCGATTTTGTACAAGTTGAAACTTGTACAACAAGTTCCACCAATTGTTACTTGCATTATTGTCTTATTTGATATCAACACAAACAATTTCCATTACCAAATCATGGGTTGAAGGCCAAATTGTCGTAACTCAAATTAGAAATATTAGTGTTATTACCTATATTTAAAAATTAGAAATCTTATATTTAATGTTAATACTTAAAACAAAGACATTCAGACTGTCGAAATAAATTTCTTCTATCCATTTTATTCAAAAATTTGGAAACCACCAGTATTTATATTGAAAAAATTGAGTTTTCATGCTTAATTGTGTAAAGTAATTATTTGAGTTACGATAATTTGGCTCTCTGCCCACAAAATATATATTTTATACTATTTAAAACTCTATCATTTTTTAAGATGGACGTGAAATCAAATTTCTTTTAAAAAGTTCCAAATTTTTAATCACTATTTGCAAGCCAATATTTTCATAATATGCTTCAGTTTTTCAATAAAATAAATAAAATACAACTTTTATTTTAAAAACTTATAGAGTCACTAATTTCTTTTAAATAGAATAAAAATGTCACCTCGACAGTAAAAAAACAACCCCATTTTATATATTTACTGACTGTAAAACAGGTATAGAACAACACACTTAAACGTAAAAAATAGGGACTCAGTGTGAAGTTATTTTTCTAAAAAAGAAAATTCCTAAATTCAAATTTAGAAAAGAATGAATCTAGCGATTCATTTTTCTGAACATATTATTCGAAACATAAGAGTTAAAGTTTAAAAATAGGTTTAAAAACACTTAAGAAGAAAACATAACAAAAATAAAAATGATCATTAACATCCAATATATAAAACAGATGAGAAGTTGAAGTTGCGTATTATTATTATTTTCGTTCATTTTCCCATTGTGAATATACATAATATATATTAATTAATGAAGAGCTTATCCTACATTTCATCAAAATAATAATGAAGAAATATATGAATAACGACATCGTAATCAACAAAACGAAACGACAAATAAAGGAAGGGGAATAAGTACTGTTAGACTGGGCTAGGGATCTGATACGCAAACTACCACACGACTGAACACAGCCGAGAAGAGAGGATCTAATGCCACTTCTCATTAACAATTATTTGAAAAGAAAACACTTTAGTCTAAAACGATATAAGGCACCCTCAATTGTCTCAATCATCGAGTTCTGACATCTTTATTATTGAGACCATAGTCTGGATGAAGTATAAAATACACATAACTTTCGTGAAGACTGCATCTGCTTTTAGGTTGATGTAGCCAGACGATATCGTAGCCATATCTCTCTTGAATCGGTATATGGATTTCTCATGACCAATCTCCATCCCACTTTAGCGATGCCTGTGTCCGTTCTAATCAGCTTTTGTAGTCGTCAGGAAACTTTTTTTTTAAATAGTGGATCCTATACTTTCATGTTCACAAGCTCCTTCTGACATATTTTACATTGAGAGGTGTTCCTAATAAGATTGAAGGGGTGCATATTGACAATATTGTACATGTTTGTTTTTTTTTAATTAAAAATTACTAATTGATAAGTATTCTATGAAACACTATAAAGTTAAAATGCCCACATTTCTATTAGTTATAGTATATATTAATCAAGCTTAGTTTGTCTGGATGACAGATCAAAATAGAGTGTATTTTAGAGCTGCATGATCTATAAAACATAAAATTCCATAGAAATATGGATTAACAAAATCATTGGACTCCACAAAAAATTATATGAGAGAGTTAAATTTCAATCCCAAAGCCAAACGAATACGAATAGAAATTGTATGTGCGTACGTACAATCATATATGTTAAGAGAAAATTGAAGTTCATTTTTATCCAGTCTCTCCAGTATTTGTTTTTTTCATAAATCAACAAAAAACATCGTAAATTTTCTGTAATTACATGTAGTAAACAAATTTGATATCTACAACATGTATATTTTTAAAGGGAAAAAACAAAAAAAAAAAAAACTCTTGTCATTTGAGAAATAAGATGATTAATTATTTCTTCACTGTTTGAGAATTAGTTGACTTACTCAAATCCTAAGTCTTATTCGGGTTATATAGGGGTTGGACATTTAGAGTATATGGCGTTTTTATGTGTAGAGATCATCGCAGAAGTTAGACATATTGGGAAATCAAGCAACCAAGTTTTATCGGAATGAAAACTTGTAATTATTATTGCTGTGCATTTAGTAGTGTTTAAACTCGGTCCCGCCTGCTCCTCGTACTCTTTTTTTTCGGAAAAAAGTCATCCTTAGTAACTAAATTGATGTTTACAGTATGGTAACGTTCGTGTATAAAGTCGATAAACATCAGTCTTGTTTAATATTCGTTTCAATTTTGTTTATTATAATGATCTTGGGCGAATTATTCAATTGCACTGTCGATCCAGTTCAATTTTCTTTAAATGACCGAATTAGTTCGGTCCAACAAAAGTTAAAACGATCTCAGACCGGTCTAGGAATTCAAAACCGAAACTTTAAACTAGTATTTAGATACTAAATTAATATATTAAATATATATCCCTCTATTATAGATCAGACCCTAATATGTATAAAGAAATAAGTTACCATGTAGATCATTAAACTTTTTCATTCGCATTCTATATGTTTTATATTTTCCTTATCCCACTTGTTCTGTCCATAATCCATCCAGGGCATAATTAATTGTATAATTCTATGCATTCCGTATGGGTTTTGACTCTTTTTAGAACCTATTCATATGATTTTTTTCAAAAATCACTTATCTTCAAGTTTATATTCATAGAGGTGCTTCTTTTTTATTCTTTTTAATAGATTTTTCTAGATTCTTTAGAAATTTGTCAATTTCATTTAATAAATTTATCAGCTAACACGCCTACATGACGTCGCTTTTGGTCTAAAATGCAGTTTTTGACTTTAGTGAAATTCCTAAATTATTCTGGTTTAAAAATGTAACTTTTTTCGGTTTTTTGTGGAATGTCACTCGTTAAATCTGGTTCGCAAACCGTCACAATGAGAACTATGTATGTTTTACGCCGTATATATGATACAATGCAAATAATTAGACATTTATATGAACAATCTATATCTTCATACTTGACACAGGCACGAATTCATGGGGTACCATTTGGAAACTATCTACTAAGGCAGTTGAACGGAGTTTTTTGTTTTTTTATACTTCTGTGTGTTTGCTTGTTTATCACTAGGATTACGCCAAAGATTACAGATCTATTTTTATCAAGCCCGGTACGAAAATTATATATGATCATAGTAAGAAACAAAAAGTCAAGGTAGAACAAAACATTAAAAATGTATAATCAACCATTACTTTGAAACAAATTGAGATACATAAGTCAATTAGATTTTAGGTGGAGTTTTTGCATTCTGCTGAGTTATCATTCTAGTTTATTTAGTTCTTATGAGGGCCATAATATGATAAAAAGTTCTATAAACTGGGGTATGACAGGAACCAACTCAAAAGGTTGGAGGAGCAGTTTCCTAAAAATGATGCCATGCATTAACTAAAACATAATTACAATATATACATTTTCATAGTTACTTCTTTCAAAAAGAGAGTGGGGGAGGGATGGGGGTAATGGCCCATTGACTGTTCTGTTACAGGGCCCATGACATTGTCAATTAATCTACTGTAACTATCTTACCATAGTACTGTACAGTTTTAAGTATATAAATATATTATCCAAACCACGATCCTTATCCAAAAAGAAGACGAAATCGAAACTGCCAAGTTTTTTCTCAAGGCACAGGATTGGCATCCCATCCCTTGTTATTACGGCACAACAATACCATCCATCACTTAATGGTATAATAACAACTCTTCCTTCTTCATTATAAATACCTACGTATTAAACTTAGTAGTGCATCTAAATTGAAGTATCTTATAATAGCTTACAGATGTATGGTATGAGAAAAACCCTCAAATAATATTACCATGAATTGCAAGTTCCATCTGTGCACTGCTCCTGATTCGAAACCTACCAAGGGTTTGCTTTATTAAAATAATTCCTTCTGTTTTGGAACTTAAAACTTAAAATAGGGAATTGACTCTTGAAAAATAATCAACACTTGTTTTCAGGGTTGAAAAAGGGATTTTTGAGTTCCAGCAGGAGGAGAGTTGCGACTGATCACCCATATCTACATGAGTAAAAACTGTATTAAAAGTCGATATTTGCAACACCCTCGGGAGAAATTTTACACTTGAACTCAATGTGTGCAGGTTCACGCCCGGTCTTTCCTAGAGAAGGAAATATACTTCATGTATATGGACTTCAAAGAAGATTTGAAGCTGGAGTAAATGTCATACGATAATGTTTACTTATACTGAAAAACTGAAGCGTAAATGTTCTTTTCATAAGCTGTTTTCATTTGTAACATCCTTTTCTACTACATACAGTTATAGTCAAGCCCGAATTGATTAATTTTTTTGTGCTCAAAAGACAAAGAGATGCCCTGAGAACTTTGTGTGAAGTTTTTAATAGTAGGCCCTTAATAGAATTAGAGTAGATTTGAGGATCGGCATCAGAGTGATTCTTGCTAATGTCCTTGTTAATTTCCTTTTTTTTCTTCTCCCTCCTCCTTGTCACAGCTGCTTGTAACTGATCTAATTAAGCGTCATGACAGCTAAGCTTCTCTCCTTCAAAATATTCTTCAAGCTGTCAGCATTACGATGTTTGTTTGTTTTTTGGTTTCTTGCTTTAACATGCTCAAAATACAACAGATTATTATCACTATATATAAGTACATATCCCCCCCACCACCACCACCACCACACACACACTTATTAATGGGATCAATTGGATTGAATATTCCTCAAAATCCAAATGGATATTATGTATCTCACCATCTGAGGTATTACTGTCTCTCTGGAGGCATAACTAGGATTTCAAATATCTAGTGTGATGTTTCCCAGAAACATTTTCAACTTATTTTTTTAAGTACATATTGAAGAGCTGAAGCATCCCCCCAAAACCTCCCAACCTTTCTCTCTCTCAAATTCTGACTAGTGTCAAACTGTACATACCTATAGAAATCAGAATGCCTTATCCATATTCAAAAGGATCACACACACAAAATTTCTCTCTTTACTCTTCTACAATGACACTCACAGTTTGTTTTCCTTCCATTAAGAGTTTCATTGTTAGGATTTAAATACATATTGGTACCTACTCATTAAGATCATGAAAAAAACATAAATTGGAGTGTCATAACTGTTTAATATCTTTGTACTAGTCATAAAGTAGTTTTTAGAAAAAAAACTTTATTTAGATATACGAATCTGATGATGAATCAACCGAAACCCTACAAAAGTATATCTAGAGGAACATTGTATAAGTATTATTATAAAGAATACATACTTGTAGAAGGGGAAACTTCTCATTATAAGTAAATACTTATATGCATATATTATATAGGTTTTCATTTTTGTGTGAATATAAAATAATTTTCTTTTCACGACGAAACCCAAGAGGTAGTAAGTAACTAAATAAAATAAAATAAAGTTGTATTGGCTTACTCTCAAAACATACAGAGATATCCATTTATTAATCAAAACTCATATCATTTGAAAGTTCCAATGGGATTATACCAAGAGTTGTAAATTCAATGATTTGTCGGCTTATGTGAATAAAAGAAACCAAAAAATGACATGATAACCCTGACAATTTGAATTCTTTATGTTTTATTAAATTAGCTACAAAAAGCTCATGAGATTAAGGAAATAAACACAAATCTTATTACGTATTTAGTAAGTATAATGCCAGAGTTTGTGGGAGGGCATGGCCACGCCCCTATGACACTCAAGATTTATTATTTGTATATTTTATTCACTTTGCACGTAAATAAATACACATTGCCCCCTTTTATAAATTTCAAACTCCACCCATTTCCGTTGTTGATCCTGAATTATACTCTGAGTCCAACAAGGACTAACAAATTACACATAATTACTTTATACTTAGATGCTCTCTCCTATAGAGTTAAACGATTATGATAATTGATAACAGCTTTGAAAAATAAGAAGCACTTTTCTATTTGTCATATACAAAAGATTCTACTAATCTACAGCTCCTACTAGAGTTTTAACGTCGGGTTTATCCTCATTTTTTATCGAGCCCCTAGTATGTACTTAAGAATCATCTTTCTTTCAACACAAGTTCTATGTGATTCCCTGATCCTTTTAACGTTACGAATAAAAGTACCGAAGCCAAACTACATAGATTAGAAAGAAAATTATATATGTTATTTTTTGAAATAATCTTTATTTGATATTTATCTCAATAACCTTGTCCCGAAGCTCAATCCACTTACTAAAAGCTCCCTTGTAGTCATCCATGGTGATGGTGCTAAGAAAAAAAACCGTTTTTAGAGAGAAAAAAAAAATGAGTGTCATAACAGAAAAGTGTGAACGGGTCCAAGGATGTTTAGTACATAATATATAATTAAGTATCTACAGTGTAAATTTACAAAATAAGATTTGATTTGATTTTGGTTTAAGAAGCTTCAATTCCGGTCCTCACAGTTTTCCTTCCTTAACATAGGTGTCATTATAATCGACAAATCTATTTGATAAATCATAGCAACAAACATACTCTAGAGGCCAACCAAGAAAGGAATTACATACTTATAAATCTCCGTAAGTGGCCTTACCCAATTTGAAGATGATATTGGTTTCCTGGACAGCACAAAAAAGGCATCAACAAATGTAGCATTCCAACAGAGAAAAAGGACAATGAAAATTACGTTTAATATTTACAACCTGTGGCAACATGTTACTAGCTATGAAGATTTTCAAAGAACTAAAGTTGTACCTAAATGTCCTAAAATTTAAAGGATAAATTTTTTTACCACTTAACTCTCGTAGTTTTACGTCAGCAGGTACATTTGCATATGTGTTGGCTATTCGACCTTATAACGAATGAAAATATGGTTAAAATTTCCTTTAATTACTTTAAAGCTATAAAAAAACCAACAAATACAAGGTGAGACTTTCAAGGAAAGCGTATGTTTATCAATATAGGTACTTGAATATAAGTATTAATAACACATTAAGTTTTTGAAAAAGGGCTTTGTAGATACGAGTAGTTATGTGTATAGTACATACATATCTTACTAAACAAAAGTAATTTCTAAATGAACATAGTAATGGAACGAGGTGGGCCCTTATAATCGAATTGAATTTTAGGCCTATTTTTGGATGCAAGAGCTTATTGTAAATACTCTAGAAAAAAATAATTTTAATTTCCAGCCCCAAAAATTACTTTTTCTTGTTCATTTAATCAAATTTTACTATAGTTGTATTAATTACTATCATTTTGACATATTTATTAAATATTATTATTGTGTCGATGATCAATTTTATATAATTGGTAAATCAAGATGGCATTTACACTACAAGGTATAACCCAGCGGAGGGGACACGGAGGGTATGATCCCTCACTTCCTTCAATTTAAATAGTAACGACAATATTTTTGGAAATAGCTAATAGTAATTAGTAATACGCGTTATTGTATTTGCATAGAAGTTTGATATCCTGTAGCAGCGTTGAATTATTTTTCTACAAAATTTATCTTTTATTTCTTATCTTAATTCATAAACAGTTTTTCCTTGTCCAACTATTTGTATATTAGGTCAGTACAATGTTTCTAATCTTTTGAGTATACGAGGTATTTCGTGAAGCTACAATTTTCTCCCCCTTCAAAATGAAAAGTACGGATTAATACCGATGTATATCCTGAGAAAAGGAACATTATTACATTTTTGGAAAATCAGCAACATAACTTTAAAATTGAAACTTCTTAATCTTTTTACAAATAGAGAATGCCGTAGAAATAAAGTCATATTCAAATGCCTATAGAAGTAAAGAAAACGCCCTTTGAAGACTGAAAGATTACAAACATAACTTTTTCATCAAAATACAGAAAAAAAAAGATTAAATTAACAGGTCACCCTAAAAATGGTTCATCCTTCTACACACTCTAAAACAAGTTGACCTTTGTTGTGACCTTTCACCTTTTTCTATGGCCTTAAAACTATACTTTAAAAACTTAAAATAAAATATAACTATTGTTTTAAGTAAAAAAAGGGATTAATGATCACGAGATTCGCGAGTTTCTTTCTATTACTTTGAAACTAGATTAAAGAAGACGCATTCATAGTTGAAAAAATAATTTTCTGGTAAGAGGAAAGATTTTAATTTTTTTTTTCTTTCAAAATACAACCAGGATACTAGAAAAAAGTTGAGCTAATTTGAGAATTTGTTCAGTTTGATGAAATAACAACTCCCCCCCCCCTCCTCTACTAGTAAATGAATCAAGGCAGTAGGTAATACCTGTGGCATTAATACATATATATATATATATAATACCTGTAGCATTATATATATATATGGCTATTTTAAAAAAAAGGAAATATTTTTTTTAAATAGATAAAGAAAATACATTAAGTCCAACATTTCTTCATGGTGGAGTTGTTATTGAGAGGGATGTCTAGTTTCTACATTATATCCCTCATGAATTTAAATATCCATAGAAAAAGATTCCTCGATAACATGGTAGGGGAGAGAAACTATAGTTTAAAAGATCCCTCAGCTCCCTCCGGAAGTAAGATTGACTCATTTTCTAAGCAGGAGAATCCAATGATGCCTTAACTCATGTACAATGACAGGCCAAGTGGTACATTAAAATCTTAACTCTATTAACTTTAAAATTCAACCAGATTTTATTTATTTATTAACGATATAATTTCAACAAAATAAATACAATAAATCCCTGTGTAGCTAAGCTTTCTTAATCATTAATGTAGCCACCCTAAGTGGCAATGATGGCTTCCAGGCGGTGATGGAAGGTCTGGCAGCTGAGGCGGATGTAGTTCTATGTCATGGGATCCCATTACTGGTAAACAGTGACTTTGAGGGCATAGTTGTTTGGATGACGGACACTGCAAGTCTTCCCCTCGACATGCACCCAAAAGATGTAGTTGGTAGGGTTGAAATCAGGGCTGTAGGGGTGCCAAGAATGCCCCAAAATAGTTCAAAAGAACTCAAAAGAGTCGTGTAACTGGAGAGATGGATTTCTTTAATTGCTGATGTCAAAGTGGTCTCATCAACCTCACAAGGCTCTTTTCACCCACTTTTGTATAGCTTTATAACTCTCTGGACAGTCTTGTGTGAAACCCCGAGATATCTTTCATGGGCCCTCATGGACTTGAGGGGATGGTCATGGGCTGTTTTCTTTAACTCCTCCGGCTCCACCTTTTTCACAAAGCCCTTCTTCTTCTCCAACGTTTTGGCCTTGCTCCTGTGGTCCTGGAAGTCAAGGTGTGAACAATGTAAAAAATGTATAATCGATATTAATTTTTTAACAAAATGCGATTCATAACTAAGTGCCCATTCTAAACTTTTCTATTTTTATATGAGGCACTCAGCTTTAGCTAAACACTCCAATGTGCTGAACCTCATGTAAAGCCACATTCAATATTTTTATATAAATACCCTTCTTTTTTTTTCTTTTTTATATTAGCTACATTCGATCGTTGTTAAACGCTTGAATGTGCACTCGGTAGAGCGAAAAATTCAGCGAAAAATCCATTTGAGTTATGTATATCAATTTATGGTCGATTATTCATCCTTTACGTTTTGGGTAACTCTGACCTTTTAAATTTAATGGCTTCTTGCTGTGAGGCCATATAATCTTCGTACCTAGTTTATCGATAAGTAACTTTTGTCGTAGTCCTAGTGAATAACAAACAAAGTAACTAACAAACAAACAAGGGCATAAACATAACCTCCGGGCAACAAACAGAAAGACAGAATGTGCTTTTTTTTAAATATTGATTTCTTGCTCTCCAGGGGCAACATCTTACAGACGAATCAAAAAGGTTTTCTTAGGAGTCAATGACATCCTGCAAACAAGTGTCTCAAGTGAAAGGGATTTATCTAATGCCGAACTGATCTTTAGCACAAAAAGACATTGAATTTCAATGGAGTATCTATACTTAATATATATACTTCGAGATACTTTGTCTGCTAAATTCTACTCGTTGTTTATAATAGGGTAATAAGATATTTTGGATTTGTTTTGTTTTTTTGAAATTGTATCTTCTTTCTTTAATTTAAACTTTAAATGTTCTATTTAAAAAATGATTTTTAACGTAAAATGCTTGTTCTTCATAAAACCTGAAATTTCATGGGAGTTAAAGATGAGCAGGATGCTGAATTTTATTTGTAAGCACTTCAACAAGAATGGGTTGGCGAAAAAATGAGCGTCACAACGGAAAAGTTTGAACAGGTCCCAGGGTGTTTAGTACATAATATATAAATAAGTATTTACTGCCAAACAGAAGTGGATTTTATTTTGGTGTAAGAGGTTTTGAATCCAGCAAGCACAATTTTCCTTCCTCAACATAGATAGTCATTTTTATCAACAAGCCCAATCGATAGATCATAGCAACAAAAATACTCCAGTGGACAACAAAGGAATTGCATCCCACTCTTAAGCAGGTTTATTGAAGAGATTGCTGCCTGAAGAAGACTTTACCTAAATATATACATGTATATTTTCCTCTCTGTCTTTCCTTAATAGGTCAAGCATCATTTTATTAAATGAAGAAGAAGGAAAAAAAGCTTTTATTTCTTCAAGGTCATGAAGGCAGACTGGAAGAAATTTATCATCAAATAATATATATTTTTTCTCATTACTCCAATGGCAGGAGTCATTAAAAATATTATTTTTGAAAAGGCTTAAGAAATAGAATGAATTGATAATGTATTTTTCCTAACTTAAGCATGTAATTATATCGATACATTGAACAGTCTGGGGATGCAATTGGTTTTGCAAATATACTGACCAAACTGTTGGAAACTAATATTACTACAAACTCCCATTATATTTCAGTGACAAACCGTCCTTTTTCCCTAAACATCCTCTTTCTTTACATGTCCAAAGACTTTTGATACTTTTTTTTTATATAAATTCATGATATGTTCAGTTTTTTTGTGGTTTAAATTGACTTTCATTTGCCTTAAAATAAAAGTCAAATTAGAAATAAGGAAAAACTAGGATCTATTTTTTTATTTATTCAAAAAATATGATTCGAAATAAACAAAAAAAAAGAGCTTAATTAATATCTTAAATTTAATAATGACAATATTTGAATCACCCATAAAACTGTCAAAGGTACAGCCACTTTTTAAACCAAGTATATAAAGGGTGAGGATTTTAAATCCGAAAAATGTAAGGATAATGTACGTACATTACAACTTATTTTCCAAAATTAATATTTTACTTAAACATGTAAGGGTCCATAGTCAAGTCAATCACTCAAACCAACCACCTCCAAAACCAAAGCCTCCAACCTGGCCCTGAACCTAGCACAGATGAGGAACTCCGGAAAGCCTTGGCAACATCGTAAACAGTTGATTTGGAAGCTTCGTAAACTCAATAATCTCCTAAGGCGTAAGCCCAGGACGGAGGCACACAATAATGGCCTAACGGCGTTCGTATTCGGAGGATTTTGCATTTACCCTAATACAACTTTGTCAGCTAAATCTGAAGAGCACACTTTCATAAATAGAGATCTCAGTGTTGCCAAGATCTTGATGTCTCAACTGGTTCCGGGTATTAAAAACCTCACCCTGTATAAATATTGCATATTAAAGATTGTGAATTTATTGCAAAAAGAGTACCTTATATTAGCGAAATTCAGACTGATCCGAACTAAATGATGTACTCAGAAATAAGGGCAATGGTAAGAGTACAAAATTAATTGTATTATCTGGAATACCTTGACTCTTTTTTTTTTTTTTTTTTTTGAAGAATGAATACTCAAATAAACTATTCTAGACTAATGAAAAAAAAAACCAACACCCTATATTTTTTTTTTTTATTATATAGTTAATTATCTATTCATATGGAACCTTTCATTATAATATCTTTAAAAAAATCAAATCAAAGAGTTTTAATTCATTTTTATACTCGTTAAAAAAAGGGAAATTATCTATAATTATTATAAATAAAAGTCCACAATCGACTTCAATTGGGATGTCCATCAGATAGAGAAGACTAAAAATAATATGTACCTTTTATCAACAATAATAACAAAAAGAATAAAGTGAATAATGATACTTTCATTTTAATCCCTATATTTCAAATAGCCACTTCTTAACTTTACCGATCAGATGGGGTATTTTGTCCTGATTTTGAGAACTGTTTCCTTTAGTGTCATACTCATTTGTAATAATGTAGATTGGACTTGTTCAACTTTTATTCTTAAATTGGGTTCACACAGTCTCTTTATAACAAGACCAATTAAGAAAGGCTGGATGTATTATAAAACAAAAAATAAGACAGATTATAATTCTTGGAATTTGGAATTTTTTGGGGAAAAAAAAATTAGGAAAATTAAATTCCAATTAATTTTATTGGAAAAAATTTCACAAATTTTCAGCTTTTCACAAAAAAATTACAAAAAAAACACTTATTTCTCAAAAATTAAATTTTTTGGAAATAAATTTCAAAAATCCACTGCGGTTCAAAAAAAATTCCAAAAATTAAATTTAAAATATAAAATTCGAATAGTACATTTTTGGAGAAAAATTTCAAAAATCCATAGCTATTCAATGAAAATTTATTTAATTTTTTGGAAAAAAAAATGAATAACTAAATATTTAATTTTTTGGGAAATAATTCAAATACTAAATTTTCTAGAAAAAAGGAAAAATTCTTTAATTTGGGGGGAGGGCTATAGCCCCTATATCCCGCCCCCTGCGGACACCCCTGATATAGACTAAAATTTTTTGAAAAGTGATACATTTTGAAAAGACTTTATTATCCATTTGTAGACTTCACACATACCGAATCAAGTTAATTTCATGTCTGCATGAAAAATACCTGAAAATTAAATTGTAATCCGATTAGTTCTATTGAAATAGTCCTTACAGGTCAGTTTTACTCTTTTTTTAAATGAAGGATAAGTTATTTATGCTTCAAATAAGTTTATTTTTATGCTTTTGAAAATGAGGAAAAAACACACGATAAAAAATAGATCGTTATTCATCTTTCTTCTTCAAAAACCCCCTAATTATTCATGCATAGAGAGAATCTTTTACATCTTTAAAGAAATTAAAATCTGAAGAGTTATTCATCATCTTCAATAGAGGATTAATGTAGACCTTCACTTTCATTTTTCTTCGGATTGACCCATAGAAAAAGGGATGACAAAGGGACTTCCATTGACACTTTGGCATAGTAAGGCTGTAGTAGATTAAAATCATTAATCCGCTATGGCAAAAGTTGGAAATCAAGATATGTTTTACCTATAGATACTAGTGCCACAAAGTACGACTTTATAACCTAGATACGAGATGGTTGTGAGTTGGTGATTAAATTGAGACCTATTTTAAGCTTCATTTTTCTCTTTTTTTTTTTTCATTTCTCTGCGATTGATTTCTTTGACTTACAAATTCCTGTATAGGACAAATTAAACGAATGTCAAGGTATTATTTTATTTGTGGGTATACAGGTGTATTATAACTTCCACATCAGCTTAAGAAAACAAGTTTATTAGATAACTTTTTATTTTTATTATCAATATGAGTTAAATATCATTTATCTAGTAAAAACTGCCGATTAGTAATGTAAGAAAAACGAACAAAGGGGACGTCATATCATACCCCTTATGTCAGGTGATAGCTTTGCTCAATGATTCACACATCTTGTCACCTCCATGTATTTCTTTCTCTATGATTTGACCAAAAAAAATAATAGTGTTATTTTTATCTTGATTTAGGAACACAGCCACTTGACAGAAATAAGAATTATTAACAATTTTTAAAATTCAACTAAACCTCACTAATAGAATATATACTTGAAATTCGAAAATTTCCCTTCAAACTGGATTATTTTATATAGTATATTAAAAAGTTGTAGACTCAATTATATTCTACATATGCAAGCTGTGTCTAAAACTTTGATGGTTTGGGTATAGGGAAATACCCGTGAGGAAGTGAAGCTTTCAAAATTCAAGTATTCATTCTAAAATCCTTTAAAAAATTGATTGACCTTAGGAGATAATAGCCTCAAATAATAAAAACGGAATGAAAACACAATAGTATTAATTATGATGTATCGAATTTCTGTTTCGATATTTTGATATCGTGGTTGTTAATTTATCTAGCAAATTATAAGTACATATCTACCAAAAAGTTTTAGGACCGACACATCTCTATTCTCAAGGTTCAAAATCTAACACATTTCAATAATATACAATAGTATATTATATACCTACATATATATTGTATGTATGTGAGATCTGGACTCTGTTAAATATATCTGAATCCCATCTTCAAAAATTACGTTTGGATGTTTATCTTGAATAAAACTTAATTCTTTCAGACGGATCTAAAACTCATAACTGAAATTAATATTATATTGTGTAGATAATGTCCTTTTGAAAATATCTTCCTCAACTTCTGTAACCTCAAAAAATGGGTTTAAACCAAACTATTGAGAGAGAAAATACAAAAAAATATTTAAAAATCATCCCTTTTACTCTGATAAAAAATTGAATATCAAATTATTTTTGGAAAAACTACATTAATTTTCTTATTGACATGTATAATTAATTATGTCTAACCTAGCGGGTGCAGATTTTTAATCTTCACAAAAGATTAAAAAACTTCAACCAGATGTATTTCTGAGACAGCTTGTCCAAATTTAATTACTCTGTTTTTAAAATTTTATATTCATACTGGGACAACTGTTTTTTTATTCATTTCTAATATACAAATTTTGAGAAGTTCAGATTTTTTTAATTTTTATTATTTTCCTATGAGCAATGTTATAGAACACATAATTAGCTGTCGATTTCTAAGAAAAACATTGTCCTAATCGACACCATAAGCACGCAGTAGGAGAAGAGGATTGAGATAGCAACACCACTACGCGCGGAATTGTCCTAGAAAGCCATTTTGGAGTAGACTAGAGCCTCAAGGAAGACAATTTGAAATGTATCTATGCATGGAAGACATTGAAATAACTAATTTAATCAATGTAACATCATTGAGCCTCGATGACGGCCCTTATCCTCCTTGATGAAGGAACGGGAGATATTCTTCATGAAGTTTATGTCCATGGTGCCCCAGCACTTGTCAACAGAGGCCTCAAGGCGTTCATATGGGAGGAGGGCGAATTTGACAGTCTTTGGACTCAATGTGCAACTAGCGGTAAAATTCCAAAGGCTCAAATCTTGGCTATATGGGGTTCACATCTCCTTGGACTAGAAGTTCATGTTATTCTGGAGAAAATTCTGGACCACTTTTGATTTGCGCCCAGAGACTTTGGTATTGCTATAGCACGAAATCTTCATCTGCAAATTCTGTCTCACCCCATGGGGGGAAATTTGTCCTCGGGATGTTCATGTAGTAATACACAATGAGGCAGTACCCGGTTAGGAACACGATGAGGGAAGCCACGGCGCCGTTAGATACCTAAAAGCCAAACGACATTACACTGGCTGGTTTCTTTATGTTTATAAGGATGCTCCTCATGTCCGTCATTGCTTAATGCAAGGAACCTGTCATTCCGCCTGTTCCGGTCTCTATCACACTTATTTGAACACGAATGAGTGCCGAGATCTTATTTCTATTGTCTCTTTCTGTGCTAATAAATACCAGTCTGGAAAAATAAATGCAAATAATAAAGATTGTAGATTTTTTTTTCGAAATAAATGTCACAAAATACCTCAAGAAAGAAGATAACTTTTTTTATAGTTTGAAATCCTTCCTGTAATAATGTTCTTTTTACACATAAATAGCCATCTTATGATGTTACATTAAGTTGCCTCAATATAAATAACTTTAGTTTCCCATAGTTTTCTTGATTGTTATGAGATGGCCAAAAGGTTTGACCATAAGTAAGGAAAGGAGATAGAAATAAAGTGCTAATGTATACACTTATTTAACTTTTTTTTGTACAGGTATATTTTTCGAAATCCTCAAAATATGACATTTTAGTAGTAGTATTTATTTAAATGTAGATCCTCTTCTCAGTACCTGAGTTCTAGGTTAGAAGTTGTTCAATGGGTATGTAAAAAATAAGCTTCCTGAGATGTAATTATTTTCATCTTTCTAAAATGTCAAGCTTTAAAAATAGTTAATATTCCGGTACCTCATTTGCTGCTGTTGTATTTGCTTGCATTTGATCGAGAGAAAAAGAACAGTGTACACAGGCCTTGGAGGTCATATAATTATAAATAAATATATTTTGTATATTAACAAGACTAAGATTATTTGCACCTGTATATCATTAAACACATCAACAAATAATTGATCATACACATACATAATAATTCCCAACCTATGTACCAGGTGGTCCATCTGAACACTTACTAATGCAATAATTAATTAAGGTTGAGTAATTGAAATCAATTCACATATCGATATATTAAAGCAAAAACAATTAGTTACAAAACAAAACAAAACTGAACTCCGTAGCTTACGTACAAGTCGAGAAAATGACGCTTGAACCTGATAGACGAATTTCCATTCATGCACTTCAAGCAATTGGACGTCTCCAAAAGAACCGTCTTCGCTGTCAGCAAGTCCGAAACGTTGGAGGGGTATAAGGGCTTTGTAAAAAAGGGTAAACTGTACCCATAGAAGTTAAAGAAAACAGTCCATGCCAATTCAATGAGGGCCCATGCAAGAGATCTCGGGGTTTCACACTAGACTGTCCAGAGAGCTAAAATAAATTGTGTGGAAAGAGCCTTTTTGAAGGTGAAGGGGCCACTGTGACACCCCCTTCGACTACAAAGGAAGGCCTGCAGTGTCTCTCATCCTAACACCGATACCTTAAAAGCCACTTTCAGCCATCCCTGGGACGCCAAGACGGAAAGCTACATCCACAGTGTGTGCCTACTCTTTCATTGCCTGGAAGCCATCATTGCCACTAAAAGCTACTACATTAATGATAAGGAGAGCTCAGGCACACATCTATTTATAGTATTAATTTTATTCAAATCGAATAGTTTATTAATAAATTATGTCTTGTGGAAGTTTAAAATCAAATTGTTCAGATTTTAATGGACCACTTGGTATATGTAGCTACAAGAAGGAGCACCTATATAGGTTAAAGGCTATTTTTAGACGACTAAGGTCAAAGATATATTTATAGAAAAAAAAAGAGAAACCTGTGTAGGTTTTTTTGTTAGAGGCCAATTTTTTAGGTTGGAAACTGGAAAGAGGATTCTATATCTTTGGTTAAAATAATATTAAAGATAAGGAATTTCCTTTTATATCTTTGACCCGGGATGATTGAGCATCCCAAAACATATATTGCAGATCCTCATCAATTATGAAAAAATAATAATTATCATAAAATCAACATTCCTTAACGAATAATCATATCCGTTCTTTGTTTGGTTCTTGGATTTCAACATAAGTTTTTTTAAATAAATAAATTATATAAATAGATAACTGTTCTTCATTAATCTCTAAGAGTCTGGAATAGAAACACTAATTGTATTCTTCAACTAATAGTTATCGTAATAAATTATTCAGACTCATCCTTTGGAGGACCCGGCAATTTTACTTTTAATTGCTGGAACATTTAATGGATTTCACATTAAGCTAGGTTTTTTTTTAGCTTCCAAATAGCCTATCTAGATATAATATGAGAAAAGAAATAGAATCGACCTGATAAACATGGTGGGCATGCACATTATAAGCGACCACTTCCGTTTTCTTTTACTTTTGATACATTTTTTCCATATCTCAGCTTTTATAATGGGTAAATACACTATCTTAAAAAAATTATATTGTATTTTTGGACGTAGAATGCTTTAAGATACATTTTGGAATGCTTAAATTCTATTTTACTATAGCAATGATGTAAAAATACCTAATTTTGAGACAAATTTCGATGTAAAAGTTACAAGTATTTTATGATAATCCCAATCTCCTAGAATCTTGATAACTGGTTATATTTGTTCATCATGAAATAGCATAACTCACTCCCCCATCATTATTTTTCTTAACTCTGACCAAATGATCTATGCAGTGTGTGTCCCATCCATGTTTCAGTCCAATTAAAGCCCAAAATACCTCTAAAGTTGACCACAAATGTCCAACGGTTATTGTCACTATGTTATTTTGAAAAAAGGTAATGTAGTCATGTTATTATTCATTGGCTACTGCTTCTTCTGAAGCTATAAAACCAGATTTTTTCAGCTCACCCATTATCTCTGTTGCTTCACATATGTCGTCCAACATGGTGATGAGGTCTCATTGTGTTTTCGGTGACTTTGTTGACCTTATACAGTCCAGATCTAGCCATCAGTTTTTCTGGGATGGGTTACTCGTTGGTACTAGAGGTCTTACCTAACAAACTATTTTATTTATTTTGAGGCATTATTCACAATTAGATCATATACCTCTTGTCCTGAATTTATTGGACCCCCATCCCCTTTGCATTTTTTTTAACAAGATATTAACGAAATTGTCGTATCTTTTTTTCTTGATGTTTCTGCGTCCATTCAGTATCTCTATGATCAAATATTTTCAATATTGCCATATTAATCTTTTCAATTACTTCTGCACGGTATCAGAGGTAAACATGAGTTCATCTTTGATTCTCATGTTTCAACAAAACGATTCGATTTTTGAGGAGATTATGCTGCTGTTCAGACTATCGGTTGGCAGATGTTCCCGTTGCTTATATGACAATTTATACATATGTCTCTTTCTTTATCCTCCCCATTCTCCCAGTATTCTATGCTACACTGTTGCTTCGCCGCTTCTACTACATCTCTGCACATCTATTTAAGAAGGAACAAGTTCTGTAGATGGAAGTTTGTTGGTCAAGTCTATATGCTTCCATTCTACATACTATTCTTTAAATATTTTCATCTTACCCTCCTGTATTTTTTTATACAATTTAAAGAAGTGCCCGTCGTGTACCTAAGTAAAAGAGTGAAGAAAACTAAAAGATAGCTAGGACTGTAGGTCTATTTGACCATCGTATCAGTCCTTAGGACTGATGAATGGTGAAAAAGATGTTACCCATTAGAAAAAAGATTGAAAATTGGAAAAAAAAGAAGACTGATTAGGAATTTGGTCCTAGGACCTATCCATTACTAATATGTTTACGTACACATGTTCACAGATAACCCCTTGTTAATTAATAACAAAGAATAATGAACCCAATAGAATAAACTTGATTTTGTACGTATACAACGGCTAAGGATATCTTGAGGGCGTTGATATCGCATACCTTTACGTAACGTCAACTGTTGACCCCCCTCCCCCGCACTTTATGATGTGCATATGCATATACAAACTAAAAAATCAAGGAAAAACAAAGTAGATAAAATATATATATGCTGTGTACAAGTTGCGATCTTGTAAAAGTTACAGATTGTACAAGTTACAAACAAAAAATAAGATGAATAATTTTAGATAAAGGATTTACAGTACTTTGGATGAGGATTTTGCAATAATTGGATATTCCATGGTTGATCCATATATTAATGGCGTAGTTTTTGACAATATCATTACAAATTACTAAAATATAAGTATTGTAAGGCACCTCATAAAGTTTAAATGCCCACAGTTATATTACTGATAAATACATAATAAAATAGTATCAACGGTTAGTTGGTAAATAGAATGCTCAATGTTGCAATTAATTAATATGCCTATGCACTGTAGGGAAACCCAAACAATTTTAAGACGAAAAAGTTTCAACTTGTACAATTTGTTTATACAAGTTGCAACTTGTATAAACAACCACAGTTGATGAGAACTTATGCGATAACAAACTCATTGAAATATTTTGTCGCTCTATGAATTATGATGTGTACTTACATTATATATTTTTTAGAGAGAGTCAATAAACGATAACCTGTTTTCCCAACATCTATCGTCTTTGATCCAATGAGTTTCAATTAGTTTATATTAATAACTTTATAAAAAAATGCAATGAGTAAGACATACATGCAATTGAATTTAATGGTTTATGTGCATGAGTCTATTTGAATTAATTTTGCATTACTTTTATTTTGCCTACATACATAAGGAAGAAAAAAAAAAAAATCAATAACACAATCTAGATTCTTTCATATTATCATGTGTCAGAACAGTTGATCAGTCGACCACTCCTGTGAGGATGATGACTATACGTTCTTACATCATTTTTAACTCTCTTTGTTGGCATCCCTCCTGTTCTTCTCAATATAATATACCATATTTTCCACTTACTTTAGGGACGTATAAGGAATGATTAACGGTATTTCTTTTTTGATACATTAAAAAAACATACTTACATTGTAGATAGATAAAAAGTCTTTGATTACCCATCAATCATTGAGCACAAATGATAACAGAATTCTATGTAGGAATGATACAGATTTTTATGTGGCCGATACGGATCATTGTGGGGTAGTAAGAAAAAATTAATTGTTCAATTCTATTTTTCAAATTAACTATTGAGAATCCAGTGTAAATGTTTAATGATAAAAAAAAAAGCGAAAATAGAAATATTTTAGCCATCCCATAATTTTTCTGAACAGAGTAGCAAAGCAGATTCCAACATTTTCATAAGTTACATTTGATTTTAAACAACTTTTTTTGACAATAAATGGTTACTTATTATTTTTTTTAATGAATAGATAATTATGGGAGTTAAAAGCTATGTCACTAAGGCTATAACCCAAGTATCCAAACAAGGCCCACATAATCAATATTTATACAAAGGAACAGTCTATGTAATAATTGTTTTTTGTGTATTTTTTTTTACCCCTAGAGACGACGAAATGCCATCAATATAAATTTTAAACTAACAAACAACCTCTATGATCTTTAACTTCTTCATTGATTATGTATTAACAAGGTGAATTCTGCGATGGGAAGAAAAAAATTGCATACGTAATGAGGGAATATGATATCTTAATGCCATCCGTGGTATCATAAGTAGCGATATCTAACAGAGAAAAAATATTTCACATAGCCAATGAATCTACTCATGCTAACAGGGGGGTTTTTCCACATGGTTTACAACTTTAAATGAGAGACATCTTAAATTTCATACTGGGTTGTCCATGGAAATTCAATAATTAATTAAGATTGAGTGATTGAAATTAATCCAAATTTTGATATTTTAAAGCAAAAACAATCATTACAAAACAAAACAAACTTGATCTCACTAGCTTACGTACAAGTAGAGAAAATGACACCTGAACCTGATCGATGAATTTCCATTCGCGCACTCCTAGAAGTTGTGCATCTCCAGGACTACCGTCTACGGCATCATTAAGTCCAAAACGTTTGAGAGGAAGAAGAACTCTGTCAAAAATGGCAAACTGGACCCAGAGGATTTAAAGAAAACAGTCAAGCCTAACCCCCCTCAAGTCATGAGGGTGCATCCAAGAGATTTTGGGGTTTCACATCAGACTGTCCCAGAGCATTATAAAGAAAATGGGTGGAAAGAGCCTTGTGAGGATGAAGAGGCCACTGTGACACCAACAATAAACGAAAACCATCTCCTCTGTTACAAAACTCTTTTGAACACTTTTTTGACACTTTGTGCCCCCTACTTATGCCTTGAAAGCTACTGTCAGCAAGAACTGAGACACCATGACAGAAGACTACAACCGCAGTGGGTATCGGCCCTTAGACCACCTGGAAACCATTATTGCCAATAAGGGCTACTACATTAATGATTAGGACAGCTCAGGCACACATTTATTTATAGTATTAATTTTGATGAAATTATATTGTTAATTAAAAAAATTATGTCTTGTTGAAGTTTAAAATCAAATTGTTTTTTTTTTAATGGACCATTGGTATATATAGCTAGAAGAATGAGCACCTATATAGGTGCCTGGAAGCCATCATTACTGCTAAGGGTGATTATGAGAGCTCAGACACACATATACAGGTATAAATATAGGTTAATATATATCAGTTGATTTGCTTTTAACATTTTTCTCATTAAGGAAATAAATCCTACAACACAATAATAGTTTCATTTTTCTAAAAAAAATTAGATCAGAAAGGTAATAAGATTGTTTCTAGTCCGTTAGTGGTTGCACTGATAATATTTTCATCGCAAAAATAAAAGTACTACTGTAGGAGATGATAGTTTTATTTACAGGACATATTCATTATTATACAATATATATAGACACACAGTATATCATCAGACATCATCAAATATATTCGTCTTAGGGGATGTGGCATACCATTCTAAATCACAAGTAATTTTTTTAGAGAGTTTGATTTAATCCAAAAAAGTCGAGTCTGAAATAACTTTTTTTTGTCAGGTTGCAATTTATCCAAAATAATGTACTTTTTTTCAGGAGAAATTTTGAATGAATTTTTGTTTTTAGTACAAGTTTTGACACTTTTGACAAAAAGGATAAAATTTGAGGTTTTTGACAGGATGTTTTGGATTTTTTTGTTTTTGTTTTCAGCAGATAATCCCTATCCTTATGAACAATGTACCGGGAGCAAATCTCCCCTCTTTAAACCGAGACCGACTAGAGTCCAAGAAGTCGTGAGACAGAGTCCTCAGCTCGTCTTCAGTTACAATTATCAATACTAATCATTCGAAATAAAGTCGGGTGAACAGTAGGATGTCCTCTTTTTAAAACTTTTCCGAAGCGTCCGGGAACTTTTTTTATATAAAATTAATTATGGTTGCTGTTTTTCGTAGGATAAGTAAATTTTCATTTGACTTAAAATAAAATTTAAATTCAAAATTAATAATAATTTTCTATCCAAATTTATTAATTAAGTAAAGCTCTTTCCATCCCCTTTTTGATAGCTCTCTTTGTAGCCTCTTTAGTGGCAATAAAGGCTTCCGAGCTTTAGTTAAAGACCTGACACCCGCTGTCTATGTATTACTCTGTCGCCACGTTCCAGTGCTGGCTGAAAGTGGCTTTGAGGGTTTGAATCAGGGCCGTAGGGGGAAGACAAAAGTGAAAAAGAAGAGTTCATTAGACTCATTCAAAAGAGTCTTGCAACTGAAGAGATGAGTTTCTTTCATTGCTAGTGTCAAAAGTGGCTTCTACACCAAAACAAGGCTCATCCCACACACTTTGTTCATAGCTTTCTAGACAGTCTGGTGTGAAACGCGGATATCTCTTACATGTGCCCTCATGGACTTGAGGGGATTGGCCTGGGCTGTTTTCTTCAACACCACTAGGTCCAATTTGGCCTTTTGAACAGAGCCCTGCTTCCTTTCCAATGTTTTAGACTTGCTGATTGCGTAGACGATTCTCCTGGAGACACCTAACTTCTTGGAGTGCGCAAATGGATTTTTTTTCGATCACTATCAAGTGTCATTTTCTCTACTTAAACGTAAGATGGTGAACTCAGGTTTGTTTTGTTTTGTAAGTAATTTTGTATGCTTTTATATATAGAAATATGAGTTAATTCCAATCACATAGCCTTCATTATTATAGAATTAGTAAGTGTTCAGATTTCAATGGACCACAGGGTAGCACATGCACAGGAACTCCTCTATTGTAGATCCTCAATTCTACTCTGAGTTCAACAGGAACTTATACTTATAGGTAGAGTTGTATAAAATATGTCCTTACCCCGTGATCAATTTTTTTTCTAGTTGGCAATTTGAAGAGGGATTTTTTTATTTTCCAAAGTTACTGTAATTATTATATAACTTTTGAAAAAAAGAACATCTAAGTATAAAGTTATCACTAGCGCGTACGCTCATGAAAGACGGAGAGTAACAACGATGATTTGTTAGGGGATTGTAAATGTAAGTCGTTGTTCGTATTCAAGATCGTCATTGGAATAATTCCTACTTTACTAGATATGGAATAAGATCTGTATTTAATTTCCTTGATATCATAGCTTCTTGCAGCTTATATAATAAAATGTCATACTTAGCAAAGTTGCTCTTCTCCCCAGCATTCTTCAAATTGTCAGAATTATCTTGTTAAGTTTCCACATACCAAAAAATGCTTAGGATTTACAACTCTAACGATTAGTCATCCTACACACAGAGTCTCCATTACTCCACAATTTACTCAAAATTTAAATTTTCAACAAAACATTTACATATTTTTGATTTTGATTGAGTCCTTCAAACTTGATTCGAATTGGGATTCCAAAGTAGCTACTTAATGAGAACTATGACTATGAGTCCCCCTAGCTCTCTTCAAATGAAAACAAAAATTGTATTTGATGTGTTGAATTCGTAAAAATACATATGAAGGAGCGTTTTTACCCAGTTTTATATAAAATGTACATATCTATAGACCTTAAATAGAAATTTCATCGTCAGATGTTGAAACTAAACATATGCATAGCTGTCGTAGATAATACTTACAATGCATATTATCTTCAATAAGTTTGCAAAGCGGATTGCAATTCATTTTTCTACAAACTGGGAGCATGGGTATTAGACTGGTTCTTAGAATGTGTGTTGTTGTTTTTTTTACAAATGATGGAGGAACATAGTCCCAAGATGTTCTTTGGGGTATAAAATGAAAAATATATCATGTTTGATCCATATTAATCAATGTTTAGAACTTGAGCATAGCTATTAAGATTGTACATTTCTCAACGATAGGAAAAAATAGTAGATACAAGTAAAAAAATGCAGCAATTTATATTATATAATTATATTAGAGGAATAAACAATCTTTCAAAAGTTTTCATGTAGGCTTTCCTTAAAGAACTATTTCTTGTAAAAAAAGAACAAATAAATATCACTGTACCGCGTATAGTGTGCGCTCTTTTTGACATTTATGTATAACATAAGATAAAAACTTTCAAAATAAATAAAAAGTACATATTTGTAGTAAACTAGATAACAGTACTTCTTCATTAATTAATTATGATAAAAAACTGCGTACTATAAGCGGAAAAGCAATATATTATTTGTCTTTTTTTTTTTTACAAGAAACAATTATTTTAAGAAAAAACTATTTAGCAACTTTTGAAGGATTATTTGTTCATCTCAATTAATTATTTTTTATAAATTGCTGTATAAATCACTTATACTGACTATTTTTATGGGTAAGAATGATATTATTTTCTATATATAAAATTGCGAAATTTATAATTTCAAAGTCTATACACAAGTTTTAAACATTGATCACTATAATGTCTCATCTATAAACATCTGTAAGAGAATGTGTGTGCGTGTCGATGTCTTTTATACGTTCCAACACCATTTAACCTAGGAGGCTGAAATTTTTGCACGGGTCCCTTTTGTTAGCTTCAAACAGCTAAAACGGGGTCATATAAGGGGGGCTTATGTTATACCCAAAACACAAAAACTGTTTTTTTGCAGCTCAAGAATACTGAATAGAGGGTTGAATTATTTATCAAAAAGAGATTGACGTTTCAAAAAACAACTATACGAATAACTACGTTTCTTAAATTTATTCAAAGACAAAAAAGTTATGGGCAAAAAAGAAATCAGTGAAAATTGCAATTTCGTTTATTTCAGGTGCAAAAAAAAAAAAAACTTCCAATGAAATATGGGAAAAGTAAATAGAATAGTTTGTAAAACAGTTTCTGGAGATTCTTTTGCATATAAATTTTTCAATATAAGTAGATGTTTAACCGAAATATATGTCCTTTTCTAAATAATTTTTAAATTTTTTTCATTTTTTTCTACTTTTTCATCTAACGTCAATATTCAATTTTTTTTTTAAATAAATGCCACAAAACGATACATTTTGGAACATAAAATATTGGATTCTAAACTTTCATAAATAATTTTTAATTTCCGGAACATTATGTTACATCATCTTTGCAATATTTGTAAAAATGAACCAGTTATCGAGGGTTATTTTTTCGAGAAACATTATTGTTCTCGAACTTATAAATTAAGTAATTTAATATTTTAATAACTTAATAAACTTATAAAAAATAGCTTTTTTATTTTTGCAAACATGAAAAAAAATATTGGTAGGTTTGTGTTTCTTTTACAATCCCAATAAACGTTATTAAAATTTTTTTGCAAAATTATTGGAAAAAAGTTTTTTTTTTTATATTCATAATAATAATATTAGGGCTACAAGAGGCAATAATAAGAATTTATTTTTTTATGGGAAAAGGGGGGCTGCAGGACGAAAATTTTTGGGTTATCTTACTATACGGATTGATATAGTGTCAAAAATCTAAGATAATTAGAACTATCAGGATCTTTTTCGACAAAAACGAAACATTCACATTATAATTAATCGTATATATAATGAAGTATTTTCTGAATATTTTTTTAATTTTCTCAATTAATTTGACCATTTTCAATTTGATTTCCCTTTAACTCCTTGGACCGAGCAACACCGGATAAACCTTTGTTACTATTATATATTTCTTAATTTTTTACCAAAAGGAACAGTTTTGGACTGTGTTTCCCAACAATTCCGAGAAAACCCATTTTAAGTACTAGTCCAAGGGATATACATGGTATTTTATTTACTCTCTAAATATTCTGTATGTGCAGATTGTAATTAGCAGTTTTACTACGAAATGAAGCTCATTTTTACCCATATGGATGGAAAGAAGAAAAAGGTTTCTCTTTCTCCCCCCCCCCAACCCCTCCTTCATTCATCCATTCATTCCTAGAATTGCATGTATTACCTAACTTAAGAGATCTAACTTTCCTCTCTCTCTTCCACATTTTATACTTTCATGAATGCCTTTTCCTTGGTAGTACGTGACGACTCATGATGACGCAAAATGATGCAACAGGAGTTGCTTTCTCCAACTCTCGTCATCATTTTATAAATGGTTTTATTGCCAAACAAAAAAAGAAAATAAGAGTTCTCTTCCTACAGGAACACTCTTTTTACATCATTGTCTTTGTATGACGCAAGCAGCTAACAAAAAATAGGGAGGGGGGGAAGTATTTTTTTTCATAACATATTGTTCGGAGCTCTCACACCGAAACCATAGTGGTTTTTTTAGACTAAGTATAACAGAGAGTTGTAATGTAACTTGAGTATTGTTGATGTTAGCCACTTTGGGATCCTAAAACACCAAGTATAATGGAAACCCTTTTTTCATGAAATATTGGATATCAAAAAGGAACCAAAAAATAAAAAGACTTGAACCTTTACCTTCTATATAAAATCTATCGCTCTATTTTCTTACATCTTGGTACTCTATTATTTCAATATTATAGGTGGAAATCAACTATTTTAATGGAATGAATTTGGTAATTTTTCGCTAAAAATATCCTTCTTTTCTCGTCCCTAATTGATCAATTAAAAATTATTAATGATACAAATCATTTCATCTATAGGGATTTTAAGTACATATTACCTTGATTATATTCAAATATATTTTTCTAATCTTAAAGCTATTTGATATAGTTTAATCAAGCTTGAATTGGTTTGTTGTTCACTTTTTGAAGTTGAAACATCAATTGAGGGCACCCAAAATGACGTTTCCTTCAATACGTCATAAATTGCGTTATTATATAAAAGAAAACAGAGGGCTGAATGAAAATAGTCAAGGAATTACAGTATTACTTTTTTTCTGTAAGTTCATGAAACGTCGGGTTCCTTAATAGTTAAGCCGATTTTCAAATTCACATGAAATATAACTCAATTTAAAATTACAGGAGGACCTAAATCTATTATTTTCTTGTTCAACCAAAAAAATAAAGACAAGAATCCAAGCAAGGTTATAGATGCATTTGACTAATTTCAAAATAGTAAACCCACTCCCTGCCGGACTCTGATGCTGAATATGGTCACCCTAGATTTCAACTCATTCCCTTAATTCCATCCCCTCTTATAATAATTTAGAATTACAAACATACATCTGCTGAAATTCTATCAAAAATTCCCCATGTAGCGCCCCCCCCCCTTTTTTTTCTCTACTGCCAGATGTGTCGTACTTGTACTCTTTGATTTAACCCTGACATTGTCGATGGACCGATACAGAATAATAATACAATCATATCGTATAAATGTCACTAATAAACAATAATATGCACCCTAATAGTTGATTTTATTAACAAAAATTATACTCTGATGAAATCACTTTGTTCGTTTAACTATATGGGAGTGATTTTGTAATAATATTGGGCTAATTTTTGACAACACTTTGATCCATACTGTAATATATTGCAAATGATGATTTAAAAAACATCAGACATTGCAACATACTTACTTCGTGGAGTTCTTTATCTCCCCTTCTTATAAAATAATGAGAAAGGAGGGGCTCCTCTACTCCTGCTGCTCAAAGTCACAAATAAATTATGATTACTATAATTCCGGTAGCAGGCCTACTAGGGATTTGATGAGTAGAACATTCTACAATTAATTATTACCTCTTATTTAGGTATGTAAATCATACGTTATAATATGTACACAATAGTAGTAAAGTGAAGCAGCATTTTCTTTTTCTAATTAGCAATATTCTGGACTCAAGTTAAGTACGTAGAGTTAAAAATGGGTGGAGAAAGAATAGGAAGGAAAGGAGAGAGAGAGAGAGAGAGACAGGGAATCCCAAAATGAGGCAAGGAGTTTTTTGGTTGGTATCCTTTAACATGACGTTGCGTACGTGCAAAAGAGTGAGTGAGTGAGTGAGTGAGTGAGTATTAAAGAAGAGGAGGATCGTAGAAAAAGGGAGGCGAGTAGCTGCTAACTGCTAAGAGATGGAAAGAGGGAGAAAAAAAAGAGAGAGAGAGAGAGAAAGATGTAAGTGAGTGAGTGTGCGCGCCTCCTGCTGATGATAACGGGCGTGCTTTATAAGATTTGAACCCGGTTTACTGTGAGATCCCTCACTTCATATTTAGTCATAATTAAAGTCAATTCCCTTTGCATGTTCCTCTGGTTTCATGAAGTAGTTGTAACTAGAAGTAGTAGTGAGTTATTAGAGGATCATCACCTACCTACTCGAATCCGAACCGAACCGAACTGAACCTCATCCCATTTTAGTACTTTTAGTCTTCTTTTATAATACTAAAAAAGACACTCTCTAAACACACAACATGAGTTCATTTTTGAGTGAGAAAAAGGACATATTAAGTTCGTCTCTCCTGGAGTGCGGCCTCTTGGGATCTTCGAATCGATACTTTCCGGATCACGGGATCAAATCCCCAGAGAATCCATTCATGGTAAGACAATCTGTGTCCAAAATATGCCCAATTTTGAGAGATCATAATTAATAGAGAATAAATTCATTATTGACTATTATTCGTATTGGTGATGGGCTGCGGCGGGAACTTAGGACTCAAATGTCGTATGACACTCGTCTACAATGATGTCTCAGCATTATTTGGACTCCTTCCTTTCTTTTGGTAGCAGCATTGAGCCCAGAAACGCCAATAGGAACCTGATTTGACATTTGATGGAATTCTTGCCATCCTGGGTTTGTGGGACCCAGTAGAACGAGCGCCCTTCTATCTCATAGAGATTAATATCTCCAAGAATAAGAAGCCTTAACAAACACAGCTAAAAAACATTCATGTTGTCGTTTTCAAAAAACAATCCCATCTCACTGTAGGAGAGAGAGAGAGAGAGGCCATAATATTAATACAGATATATTTTCCCGTCACAAATGAGGAAGTGACTCCATTTATCGATCTTGATCATGTATATACCACAACCTTACTTCTATAATAAACATCTATGCTTATTTACTAACGAAATTATTTTCGATTTCGTTCAAACCACGGTTTTTCTTTAGCAAAAAGTTCATAATTAGTAGGGGGAAAAACCAATTGGGAATAACCCCACTTCAAGATAAATATGAATGTAGTTGTCCATATTTAGACTATATATTTAGTAGTAATATGTTTATTAAATATACATATATATCAAAAAGTTGTCAAACGAGTTTCTTTCCTACTAATCAAATCAAAAATTTCCTTGAGTTCACTTTATATATATAACATTATGTCTTAAGAGTGTTACATTTTGTGTATATTTACACAAATATTTGGTGAGGTATATCTATTGTTAATGAAGTATACCACACTCCCCCACCCCTCCTCTAAGCCCCAATGGATCATATTGTAACCTAATGATTTATGCTAAAAAATAATATAATAAAATTCGCAGTATGTGAGTATATGTAATATTTGTCCCCCACGCTGATCGATCTACATTTTATAGTATCTTTAAATTACTTTTGATTAGTGCAGTTGGAGGACGTTTTGTTTTTCCTTGCGAATAAAATGCAAGTATAATAGTGTATCTTACTCTCTCGGTTGAGGTTTTTAAAAGATGGAATTTATAATAGAAATAATTTGAATCAGTATTGCTGTGCTTATTTTTATAAAATATGTCTTCTATTATTCTGTATAATAATTTGTCTAAGAAATTCGTCTTCTTGTCTTTCCCCTTCTTTAGCTTTGATAAGTAAGAGGGGGAAGGGAGGCTGTTGAAGCAACAAGTGGTGTTGTTGTTGACATGGAGGAAAGATGAAAAACAGAGAGAGAATAGGGGTTGGTGGGTCCGTCCTTCTCCCCTTCTCTTCGTTGGATCTTGTTATTTACACCCATAATTTTCTTGTTGTTTTTGTAAAACCTTTTCGTTATTATTTATTTAGGTTCATTACTAATATGTAATTGTTGTTATTGGTTGTGTTTTTCTCATTAATATTATTAAATACCCTTGACCAATGATGTTTTTTATTAATAAACTTGCCACACCCTTTGGTACTGATGGCATTGATCTGTATAAACGGTATCATTTGTATATATATAAGGACTTTTTAAGAGTTTAATATGCATTTATATATATTTTTCTCAGATATAACTCACTCCTGCTTTGATTTTGGCTTTAAAGCAGGAGGAGAGTAAGTAAGAGAAAATTGTATATAATATATCTACCTGGTGAATGTATGTATGCTTAGTTTTAACTTATAAAATAATTATATATATATATTGTATGAGAGAAGGAATTAATGTTTGAGGAAGGAAGGGAAAAATGCCGGCACCTGTGGTGATGGAGTGGTGGTGGTTGGTGCATTGCTAGTACCATGAAGGCGAGCCTTCATCCTACCTGGGGCTCACCCGGCGAACAGTAGAAGTAGTAGTAGAGCCTTCTTCTTAATAATCCTTCTTTCCTACTCTGTGTGAATAATTCTTTTTTTTTTTATTCCTCGCCCGCCCCTGAGCTTAAGGTTAAGGTTATTCCGACATTTACTTTTGGAATTTGGAGAAAGAACCTCAGTTTTCGATCATCACTCTCTTGAGGCTGTGTATTCTTGGGCCTCTTTCCATCTCACTTTGTTCAATATTTATTATTTGAGACAGGAATATACAGACCAAGTTAAAATTTAAGGGTAGGACCCAATAATCCTGCTTCATTATTACATCTTCCTGTCGTCCCAAGAAGAGTTTGTGATTACTACATGGTGTTGTTGTTACTGTTCTATTGTTGTTACTACTTTTCATCGATCACCGAAAAGAAATTCATATTTGAATTTTAACTTGGAAAAAAAAAATGTTGATCATTAATGATATGAGTCCTTTTTAAACCTCCGTTATGGACTTATTTAAGGTATTGAGAAATATAATATACTTTCATTCATTAAAAAAAAGAGAAATTTATGTTTTCCAAAGACGTCGTCGTGATATTATTAATATTTCCTTATCTTCTTATTTAAACTGAGTGTGTGACAAAATTTTGCGTATTTTTTTCTAACGAATCCTTTTTCAGCCTGCTGGTATATATTGTACAGCAGAGTACAGTCTTTTTATGTTCAATAAGTGTTTTTGGAGAATATATATGTATGTAGGTATATTGATATAGATGAGGGAGGAAGCAATGTAGCTTACTTATCACTCAGGCAGGAGGAACGACGAGAAAGGAGAGAAGGAAGTCTGTCGATATACTGAAATAAAAAAATGTGATTAACCATATGCTATTTTAAGAGAGTCCCTTTAAACGCGACTATGCGATTACACTGTTAGTTAGTTAGTCCGTGTATGTGATTGTTCTACTCTGCTCTGCTCTACTCTTTTCTTCATTAATTTATAATTTTTATTATTAATATTCAATATTTCCGTGGTGTCATATTTTTTCCCCTCTTATCATCATCAGTATTTTAGCTATCGCTAGCATTGAGGAAGAAGAGAGGAGATAAATATAGGAGGCATGAACTTCTATAGGCCTTTTTATGTGGTAGTAGTTCTTAACATATTATTTATTATTTCATTACATCTATATTTATCTTTATAATTGAATCATGTTTGCTTCTCTTCCAGGAATCCTGGGACCGAGAAACGGATGCACTTCTCGACTCTATTCTCACCGGCTCTGACGACAAACTCGTTCTCTCACTGGATGGAAGCGGTCCGTTCAGCGATACGAGCTCCGACTCTGGATGCAATCTTCTTTCCCCTTCCAACTATGAGATCCCATGTGTATCCAGTCCGGAACGACCCTCTTCCATTGATTTCATTGGATATTTGTCAAACGGTGAGTCTTTACTTTTACCTAAACTACTGCATGAGAAAGGGATCTTTTGAATCCGTAAACATCATGATGATTCGTATATGTATATAAATTTTCCCTTTTTTTTTTTCTTATTCACTGAGTATCACGTTTCAATCCTAAGGCACTTTTATGATTTGTATTATTATTTTTCATACTCTGTGAGTGCCTTTACGAATAAAACTCTAGTATACAATAATACAACTATTCGTTTTGTACGGAGAGAAAAAGAACTATATAGTACAGATTATATATGCTTATACACTTAATAAAGGTGATTTCGAGAAAAGAAAAAAATGTATTTGGAATGAAATTCAAATGAAGGGGGGCCTCTTTGGTAAATAGTATCAAAAAATATATATTTGTGAAAATATGTTGAATATATTTCTTTCTTTCTGCTATTACATACATACATCTGTACATATCATATCCCAGTCTATTAGTATGTAGTTTGAATTCTATAATTATATACATACACTAACACATATATCAATATAGAGATAAATGTATATAGTTTGTTAGTTAAAAACAAACTCAGATTAATATGGGATATATTTGATGTGTACAGATGATAAACAACTGTTTTATTTTTTTAGTAGCAGATATCGTATATACTTATACTACATCTATCTAATATCCATCTCTCTCTGTACTCCCTCTCTCTCTCTCTTTATATCAAATCTGATTTGATATTTTAATAATAATTAGTAATAAGTGTTAGAGTAACAGCATGTGTGTAACATTTATCTATCTAGTATATATATATACATTTTGACGTAAGGAGATAAAGATGAGCAATTGATGAATACTACTCTAAAAAACTAATTTAATAATTATGTACATATAATCATATGTATGGATGGTTGTATATATTAACGATTCAATATTTTTCAGACGAAGATGAACAACCCCTTCATGCCGTGGATCCCATTTCTATATCCTCTCCTATTGTAGAAGAGCGGATAAGTGTGACAAACACGGATGAAGAAGATGAGGAGATTGATATTAAGCCCATCATTCCATTAAGTAGCATTAGTTGTTTGGCCTCATCAGTATTCCCTAATAGTAGTAGTAGTAGTAATAGCAGCTCCTCAAACAACAGCAGCAGGAGTCACACAACGATATCTTCTTCAAGTCTTGTAAGTAGTCCAAAAAAGCCGGTGAATACACCTCTTAGAACACCGGTTAACGGAGTGTCTAGTACTACTACTCCTTTACAAGCCGGAGGTACTACAACCATACTATTGCCAGTCATCAAGTCGGTTCGACAGGTAAATTTTTTTATTAGTACAACATATTTCTTCTGTTGTTACTTGATGTCTTAAAAAGAAGCTTTAAAAGAAGAAACCTCTTTTTCTTTTTTAAAGCGTCTGGTTTTTTTTTTTTTTTTTTTTGGTTTTTATTCTTGTAACTATGTTGTAGTAGACAAAATAATATTTTTTTATTAGAAAAATTTCACATTTTTTTAATGTCTAGGAACTCTTTTCGATTTTTTTAAAATGTAGGAACACACTAACTAACCAAACATGTATTCAATATCCACTACAGATTATATATTATAATCCTCATTAAAACAATCCCATTTCTCTTTTCCTCAGACTGTCAATTTAAATAAAAATTCAACAAAACGGAGACGAGCTTCTCTATCATCCAACGACTCTGGACATGATGATTCTCAGGGTAATAACACAACAATTGTTCATGGGCATTCCGGAGGAGACAGTAGCTCCTCTTCATCCTCCCCTCCTGTTGCAAAGCAAGGGAAATATTTAGCACTAGAGCTCACAGCTGAGGAACAACGCCTCTGCGAAAGAGAGGGTATCAAGCTCCCATCCCATTATCCTCTGAGTCGAGAAGAAGAGAAAAATCTCAAACGGATTCGTAGGAAAATCCGCAACAAGGAATCCGCTCAACATTCGCGACGGCGGAAAAAGGAGTATGTTGACTCCATGGAGGATCGAGTCCGCATTTGTACTGAAGAAAATGAAGAACTTAAATCCAAGATTCAGCTCTTGGAAACACAGAATAAAACCCTAGCTTCTCAGCTTCGTAGACTCCATCAAATCATAGTCAGTGGTGGAGGATTTAATAAACAAAACCAAACGTCTACAGCCTTAATGGTCTTACTTCTTTCCACGGCCCTTTTTCTCATCCCTGGGTTTCAAAATAAGACCGGTGAGTTGAGTGATGAATTATAGTTTATAGAATAGTTGTAGTTGAAAGTATTATTTTTATTATATTTCTCTTCCCTTACTCCTCCTTTCCTCCATCACCACCCAACCCAATGCTCTTGATTCTTTTGACAATGTTGTTGTCCATTGACAATAAACGAATCAAAATGCTTTTTATTAGTCAGAAGTATGTAGTCGAGTGTTTATTAAACTTTCATTTTTCTTATTAACAACCCTTATTATTTTCCTTGCTCCTCCTCCCCTCCACACCTACATACATATACTTACTTAACTAATTAGTAATTACACCACCACTACTACTACTACCACCACCACCACCTAATTCAATCAATCAGTCAATCAAAAAATAAGTTCTATGCTCACATATTCACAGTTGTTTCATTTGCCATTACCTGAAATATTTTTATCAATTTTTAGCTTCATTTATTCGAAGCATGTATATTGAATATGCATATTATATATGCTCAAACTTTGGGGGATGCTATATGTGTATATATATATATACTTATAGTAAAAGGGGTAAAGGGGAGGGAGGGGGGAAGTCCCCCAAAAAGTAAAAAAAAAAAAAAAAAACACACATCAACAAACTTAGTTCATGCTTTTTTGAATTGAAGTATTCTTTTTCAGGTACTGGTAAATTGAAACCTTGACAAAATATGGTGTCCAGTTTGGGAAAAATGAAAAAAATATGAAATCCCTCTCTAGCGAGCGGACACATACCTTGTTGTTGCTGTTGTTGTTGTTGTGGTTGTTGCTGTTCTAATTGTTGTTGTGTTAAAAACTTTATAAGAAAAAAATAATGAAAGAAAAACCACAAAAAAAAAAAAATTATGGTACATCAATTATATCCCTTTGATTTAATCAGTATATATATTTGATGTAGTAAAATTGATTACTCTTATTGATAATAATAAGCACCCAAGGGATATGCGGAATATGAGAGGCAAATTATTATTATTATTATATTACTATTATGAATTAGCCAGTTGACTAGTCAAAAAAAGAAAGAAAAGTGTGTCTTATCTCTCTCACTCTACCAAAGTCATCTTTAAAAGAAAGAAAAAATATATACATATAAAAAAACATTTTGCCAATTTGTGAATTGAAAAGTAAGAATTTTTTTTTCCTTTTTTTTTGTTCAGAGTGGTTTATTTTGGTGTGTTTTCATTACATATACGAGAAATACAAAAAAAAAAAAAAATTAATAATAAATTTCACAATATCTGTGTGTACATACATATCAGCTTATGTATGCATATACTATACATACAATATAAATTTGTTCGTCCATAACCCATTTTTTGTCGACTTTTTTTTTCTTATTTCCTCTATACTTACTTTTTTATTTAAATATTGTTGATTGTACGAATGTCTTGAATAATAATGATTAATTAATTAATATTTATACAGTCTACTCATGACGTGTATAAGTATCAGTGCCTATCATTCTATACCTAATTATATTATAATAACATATTACTATAAAAAACTACGCAATTATGGACAAAAAAATATCCTTACCTATTACTTGCAGAGGCCAAAACAGAGCTGGAACTCCCATCATCCGTTAAAGTATCCTCCGCTTCTTCAGGATCGTCTGAAGGTCATTCCAGATCCTTGCTTCAATTTGCGCCTTCTTCTATCAAAACAGAATATGCTTCGGAGCCAGAAGCTCCTCTGTCGTCAACATCTTCGTCTGGAGGCGTTGTTGTAGGACGACTCGGGAGAAATAAGATGGGCGGCAGTGCTCATTTCGATCATGATTATCTAAGTTCACAAAAAGTGAATAATTATATCGAAGATGACGCTCCTCCACGAGGATATGGGCCGAGTATATATGCGTCCTCATCCTCGGTAGGGAATGCGAAACAAGGTATCAAGCCCAGTTTGGAGGACCGGAGGCTGAATGTGAACATTAGTCATGGAGCTGTACGAACCGTATTACTTCACGTGCCTAAGGATATTAAATAAATTTGCTGGAGCAGGTGTGTTATGTGACTTTGTGCAACAATTAGAGACTACTACTACATACAATCCCACAATTGGCACGGATGTGGTGTATGTCTGATCCCGTACGATGGTGATCAAGAGAGGCACAAAAAAAAAAAAAAAAAAAGAGACTCTCATTCAGTACAGTTTATTTACATACAATTCATAATATTATTGTGGTGTGTAAGAACTCTTAACTAAGTAGTTATGTACGATTAGACATTGCCTATATTCCATACGGACAATATGCATTTGGTGTGTGCATTCATCTGCTCCTCCTTCCCAAGTGCAACTCTGTTGATGGCTAAATGCATATGAAGAAGAAGGCTCCTACTCTCGTGTTGTACAATTATATATATTGTCTGTATACATACATATAAAATCTGTGTGGACTTCTAAATAAGTTTGTTGTTTTTAAAAAAAATTTCTTTGCAATTTCTATATTATATATTTAAAAAAATTAAATCATGGTTCGATTTAAAAAAAAAAAAAATATTTTGTTTCTTTAAATAAAAAATGTAAATAAAACCTGTCCTTCAAATAAGTAAAAAAAATCATCTTAAAAATCATCACTTAGCCCGAATTTTTTTGCTATTATATAAATGTATATGAACAATCCGCAACCAACAACCTCCCCTCCCAACTCCCTACCCCTAAACTACATATTATAATTAGAACAATATTACCGTGTGTCCGTTCTCAAACCGTTTGTGTATTATCATTATTTAAAATTATGTTTAGTACTTATTTATTATTGAATCAGTTTTTGTTTTTTTTGGAACTAGTATAATAATAGAAAAAATATGATATAATTGCATGGATACGTATCCTCCTCAAGTGTGTGTTGTGTTTTTATAATAATTATGCAGTTTACAAAAATTATATATATTTAAAAAAAAAAAAAAAAAAAAAAATATTGGACTTGTAAAAGAACCACCTGAATTATGAAGCTTATTTTTTTTTCTTTCAATTTGTCTATTTGTTCTGATTTTATTATAACTATTCATTAATTATAATCATACGTCATAAGTATATACTATATACCCAAATATAAAAAAAAATACTTGATATATATGTATATAATTAGCCCATTCGTTGTGCCGTTTTTTATAAGACATGGATCAAGGGCTTGGTATTTTATTAGTACTATGAAAATTTACATTTTATTCTCTTGTCCTTCTGTCGATTATTACAATAATCGACAGTAATTGTATCGACAAATTGTAATACGTTCAGTGATTCTCAAACTGTGAACCATGACGGTTCTGTAATGTCTGTATTGTAGTAAATGTGTTTAATTCAACTAGCATTGATTATATTACAGTAATATCTTGAGATACGACCCGGGTTCTGAGCTAAAATTCATATTTTTAGTAATTATAGGGAGATTTTAATTTATAAATTGCTTAAAGGTTCCGTCCATGAACGAATTTAACTTTTTATGCTATGGTTTTAGTATTTGGATACGAAATCAAAGGAACCTAAGTGAAATGTGACCATTCATGAATTGGTGAGATGGAGTAGAAAAAGTTTGAGAGCCACTACCAATGTTGATTTTCCATATTTTGTAATGTCTCGATTTAATAACGTTAATTAGTTCAATTTAAACTTTTAGCTTTAGTCCAAACCAATTCCGTATCTACGGATGGCATCAGGGGGTCATGTCCTTCCAAAAAGATCATTTTGCTCCCCTGTAACTAAAATCTAGGTATAAATAATGATTAAAGTCCTGAGTAGAATGTTCCTGTTAAAAAAAAGAAACCGTAAATAAACATGGTAAATTTTAAGAATGTTTACGGCGAGATCCTTTAACCGTCAGCTGTCATAAGGGAGGAGAAGGAAATAAACACGGACAAGACTGACTCCGATGTCGATCCCCAATTCTACTCTGAGGCCAACAAGGACTTACAATTATAACTCCGCAACAAATCCCAGGGTTACACTCCGTCTTTAATGAGTATTCACGATCTGTTCAATCAGGCTGTGAATATAATTGAATTTATTTAGGAAAGGAAGTTCACTACTCAGGAAATAAATAATAATGACAACTGGTAAGGAAAAGAAAATTCATTCTTCTGACTACCAATTTAAAAAAAACCGGGCCAGTCAAAAAATACACTGGATTTTAATCACTGCGTATAAACATAATTTATATTTTATGCTACTAAAACAGTAGGATTATGGGCAAATTCTGAATTCTTGTGCTTAACAATCTTTTATTTTTACTAATACTGTAAAGTGTAATAATAACATAAATTTTTTATAAAGTATCTCTTTTAAAAAAGAAAAATCAAATCAAATCTTGAGCTTTTATACATATATAAAAAAATTTCTTGGAAATTTCAAGAATAAATGAACATAAATGTCATCTGCAGATAGTCAATCTGCAAAAAAATAAATCGTAATCACAGCCCTAGTCCCTCGTAGACTTTGTAATCACGCTCTTTGGATCTATAGGTCTGAACAATTCCACCTTACTAATATCATTCAATGGTGAATGATCAGTATGGATTAGTTGACTGCAAAACACCTACTGATTCCATTTCCCATAGGTTAGGCCCCCTTTGTATTTAAAAACTAAAAAAAGGTTGCAAGGAGTCGATTCAAGTCACCTCTAACTATTCACGTCTTGTATTTATTCAATTTACACGCCGTTAAAACTTTAAACCACGGTTTTACCTCGCTATCATACAAATACGTATACATGACGATTGTCGATGTTTATGTTTCTTTTGCTCCTATCAGTTCTCTAAACGTTGATTAAGTGAATTCGTTCTTGTTAAGCTGTGAACAATTATTGAATAATAATTCCATATTTTGGAAGAATTGTCCCGACTGCCTATTGATTTTGGGCCCTTATTTCTGTTTCTTTTGAAAGAAAAGGCTGGGAAATACAATAAAGGTAACAACGTGTTAGGCTGCTACAAATAACAAGCGGGACGTACTACATAATTTGACTTCACTTAATGTCTACGGTAGTGCGTGTTAGCTGTCCATGTTTATTTATATTAAAACATCCATCCTCCTCATCTTCTCTTCGTTTCGGGACATAAGGGAAATGAAATGGAAATCTTATTCAGTGTTAACTATTTAACCTTGTCATCCTCAATTCTAGAATGCATTCCAAGACCAAGTATAGTCAATCTATATGTATTGTAATTACTTATTTTATTGACTGTCATTTGTTAGGATGGCTATCAATTATCATAAGCCTTCTTCATCAATTAGAAGATACTAGATAGAAACTCCTTGGCGAATTGTGGAATTGAATCTATCAAAAGATCATATTACTTCCTCACTCCCGTCATTAAACAACAAGTCATTCTGATAATGTGGAACATAATTACATATAGTGATCATGAATAATTATTTGTAAACATTCCTTCTGTTTCATTCCAGTTTTAATTCATAACGAGTGTTTTAGGTGTAAGGAGTCATAAATAAATTCAATTACCGACTATGTACAAGGATTTTTTGAAGCAAACATTTTTAGGATTAAAAGCCAAAAAGGTGCCCGTACCCCTGTTCTAGAAGAACATACTTCATAAAAAATTGTTGTTACTTTTCGATGTTCTGAAGGAAGGGACTCCAACACCGGGACTTGGGATATGTGCTTGTAGAAGAGGATATCCCTGTATTTCAATTTAAAACTCCTGACAATTTTCTCAACCATGAAAACTGGGGATACATAAACAAATACTATGTACAATTCTTCTATATATATAAGGAGTTCAATGTTCCCATATCATACACGTTACTAAAAACTTCATTGAGTACCTTCTCTGTTTTGGTTTTGATATATTGTTCAACAATAAAATTTATTTTTCTTTGAAAATTATCTTCTTTATTATCTTCCCTGGTATTTGTTGTAAACTTTTTAAGCTTTGATTCAAGTAAGTTTCCTAAATGATTAAGAATTTCAATTTTCTCAGATTGACAAATTTGTTTGACTTTGTTTTTGGTTATAGTTGTGTTATGATTACACAGCGTAAATTTTGATTTATAAAATATTTGAAGAGGTTGATACATTTGGGTAACTTTTCAAACTAAAACAAAAAAGTATACTATCTCTGTTTGTTATAAGATGAGTATCAGACCACAAGCAATTTAAAGAAAAAATATCTAATAAGGATGCTATTTTATTTGTTTCAAAATAAGTCAATTTTGCTTTTAGTGGACGACTCTTATCATTTTGAAATCTATAAAGATTATAGGAAATAACATTAGCAGCCCAAAAAGACCTATGAACGTTTGTATTAGCTTGAAATAACTTTCTTTTTACCGTGTAACCAAACTTGAAGTAGTAGTTTTCGGAACTGGACTTGTTTTAAGTTGTATTGCTTGAACAACCTCAAATATAGGTGGAAGTGCATCTTTCTTTATGATACGGCGAGAGAACATCTGTTTGTTCAAATTTAAAGTTTTTACCTCTAAAATGTTTCCTATATAATCTTAAATTTTTAGTCAGTTCATAATATTTCATTTAAGTTAATAATAGAAGCTTTTAATTTTGATACATTTTTTCAGAGTTATCATAAATATAATTGAAAGAGAAATAAGTAAATAGTAATCGCTAAAAAATCATAAAATTAGATGATATGGGCTCAATTCAATTATGAAGGAGAGTTTCATTTTTCATAGGTAGCCTTTGACAAAAAATATTGTCTTTCTTTGGATTGCCGGAGTAACATAAATCATAATCTACACTTGGAGAACAACATAGAACAGGCATTGTTGTTAATTAATTATGAATACTGAATTCCGATCCAATAATAATTAAATACACAATTTTATTTCCTTTCAGTGTCAATAATTCTTCTTTTCTACTGTTAGCTAGCTAGGAGATAGTAATGTTTTTCCATCCACAACAGTAGTCAGTAAATATCAGTAGTAAGTTCCCCTTTTTTTATGTCCAGTTAAGGGTTCATATTTAAAGTATATTTAACCTGGAGTTTTTTTTTTTTTTTTTAATATAAATATGATTCAACCTTTTGACCTCCTCAGTCCTCTTGTTGTGTTCTAGGCTCCTCTTAATTTGTCTTCTCTTTCTCCTCCCAAAAATGAGCTATAAGGTCAAAAAAGGTAAAAAAAATAAATGACTCAAATTTGAAGGTGAAAGTTTTGTTCCTCTTTCAATATACACGTACATAGGTAGGTTGAAGAAATACATATTTGACAAGCTGTACCCTGTTTTACTTAGGTATATACAGGTTGTATCTATCAAGGTCCTTCATGCTCCAATGTAGTTCCTCATTCAATACTATCATCATCTCTCCCTAAAAATACACTGTCTAATGAAATGGAATGTTTATAGGATTAGTATGTAATATTAAATGGCAAAAAACGTACCTATTGATCAGAGGATATTTTTATGGCGGATTAAAGGACCGTGGAGAAATGAAAGCCACAGTTTTGATGATATTTGCAATGCATATGTCTGATTAACGCTACTTTTTAGTTGGATAATTACTTCCCACTTTTTTGATTCGTATATATTAGTGTTTGGTTTATGATTTTTAGGGTACTGAATTAATTCGGTCCTTTAAAGAAGTTCGGTCTGGTTCGTTCTCATTTCAAATTCAGTCTATCCCAAATCTATAGATAAAATTGTTGATAACATCATGTGTGTTATAAAATTGTGAATATCGGTACAATAAGTTTAAATGTTATACATAAATCATGGTAGGGGAGAAAATCGGTCTATAGATTGAGGCCGAAAAAAATCCGTGTATACATTGTGTATGAAAAAATTTGCAAACAGTTAAATTTTGATCTACGGTCTGTAATGAAATATTGTTTCTTATTGCTCTAGAAAAAATATCACTTAAGATCGAACGGAAACAAAAATTATGTCTTGGACCGAGTCTCAAAACTAGTAATTCACTGTTTCACTGTTGATAGACACTTGTAGTCTCGTATGAATTTCAAGCCGAACAATTATATATTCAACCAAAAATTTGGGGGGAAATTGTCTCTTGATTTAGGAACCACTGTTGATCAACTGTTACTTCATGATTGGGAATATAATATTTCGAATACATTTGTCAAGTCTCTTTGATCGTTTTGAAGAATAGAAGAAAGTTTTGCCTAAATGCTATCAAACGTGCTAATTGTACACAAACAAAAGGCTCAATAGTTTATCAAGTAATATAATGAACTATTTCTTACTATGTGAGGTATGTAAAAATTAAACTAATGGATTGTTTCAAAAGGATGTCACTGTACTCTATATTTTGATTTTTTGACCTTAAATTATTTGTTTTAGGCTCATTTTGTGAATAATGTTTCTGAGGAAGTATCCAGAAGGGCGGTGGAGTTTGGTACATAATGCAATTATATCATAATATTGGAAAATTCTAAAATATAAAAAAAATATATCGTTTAACAGAAACTTTTTATTGGGGAATAAACGTTCCACATGTATTCAAACGTTCATTTGCCAAGAGGAATTAATCTATTTGACTCCTTGCCTAAATCTTCCTGTTTCTGTGGAAAGAGTTTATAGATGAGTTATGACTGACTCTCATTCACATTTAAATGTTAAGTTCGAAAAAGTTCAGTCCTCAGAATCTCTCTTTTGTGACTAACGACGGACTCACAAAGATAACGAAGAGCTCACATCGTTTTGAATAAGGATTTTTCAAGAGAATATAGTCAATTCATGAAATACTTCTGAACCCTTAGTAACGGATGATTAACATAAATAGAGTTCTTTGCATCACAATTATTTCGAGTAGCCTTGAGGAAAGTAACGAACATTTCTTCTCATGAAAGTCAAGATAATTTTTATTTAGGATTAATTACTTTCTGCCACTTAAATAAAGGCAACGACAACAAACGAACATCTATCAAGACTTTTTCTTCATACAATTTATAGATCATCTAAATACTATGTTTATCAAAGACCTGCAATGAAAGAAAATATTTATTTTTTAATCATTGATCGTAAATTTCAAAGAATTTTTGAATGATATACTCTTGACTCATACTTTGTATTAATTTGACTATTATTTTTTTCTTTATAAAATGAGAATATTTAATACATAATATTTTTTGAATTAAGTCAGAATTGCAATGATTTATTTTAGAATCTATAGGTTGTTGTTAATTTCAAATTAGTTAATTTAAATTTATTCAATCGTTTTTTTAATATTAACAAAAGATTAGGGAGAATGATATCGACGTTATTTTTTATTTCCGCAATATGCATACAATTTCAAAATTTAGGAAGATGAAGTGCATCAGAAAGTGAGGATGAAGATTCCAATAGTTCTTGAAATATTTGATTACAAATGGATAGGATCATTTTTGAACGTAAGATGGATGGTGACAATGATAATTTAGATGACAACAGTCCTTACATATATATCAATATAATTTTCTTAGGACAAAAATACAACATATTTTTCGTTACCATTGTATATTCCTGAAAATCGTCAACTCTCTATTTATATAATCATTAATGTAAGTCGTGTGTATTTTTTAGTTTGCCCGTTCTTTTTTTTTTTAATCGGATATCTGAAGAATGAATTTTCTTTTCCTTAGCAGTTGTCATAATTATTTAATTCCTGAGTAGTGAACTTCTTTTCCTTATAGATTCAGTTATATTCAAAATCTGATTGAGCATTCATTTGTGCTCATAAAAACTGACAGTAACCTTGAGAATTGGGCGTGGAGTTATAATTGTAAATCCTTGTTGGACTCCGAGTAGAATTTGGGTTCAACATCGGAGTAATTCTTGCCAATTTCGTTGTTTATTTTTGTCTCCCCCTCCTCCCTTTTCTCAGCTGATTGTAGCCGATCTCCTCCAAAACTGTATCCGGAAAAAGTAATATAAACAAAAACAAGACTCTAAGCAAGTGATGTGCCAACTTGATTTGAATTCGCTACATATTTATGTTGTTGTTGTTGATTTTTTATCTGTCCACTCATTCCTTCGAGTTCTTTAGATTTATGTAGCTAAGGAAAAGTAATATTCTAATTTGATATTACAGCTAAGAAGCCAACTTCCAAAGTTCACAGTGTGTCAAAAATAACCCCTTGGTAGTTCCAGTGTCACATGAGGAGATTTAAATGTAGAATAATACTGAAAAACCGTTTCAATTTTCGAAAAGAGACGAGGTATACCAGGTCAACCGTTATGAATTACGCATCTCGATTATGCAAATTTTGAGAGGGTTAGAGTTATTTTTTACATTATTCCGATGAACACTATTGTAAAACACATAAATAGCTGTCAATTGCAAAGACAACATATTCATAGTCGCCATCATGTGCACACAGTATTAGAAGTGGTATTGTCCCCGAAGGCCATATGGTAGCAGACCATGGCCTCAAAGAAGACAATCTGATTGTTTCCATGTTGTTAAATGTCGAAAAGAGCTTCCAGGAGCAGGTAGGAAACCCTCGGTGTCTCTCAATTGTCAATTCTGAGTGCGGATTTATTGACTTAAGCATGTTCTCTGGGTTTCAATTAATATAATTAATAGGATCCTGGCGTGGACTTCAATACTTTTTGTGTTAAAATGGGTTTATAATATCAGTTGGTACGGTATAAAGCAAGGAAACTTTATATGTAGACTACACACTCTACTTTTCTCTTCCTTTTTGACAAACTAAAGGCCACTTTCTCTATTAGTAAAATAGTCATGAAATGATAAGAGGGTATTTAATAGGATATGAGTAAACTAAAAAATACTTACACACAAGGTGGTGTGACGGTCTGTGGCTCGGAAGTGGAGCATAGATTTTTCACAGCACCCTCTATGTGAGTAATATACCTAAATTATAATTTTAATGGTCTCGTCGTCACCTTTATTATGTCACACAATTTTTTTTTTCAAATATAAACAGAAAAAAAGCCCAAAATCATCTTGTAGTTAGCCAAATAAGTCAATCACCCCAAATGCTATTTACCTCTTAAGTACTCCCAGAATATATTGTCATGTTATTTCTCCATTATATTACAATCCTACTTAGTATTTCATTCGATACTGTATTATAATACTGCTAAGTAATATTTCATCAAAAGCGTGGTCATACAATTGTATTTGTATATGATTTATACGAGAAGGAAAAAACATGCTCTTTTTCAACTAAGTGTTCACTCTTTCCCTTGAGTCCTCTAGTCATTACCATTACGATATCCAAATACACGACAATAATTAATTCACCATTTTCCTTTATAAAAAATAAACAACTATTTAAGGTTATTAGAAATACAAGGTTAGACCATCATGTAATCGGGCTTGCTAGAGATTTCAATCTGGTTTATTGTACCGACAGCTGGGTAAGACAGGCGGATTTTGATAAAACACGCTACCACTTATAGTCTATGACATCCCTATCGCTAGAATTTTCAATTTAATATATCGTGCCGACTGCTGGGGAAGAAAAATAGATTTTGACAAAACATGCAACCTCTCATCTACTATGACGTGAATGTTAAAAGCGCGGTGGAAGTGAAACATCAGTCGTACACACATTATGGTATAACCTTGTATTTCTATTAACCTTGCAATTATTCCTAGAAAATTTGGTTTTTTAGTCCCGTATGATAGCAAATTTCTACAATGTTCTCTAGAGAAGTAGCGTTCGACTTACGAAGCATTGTTAAGGATCTACGTACATGAATACATATTCTACTAAAGGTGAAATATTATTCTAAAATATTGCAAAGGCTCTTTTTTTGATGAGTGTAATAAAACTAGTTATCAGAGAAGCTAAATTAATTATCTCTTTTTCACAACAACATTTTTTAAGGAGAGTTATATTTCATTTGTAGGAAAAGATACGTATAAACGACATGTTGTAGTTTGAAAAAAAATTAAAATTGACAAAAAAATAACACTATTTAAGATCATATTATTATTAGAAGTTGATATTTCAAATATTTCGATAATTTTGGACATTTATCTCGGCGTTACCTTGCTTGTAATACGCAACCTTTTCTCCAAAAAGAAAAAGAAATCCAAAATCTCTTGGTAGTATTAAGCCAATTCTTGCCAACTTGGATTTATTTGTCAATAATTGTTTACAGCTTAGAATAAACTAATTAATTTTCAACCAATTAACGTTCAGAATAAAGGTTAGAGAAAAAGAAGCAGAAACATTGAGAGCACACAGCAAGATACAATGTATTTTGGTTGTGAGTGCAAGGTAACACGGATTATTATGTACAATTAGAGATCGTACATTAACGATTATGTGACGAATAATGGAAATATGTATGTGGGAAAGGGAGGGAAAAGGAATGATATTCTCAGTAGGGCTCTCTCTTGAGTCGATTCCGCGTCACCCATGCAAATACGAAATCACAAAAGTAAATAATGGATCCAAGGATACAAAGGGAACCAAGGGCAATTCCAGCTCCAAAATCCCTTGTGTAATCGTCCGTTGCATCATATGATGCCCAATTCCTTAATGTCTCAACCCCTGTTCCCATAAGGAGAGCGCAAATCAGACAATTCCAAAACTGTAACAGACAAAATTATAGTATTTAGTAGAAGTTTTACATACAATGATAGGTTGTGTGACACATGGATTTAGTATATATATATTATTTTGCATAATTAGAAAACATATATTATGTTTGGGTGGGAGAGGAATTTTCACAATTTAACGTATCTTTTCGATATGTGTACAGAATCTTTCATTCCAAAAGGTATGGATTAAAAAGTTGAAGTTAATCATTAGAACTTACAATGAGAGATTCCCTTTCCCTTTAAGAGTAACTATTTACAATCCAGGTATGTAATATAAGGTTATATGAGGAAAAATAAGAACATTTATAATAATATCTAAGTAAGTAGGTATGTATACAAAAAGAAAAAAGATAATTTCATGGCCACGAAGGACTTTTGTAGTGGTGCATTATACATGTATATGTATAATGCAAGCTTATACTTACATTATATTATATTATATATATTTCTATCATCCTTGGAAAAATTATTCCTCAAAAAATTATATTTACAAAAAAACAAATGATTTATAGGGAGTAGATATTTTATACCATATACATTTAACCTTTCCTCCGAAAAGTGTTTGAAATTTATGTTAAAAAACCTCACCAAGACAAAAAAACCCTATGTATTTTTTCGTCAATTGTTGATTCTTTGTCTCACTGGATAAGTCATTATTGCTTTTTCATAGTTATTTTCACATTGATAAATAAACGAAGTTTATGAATTAAGTTAATAAAATATACATTCTTTGATTAATATATACTGATGCTCCGTTTCCGAAATCGCAGGAAAACAATTTAGTGTTGCTCCCTTGTAGTTGTATATACTTATTGGCCATCTCATTATTTCTATGAAGAAATTTTGGCTATCGTATACTAATAGAAATGCAGAACAACGCTCATCTGCATTTATATATATATTTATATAATAGAGTTTGTGTGTGTCCTTTATGGAAGCCCACAGCGTTTGGTCTAGGAGGCTGAAATTTTGCATGGGTTCATCATTTGAATTTGGTCAGGCTAAAAGAGGGGTGCCGTTTTTTTTAAATCTTTTTTTTTTCATCAAATGTTAATGATCCATTGTTAAGAAGAAATGCCACAAAACGATGCATTTAAAACTAAATATTACATTAAAGTATTAGTCCAAAACTAATTTTGTAATTTCCTTTGCAAATTTCGATTCGGCCATTTTTCGAAAAAATACAAGATGAACATCATATTTCGACAAATTTTTTCATGCATTTATGTTGGTATGTTATTTGAAGTTTATAACTCATTTAAAAAAAAAAATCATAATAATATATATATATTATAATACTCGCCCGCACAGAAGAGGTCAAAATATTGGGAAAAATAGCATTGACCATTGTCAATGTGATTGCCCGCTCCCTCCTTGGCCCATACAACGCTGAATAACCCTTTGCTAGTAATAAAATATTACAAAGCAAATTTAAATACAGTATCGAATAAAATACTGGAAGTGTAATTCACTTTCAAAATTGTGGATAAATAATGGGGGTCAATGATAGTCTGAGACTTCTTAAAAGACAAATAGCAGTCGGTAGGATTTACTTATTTGTCTAACTACCAGATGATTTCCCCCTTTTTTCTGTTTCTTTTCGGAGGAAAGGCTGCATGCTACATTAAAGGTAAAGACGTGATATACGAGCGTACACAAATTATATGTACAATTTTAAATAAAAATATGTCAAACTTTATTCAATTATAGAACTTTATTATTTATGGAACAAAATACTATATGTATATAGAGTCAAAATTATACCTATATTGTTTCTAAGTATTTATAGGTAGACCTGAAAGGTATAATATGAAAATCACTTTTTAAAAGGATCATGTATCTTCATGGAAATACAATTTCAAAATACATTTATATATATATATATAAAAAGAAAGAAAATCTTTGAGATGGAGGACCTGCAGCATCTCCCCCGCCCCCTCCCCCAAATATATAGAAAATAATTCTTCAATTTTTTTTTTCCAAAAAATTAATTTTCTGTGATTAGCTATTGATTTTTGAATTTTTTTCTGAATAGCTGGGGATTTTTGAATTTTTTGTAAATATATGTGAATTTTTTTCAAAAATTTAATTTTTGAAATTATTTTTTCGAAATATTGCATTTTTTGGGAAAAATTTGTTATTTTAAATTTCATTTTGAAATTATTTTTTCAAAATATTGAATTTTTTGTAAACGGCTTTTAATTTTAAATTTTGTTTTTCCAAAAAAACTTAAAATTTGAAAAATAATTTTGAAATTTTTTTTTCGAAAAAAACTTATTTTGGGAAATTTTTTATAATAATAATTGATTTTTGGAATTATTTTTAAAAAAATCCAAAAACCAAGCTCTCCCAAAAATGTAATCCTGCGGACACCCCTGAACCTTTCCTCCTCAAAGAGAAAGTCCCAAAATCAGTGGGCAGTATTTAGCCAATTCTTCCGAACTATTTAATTATGAATATTCAATAACTGTAGGGAATTGTTCACATCATATCAAAGGGCATATGAAGAGGGCAAACTAAAAAGAATAATTTAGCTTCAAGGTGATGTAACCGTCACCGGTAATTTCATTCACAGTAAATTTATTCACTGTCTTTTCGTTCCTAGAAATTTTATTCCCAATAAAAGCTTGTCAATTTGTTCCCGGACATTCCATTCCCTAGTTAGTAGCTTTCATGTATATAGGGAGGCCTGGCCAGTTAGCACTGGAGAACACTGATGACTTGGGATGGAGGGGACACCGAGATGAAGGATTTATGGTGTTTATGAATTAGAAATGACGTCATTATGATTCCTTAATAGTGAGTAGGAATGGCATCCTGTTCCGTGGAATTGTTCAATGCTTGGACCTAAAAGTAAATCCCCGCGATCATCAATCCCAACTCTTTCTCCCTCTCATCTTTTTCATCATACCTATTTTTCTCTTCTCACAGTCCACGTAAATAATAAGCAAGTTTGCATTGGCTCCTCTCTCCCTTCTCCAGGATCACTAACTCTTAACCATATTATGTTCAGCTCTGTATGACGTTACTAAATACCCATCTTTAAAGTGGGAATTAAATTTCTGAGGATGAATTTAACAGGAAATGATACTACTTGGAATGAAAAGACTGGGAATGATTTTACTAGGAATGAAATGACCTAGTATCGGTTCAACAGCTTGTCGATAAAAACTAGTTATTTAATGTAAATGGTGCATGCTACAAGTGTTACCCCCTCTTCCAGACACTACTATTCTAATTAAAAAAAAGTTAAGTATCATCAGAACATGAATATTATACATGAGCTCTATTCATTAAATTTAAATATATCAAAAATAACACAGAAATATTATTTGAGTATATGGAGATACTAATTTTAAATCTAGCTATGCTTTTCATTTGCTTAGATCAATCTTCTTTAATTAAAGATAGAAATACTTTCTTTAAGAATTAGGACAAAAGAAGAGATACAAGATACTTTATCCTCAACAGGATATTTGATATTTACGAGTATGATGATGGGATGAAAATTTATGCTAAGAAGAGAACCATACCAAGCTAAGCTTCATACGAGAGTTGAAACTATGACGGGATCCATTCACTTTCAGATTCAGATATAAAGCTCTCGATGTGAAATATATATGAAGTAAGATTTGTTAATTACAAATACGTACTGAAACAATTTGAATTTATTACCATGAAACTAAAATATATAAAAACAGCGCATTTAAACATTTGAATCACTCTAAGAGAGACAGATTTGACATTTAGATGTCCTTTTAATTAGACTGTTGCTATGGCCTTCGATCATTCAGATCGAAAGAAGTGGACTTCTATGTTCACCAAGAGATTGAACCAAATGAAGATAAAGGAAGCCGAATGATGATATAACTTGATCATTCATCTCAAGACATGTTTGAATTCAGATTTGGAATTCCATGAAGGACGGTAGAGAAAAAATTCATCCGAAGAAGACTACCAGACCTCATAAGGGATTAGGGAGGACTCCTTCCTTGGGAATGAGATACAAAGATCAAAACAATTAAGAGATCCATTCTCGATGAGTAGATAATTTTAAAATTTATAATGTCAGTAATATTTTATTTGAATTTGTTCAAAGCACAGTATTATATTATGAATTATGAAATTACTTATAATTATTCATAACGGAACATGACGAATTGTAAACAATATTAAAATGGAATCACTAACAAAATACATATTTTTTAAATAGATCTTTTTTTAAGTTAAACATTGAATATTTTTGTATATAAGCTATAATATTCCTATCACTAAGAATGATCTATAAATAATAAGGATTTAAAGAAAAATGGTCGTTTTTCATCATATTTTTTTTTATAGTTTTATTTTCATACTTTTAATTAGGTGATTGTCGAAAGGGTAAAAATGACTCTAAACGATAACAGTCTAGAATTAATATTATCTCAGATATTTCATAATTCGGAAAACTGAGATGAGTTTTGGATTCTGTGCTTAAAGATAAATTCAATTATTGGCTTCAATTCATTAGTACAAAAGTGACGTCATATTATACCTTTTTTGTCGGCTGATACCCTTGGTGAAGAAGTAAGAACAAAAAAATAGTTACTTAATTTAAAGGAAAATATATGAATATCCCTCTACAAATAATACCGGGTGGTCCATTGAAATTTGAACATTAACATATTTCACAAATTAATGAAGTGATTGAAATTAATTCATATTCCGATAATAATATTCCGAATAATTAGTTACAAAACAAAACAGACTTGAGCTCTCTAGTTGAGTACAAGTCGAGAAAATTACTCTTGGACGTAATCGAAAAATTTCCATTCGCGCACTCAAAGAAGGTGGGCGTCTCACGAATCACCGTCTACACCATAAGCAAGTCTGAAACGTAGGAGATGAAGAAAAGCTATATCAAGAGGCCAAATTGGACCCAGAGGAGTTAAAAAGAAAATAAACAACAGCCCAGACGAATCCGCTCTTGTAAGAGATATTGGGGTTTCACACCACACTGTTCTGAGAGCTATAAAAAAAGCAGGTGAAAAGAGCTTTGTGAGGGCGCCGAGGTTCCTTTTAAACCAACATGGAAAGAAATCCATCTCCTCCGTTGGAAATTCTTGTCAATAAGTTTTGAATGAGTCATTTGAACTTCTTTTTAACACTTTTGACCCCTACAGCCCAGAGCCCTATAAGTAGAGTTACGTGACCGGGCTATCCGCTTTGACGATAGCTGACTTCCTCATGTGTTTGAGTCACGGTCCGAAACATTCAAAATTTAATACTATATTTTAGGTGAAGAACTCTATAAAGGTGATATTTTTGGTTAAAATACCCTAGTATGCCTTCTTGTCGTGCGGCGTGGATAACAGAAATCGTTTTTGAGCTGAGGGGATGATACTTTTTCATTTCTAAAAATCCTAAAAATGAAATGAAATCTTTGGAAACCATAATATAATTCTCGTGTTCTAAACATTTTGAAGAAATAAGGAATTTCAACTCTCAAGAAATTCCATCATTGTTTAAACATCTAAAACCTAAAGTTCCAAGGCTCACCAAAAACTCCATCAAACCCATTTTCATTCGGGAGAACAATGCTGATGCTAAGAAAATTGATTAAATAAGGAAATCTCAAGCAACTTTTTTATTTCGAATTTCAGGTAAAAAAAGATCTTCACAATTTCAGGATCATACATACTTTACTCCTAAAATTGGAACCTCCTACTTCTGAAAGTAGAGAAATATACTTAGTGGACATTAATCTAATTTCATCAACAATATTTTTTTTTGAAGTTACTTTATCGTTAGAAAATAAATTGTAGAAATAAAGAAGTAAAACATCTAAAGAAGTCAATACCAAAATCCAAATCCAAAGAAGTAGAAATTGAAGTTGAAGGAGAAAGATGTCTAAATTTGGGACGCAGAATTAAAGTTTAAGTCTTTAAAAATGTGCCTCTCTTCGGTATTTAATTCAAACCATATAAAATTTTTAAGTTGCAAGTCTTTACATTCAAAAATCCGCCTTTGGTCTAATAAAACCATCGATAATTCGTTTCAGTTACGATTTGTTGAGTAACTATATGTTATCCAATTAATCTATTACACCAAGAAATGTTTGTACCAATTTGCAAAAATAGACACTTAATTGAAATCTTATGTAAATCAATTCAAAAAATTGTAAACTCAATAACTGAAGTAGCGGTTCCATTAATTAAGTCGTCTATAAATGTCACCAAATGTAATAAAATTTTATTTTTTACTCTGTCTGTTAGTATAAGTATGCACATACATTTACGAATGCAAACTGCGATTATCAAAGGAAATAGAGTAGCTTCTTTTACTTTCGGAATACGAAAAAAGTGAATGCGAAATTAAGTAAGTTAAAGAAATTATTCCATTTTTTCATAATAATTAAGCTCAATAAAATTACTTTTTTTAGTATTCATTTATTGTATTAAGTTCTTTTTGAGCCATTTTATATCTGTCACAAGGGGAACTGAAATCTGGTGACGTAACTCTTCTTATAGGGCTTTCCTACAGCCCTGATACCAACCTTCTCGACCACACCTTTTGTGTGCATGCTTGGATGAAAGCCTGCAGTGTCCGTCATCAAGCAAAGAGGCCTTCAAAGTCACTGTCAGTGAGCAGAGGGACGCCATGACAGAGGAGTACATCCGAAGTGAGTACAATACGGCCTGGAAGCAATCATTGCCACAAAGGGAGGCTACATTAATGATTAAAAGAGCTGAGACACACGTCTAATTATAGTATTAATTTTGTTTAAATTATTTTGTTATATAATCAATTATATCTTGTTGAAGTAAAAAATTCAAAGTGTTCAGATTTTTATGGACCTCTCGGTATAACCTAATTATACTCCCATGGTATTGGGGTACAAGGATACATTCATACTGACATAACATTCCCTTATTAAACTTTGTAAGTGTAGAATTATATCTTTTATGCATCTATGAGATAATAATCATTCGTAATTGTATATATACATATGTGTACTTTGCATATTAGGAACATTGTGAAGAGCGTATGTAACTTACAAATGGGCATTTAGGGCACAAAAAATATTGAGATAGATTTTTACGTCATCATCAGTATAAGTGGAGTGAATTAATTGTTTTTCATACTATGGAAGAAGTCAATCAATTCATTAATGTCGAAAGTAACAGTGCTTTAATGCTGCAAGATGGCGTATATAACCTGAGTCTGGTAAACGAACAGCTAAGTTAACAATGTTCATAGGGCACATTCTTAACTTTATTGTATTTTACGGCTTTTTTTAAAAATAAGCCCAAATCACTTCGTAGTGAGCAAATTAGTCCCAACCGTGCTACTATTATTAAATAGATAATTATAAGAAATGGTACTAAAACAAATTCGAAATGGACAATCAACACTCAGAATTCTAACATGGTCAAAAGAAGCAGAAACATTGACACTGATCACCAAATACAGTGTGCCTTTAGTTTACATGTCACAATGAAATGAAGAATGAAATATGTTGACTGATAAAGAAAGGCTTTTTGGTCTTCTTACGTACAATCCCAATGTTGCTCCTTAGAAATCGGTGAAATATAATGGATTCGTATTATTGCTAATCTTGCAGACTGGGATTATCTCCCAATTTTGCAACACATAATAATTAATAATGATAACCACACATTTGATCAAACATTGTAATAAGCAAAGACACAAAAACAGCAATGATTTTAGTCCTGAGTTCGTAGAAATGGAAAGAAAAAAAAGGAAAAACTGTACTCTTCTCCTTTAAGATGTTCTTGGCCTAACAAACAAATTATAAAGTAAACAGTATTCATACTCTATTAATGAATAGTTTTTGGAGAGGGACATTTACTGGGAGGTGTACCTGGAAGTCATTTTTGAAGTATGTACAAAATGTGGAACTCAATTTACAATTTGCACAACTGAAGATTTCCTTTACAAGTATTTAGCGTAGGCTGCTGGATATTGACATAATTTAATTTAGCTTGAAAAGCCCTTAGTCACTATTTCTTAAGAGCACCTCAACTCTTCATTTTTTCATGCAAGAAACGACAAAAATTTTATGAAAACTAATATTAATAATAAGTTTTCTATTGAAAAATAAGAAAATGTACAAATAAGGCTGTCTGCAAAGGGTGTTTTAGTTTATTTGCGTATGGGTCTGGATTAGATTAGTATGATTGAAATAATAAAATAATTTATAATGTATTTAAAGTCTCATTCCATTCCTATTGATAAACTAATCGGATTAATCCTTCAAAGGTGTTGTATGTCACACTTAAAGTTTACAAAAATCCCTGGTTACAAATATGTCATTTAGATCCAATAGGTAGAATTAGTGTTGTTCTATCCTTATTATCCTAGAGATTATTCATAAATCTGGCCCTATTCAGTCCTACTTATAGCTAAGAAATTGACCCTTCGTTACGACATTGAGGAATTTTTTTTAATTATTTCGTGATGTACTCTAATAAATTATATAACAAAATGAAAATGTAATATGTGCATTTTGTATTTATTATGAATAAGTAATGAGGGTCTAAAAAAGAGTGTCGTTTTTCATCATTTTCAACCTGAAAACAGAAATATTTCGAGTTCAGAACAAGAAATAGAATCAATAAAAACACTTTCACATAAGTTTGATTAATTTTACTGTTAATTTGGGGATTGTTATACGGATACAAAATAACTCGGAACGGTAATTGTCCCGAATTACTATAATCCCAGATATTTCAAAATTCAGATGACTGAGAGAAAAACTGAGATGAGTTTTGGACTCTACCCTCAAAGATAAATTCCCTTTTTGGCTTGAATTCATTTGTACATAATGAGTGTTTTCCTGCGTTATTTACTCCCTTTCACAACATTAATAAAATTGTAAGGATTACCACGTTAATTTTTGGCTATTTTTATTTTTACATACCGGCAGTACATATTTTTGTCTACTTATCGGTTCTCTTCCTCTTATCAGTGTTTTGAACCTTGATTGGTTGAACTCTAATGAGTTTGTGTAACGCAGTGAACAATTCTCAACTATTATTTAATAATAAGTCCACAGCTCTTGGTAGTTGGCTAATTACAGACTGATTTTTTGTCCTTTTTTTTAATGCTTCTTATTAGTAAGGAAAGTTGATAGATGCAATAAAGGTGGCAACGTCAAAGGTATTTGTTTACTTGTATGACGTCATGAATTATTGTTCTTCTAGTAGGTACGTATAGAACGTAGTGATATCATCCTTCTAAGGGTCAACCTTTTTGACAATCGAATGTTATGTGAATTAATCCCTAAATCTGATATTAAGTACTAATTTAACTATTTTTAAATCGATTGGAGGAGGTTTTTTATGCTTAAGCTTGAAATGTATTCTTTTTGTCTTAATATCAACAATAAAATGCCTCCGAGATAATTTTTTATCCTTTCTGCTACGTTATTGAAAACGCTTTATATGTATTTCAAGGTTCGAATTACATTTTGTCAAGCTGAACTAAAAATGATCTACAAATATGTCTATCCTAGGCAAAAAGATACAATATCTTGGTTTTTATGAAGGTAAAAAAAACTTTCAAAAAAAAAAGAGAAAAAAAAATAACAATAATTCACATATCATAAAGAACAAAAAACTTTCTATTTGCAAAACAAATATTTCAAAGATCTTTAGTTATTTTCAACTAAGATTAGGTTCAACTTAGCGAAAATAATACAATATAGTAGAGAACAGCAATAAAAGGATCAATAAACCATTTTCCAATCCTGATATTTTTCAAAGACAAAAGGATTAGTTCAGATCTTATATGAGATTTTGCAATAATTTTTTTTGGTCAAGAAAATGAAGCATCAATGAATAATGCGTGCATAGTAGCAATTAGGAGCTATCGTGAAAAATAGCTTTTTTTAAAGTAATTTGCGTAAAACTAGGTAATATGATTTTTTTTTTAATTCTTATATTTTCATTTCTTGGGTAAGGTCATTTATTTAGGTCCAGCTCAATTAGAAACGGCTATTTGATGATCTATGAAAGGGAAATAAAAGTTACTCAACAAAATAATTTTATAGCTCAGATATTAAGAGACTTTTAAGATCATATAGATTTTTAGGATTACATACCATTGTTAATTATATCTCTCAACCTTTCCCTTGGACAGGGAAAAAAATTATTTAAATTTAAATTGTAGTTAGCGTATTCTTACCAAATTTTGGACGAACCTATATTTAATGGTAGGAAATTGTTCATAACATAACATCCCCTAATTTGTGTGCAACCAATGAACGTTTCAATAATCAATAAGAGCAAGGAAAGAAGAAAATCGATAGCTGACAAAAATATATCTAATAGTTACTGATGTTTTAGAGATATTATTGTGGGATATCAATTTAGTCAAATAATTTATTTTGACCATTTATGTATTAATTTTTGAGTTGTTTAAATAAGTGATGGATTTTAAAACTATTTGTGGCATGTCAACAACAAAACAGTTTTGAACGAAAATTAGAGGTTTCAAATATATTTTTTTTCTTCCTAAACTGAAAATATTTAGTATATCACCGCAAACAAACCTCAAACTTGCCCTTATGGGAAAGAATGAAAATCGCCTTTTATACATAAAAAAAGTTGTCAAATACTAAGCTATCACAGCCCCTTCTTCCTTCACGCCCTGAACAAAAATCATGTGGTAACCCATAGCGACATTTTTGTTTTATATTTTTATCAGAAAAAGTATCGAAAAGTATTGAAATACCGATAACAAAACGGTACGAAATATTAGTATTTATAAAATCACTACAAGATTATTGATTCCATTATTTATTAGAACTATAATGTAAAGAAAGGAATAGACCAACATTTGAGCAATACTGCTATTATGTTTCTTTTCGTCGATAATAGTATTTTGTTCAAAAGAGAAAAAAATTTAATCACTTTTTTGTATAAATAAAAGACAATTAGTTGAGAAGTGCGGCATTGATCAAAGCCACAAGTGCCTAGTCATATTGATCTACGTGGCTCTAGTATTTATGTCCTTGATAATTAATATTAAAATTTAAAATGGACATTATATGTTTCACAATACTTGCCAACCAAGTGTTTTGCAATTTGAGAAAACACTTGTAAGTATTTAAAATATGAATGGAAGTAATAAGTCTGATAAAAAATGAATGTTTTTAGTGCACAATCTGGATCGTAAATTCTTAAAAGTCAGTTTTAAATATTATTTAATTCACTTTTGGCATTGCATATATATGAAAGAAAAACTTTTCTGAACCAATGACGAGTAGTTGAGCTATTTGGAAAAATACATCAAAACCTTGTGTGATTATCTTATAGATGTACAATTTGAAAACTGAAATTAACAAATGTCTATGAGTACTTTAATCTTTTACAAATTGATTACAAATACTGCTTTGATATCGGAGTGAGCTTTGTTTTTTGGTTTTTAATATGGATAGGTATTTTTTTAAACTATAGTTCCTTTGGGTTTGTTCATGTCAACAAAGAGTCGAAATTAAGACAAGAACAACCCTCACGTTTAAAAACTACAACATCAGGACAATTTTGGAAGAGAAGCATTGAGCACACTTGACTTTAAAATATGATCTTGACTTTATTTGACCACGTAATAGAGTCCTTGTGTGTGATACATATCTTGAATAAAATGGCCTTACATTTTGTAGTTGCCTCAGGCCTTGTTCACGTTAAAACACGACCTTGTTCATCAAAAAATGAGCAAACATACCAGATTACAAACGTTATCTACTTTTGGTGAGTCAGTACTTATGCATAGAGTCAGATCCTATTAAACCTGAGGTCTCAAATCTAAAATAAATCGAAGGGCCTCATTTTGAGATAGCACTGTATCTTCTTTTTAACAAAATATAGTAAACTTAGGCTTTTTCAGTATTTGTAATAGCGTTTGTCACGTTTGAACTTAACATTAAATGCAGGATTCATCAATGTTCTGTTATATATTATAGTCGATCAACTCAGTTGTTTTATATGTGGACTCTAATCATTAATAAAATTTACTCATCAAAAGACCTAAAACATGTTATTCCATCATAGGGTAATAATTATTGAAAACATATACATAGTTACTAATTAATCCCCTTATAAATATACATATAAAATTACCGTCTCAAGAAACAATCTTTGGATATGATAGCGTCCATCCAGGATGTAGCTTGCTAGTAGAGAGGATGAGACGAGAATTCCCGTCATAAGTGCTCCATTTCCTAAATTTTCCACATCCATTCCCGGATCTCCCTAGCAGAGTGTTAAAAGAAAATATAAACATAAGAAAATATTCATCATGATCTAATGTATTTACATCATAATCGTTTCAAAGGTGGTTAGATCATTACATTAAATAAAAATAATATTCGTTTGTCATCATGGAAAATTGTAGAATGACGATGCAGATAAGAATACTCTTTCTTTAAATTATGAAAAAGTAAATGTATGACTGAGGGAAAGATTGCTTTTGAGGTCAACACACATTATCTGGTTAAGAGGAGTCATATATACCTACAATATATTGAACCAAGGACTACTATATAAATGGATTGGATACATAATTGAGTCAGATGTTGTGTGTAGCACATTTACTCCATCGCTTATAATGTTGGATCGGACCTAGGACTGATTTCCTCATCAGTCTTCCCCCCCCCTCCCCATTTCAGTTTCCCCATTTTCAAAATTAAGAAATCTATAGCTGTTTACAAAAACTTAAATTTCGAATATTGAATTTTCAAAAATCCAAAGCTAATCTCAAATAATTAAATTTCTCGGATAAAAAACTCAAAAATCCAAAGCTATTGACAAAAAATTAAACTTTTTAGAAAGTTTTTTTAAAAATCCACAGCTTTTTGCACAATTAAATTTTTTGAAGAAAAATTTCAAACGTTAAATCTTCTACTATAAAGCAAAAGTTTCTTAACTTGGGGGGAAGGGGTCTATACCCCTCCAGCCTCTCCCTGCGGACGCCTCTGCATAACCAAATAAACAAGGAATGCCACAAAATTAGGTGTAAGACCTCGAAATATCCCAGGAGAGAACTTTTAGTACAATAGCCAATCGAAAAAACTCCTGTTGTTAAAATTCCTACCTAAAGATTAAAGGTTCCATAATTACAATATGGTAAAATTAGGTTTTTGAGCTGTTTATAGATACATTTACATATAATAAGTATTTAAAAACCATTATAATAAGTCAAGGACTTGCTAGCAATGCAAGTCATTTATGTTTATCAAGTTATGTGTGTACCTTTTTACAAATTTCCATTCTATGGAATCGGGTTCAAGGCGTCTTGTAGATGATATTATTATTCGTAGCCAAAAGGTTAAACACTTATGATTGTACATATCTGTAATGTACAAATATGTGAAAATTTCCCTTCAAATGCTTATTACTTACATCATTTCCTTTGGTAATGGGTTTAATCCATTACTTGAGTTTGGAAAATGGATTCATAACGAACTTTTACTTCTAGTAAAAACAACAATATGGCATAGTATTAATAACACAGGGAAACTTGAGGTGGGGGGGGATGTATACAAATGACTTGAAGATAATAGTCGAATTTATCTATGAGCGCAGAGTTCAAAACTGATCTAAGTTTTTCTGAAATATCTTGAATTAGAGTAATTTGGCACTAATACTGTTCAGAGTCACTTTTAAGGGATCTCATTTTGGAATATCAAAATTCTCTACTCATTGCTAATGGATCGCTTTGTTGTTTCGATCCTGGTATCTCATTCCCATAGAAGGAGTCCATTCTACTCTCTTATGAAGTCTTGTTATTTTCCTCGGATGAACTCTCTCCTTCCGTCTACTCTCATGGAATTTGGAATCTGAATTCGAACATCTTTTGAGATGGATGATCAAGATAGAAGTGATAACCTTGATTTTCCTTTTACGTTATGAAATTGCCATTAAAATCGGAAGATATATAATGATAATGTTGACTATTTGCTAGTCTACCCCCAATAAAAAGTGGGATCACATAAAAAAATACAAGATGGAACAAAATCCTTGGAGATAAATTTTTTTTAATACATCTTTTTTTTTTGAAATTATAAATTGAATATTTTTCTATATCATAAGCTATGTATTATATTCCTCATTACTATGTATTATGAATAAGATACAAAGGTCTAAAAAACAGTGTCGTTTTTCATTACTTTTTCAGCCTAAAAATGGAAATATATCGAGCTCAAAGTAAGATAATAAAAGCACTTTAAGATTCTTTGATGATTGTTTTACGGGTAAAATATGACAAATTACTATAATCCCATATATTTCAGAATTCAGGTGACTGAGAGACAAACTGAGATCAGTTTTGGATTCTGCGTTCAAAGATAAATTTGGCTTGAATTTATTTGTACAAACTGAGTATTCCCTTGTGTAATTACTACTAAAAAAAGCTTCCGTTTATCCGAAACAGAGGCGCAGAAGAACTTCAAAGGAAGCAAAGAATTCTAATATTAGAACATTCTCATGCTAAAACACATGGGCCATCAAATAAGGAAGATTATCCTAATCACAAAGCTCAAAACCTATTCTCATCAGACATTTTTGTACAAGAAGTCAAAAGATATCAAAAAAAGGTGGTACCTGTAAATGATACAGTAGTATATTACTTTTATCATGTTTATTATTTTAGGCTCAGTTTTGTCGCAAAACCTATATTGAAGGGTTCTTGAATGACGCTCAATTAAGATGTTTATCCAAGAAAGGAAATAACTCTAAAATCAATTAGTCAAGTCCAACAGGTAAAAAAACACTAAAATTAAGGTAAACAAATAAATAGAATGAATGAATTTACGATTCTTTTATGCATTATTTTGAAGCTATGCCTTTCTTATGAATTTGTAATGGTGTATGACACTTTTCAGATTTGCTTGTGGTTCGTCAGGGTATGAATCTCTTCTTGATCAAGGATTTTCTTTACCCTCGCTGAGGGGACTCCACAGGAAAACCTAAGGCATTTCATTTGAAAGTGGTATTTTGAATGATGTTTTTGACGTTTAAAATAACAACCTTGAGTGAAAAAGACAAAAATTGTGTACTATTGATGGATGAAATGGTCATCAAAAAGTCTAAAGACTAGTATTTCTAATGTTACTCTTCCAGAGCATACAGACGAATATGCGACACATGTTCTTGTGATCATACTCGCTGGAATTACAAGTAGATGTTTGCAAGTTGTTGGTTATTTCTTTACACCAGATTAAGTTAATGGGTATATACTGGGAAAAATTACAAGGGTGTCGTCAAAAGAGCTTTTGCAATTAGTCTACGTAAAAGATCAATTACTGCCGATATGGGCCCATCAAACCAGGCAATATTCCGTTGTTTGAGAGTTAATTTTGGAAGAAAATGAAATTGTCAACTTTGTCCCTTATCCAGCAAATCCTAGGAAATTTTATACTTTCTTTATGATGTTCCTCATCTTTTAAAAAATCCCTTGAGTCCTTTAGTGTCTACCATAGGTAACGATGACCCCCCCTACGTAGTAGCGTTGAGACTCGGTCCTACTCCGATCCGAAGTTTTTGTGATTACTTATCACTTCGTTATCTTTATTGTATCACTCAACCTTTTATGCGAAAAGAAACACGAAAAAAAGTCTCAAAACCTGTTGGTAGGTAACACCGGCGCCAGAATGTATTTACGAATTGGGGGATGGGATATTAAATAATGGTGACATCATCAGGGAAGCTTGTATTGCTTCTTTTTTTTTTTTTTGGGGGAGGGGGATGCTTTTGTATTTTTTTGACAATTTCGTCAAAATTTTTAAAAAATTGCCAAATTTTGAGAAATATTAATTTTTCGAAAAGACGAAAAACTTTTTTTAAATATAATTTTCGGGATGAGACTAAATTGGAACGAAGAACTTTTTTTTTCTTCTTCAAATCAACGGCAAGTTGAAATATTTTTTCCCAAAATTATGATATTTAAAATTTTTTATATTGTAATTATTATAAAATTTATACAAAAGTTGGGGGGGGGGTGCAAAGGCCCCTTGGCACATATGGTTCTGACACCACTGGTATTGATCTATTTCTGGGCCATTTTGTATGAATTACTGATTTTTTATTTTTGAGAAGTGTTCACAACTTAACAAGAGCTAATTATAATCCAACAAATCAACGTTCACAACACAGATTAAGAAGCAGAAACATTGACAGCTGACTAGTTTTTGTATTTTTTGTTGTGAACTGTTATGTCAGTTGAATATATAATTTTATGAATATAAAAATCAATAACTGAGTATGGAAAGACAGGAATTCTAAATAAAGGTCCTTGATCCATATCAATTAGTATAACAATCAAAATCATACGGATTAATACTCTGTTAAAGTTCATAAAACGTAGAGTGAGCTGTTTCAAATCATACAAGAGTCAATTTATGAAAACAACTTAATTGGAAATACATTCTATCTTTGTTTATTTCAAGAAGTCAGTCGTGGATCTCAGATTTTGTCGATCTCACTTTATGAATACATTTGCTTTATGAAATAACTGGCAAGTAAAAAATTCTGAGCTTTCTTTCGCTTTATTTATATTATCCGATTTAGATGGTTCCAAACGATTTTCTGGCTAATCCTCCATTCCTGGGCAATTGAATATGATCTCACATACCGGTCCAAGGGGAGGATTTCCATTATTTCATCGACATTTTCGACGTCCATATTACCAAAAATGAATCATTGGAACCACAGGTTTTTGTTGCATTCGATACTGTATCGAGTCCATAAACATCACAACTTTTATTCGCCGCCTGCTCCACTTTTTCACCTTGGTCGAAATGATACTGAATAGTGTATCGAAACACAAAATTGTAAATGAACTTTTTAAGTGTACCTTCAGGTATACTTGAACCTTTTTTTTATTTTATTTTGATAATGCATTAATCGTGAGATATATCTCCCTCAAGACATCAAGTAAAAAACGCTCAGAACTTTTTACTAAGCCTAATACATTTAAATTCATATGACTTCATTGGTTCGATGTTTAAAATTTGGATACACATAACAGTTTATCCACATATATTATCGGTCTAGATCGAGTTTTAGATGAGACCGATCAAAATTGTAAAGTGTAAGAACATTTGGAAATATGCATTTTATCTTTTTTATACGTAGATATTATATCCAAAAAATAAACACCACATAAAAGTTTACTAAAACTGCACTTAAAATAGAAAAAATGTATCGGTACCTTAACATAATTAATCATTGATAGATTTTATTTTTTAAGGCTATGTTGGGGCCGAATTAAGTTTGATAATTCAAATCAAGATTGACAACTATAGTTAACTTTCTTGGGTATCTCAATACATCCCAAAAGTTTGATTTCAAACTCCATAGTTGTCCAAAATATGTCAATGAAATATCTGCCGATATGCATACATTTTCTGTACAAGTTGCAATCAAAAAATGAGATGAATAACTTTAAATGAAGGATTTACAGTACTTAGGATGAGGATCATTGAGTATTCCATCGATAATTGAATTATTAATGGCATAATTTTTGACCAATTTTAATAAAATTTCAAAAAATATAAGTATTCTGTAGCACATTATAAATTTCAAAGGCCCACAGATATATTACCCATAAATAGGTAGTTTCAATAGATCAAAATAAAATGATAATATCAATGTATAGTTGTTTAGTAAAATGCCCAATTTTCTAATTAAATTATGCATTTTACGACGAAGAAATTGTAAAATGTGTTCATCCAAGTTGCAACTCATACACACATCACAACATAAGTTGTGAAAAAAATAGGTTTGGAAAAAAGTAGTTTCGTATTTCCCGCTCTTTTTTTAACGAAGTATATCTTGTTTATTGTTAGTGACATCGGATCATACTATATAGTGTTGTAAAGGCGTGAATGTATACGACAAACACTTTTGTGTATTCCGCATGGGCGGTTCAGTTGGGAATCACCGTGCATCGAGTATGGAGGTCTCAAAGGAAGAAATTTGTTATATTTTACATTTCATTACCTGAAAGGGAAAAACACGTCGAAAGGGAGCAAGAAAATTTGGAATATATAAGGTTCAGATACTATTTCGGTTCGTGTTGCACAACAGGGCTTCAAGCGATTTTTCCCGCTCAATTCTTCCCTCTACTGTGAAGAACATAGCTGTTTGAATCTAGCGATCGAACAGAAGCGGCCAGCATTGGTGAATGAGAGACAACAAGACATCATCAAGACAACACCAGCCACACACATCTTTGATGACGTGCCAGAAGATCCAAGAGCTTGGATGGGAAGTTCTTATGCATACGTCCTAAAGTCTGGACCTGGCACCAAGTGACTAAAACCTGTTCTTGTCTATGGCCAACTTGCTTAAGAATACAAATTTGGGCTAAATAGAGGCCTGTGAAAATTGGTTGTCCGAGTTTTTTTGTTAATAGGGACAAAGGCTTCTGCGGGTAGGGCATTATGAAGTTAGATTCTTGTTGTAAACAAGTTATCGACCAGAAAAAAGCATACTTGGCTTAAATAAAATAATCGTAACAGTTCTTATAAAGCATTAAAATAAAGCGAAAAATACGAAATTACTTTTCCTCAACCTATTATATTCGACATAAATCGTTTTTTTTTAAATTTTGATTCCAATACTTATTAATATATATTAAAAAAAGATATTTTGAGATTAAGAAATCAATAATCCCTTAGAAAGTAATGCAATAAGCTCCTTTACAAGGCAAATATACATAGATTACATATTGTCTAATGATTTAATGAAGGGCTGAATAGGCAAGTTTCTAATGGAATATGGGATATTTTTATCACGATGATCCCCGTCACACAGTTAATTTACTGTTTATATGATTCCTTGACGACTTATTATATGCATTGAATGTCGAGACGTATTCAGTTAATACCATGCATCACAAATGAAATATAACTACATAATGTTGAATCCTTTCATATGTAGTTAAATACAGAGTTACATTGTAATCATAAAAGTTTATCCGATTAGTATGAATTAAAGTAAATTTTCCATGATTAGAATCATTTGATTAATCTTTTTGAGGATATCATTGACAATTTCAAATTAAATTCCCGTGATTCCATCTTTGGATATTCATCATTATGATTACATTTGTATTAAAACATAAAAACTTGAGTCTTAAAATGTGTTTAAAAACTACATTTAGGCATAACAATGTAAAAAATGGTAATTCAAGTCGTAAATGTAATGAAATTTTGACATAAATATGGGCATTAAGACACAAATTTGTATGTTTTATACATCAAGATTCTATTGATTGGGTAGGTAACGTATGGTATTATATATATAGTCTTGGAATGCTGAAATTGATGGAAGGATTAATTACAATTTTTATATTAATAAGAACCCTGAGTTAGTTTAAATCAAACATCTTATTCTATAAGTAATTGAATCCATAAATATGGGTCTTAAATTAGGGGAGTCATGTTATTACTACATGGAATATATCACTTGCCACTCACTGGAGCCATTTTTACAGATGTTGTTCCGAAGAAAAGATAGAGTCCATAGTCCCCGAAACGATGTAGTAGAACTGTGATAAACATAATTAAAATCTCTAGGATCTTGAATATCCCAGACACAGAAAGAACCTCTTCGAATTGCATTTTTGTTATTATTTATTGTTGAGTTATTGTTTTTTTTTGCCTCTCTCAATCAATCCAAATCACACTGGGTAATTTCTATTACATATAGAGCAAAGTAAATGATCCCCTTATTCAATATGGCGTTCATTTCTTATCAATACTTTTGTTTTTAATTCTTATCTCTTCATTCTTACTACCAAAGTCAACAAAGATATACTTATAAGTAGCTAATGAGTAATACATTTATAACGAATAATGACACATATGGGACTTGATCTCAGAGAAAAATGTATAATCCGAATGAAAGCTATTAAATATTAACCATAAGAATAAGGTCCGTATATTAAAGTAGCACATGATCCATGTTCAATCCCATAAATCCAGTTGATTACTTTCTTGAAAATACAATAACTCATACTTAGTGATTATATTTTGTAAGAGCACAAGGAAAAGGTGGGAGCGTGACTAACGGTATTAATTAGTCTATTAAATAATGAATAAAAAAGAAAAAAGAGCACATCCTCAAACCTTTATTCCTTTTCCAATTGCTAAACTGTATTTTTTCTCTACAAAAATCCCATCAAATACATGTAACACAAGTGTACATAAATAAAATTCAAAATTGCAATTCTATTTTTATATAAGTTTCCTTTTTTTCATTTTCTAACGGTCTTATTCTTTTTTTATATATTAGCCTAGCTGCTGAAATATGATTTTTTCTCATTACACTGTATATTTTTTAACAAATTTTTTCACGTGACATAAAGTAATGTTGAAAGTATATATAGGGGGAAAAACAACTCTATACTTTGAAAACCAGTTGGTATTACCCTTGTAGGACAAGGATTTTTTTGTCTACTCACAACCTCAACTTTCAAAAGAAAAGGAATTATTCGATAATAACTTCTACTAGCGATCTGAAGTTTTGGCATGCTAAGGTACCTTCGAACAAGTGAACATATACTTAACACTTTTGAATTAATAAATACGAAGAGTAGCTGAAAAAAAGTAGCTTTAGAGGAAATACAAAGTATCTTTGTTTATTATAAAAAGAAAGGCATGCATAGCCAGATTACGGATGTATTGTGTGCCTCAGGAAGAATGTATCGGTTTGAATTTATAACATAAGGTATTTATCCCAAAGTGTCTGTACGGCAGTATGTCCGCACACGACATACATTCGCCTAATATAAAGATTATGAACTCTGAGAGTAGGGATATTTTTCTTTAGTGTCTCATTCATTCAAAAATTTTGGTTTACCGAATCACAAATATTTAATGAGATCTACTTCCCAAAGTTTGGTTTTTGTTATATTAGTGATCTCGTCATCGTTACCACTTTCCAAAGGTATTTATTTCAATCCGCCCAAGTCTTGGTCTTTTTTTGTCTCTAGTACATAGATTAACACAACGATTAATCTCTAGGCTATTTATATAAATGTTGTTAACACAAGTATGTAAAAGGATACTTCTTGATAGGAAAACATTCCCCCCTAGACTTCAGAAGTAAATATAACAAAAATTTTTTTGTTATTGATTAATTTTTCTCCATACCTGCCGTGAGGAGAGAGATTAAAGTCATTTTTCACTCCATTGCATGCATTCCACATACTCAACCGTCTAAACATTGGTTGTCCATCCCCTCCCCCTTTGAGTAATTTTCAACCATTTAAATTTAAAATATTGCAGAAATTCACCAAATACTTCATCTAGACATTCCATTTAAACCTACATCATGAGCTTGATTAGGAGAAATCAAGGCAAATGTTTCACTTAATATAACTTCAATTTGAAATAATTGTTCGTAAATAAATAATAAAATGTTGAACGTGATACTTGTTGTATCAATTATTTTTTTATTTTTAAATATTTTCATAGAAGCTTATTAAAAAACTTATAACAAATAATACTACGTTACAAATTTCATTAAAACTAAAAATCAACATATACTATAAAGATGAGTATTTTATTGGATTGCACAAAATTTATTAGTTAAAAAAACGGTATTTAAAATTATAAAATTGTTTCATTAAACAAATAAATTATGTTATCCCTTTTGGTTTTGGATTACTGACGTCAGAAAATCTAATGTAGTCAGAGAAAGTTTCAATATATTAAATCTCAAATTTGGTTAATAAAACCTAAAGCTGCTGAATGAGCCCTTTTTTAAATTCAACATTAGATGGTTTCATATATTCTAAAACTTACCAAAACTTGTCAATATTTTTTGTTTATTTTAATTTTATCCCATTGCTTATATCTGAAACCGTTCAGTTCTGAAATTCGTGGACTTTCTGTTAGTAGAAGAAAATTGCAAAAAATAGCAACATAATAATAACACTCAATAACCGGCTCTTTTTTTGTAAATATTGCAAAAATTATGTTATTAAATGTTCTGGAAATTGAAAATACTATAATGTGTTAATGTTGAGGTTAATAATGCATCGTTTTGGGGCATTTCTTCTTAAAAATTACTTTTGATGAAAAAAAGGGGGGAAAAGTTGTTTTTTGAGACGCCATTCACTTATTGATTTATAACTCAGCCCCATAACTAGTCTTCTTGAGCTCCAAAAAACAATTTTTGTGTTTTGGGTATACCGAGTCAACCTTTATTATTTAATCATGTCTATTATAAAATTTTTTTGAAGTTCAAAGTCATTATTTTCCAATGAACAATGTTGTAGAACACATAGTTAGTTGTCGATTGCTAAGAAAAACATTGTCTTATTATCTAACATGAATAGACAGTACGAGAAGGTCCCTGAAGGCCAATGGGGAGTAGATTGGGGCCTCGAGTAAGACAATTTACAACTTCCCCATGCATTGAAGACCTTTAAATCATTTAAAAAAAAAAAAAAAAAAAGAGACTCTTAACCTCTCAAAATTTGCGTAATAGAGAGGAGCAAATAATAACGGTTGTCCCTGTAGAATAATCCCTCATTTATATGACCTCCCAAAAATAAGCAGCTCCGTCTTAGCCTGATCAAGGTCAAAAGAGGAACACATGTAATTCAGCCTCCTAGGCCCAACGGTGTGAACACACAAACTCTATTATATATATATACACCCTTGTAGGTAGTCACAAAAAATAATTTTTAAAAGCTGGCAACTTTATCGAATGTATAATTTATGATGTAGTGATTAACATTGAAACTAACTCAGATACGGATTTTTTTTAGTCTTTCAATTTTTTTCTGACCGATCTGTACCTATGTCCACGTCTAAACTGTAGCCAGAAAACGTGGATTGAGCACAAAAACTTTCCTTCAAATATATCATTTTTAGGATCAATCTAAACCAAATTTTATAATCATATTAGTCCATACCGACTTTTTCGGACTTACTAAAACTATAAGTGTCTCAGACTGGTCTAGTATTTCTAGTCGAAAACCAAACACTATTAGTTAGACAACCATTGGGCCATACCTTCTTAAATGTAACTGCCTAAATACATGGCATAAACGATGTTATTAAAAGTTTAATTGCATTGAATGTTATTAATGCATTCTTTCTATTTTTAGAAATGGTATTTAGGATTGATTGCGCTTTTTTTAAAGAATAAGAATTAGGGTATGTCTGTATAGACATAAAATTATCTTCTAAGGAGATGTGGATCTTTAAAAACTAATTCTTTAATGAACTGTTAAAATCTACATTTCATAATAGTTTCCTAGTTACCAATTCTCTGTGTCGTCTGTTTAATATCCATCTTATTCTCCTGGACTGTCAATGACATATTCTTAAGTTTGTAAACATATTTTTACAATGTAAAAGGATGCAACAGGTAGTTGGAATATATTTACTTAATTGATGAATTAGCTTTCGACATCATTATCATAAAATGACATCCATATTTATATTTATTTTTCTCACAATGGTACATCAATCACCACTATATATTATTTCTATAACTGTTGATCTTCCCCTATTATCTTTGTTCGGAACGTTGGTTTGTTGAACTCTAATTTGTTCGTGTTAGGCATTAATTATCCCTACTTTAAATGAAAAATAAATACTTTGGACGATTAAGAAATGTGCACTCGTAGGAGAAATAGGAAAGGTCGTGGACTCGGGTTTGAAGGACCTAGGTGCATTGTATGTAAATTTTATTATCCGAAAAGAGCTTAAAGTTCTCAGATCTTTAAAAAAATCCGAGGGATTTTTTTAATCGTAAAAGATTATGTTGATTAGTGCTTGGATTGACATCTTTATAAAAAGTTCCATCGTGCAAGTCTTTACTTTTATTGTTATCATGTAACCTTTCTCCGAAAAGAAACAAAAGAAAAGCTTAAAATTTTTCCAAACTATGGAATTTTTATTCAATGGTTGTTGATAATTGCTAAGAGTTTAAAAGGAACTAATTCTAAATTTCAGACGGCGTTACCTGATTTACAAAAAAACCAACTATGGATTTAGTTGTCAGCTGTCCATAATTCTTCTACTTTACCCCTAATCAGTGTTCTTAATATTGATGGTTGTATTTGAATTCGTTCTTATTAAGAATTGAACAATTATCAACTGTTTTTTAACAATAATTTCATAGTTGATAGAATTGGCTAACTAACAACTGATTTTGAGTCTTTTTTCTGTTTATTTTCGGAAGAGAGGTTGAGAGACACGTATAAGTAACGACGTGTTCAATGTTTATTTAACAATAGTTTTCTAATAAATGAGGTTCTATGAGATAGTAATTACATTGGGCTATTCATTGTTTATGAATCAGTAATATGTGAAAAAATTAACCGTAATTCGGATGCTATTTTATTAAGGACTGACCTGTTCTATCTTTACTGGGGGGACGTACAAAACATTCATTAATGTCATTTGGTGTCATACTTTTGGACTTATTAATTCAAGAGATTAAGAACCATTATAAAAGGAATATATATCTTTGAATCCATGTCGAGATTAGAAATAGCAGATGATGGATTAAGTATGTAAATTATGAGATGTGTATCAGGTATCAGTAATTTTAATTTAACCAATCAACTTTAAGAACATTGATTTGGAGAAAATATATATAAATATCAACAGCTGACAACAAAATAAGCTTTATATTTTTGTGTTAGGGAAGTAACATTGTGCCCGTGACTATTTCACATAGTATTACATCGCTGTAACAAAAACAAAATGTAACATTGGTAGATTGACCAAATAAAGCCATTAGAAAAAGAAAATATACAGCTGACAATAGAATAGAATAGCATTCAACTGGTTCGAACTTATTGAATTCATTGTTTTAATTTACATTATTTCAAATTGTCTTCGAAGTCTACGTACATTGAGGGCCCGTGAATAGAACACATTGAGCTCAAAAAAATAATTTTGCTCGAGTGCTTAGTTCACTTAGCCGTACTATTTATTTTTCAGAGTTATTTTGTCTTTTATACTACTGAGTATGGACATAAATAACAAAAATGTTATACGGAAATCTTTTTATAGAATATTCTCATATATTAATCAATCAATTCAAAAATATCAATAATATAATTTTATGTATACAACAACCTTAATTGAGTCCATAATTATTTTTGATAATTACAAGAAATGTATAAGATCCTATAAGGAAAAAAACAAAAAAAAAACAACACATCATATTGTCAAACAATGAAACAAAAATTTCGTTATGCTTACTTTGACAAAATTTCTTTAGAATTTATAAGCTTTATCAAAACCATTATATTACAGTATTTTCTTAAAAACAAATAAGATTATAAGATTTGCCAAATTTTAATATTATTATTAAATTATTTTAATTACATAATATAATTTTTTTTTTTTCAAAAATAATCCACGATATCGGTGTATTCAATAATTGCATACTGATTTAAAATTCTCCCTAAATATTTTTGTTACTTAAATATTTCGTTATTCCATAGCAAGTATCGGAGCTTCTTCCACTAAGTAAATTAAATCAGCTGAGTTGGTAAAATATAACTAATAACTCATATAGTTATTAGGTCTAGAAATTCAGGATTGGTCTTGAGAAGAAGATCCCACATTAGTCATTAGTCCCACCATTAAAAAAAATTAATTAAACTATTTATTTATTTTCGATCACTTTAATAATATCTTGTCAAACATATTAAATATAGTTATTTGTTCTGACGATGCTTTAGTGCTTTCAGGGTGCCGAAAAATTTAACCCTCAGTTAGTGAACTAGTATATTATACACCCTGAGATTTAGGCTTTGTATTTCTATTAAATCTACATTTTATCGCAAATACTTTTGGGTATTGAAAAATCCATAGTTGTTCATTTTTTTATTTTTTTTCCAAAAAAACCATCAGTTTACAACTGAGTTTCTAAAACTTCTCCTGCCAGAGTTATATATATATATTTTTTGTGCATTCAAAGGATCTTACATAAATCCATAAGATATTGTGTTAATGAAGTGTTCTATATATTTTTGATTAACCAATGGCTTTCCAGGATATACTCTTACATACGGGGGGAATATAAGTTTTAGACATCTTTATTTTTTAATTATACGCCAATGATTTGATGACATGGTCAAATGACAGAAACAACTGTTACAGATAAATAACTTGAAAAGATTGACCCATTCTTCATCAATAACAGACATATCGAGGTCTTCCAAATTTGAGTATTGGCTTGATATAACCAAGTACAAATTAGTCGAGAGGGTTTAGATCTGGACTGGAAGGCCCTGCATTGGCTTGTTTTAAAATGGAAATTCTGCTTTCAGTTACCTTGTCATTGATTATTATTGAGCTCCTTTTTGTTTAAAGAATGCGTTCTTTGCATTTGAAAAATTGGGCTTGAACGAGGGAAGAACTACAGGTTCTAAAAAAATAAAATGTAATCATTCTTCTTCGCACAGAAGATTTTTTCTTTTTTTATTAAAACTCGTGTCCAACCAATGAGGGGGCAACTATTAAGCCACTTTGGAACAATCTACTGATCCTAAGGGATATTTTTTTTTTTGATGAGGTCAAGATTAGATCGTTTTGCCTCTTGAATATTTGTTCAAGATCCTACTTTTTCTCATCCGAAAACAATATTGACCCTCTCCTTGTTCAAAATTCCAATAAATTTTCACATCTTTCAAAACGATTAGTCTGTGCATCATCTGTGAGTTCTGACCATAGCAAAACTTGAGAGAACCCGTCCTTTGGTCATAATAGATTTTTCGAATCATCGAACTCCTTGACAATCTAATCTCCTTGGCTATTTCAATTGATCTGTAGGGGTTTCTGTAAATTTAAGCTTCAACTTCTGGACGTTCCCACGATTACAAACTGACTTTGAATGCCCCCTAATAAACATTGTCATCAATGCTTGCAATCTCTTGAGTGTTTTTGATATTATATTTTATGGAACTAAGTCTTATTGAAGGCCCCAGAATCTGGAATATTTGAAGGTTTAATTTATCATCATGATATAGATTTTGGACTGTTTGTCTTAAGGAGAGTATCACGTCTGATAAAATTGACGGGGATGACCTTTTTTGTATATCGGAGGAGGTGGATTGGACCCAGATTGCAGATTGGAAATTTTGTTACAAAAATATTACACCTCAAAGGATGGAATTTTAATACTTTTGTACACCCCTTCATGGATGTAGTCTACATAACACCAGATACTATAATCCAGGTGGATTCAGATTTGGTGATCGGGAATGCCAAGAGTACTTGTCCCAGAATTTAAAATTTTATCCTAACCATTCTTGATCAATCTTGACTGTCAGGGTTAGAGATCTATTTTGTTGAAAGACAAACTCTTACTGGCCTTGGACAGCAATATTTGATCGCAATAGTTACTTTTAGGAACATTCCAGTGCCTAGCAAGGTAGTAATCTTTCGCCTTCCTTGTTTTTGCGACATGATAATAAACTCAGATTTTTTTAACTTAAAGGAAAAATGAGACTCGGGGATCTCTGTTGGAGAGGATAATAATCAAGCAGTTGTAGTATAAGCCGATTTATTAAGCTTTAAAAATTGTCGAAAAACTTTTGCAAAATCCGGTTCATGTTATTGGAATTAAATAAACTTTAAAATAACGATTCACTTCCAGTTATGAGCTACTGCTGTTCTTCATGTTGGCAAAAAGGTACGAGTCATCAGTTTACTTGTATTGATTCTCATGGGCTGGTTTTATCGTAACTGGGGGCTAAAATAAGAATAAAATACAGGCTCCATATATTCTACGTAAAAAAAGCAAAGTATTCCAAGCACAAACCCTTTTTTTGAGTTGTTGGTCTTAGATGGTAAAGTTATCTGCAATCTTTAGGATAAAATTACTCTAAATATATTTATATTTATAATATTTTATAGAAATTCAGAATACTTCAGAATAGGATTAGTAATAACCATTTAAAACTATAATTAATATCTTTCATATAATATTTTTTGAGACAATAAAAGTCAGTATTTTAGCAAAATTAAAACAAAGGAAAATTCAATCGAGTGTCAGGAGTAAAAATATTTTTTTTTAGAACTGAAACATTGAATGGTATTTTCTAACAGTACGTATTAACTTTTTATCGCTAGCCATTTATCAATTTCCAAATTTATTACACCCCCAAAACAGCTCTAACCTAATGTATATGAAGATCATTCCTGTGAATCAAGGGCCTCTAGGAAGAGTTGCCTACATTTCTACCAAAGTGCAAACATTTTATCAATTACCTATAAGTCAATATTTGCCCTATGATAAAGTATGATTCATGAATTTTAAAATTAGAGGTCAATGTATAGATTGTATAATAGATTTCAGGGCAATCTCTGAGGTTCACAGATAACCCTCAATTGTATATGTATTCCCACCTTAAAAGGGTTAGTTATTTTTTCCCCAGTAAAGAAAAATAAATTTAATAGTGTGTAAGTTATTTTAAAGTGCAAATGGGATATCTGAACTAAGTCTGCCACAGAGAATTGGAGGTTCTGAGGAAATGAGTCCTATTGAAAAAGCTGCCATTTTAGAGGAGCAGGAGGGTATTGGAAAAGTCAAAAATGAATACTTTGTGTTTAGAACTAAAAAATGTAAAGATTTAATGAAATCAAGTCGAGAAGAAGTAGAAGTAATAGATTGGACATGGACCACGCCTATAGGGAAAATATACAATCTGAGGAAAGACTGGAAATTGGTACTGAGAAGAAGATGAATATCAACGCCAACAAAGATGACTTCGGCCAAGAAGAACAGAAAATAAAAAGAATATTGGAGATGTCCAGAGAATGATTCAAAGAAGAGGTATAAAGATACCAAGACACTAAGATAGGGGACGTTAAATTTAGCAAGCTTTAAGACTTGTGTGTCTTTTATATTTGCATTCTTATTTAATGATTGTTTTGTCCTTCTCGGTTATTATTTTTAATTTTAATCATGTGACCACAAAGGTTCCCCTTTTTTTTATTTTTTTATCATGCGAAAAATGAAATTGAAAATGATTTCTGCTAATGTTAATTCTATTTTACATATCAAAAAACGAGAACTAGTTACAGGGTATTTCTTGACTTTTAGACCTGATGTAATTTCTATTAGTAATACAAGTCAGGGGGGATATTTTGGAAAGTTTTCCATCTGAGTATAATACGTTTCTAATTTCTACTCGAAGAGTAGGGAGAAACCATCACCATGGTATTCATCTATTGGAATGACAGAAAAATAATAATTATATCTATATATGGTCCAAATAAAGACTCATTTCTACGACTCTCTTTACTTTAAGGTCTTGGATGAAACTGGCCTGGAATCTGATAAAATTATTTTACTTGATGATTTCAATATGGTTATTGATCATCATGAAAGAGATACAAGACACTACAGGTAAGAAACAAAACAAGTTCACAATGAAAAAGCTCAAACAATAATCGATATAGCTCCCAAATTCCATACACCCCCCTGAACATACGTTTTTTGTAAGAAACAAAAATCAGGTTAAAAAAAGTTAAGGAATCGATTATGTTTTTTTCATAAGACTATAAGCAGATGAAACAATAGACTTAGAATTGAAAAATGTAATGGAAGAAGTCATTTTTTTGATTTTAGTTTAGATCATAGAAACACAAGATGCATAATAATGGAGAGCCAATGAGGACCTCCAAAATATCAGTTTTACATGTAATATGGGCACACATGATAGATCAGGTATGTCAAATATTCCGAGAGAGCAAATTATTTTAGAACGCGTCAATAAATTTGAAAATAGTGGAATGTCAAAAAAGGCCATTAAAGCTCTATTAGACGGGAATACGGAAAATCATTGGAGATTACTGTTGGTAGTGCAGGATGAAACAAATAGATGTTTTCTGCATGGGCTTATATTGTAATGCTAACTTAATGGACATGCAAGGGGAGGGGGAAGGACGGGTTCAGTTCCGGCTTATCTGAAATTACAAACTCAATGGTGACAGCTTTAGACGTCGACGTGTCAGTTGAGGAAATAGAAAAGGATATCAAATCGTACAACAAAAAGAATAAGGCTCCTAGGTCTGATGGCTTCCCATACGAATTCCATGTTAAATATTTCACCAAGTTATCACTTATACTGATGGAGGTAAGCCAATAGTATTGGGAGGTTTGATCAACATATAACTCTGGAAAATCAGACATTAATTCCAAAAAACAGCCCCAAATATATCGATAATCTCAGACCCCTGACAATGCTGAACACAGCCTACAAAATATTTTGTGGAATTTTAGGTACAAGAGTGCAGAGAACTCTACCATCCATTATCAAACACTCACTAAAAATGTTTGTGCATGGATGACGAAATTATGTATTTCTATACTTAGTTAAAAGGTGTGCGAAATTGAATTGAATTTTTTTAAGGAAATAACGAAGATGTACCAACAAAAAGTATTTTAAGGTTATTTGTTTTGTGCTTAAACCAAAAAAGTGTTTGCGTCAGGTACTCAAATGAAGTCACAAACTAGAGTACATTTACTTACTTTTCAGCTACTATCTGTAATGGCTTATTCATATTTTTTTATAAGCATTTTTTCAGTGGAAAATATAATGTATCCAACTTTTTTTAAGTAAAATTCTCTTTCAAAGGGTTAATTACGATTAAATGATCCATCATGACGACTAAGGTATGGAAAGAGAAGGTAAAATCATAATAATTATTTGAAAGGGATTTGTATGTAGATAATTTACATAATTTTTAAACATTTAAAAAATAATTGCCATAGGCAAATCAAGAATGTTGAACAAAATATATATAAACAAATGGGTTGCGTAGTAGAGACCATTAATCAATTTCATAAGGTCTATTGAGGCGTAGTTTCATCTTTGTTCCATACGTAGTGATGCATAAAAAATGTTCTGCCAGTATATATAAAGCCACAATCAACGTCATACTCCTCCTGTCAATTGCAAGAATGTTTAGGAGGCGAGCAGCATACCTGTATTGACGCTTAATTAGACCAGCGGCAAACAATAGAGAATTTTACTCCGAGTCCAATAAGGAATTACACTGGTGATGGGACAATTTAAAAAAATCCCGATGCAAATGGGATTCTAGTAAAAATTCCCGATGCCGATTCTTTAATATTTTGAAATAATATTTAAAAAATACCATCTTGCTATCATGGGCGTCCACAGGATTATATTTTGGTAGTGGTAGTGGAGGGCCCAAAAAAAAATATCCTTTCGATAGAAATTTGAAAAATTGAATTATCAAATATACAAATTGATAATTCTGAATTTTCAAAAATTCAGAATTATTTAGAAAAAATTAAATTAAAAATTTTTTTGAAAAAAAAAAAAAAAATCAAACATTAAATTTTTAGGTGAAGTTTTTTTTTTTTAAAATACATGATTATTAACAGATAATGACGGACAAAAATTTGAAAAATTAAATTTAGAATATTGAACTTTTTTTTGGAAAAAAAATTGAAAAATTGAATTAAATTTCAAATATTAAATTTTCTATTAAGAAGGAAAACTTCCTAAATTTGGGGGGGGAGGGGGTTTTTTTTTTTTTTCATAACTTAGAAAAGTAATAAATAGTTACATAACTTTAATAAATAAGAATCGGAATCTCAAATTAAACATTATTTTCCTAAACAAGGGCGTCCACAGAATAATATTTTGGTGGAAGTAGGAGGGGTCAATTTTTTATTTTTTTGGACTTTTTTTTGAGAAAAAAAATATAAATATAAAATTCTTTTGGGAAAAAATTTCAAATATTAAATATTTTGAAAAACAATTCAAATATTCAAATTTCTATTAAGAAGCTAAACTTCCTCAATTTTTTTTTTTTTTTTTTTTTGGGGGGATATTTTTTTTCCTCACTTAGAAAAGTAATTAATAGTTAAATACCAGTAGTAAATAGGAATCAGAATCGCAAATTAAAAATTATTTTCCCCATGGTGATTCCGATTCCAGAAAAAAGACACGATTCATCTGACTCCCGATTCCTATTAATCGTGCCATCACTAATAATTACCGAGCAAGCCCTCGTTACCATTCTCCATCTTTGGTAAGCACACCCCCAAGTTTTTACTTTATTCTTAGACGTTTCATTCCCAAAAATTAGATAATATTGATACAACTTTGGAAAATAAAAAAGTTTGTTTCGATTCCCGACTAGAAAAAACCACTCCCGCATTCCAGGACATATTTTATGCACTTCAGTTCATACGACATACACGCACACCATTGCTTTTTCAATGCATTTCATTTTGGTGGCTTCTTTTTATTGAGTTTCCGATATATAATATTCAATAATGTTATTCTACTGCATTAAAAAATACATTTTATTTTTTGTTAGCTATTGATAATTCTACTATTCATCCCAAAACAATCTTACTTGCATCAAAAGGCCCAAAATCATATAGACAGAATAGAATCATTAGACAGTTATTTCCAACTATGGGACTATTCTATCTTTAAAACTAGGGTAATAAATGCTTCGAAATATTTTATTAAAAACGTAGCTATACATATGTATTTCTATATGATGGACAACATTTATTCATATTATTCATGATTAGATGTCCAATACATCTGTATATGTATGTTCACGCCGAAGGATTAGCAAGAAATTGTATTCCTGTCCAGTTGAAAACGGAGCAGAAGTATATAATAACTTATTAGCTAATTCGTTTATTTATCAAAAAGAATAAATTATGAAATAGCCATGACGTATCAAGTCAGAAGAGTGAATCGACAGCTGGTAACAAAATAAATAAAGTATTTTTGTTTTAGCGAGGTAACGCCATTCATTCTTCTTCTTCTCTCTCTTAACTCTCTTTTTTCCCAATAGATGGCGAGAAAGTCAGATTTTAGATCTGTGGCCGGAAGACTTTTGAATTGACAATATTTTTTAAATATATGTATACATTTTTCAAAAAGATACATAAAAGTAAGCGTCAGAATGCCTTTATGGAATAAGAAAATCGTTTACTTTGACACTATGCATGTATATATAAAGATATGAACATAAATATATTGATTAATATGATGGTTGGCCATCAATAAATATATTGAAAAGAAAAAACAAATAACATCTCATTAGATTATAAACAATGACGATTACTATTCGATGGTAATGTAGGTTTGAAATGCGCCATACACATTAAATGCAAACGTTTATTAAATTTAACAATTCATTGGAGTGATTGATTCGTGCTTTACTGTTATACCTGTTAGTTTTGTTGATTCATCACTTGTTTTTGTCAAAAAAAATCAATTGTATATTTACTCATTAGTTTGTGAGTTTTTTTATATGTGCAAATTTTTATTTTTATGACGAAAGAGAAATATAAGTTTAAAATTGACTTTTTTACAACTTTTAACAAGTTTTATGTACATAGTTACAAAACTTTTTATACTTGTATATAAATACTAAGAAATTTTTAGAATCCTCATCAATTCACAATATTAATTACTTTAGGTTTGAGTTAATTTTGCTACAAATATTCTGGCCTCTTGGAAATTACTTTTAAAATATACTATTCCCTCTATCGATTGAGTTTCTTACATTTTTTTAAAGCCTCAACTATGATTATGACTATGAGTATGGTGCCACTAATCAGTGAGTCCTTTCGAAATACACTCTCATGATCTTGGATTAATGAATATTTGCTCCCAAGTCTGTAACAAATAATTTTTTAGAAAAATTATAAAATACAAAATTTGACCAATAAAATTTAAAAAAGTAATTGAAGACCAAAGTTGTGAATAAACTTTTTTTTTTTGGAATATATATATTTTTTGAAAGGTTTTAAAGTTTAAATTCTTGGGAAGAGACAAAATTTGAGGGAATGTTCTATTTTTTTGTATAGAAAAGATGGTTTGAATTTTTTTTTTTTTGACATTTCAAATTTTCTAAAATAGAAGATAACTTTTTTACGCATTTCGACAAATAAATATATTTTTATTTTACTGAATAGAGAAAATTGTTAATATTCAAAGTTGTGAAAACAAAAAAAGATAATTTATTTTTTATTTTCTATCAACTCAACAACAACCTTTTAGTGAGGATCAGGTAGGATATGTCACTTATTATTTTCGTCAGTCCATGAGTAGGACTGATGACTGTAGTCACGTCCATTTCAGTCTCGGTTCAGTCTATTTCATTAATGCATATAACTCCTACATACTTATTAAGTTCGGTCCTTGATGAAGTCAGTCAATTTTATTTATTCTTTCTTTCAATCAGTACTTCCAGCCCTAAAGACAAAGGTCCTAAGATTGGACCAACGCAATACTAATAGAGCCCTTTCTACTACTTGCACTCCTGTAGTGACGGTGTTTGCTAACTATTTTGTCCTTACAAAAACCAAGGTTAATGGAAATAAAGGATCCCACAAGAAACATATACCCATATTCAAAGTTATTATAAATCTTGAAAATCATAATTTCATACTAATTAGGAATACTAACTTTGTCCTCACGAAAAACTTGTCTCAAATCTGTCAAAAAGGTAAAAATATTTTAAATAAGACAAAATACGGAGTTCTCGAAAACAAGATGTAATACTAAAAAACTAATTAACGATTCATAATAAGCGTTTCAAGTGCTAGTTGAATTAAATATGGACCCGAAAATGTTAAGAATAAAAAATCTGGTTGACTTTGAAAATTGATATAAATTCCGGTAAATTGATGAATGTGATCGCTGACAGCATCGCCGTAGCGTCTGGTTCAACTGCCCATCGTGTTATCAATGAAGCCCCACGGTACCACAGCCATGCACATTGCAAGGGACATCTTCTAATCTCGTCACACAGGGAGAAAAGTATCACCCAAACCAAGGCTTTGATCAAACTAAAACAGAAGCCTCCCGTGAAATATCTTGTCTGGTTCTTCTCAGTAGAGAACAACTTTAGTCAAACCCAGAAGCATCACTCGAGGAACAATAGATGATTAGCAAAAAGTCTTTATAACTTCCCTAGGATCATGAACGCCAATTACCCTCAGCAAATTATGGTTCTTGGCGTTGTTAGCAGCGTTATGCCAACCTCTATCTTCAAGGATTCCCTGAATGTCAACACCAAGATCTACATCAGTATTCTGCACACCAAAGTCTTACCCTGGATTTGCATGAAAGGCCTATCTTGTATCTGGAAGCAAGACGGGGTATCCCGTCACACCGAACTTCTTGATTCTGAGAATGCGTTGCACGTCTTGCCGAGTTAATGCCCTCCTAACTCGCCGGAATTGAATTCATTAAAAAATATTTTGTCTGGGGCAATATTGAACAGATTTCCAATGAAGGTTCCTATAGAACCACAAGATCCCTGGGAGCTGGAATAAGGATAACATTTTGAATTTACTCAATGGGACAATCAGATAGGCAGTGGGACATATTCGAGGTGTTGTGAACGTGTGATCCGAGCTAACGGCAATTTTATTGATTGATTGTCAAATTTATATAAAATCGGTTAAGAAATAAGTGAACTAGTATATTATACACCCTGAGATTTAGGCTTTGTATTTCTATTAAATCTACATTTTATCGCAAATACTTTTGAGTATTGAAAAATCCACAGTTGTTTATTTTTTAATTTTTTTTCCAAAAAAACCATCAGTCTACAACTGAGTTTCTAAAACTTCTCCTGCCAGAGTTATATATATATATTTTTGTGCATTCAAAGGATCTTACATAAATCCATAAGATATTGTGTTAATAAAGTGTTCTATATTTTTTTGATTAACCAATGGCTTTCCAGGATATACTCGTACATACGGGGCGAATATAAGTTTTAGACATCTTTATTTTTTAATTATACGCCAATGATTTGATCACATGGTCAAATGACAGAAACAACTGTTACAGATAAATAACTTGGAAAGATTGACGCATTCTTCATCAATAATAGACTTATCGAGGTCTTCCAAATTTGAGTATTGGCTTGATATAACCAAATACAAATTAGTCAAGAGGGTTTAGATCTGGACTGGAAGGCCCTGCATTGACTTGTTTTAAAATGGAAATTCTGCTTTCAGTCACCTTGTCATTGATTATTATTGAGCTCCTTTTTGTTTAAAGATTGCGTTCTTTGCATTTGAAAAACTAAACTTATAGCAGCGTGTCACTTTTATTTCTTGGCTTGCAAACGTTTAGATGAGCCACCCTTTACATACATGATATTGCAGTTCCCCCAGTTAATTGTTTATTAACTTTAATTTACTGTAATGGTAAATAAATAAAGACCAATCCTTAGAAGTATAATAAAAATTAAAGATTGATCAACTTTAAAGAAATATTTTTAGTCGTATTTATATAATGCAGAATTATATATCAACATAAGGCATGTAGGATATTTTATCTTTTTCCTGTAAGGTCAAAAACTAAACCCTTCTTAGGCCTTCCAACTCTTGAACAGGCAATATATAATTGACCATATGAAAAACAAGTTATGTTTTCAAACATAATCGGTTACTTTTTTGATACTGTAAGTGTCACAACAGGACGTTTATAAAATTAGTTTGAGCAACTTTATGCCATATTCTTGGTGTTTCTCTGAGAAAAAAATTGAACAAAATCTTCATTATATAGACACCTTGCCCTTGCATTAAAAAACAAGTTTTTATGCTGAATGACATTACAAATTAAACTCCCAATCTTGCTCTTATTTAGAGTAAACCTTTATCCAAGGATTAGTAGATACATTGATGATTTTAGTATGGACTTGATAAGTCCTAGGACCTCATTGTTCAAGTTAAACACCTCAAACCATAGGCGATAGCAGCGTTTTTCAATTCTTGGGGCGTGTTAAAGTTCATCAAGAGGGACGTTAAACCAAAATAAATAATTTAAACAGTAACCAACAGATGAAGAAAAAGTATAGAAATTGTGGGTGTGGGCGGGGCATAAGAATAATTTAAAAGTGGAAAAGGAGAAGTTTTGTATTAATGACATCATAACTTGATGATAACATAATCAGTTATCACACAGCTTTCATATTTATTATTTTAAGTTTTTTCCTGTTCCGTCTTAAGCGATTTTTAGGAACCGATTAGGACCGACATTTTTGTCCAGATCACGATTCCGACCGTAGACCGAAATTTAATAGTGTTCAAACTGTGAATCAATTTTTCCGAGTTCAATCTATTAATCAATTTTCTCCCTTATCCTAATTTATGACTCGTACAAATATGACTTTTCCAGTACATTTATCTTTATATGAGGTCATTGTAGGTCGATGTTCACAGTTTTGAAACACAAGTGACGTCATTGACAATTCATTTATAGACTCGGTTTTGAACGAATTTTAAATAGGCCAATCAAGAGCAAATTTTTATTATGACCTATCAAGATTCATTTTTATTTTATTTGGGACTGATCCAGACTGAATCTTTTTAGAGATCGATCCAGACCAAAAGTCTTAAAAGAGGCGGATTAATTTTGTTCACTAAGTTTAGTTACATTACTCATTTACATAAATTAATATTATTATAATTTATTTTTCAACCAATGGTTTAGTTCAATCATTGGCTGTATTAATAATAAGAAATCCATAACAAATGTAACTAATTTACAATTTTAATAATATAACCTTTCAGGAAGAATAATTTGAAGATCGACGATAGTATTTAAAAATTACCCCTTAAAAACCTTGTGATGAAACCTCTCATATTGGTTATAAAGCACCTTCAATCTTCAAATTATTATGCATACATCTGTTGGATATTAAGATGGTAGCTTTGTTTAATTGTTTATTTTTTGTTTTATTAATACAACCAAAGGTTTATATAATATATCTTTGTATGAAATTTAAACAATTATATAGAAATTACAATTTATAGAAATTTAAGACCACATAAGGGAAAATTTGGAATAAGAGGATCAAACTCTACTAAGTGAAGTTAAGCATATCCTGTTCTTGTACATGGTGTTATCTCACTAGCACTAAAACGTCCTTGTATTTTATTGTCAGCTGTCGATTCCCTCACTTGATACGTCATGGCTATTTAATAATTAATTCCTTTTCATAAATAAATGAAGTAATAAGTTATGAATATACTTATGTTTCGTTTCCAAAAGGACAGTCCAGCATAATTTCTTGTTGATCCATCATAGTTGTTGTGGATATATTGGCCATTTTATTATTTCTATGAATAAATTTGGCCATCATAAACAAATACAAATGTATGAGCTACGCTGATAATAAAATATTACTAAGGATAGTTATAATGCAGTATCGAATAAAATATTATGTTGAATTTTAATATTATGAATATATGTACATATATATGTGTAACTCATTTCACAAATTACGGAAAATAATATGACAATGATAGTCTAAGAGACCTATAGATAAATAGCAGTTGATGTACTTGACTTATTTGGCTGACTACCAGATAATTTGATATCTTTTTCTGTTTCTTTTGTAGGAAAGTTGCGTGATACAATAAAACTAACAACTGATATACTCAAAAATAATGTGATTTTGTTGGATAGTGCTATTTGACGTACTAAACAACATTTAAATCGGTTAAAAAGAAGAAAAAAATAAGTGTTAATGTTCCTTGGAATAACCCAGGTACATAAGTGTACTTCTCATAAGACCAGGATCGTTAAAAACCTGTGTGTTAGTGGGCTTATATCTAAACCCTGAGATTTTATGTGTTTTGTAGATGTTAAATATATACGTTTAATTTAATGTATTTTTTCCTTGTTCCTCCCTATAACTATTTAGTTATATCTAAATTCATTTAATGGTTATCATCAAATTATTATTACAGATTTTATTTGTGATTTTCCTTGGAATATTAATGTTATTAAAAATATAAAATTAATGATAAGGGACTTGTTAATTTAAATATTAAATGATATTTCACTCTTTCTACATTTTTTTTCATGATCCTAGTCTAGTCATGATTGGCAATATCTATCATTCACTTATAAAATATTATTTCATGAGTAATCATTTGATGAATGGTTCCTACATTATTCAAGATTATATAGGAAACTGCGAATAACGATGAATACATAAATAATTGTTGTATGAAATAGAATTATGCAACAAAAGTCATGTCTTAAAATGTACCCAGGCTAAAACGCACATTTAGTATTGTTACTGAAGCCATATGAAGTAAAATTTCAGAAATTAAATTTATATAAGTCGTTTAGATTCTACACATCTAATCAATAAATAATAATTAGATACATTGAATATGAAACATGTTTAAATTCGGGGTAAACCTTCTTGCTTCTAAAATATTAACTACTCATTATAACTTGTCAAATAATCGACGTAATTATATTTAATTTCGAATTATATTTATTACTTTAAACTTTCATTTATATACATAGCTATTTCATTTCAAAACATGGTTCTAAATCGAAATTATTCTAAAGAAACGAGATTTAAAAAAAAGTATTTAGAATGTCAAACGATATTGATTATTTTCCAAGACATTACTTTGTTATATACAGAAAAAAAAATGGTTTTAGAAATAAAATGAAATTTAAAATGGCTCTCCGTTAAAGGGATCCCCGCATGAAGTCACAAAGTATTCACATTTTAGTTCGGTTTTACAAGTGATAACTTAGTTTTATTAAATTATATATAATATAGTTAGTATAGTACATATTCACACCTTTGAAAGGGCACTTTAAAAAACCTAGGTCAAATGAGTAAGTCATAGGAGATTAAACAGTTAGCTACCTACCCTTAACAACTTTGCACAAGGCAAATTCTAAAAACAATTATTAACAGTTATGAAGGTTCTTTGAATGAAAAACATTAACTAAACAATAAAATTTGCCTTTAATTTTATCATTTTTTTTATGTTAACAATTTTTATGAACACAATTCGAAAACCTATATCATATGACCTCCTGTGGCTATTTCTTAATTGATCTATACGTATCATGACAATATCTATACACATAAGAACCTTTATAAATATTTACTCATACTAACTTATTTTCCCAAACTATATATCGCAATAAAGTTTCTATAATTATGAATACCATTTGTAATATAAACTTCTTGACATTGTATTGAATAATTTCCCCTTTCATACAAAGCTGGGATTATATAGGGTTGATCTTATCTGGTGGTTATTATTTTCAATCCGGAATAACATTGTTTAAAAATAACAGAGGAGGATAATAAGACATCTTATCTCTGAACGGAGCAAGCTGACACGGTTGGAAAGAGCAAGAAGATTCTAAATTTCCTTAAGACCAGCAAAAATTCTGGTTAAGTTTTGCTCTGTTCTGATGAAAACTTTTTCAGCCATGATGCCACTTGAATAAGCAAAAGAGTTGCTACATCACAAACAAATATCCTGACAGTAACTCAGCTTAAGTGAAACCTGTCTTCAGAACGAGGCACAGACAAACTCTGCCCTCCCATTTTTGTGGAAAGGAAAGAGTAGCTGAATTTAAATGCTTACATTGAACTTCTGGATAAGAAAGTGCTACCTTGAGCCACAGAAAAAATTCGGGAAAACTTTGTTTTCACTCAAGATGGAGCTCCGCGTCATCACACAGCTAAGCCCCAGCCCTTCCTGAGAGACAATTTTCTGGACTTTTGGGTCCTCAAAATTTGACCACCCTCCTCTCTAGACATGAACCACTTGGATTACTCTGTCTATGCGTTTCCGGAGAAGAAGGTGTGCACTAGTCCTGACAAGAGTGTCTGGTCTCTAGAAGCTTCCATCAAGAAGGAGTGGAGCAAGCTCGATTTGGACTACATAGTCAAGGGCTTTAGACGTCATATTGAGGAAATGAACCCTATTTTCGGATGATTTATTAAAATAAATGTCCTCACGAAACCTCTTTTTTAAGATTCACTAATGAAAAATTGAAATTAAAAAATGTGTATCACTAGATAATATCAACCTTTTACACTCGAGTCTCTCTTAAGTCACATTAAACTCCGACTTCAGATTCGGAGACAAAAAAAAAGTAAGAATAAAAATACTCAAATTACAATAGTGTCAATATAATCTTTTTATCGGTTCATATCTTCGTAATGAGGGAATCATAAAAAAAACAAAGTTTGTGTGATTATGATTATACATATCCATGGTATTTTGTATTTCAATTATTTCTATATGATGACTTTTGAACATCATACAAAATTGATTAACCTTTGCTTATATATGAATATACTTATATATTGGTTATGTGTCTAAATTTATTTGTTAATGTAGTAATATTGATAAATTATTTCATCTTATTTTTTTACCAGTATTTTTAAGAAATATAATGTTGATAATGTATAATTCTAAAGTTGCTGAATCATGTTTTGTTATACAGACTGTACCTGTGTCTACAATAGTTAACTTTAACCTGGGTCAATTGGTATTCCGTAAAAATAATGAAAAATGGTCATGCACTTGAAAGTCTGCTACCCAACCTTCAGAAAACTAGATTGTAGTCAACCTAAACAGTTTGATACTTTGTGATGAGGTACATAACTGTTCGTTATTATAATTTATCGGTCCTTATACAAGTAAAAATCAATCCCTTGTGACGTCATTAGGTTTTTCTTATTTAAAAAAAAATATTCTATTATATGTATATAATAGAACGAATTATATACGTTTATATGTTTAATATTTTAAGGGAACATCTTATTTGGCGTAATAAAACATCGATATAATTTATGAAAAATTCCGAGGATCTATAGGACTGGTCCAAAGACTCGACAGGACAAAATAAATGAGGACCGACACAACACTTCCTGATATTGAATATTCAAAAAGTGGAAGGATTGGCCAACCAAAAACCATGGATTTGGGCTACTCGTTTTAACTGCAAATTAATGCTTATAACTATGGAGTGTAGGCAAACATTTGTTCTGATATAATAAATTACCCGGACACAAGGAAATTTAATTTAATTAAGAATTTTTCTGGTTAATAAAAAACAAAGAATAAAGACCGTAAAATTTAAAAATTTCTCGCTGCATGTTGGTATTGGCTTGTATCTTTGCACCCTTTTTTACAATCAGGTAGAGTGAGTTTGCCGGCCGATGTCAAGAACATTAAGAAATTAAAATTAATTCTGAACTCTTTTTTTGGTTTTTTAAAGGATATTTTCAGATTTAGAAAAGAAAAAATATTCGAGTTGAACTATCGCATGCTCAGCTTTCATATTATTCTAAAATATCCTTTGTCTTATTCTTTTTTAACCCTTATTACAATATCCTGTTAAAAAAATGTGTCAAAATAAATAATATGATACATTATTTTTTAAATTTTATATTATTTAAGTTTTTGTTTTATATGACATAGTCGTTTGTTAGTAAAAAATGTTTTTATAGAAAAATGCTATTTAAAAGCCGTTATGGTGTTGAAGGCCAAAAAACGGTTACCAGAACTATCCCTTGAGCCTTAAAAACCTACATGAAACATTTCCCCAAAAATCCGTTCCTTGATTTCCTTGCGTGATTCCCACACAATCACACACACACAGACATTCGCATTTAATATATAGATAACTTTGATCTGGATTGAATATCACCAATTCATTTTGTCCAATGTGCAGGGTTGGCATTTTATAAGCTTTTACTTATAGATGGAGGATTAAAGGCACTTTCCCCTACGATGCTTCATCTGGCATTTATATTAAGAAATCCACCAAATTGTGAAATAAATTAGTGTAATATTTAACTTACTTTAATAAATTTTCTGTTTCTAATATATGTCTAACAAATTTTGTTATACGGATATCAATATTTGTCAGTTGGTACTTGTTTTAACTTGGTGACGATTTCTACACATTTATTTGGTTTTATGAATCTTTGTACCATCTGTAGCCAGTCTAATGTTTCATATGTAGATACATACATATTTTACCACTTAAAAAATAATCCTATTTTTAAATCATTTCAACAAACAATCAAATGGTCTGATGTATTGATTGTTTATCCCTGTTGTTTTCCTATTTATACATTACTACCATACTTAATCCCCCTTCTACATAATATCTATAATGCTTTTAGTAAACACACTAATGACTCTATACAAGACACCTGTAGTGTGGATGTTAGTTATGGATCAATTCTATACTGCTATATACTTCTTAGAATAAAATAGAAGCTAATATGTGGTATATGAACATAAAAATATCAATCAAGACAGGAAGAAAACTCAAATGGACATTTTTTACTTCATATATATATATATATAACTCAATGTTTCGTAGACCTTTTTTTGAGTCAATTACAGGCCTTGTATTCACATTTGTGGTATGAGTAAAGATTTAAGGGAATTTTAACTATAGTTTTAATCCTTTGTTTGAGTACAGATACTTAAATTGGTCCCGTTATGGCTTTTTAAATAATATCTATCAATTTCTTTTTATTTTGTTGTGACAATTAATTTGGCTACTTTAAGTGCAAATCGCAGCGTCAATGAATGGTAAGTAACAATAATTTACTAATAGAAATGGAAGATAATTTGTTCAAAAGTATAAAATTAGCAGAAAAATAATTCTAGCTTACTTTTTTGCTGACGGGCTTCACATATGTATAACAAGAATGATTTTTCTCAAAATGGAGTCTGGGTTACATTTTTATTCCTTGACGAATTACTCTTAATTTCTATCCCCCAATCATAAAAGAATATGAAACAGACAGATTTTTTTAAAATTTGAATACAATGCCTTTAACTGACTCAAATATGTCTATGAAATATTCGGGGTTGGGAAAACATGAAAGGAAAAAATGAATTGTGATTCATTACGTATCTTGATTTTTGTTCCAGACTGTTTTTATGTTGATGCACTGAATGTAGTACATATATTTCGATTACAATTATAACATTCTTAGAGCGTATTGTTAAGGGGGGGGGGAGGGTGATAAATAACGGCCAAAATTGACCAATTACTATTGTACTTGCTAAAAAAGTCCAAGGCTTTAAGAATGAAACCCTTCAAAACTCTATGTTTCATGAGTTATGGAGACTATTTGATAAATATATCATATTTATTATTGCATTGTTGCTGTGTGTGGGTGTAAAACTAAGGACAATTTATATTCATATATCAACAAATTCTGCAGTATGTACTTATACATTTATGATTCCTCTGTACATATAATTGAACTCTGCAGGATTTTGAAAATCCCATTGACCCAATCACAAAGTGACTGAGTGCTAGATACCCCCGGAAGAATGTTTCAGTTTTATTCCATGGCCATTTTAACCTTCCATTTGTAAGCATCCTTTTGTTATAACGTTAAGATAAGTTAATCTCAACAACATTAGTTTGGCTTCTCAACTATATATAATTTGTTCAAATATTATAATTTTATTTCTGATATAAATTTCTTTACAAAGTGCATTCCTTTCATCTAATTTTTGGTATCAAATCAGTACTCATCACTATTAATGAGGTTGCGTGTAGTGTATAAAGCAACAGTTTATTCTATTTTAGTAGCAAAATCTACGACTTTTATCAAAAAGAAAAGGAATAACGACTTATTTATAGACACAAATAGTAAAATAACCCAACCTTCATTAAAAATTACATTTCGTAGAAGAAAGATTGTTGTTACACTTACAAGAAATTGCATTTATTCCCACTGGATGTTTCAAGAGAATACCAAAAAAGGCAGGTAATAGAATGTACTTAAAATATAATTTAAAACAATTGTATACAATTTGAAGTGCAGAAAAATCCCACTTTACTAAGGTAAGGTTAAGTAACTGGATAACGTATTATGTGCCTTTTATAGCCTAGGATTGAAGAAATAAGTTGAAGCTCATTCTATCTGAGATCCTTAATTTTTTAACAACAGTATGCAAATGTCTAAAGTATTTTTAAAATGTTGAAAGGTGTATAGTCATGTGTCTAAGATAAATGATGTTAGGAGCCCATGAAACTAACTTGGTCACATTTATACTCCTTTATATAACATGAGCATATCAACATAATTTAAAAAAATGTTCTAGATAACTTGGAGAGGAACCCACTAACAAAGCATTCTTAGCCCCAAAATGGTGAGAAGATTAAGGAATTTAATAAACAAAAAATGGAATGGACATAAACTAACCAACAAAACATGCTATTTCTTGATTTACAACTTATAAAAAAACGGGCGAGGAAAAAAAATGCAACCGATTAACATAATTCTATTTACATACATATATTTTCCTGCTACACCTTCCAACAGGTTTGAATAATAGCATGTTTTTCCTTTTAAATCACTTTTTAGAATAATTTTGAAGGTGACAATGATCTCACCTGCACATACGGTCGAATTCATTCAAAACGATGGCTTTATTTAGTATATTTAAAAATAGGAGTGATAATTTGAAGACTTAAGCACTCTTACTTTGAAATTTATATATGTAAAGGGATAGCACTGGCACCTGAAAGCATTTGAAAGTGGGGGTCAAATTATATAATAATAACGTCATCAGGGGCGTCCACATTTTTTTTGGGTGATGGGCATTGCTGTAAGGCTTTTATGAGTATTTGGACTGAATTTATTTTTGAATAGATGTAAAACTTTTTTGAAAAATTTAAGAGTTGAAATTTTTTGATAGAGATAAAACTAATTACCTTCATTTAAAAAAAAATTATTATAACCTTGAATGAAAATTATTTTATGCCTCTGGATGTTTACATATTTATATAAATAATAAAAACCCAGAACAAAAACATTATTAAAAAGGAAAAAAACAAAAACTAATCAAATTTTAACGTTTAAGTTTTTTTTCGATCACTATCAAAATTCTGTAAAAGTGAGGGTGCAATAGCCCCTTGACCCCTATGTTTCCAACACTACCAAAGACAGTAATTTTATTGTATTAGAAAGGAAAAAAGGGATTTTTTTTTCTTCTATTTCAAAATATGTGAAGTAATATGTAGTTTAAGTTATGTGGTATGGTTTCCTTGCTCATGAGGCTCATCATATATTCCCATTGTTGTTGTTTTCAAACATAGCTTAGATAACTGGAAATTGTTTCCGGGTAGGAAAAAAAAAAAGGAGCAGCTTATTTAATAAATATCCACATGCAGAAATGTCTTGATTCGTCCTTCTAATTAGAAATATTTTTTTGGCAAATCACAACTCAACTTTCCATTAAGTAAATATGTACACATGAAAAGGACAAAGACATGCAATGAGTCTAATTTGAAAATTGCTTTCCTGATTTGTATATAAGTATGTAAATTAATTATATAAATATATAAAGAAGTTATGGAAACAGGTCAACGTGCTCTTGACAAAAAAAATGAAATAAATAAATTAGTAGTCTTAAATTAAATTTTACATTTCTCTTGTTTTATTTATTTATTAATTTTGTTACATAATTATTGTGACTGTGGCTCGATCCAACACATAATATTTTTATCGGTTCGGACTTAAATAATTTTTTTCTGACCAATGTACGAGGTACGTTCGAAAAGTCCGTGAAAAGTCTGAGAGAGGGCACTACTGGCGGGTGTCAAGGTTATATTTAGTTAGTAGCATCTCTTGGAAGAATACACACAAACTTTTGGCTAGATCAGTCTATTTCTTTCTGTTTTGCATTCGTTTAAATCGAGGAAGAGGAGTGATTTTCAGGAGATGTATGAAAAATAAACTGCCTATATAAGTAGTTTCAAAATTTTCGGAGTAGAAATATGGACGCAAGTGTTGCTGAAAGTTCTGGACGCCCAGCTTAGGTTACTCTTCCAGAAATCACTGATAAAATCTATGATATGGTGATGGATAACTGAAGAGTAAACGTAGGTGTTGTTAGTGCTTTTGGGCATCTCGAGTTGGAACCCTATTTACATTAAATTTCTTGATCACAATTGCAGATGTGTAATCTGGTTTATTGTCTTGATGGAAAGTGACTTTTTTTGTGGCTAATCGTGGGTTTTTTTTCCTTGTAGCTCGGTTTTCAAACGGTCCAATAACGATGAATAATATAAACCTTGAATTCCTGGATTCAAACGATTGTCAAAAAGAAAGAAATAGACTGATCTGGCTTATAGTTGGTGTGTGGTCCTCCAAGAGGTGCTACTAACTAAAAACTATCTCGATACGCACCAGTAGTGCCATCTCTTGTACTTTACATAGACTTTTTAAACTCCACTCTTGATTTAGATGAGTTGTACAAATTCAACACATTTAACATAATATGGCGTTATTTTTGATCGATGTTCAAAGTTTTGAAACACACATGACGTTATCAATAATCATTTATAGAATTTTTCTAGACAAAATTTGAAATGAGATTCATTCAAATTATTCCATGAGTCTGGTACAGACAAAACTTCTTTGATGGAACGAAATAGTTCGATTTGCTATATATTATTTATAGTCTCAGACCGAAACACAACAAAAATAATTATACCGGCTGCAGAAAAAGTACTAAGATCTCATAATTGATCAGGATGATGTTGCACATAGGAAATTTATTTTATAACATTTTTTTACTACAACAGATGCACATTAGTTATGAATCTGGCCACCATCAATGACAGCCTCCAACCGCCTCTATAACCTTTTGCAAACATTGGCAACGTAGTCCTTTTTCATGATTCTCCACTGCTGGCTAACGAAGTTCTTCAGTGCATCAATATTCGGGTGATGGACTTTGCCGGCCTTCTTCTAAATTTGCCAACTAATGGAGTAATCCAGTGGATTCGGATCTGGGTTCTGAGCGGGTTTTTCATCCCAGAAAAAATTACCCGGTTGTTGTGCTTCAGATCATTCAAAAGTTGTTGACATCACGGAAAAATGAGTTATTTTTGACGTTGGGACAGGAATAGCCTCTCAATTCTTCTACGCAACCTTCCTTGAGTCTTTTGGATGGCCTTGCTAACAGTAGACCGATCCCTCTTCTTCTTCTTGGCTAACTCTGACCATCCTTTGGTTGACTTTAAAGGCCTCATTCTTCAGGCTTCACTTTGGTGGATCTTGAGCAAAACTTTGGAAAAAATTGAGTTATGTATCTCAATTTGATTTTAGGAAGAAGTTTTCAATCATTCGAGTTATTATTGTTGTAAAGAAATATCGACTTGAAATAATTATGAAGCGACTCCTCAGACATTGAAATCAATTCTTAAGTACTATGTTGAGAATTTACTTAAAAACGAAAATCGATTCTTGTTTTCAATTCCATGGAATCCTCTAATTAATACATATGTACAATGGAATAGCCCACAAAAATGCAAATCTATCTACCAATGTAGAACTACAAGGCTGGGAGAAGGAATGTTCAATGAAATTGTGTGCCATTGAAGTACTTCTTTTGTTTTATCAATATTTACATAGATTGTAACACGTTTCCATTGTACGTAAATATAGTTACGTAATTTTCGTAACCTCATCCGCACTTTTTGTTTTTTCAATGCCACGTTTATTTTCTAATTCATTAGAGATGGACAAAATGCTAAGATCTACTTCAAATTGTGCAAGATCAATATATTATAGTCAAAATTACTCATTTTTGGCAGACGATATGGGCATTAATGTCACCACTGACAAATAGTTTTTAGAATTTAAATAGGCCATAATCGAGAATGTGACCAACTTTGAAGAAAGTAGATGTAGAAGAGAGCATTTTATAGTTTGACAGGTTCTATAAGACCATTAGAAAGATTCTAAAGGATGATCTTGAGCTTGTCAAATGAACTTGCAAAATGGGTGATAAATTAATTAATTAAGTGGAACTAATAGTATGAGGATAGAACAATGTGCAAAGTCTTTCAATAACGTGTATTTTGAGTAGTGGAAAGCATTTCGTGATTTTATTTTCGCAATGGATGAACGGAAGGACAGTTTGCATCCGAATCTTTTTTAATTGAAATTCCTTGAGAGGGTCAAAAGGAAATAAAATCAAAGCAAAAACAAAAAAAGTGAATAAAAAATGCCTCAAAGGCCCTATAAAGTTAAAGGTGCATGACAGTCGAAAATAAAACACATATGGTTATAACATGATTTGACAATAACAAGCTTATCCTAAATGTTTTGCAAAAGTAGGTGCCAAGAGGAATTATTCTTATTTCATGGTGATGACTACTTTCATGAAAATTTTCAAGCCCAAAAGGCCCCAAGGACCAAATGGAGTTGTTCCTGCACTTTGACAATTGCAGCAAACAAACTGCAAGAAAGACTAAGAAGTTCATCGCTGCCAGCACTTGAGTGGGAACAAATGGGAAGTAACTATGTATTTTTTATTATTTTGGAAGTGACTTGGAAAAATTTGAAAATATGGTTTTTTGAATTAATAAAAAGTTTCCAGAAACAGGATTTTTTAAAAAGAAACATGCTTCAAAGAAAATAAATTTGGGCACAACGTTCAAGTGAGAAACTTTCGTGATGACCTTGACGGAAGATATAAATAAAGGATTTTTAACAACATTAAAGTGAAACAAAGCTCACAAAAATCTTTGAAAATCGTAAATGACGGCAAACAATCTGTTGGCAGATAACATCTTTAGCTCACCCCTATTACTAAAAAAATGAACGTCTTAGAAGTTCCTCGAACAGTGGAACTCCTAGAAACGCTCTACCTGCTGTAAAAAGAAGTAACAGCTGCCATCTAGATCCAGATCTGGATCTAACTCAAAAATAATTATATATTACTTTCCAGTCTTCCCCAAATACATCGTCTGAGCCTCATAAACAACACCGAAAAGAATGTCCATGTCTATTCTAAAATTAAATGTTAACTTGCTACAAAACATTAGCAGAAAATATGACCTAGCTAGATTTCTCAAATGTATTCGATTACCAGGTATTGTGATGCTATGTGATACTAGATGTACCAAAGAAAATAATGATTTCGTCCCACAATGCTAATATACTTTTTACACTTTCAACACCTCCAATATTAATGCGGAGAGAGGTGGGAAGGTATTATTCTGAAATATATACATGTTAAAATTGTAGTAATCAAGTCGAATTCCCCCTCCTTTTGCAAAAAGTTAAGATATGAGTTAGACGATGACTACAGAATATCAGAAGAAGACAAGAATCGAGTAGAGAAACACGTGACGTGGAAGAAGTTAAGAAAATATGGAGTAGCGATGAATTTCGGAGTGAAACAGTAATGGATTTTTACAGAAAAATAACACTCTTTTCATGGACAATCCTCATGACAGTTACCAAAAAGTTCTTGAAAAAATAGCAATATACTCTGAGGGTATGTAAGGTTTTTGTGAAGCTGCAAGTGGACCCATTAAAAATCTAGAGTTATTTCTTGGTTGGGAACGTCCTGTTAAAGAAACCATAAGTCTTTCCAAAATCCGAACGGTCAATGATGATATTAGGGCGGATATTATATCCTCAGCCAACTTGATAGGCAGAATGATCGGGCAAGCCTTCAAATTTAGATTTAGAATCTCCAGATTAGTTCAGAGGCCTTTGCTTCCATTTCAAATGAGGGTCTGTCTGCTATCAACCGTTGATATGAGAAAAGGTGGAAAGAGACCAACAATGAAACCGTTTCAAAGTTTTTTGAAGAGGAAAAACATACAAAAAGACCCAAAAGACGGTATCAATTCCGTGCAAAACGAATACTTAGGAGCACCTGAGAAGTGGTTTGAATTCCCCCTTTTATCAGGAACTTTAGAAGTTGAAGGCAAATTTTTTAAAGACCAACAACGTTTGTGCTCATTTCCCAACACAGATGACGAAATAATGTACCCCCCTCTTGTAAGACTGTGACACATTAAAGGACCGTCATAAACGGGTGTTGCAGCTTCTTTTAGAAAATTTTAAGGCCAAGACTTATCGGTAAGACTTTTTATCACATTTTAAAGGTAAGTAAGAAGATAAAGTAAACACCATAATAATAAAAACCAAAGATATTATTTATGCTAAAATGACAAAACATCTGTAGCTTCCATTATTTTTTTTTAACAAATCTTCAAGGATAAAATTGGCAATCCAAATTTTTAAATCAATTAAATTACTATTTTAAAATCTTGTTTAAATGTCGCTTGTTAATCTGTTTATTATTTTGTTTTATATGTTCGTTATGTTGATCCTTTTGTTATAGTTTTAGGAGAATAATATAAAAATAAACTATGATATTTTTGATATCACAATTAATTAAATATAGAATACCATATAGCCAAGAAAAAAAATAAAACCAAGTATATATATTTGGTAAAAAAAAAGGTAATTAGACCAAATCATGACCTTCTGACGAAGAAGGACCCAAAAAATTGACAAAAGGAATAAAACAAAACATTAAATTTTAATAAAACGTATTTTTGAGATTAAATTGAAAGGGCCCAATCTTATTTCGAAAAAAAATCATCACTGCAAATGACTAAGAGGCAGCTTTTAACAAATGAGTGGAGGAATTAGAACAAAGGGATGTCGAAAAATAATCTATGGAAAAGTTATTTTCAAAGTATGGTGTTATATTTATTGAAAAATATAAAAGTTATGGGCAAAAAAATGTAATTAGTGAAAATTGTACTTTCGTTTTATCAGATGAAAAAAAAAAGGATTTCCAAGGAAATATTGGATTCGTGGATAAAATAAAGTTTACATAAATTTGTCTGGAGATTCGTTTGTATATAAACTTGACAAATAAAAATTGATATTCACTAAAAATAAATGTCACTTTCCAAATAATTTTTCCATTTTTTCCATTATTTTTACGAACGTAATTTTTCAAGAAAAAATGACACAAAACAATGTACTACAGACAAGAAATTTAAAACCCTATTATTAATAAAGTATTAAGGTGTGTCATATATTGTCATTTTTTTTTTTTTTTGATTATTTGAATTTTGGCGCTTGATAAAAATATTGCAATTTTGTGTACGTAATCAATTGACTTTGTTTTAAAATAATTTCTTCCTAGGTAAATTCGTTCTTGAAGTTAAACATCAACATTAAATTTTCATATTTCCACAAAAATTGTAGAAAATCAATTTTAGATGTTACATGTATATAATAATTTATTCTAATAAAATCATGAGCTACCAAATACCATTGAAAGCATGTCCATCTTCCTTCGAATCCTATGCATAACTTCTCAGCTCAATGTTTGAGTTCTAATGTAACCTTCTCCTCTTTCTTGGTTGAACACATGTTTACTTGATCACTAAGTTTCCGAACAAAATGTTCTATACCTTGGGTATAAGAGGGATATTGAGGTACTTGCATGGGTGTGTCCATAAAACCTCTATTGCATCATTTGGCAGTAAGAGGAGGCTCATCAAATTCATAGTTGTCATTCATATTTAACAAGTCTGCAAGGTTTCTTGCATCAAAAGTTATTAAAAGTGTATTCACAACCGGAATGAAACTTCACTAATCGACTCATCACATTGAAGTCTTCTCACGGCTCTAATATCTAAGATTTCGCTAACAGCAATTATTCTTCTCTCCTCATCTTTATTGCAAATCATTGTCTGTAGAACAACCTCTGTATGGGCATACCAAGCTAATATTTGTACGAAATTCATCACTATGCCAATAACTTTCTTCGGCTGACTACGTAAAAGTTCGAATTGATAAATAATATACTTAGGTTCTTTTATAAAAGATGAGTTTACTTTAATATTAAACCAATTTGGTAAATAAACTTCAACAATAAATTGAACAATCACTTTTGAAATTTTTAAGATGCTTGCCTTTTCTGTTTACTAACCCAAATCTCAGAGAATCTCAGGGCTGTTGTAAGCCTTCTAGAATGAGAATATTGACCTATTTGGAGGTAGATAATTCTGTTTGGTAATAACCCAGGTCTAATTCCTTTACAAATCAGATATCCATAATATTGATCAGTGCTTAATTCATAAACTATTTCTTGTTTAAGCTCAATAAAGGGAGAACCAATAGTAATTTTTCAAAATTTGTATTTACTTTTAATTCTATAGCAGAATCTAGCATCTTTCCGAGATATCCAGGCCATTGGTTATTTGAACCCGTTTTTCTTGTCTAGTTCTTGGATAAGATACATAAACGGAAGCTCATTCTTGTGAATATTGCATACGATATACAAGTTTTCTTCCAATCTTCCTCTCTATCCATTTCATAACACCTCCTTGCCATCCTGTGTTCATGCTATCACCTCCAATAGCTTGAATCATGCTATAGAGGTTTCTTTCCTTTAACAATCGAATATGTTATCGGTTATTACTACTGCGGGCTTCTTTGTTTTGTGCTTTTGTGGTGAAAAATGAAACAAGTACTTTCCATTTGGCTCACAACAGCAAGTGCAATGTTCTTTTTTCCCAATAGCTAGATACAAATTTTCTGAATTTACAAATTTCATTTGAACCTTAGGATCATCTCTTTTTCCATAAAAAAAACTAAAAAAACTTATTACTTTACTTTTTATTTCCTTATCAAATTGGTCATCTAGCTGGTTACATAGTTTTTCTTTAGCTCGTTTGATTTTTTTATGATTGATTAGCAAGTGAACATCATCAGTTGTGATTAAACCACAATAAATCCAAGGAGCATTAGCAATATCTGCTGTTTTTCTTAAGTCAGTATGATGTAATGTACTTGAAAGGGCTATATTAGAAATGCTTTTCATTTCATGTGTTACGAGTACATCGACTTTGATTTTTATCTAATGGTATGCTTTTATTAGGACTTCTACTTTTTTCTTCGTCTTGAACTGAGGTTATGCCATCCGTCGGTCTTGAATTTTCCAGATTTTGTTGTTTTTCAGGAAACTTTTCTAATCTCTTTTTATAAACTTAATTTTGTTTTCCATAGCAGTTTCTTGCTTTTTTTTACTCCTGAATTTCCTAACTAGATATCATAACTCCTGCGTAACTGCCAATTTTCTCTCGCTGAGCTTTAACGAATTCCAAATCTATTACTGAAATTTTTGATTCACGTTTGCATTTGTAATCGATATTAACCTTCACTATACCTACAATTGAGCTCAGAGCCAAGATCAGTGCAAGGAGGGTTTGAGAGTTTGCAGGATCTAATGTCAAACAATTTGTCAAGATTTTTAGAAAAGGCCTTCTAAACTACGAGCTTCCCCCTACTAAAGTAATATGTTAGAAGCGTTTTCCCACTTTGATATGAGTCTTCCGTATATCTTCTTTTGACTTATGATCACAAAAGGGTGAAATTGAGCATTAGTCATTTTATGCTGAGCTAACACTGTTTCAGTGATATTCTTTTTATATCTTTGTTGGTGTAATTTTTTGATTTTTTTGACAAGTTTGTCGAATTAACATTCCGTAACTTAATATACCTCTCAATGTGGGTAGCTCTGACTTGAGGAGTTTTCTTCCAGTAGTAAGATAGTGACTAAGATGGGTTGAACACTGATTTCTTGTTTTGACAGAAGCGATGATGGTACTTTACTCTTTAACAGATTTTTCCTTAGTTATCCTCCGGCCTCACAATTATTTTATTATTCATACACATGAATACAAATAAATCAAAAACTGGTATCCTATAGAAATACTTCCTTTTTTTGGTCTTACAGATTATAACAGATTTTCAGAATAACCTCTATCATCATGTTCGTCCAATTTTTGATCTTTTTGCTTTTTATTATTTGTCAAAAATCATAGTAATTTAAAAACTATGTAAAAGTACTTTTACTATATTATATATAAGGGTATTTCCGGTATAATGATATTTAAAAAATAATCAAGAATTTACCTCGATAAATATTTAGATTTGTAAAAATTGTAACTATGTTTGTCTTTTAAAGACTTCAATGTTAAAAAAAGTGTTGGCCTGTTTAATGTTATTGATTTTTTGTAAAATACCCCCTAATAAAGTATTTGCAATTTCCATCACATTTTATTTAATGATTTCTGCAATATTTGCAAAAATGAACCAATTATCAAGGGTTATTTTTTCGAAGATATTATATTCTATAACTTTTTCGGTAGTAAACGTAGGAAAATAATATTGATAGGCTTGTTTTCCTCTGTATAATTCTAACTACCTTTAACTAACTACTTTTAACTTTATCCTTAATACTCCTTAATAATCCTTTATACCTTTTTTTGTAAAATTATTTCAAAACAGTTTTGTGCAATTTTCTTATCAAATTTTGGTGTGGCAATTTTTGACAAAATAAAATAGGAACTTTTTATCTCGAACAATTTTTTCATGCATATATGTTGGTATGTTATTTGAAATCTGTAATACTTTAAAAAAAATTTATAATAGTGCATATACACGTATGTATATATTATACAGGTGGCATACTAAAATATTGCCCGCCCACACAGAAGAGGTCAAAAATGAAGAAGAAATCACATTTACCATTGTCAATTTGATTTCGAGGGCTTCAGAAACTAGCAACGGTACTATTTATGTGCAGAGGGTGCGTAAGCTATCTATGCCGCCACTGTAGTACACTCTCTTGGGCTAACACAGGCACTTTGGCAGCTGATGTTTTTTCCGACAGCTTGTTCAAACTTGCACAACTTGAAAAAATTGGTATCAATTGACAAATTCCTTATCCCAAATATTTGGAACAGGCATAAATCCTTTCTAGGAATCTGCCCAGGGAGCGCCAAATAAAAATTGCTCGAGTTACTCAGTGTGACGTTCGTTTGCAAGGTTAGGAAGGAATTTAGGGTCTCTAAAGGTGATTGATTTTTAGGCTACAGCTATAAAGGATGAGTCTTCAACGGCTCCAATACAATTTTGACAACTTTATCTCACCGGCCTTTTGGCTTCCAAACTCACTGGATTTGAATCCGATAGATTTTTTGTTTGTTTAGGCTATAAACGAACGGCAAACCAAATCAACCTCTTGTAACACCAACGATGAACTTACAAGTCGGATCAAGAAGGAATTCCAGTATTTGTCGAGGGATCAAGTTCTGAAGACATGCTCGCGCTTTTGGCATCCCGTTGTTACTTTAGTTTTCGCCTGGAGATGTTTTATTGAATAACATATAACCAAATCAATCAAGCTTTCAGAATCTGGTTTTATTTTTTTAAATTATTCTGTTTTAAGAGAAATTATTTTCGGGGCACATGAAATAATTTGATCTATGCCTTTATTTGACGGATGTATCCAATCTGTGAGTTTGACGATTCGTTGCACCCCTAATATTTACATATGACATAGAGATAGATTGCATGAGATTCTTCTTATTATTAATCTTTTCTTCATGGAGCACGTATTTACTATCTATACTTACTGTGCCCACATTTTTGTCCTTGTCAGTCTGTCATTTGATTTAATTTAATTTCTATTTTGTTTGCATGGTTGAATACATGCAAACATGGGGAAATAATAATGATCATTATAAAAAAATAATATAATATTTCTGCATTTAATTATTTTCAAATAGTAAATTTAAAAAGAAATAGAAAAACTGCATTTTTAAAATTTTGCTTCGCCTATTCTTCATTTCTTCCGCCCTCCCCCCCCCCACTACCCCCTTCACAATATAGGCGAAAAATATGATGTTTTTTATAGGCACATGATAATATTTGACGGCCTATTCAAATTTTAGGTATATTTAGTTACGTATCTACACAATTAATTAAGAATGTTCAAGATTAAAAGGAGTATCTTAAATCCATTTAGATCACAGGTTGAATGTAACTTTGAGCAAATATTGAATATAATAATAGTCGAAAAGGGGTAACCCCCCCCCCACAAAAAAACACAAAAAAAAAAAATTTTTTTTAGTCGAAAATTTTATATTTGATATTTAATTTTTTTTTTCCAAAAATATTACTTTTCAAAAAGATTTAATTTTCTGCAAAGAGCTATGGATTTTTGATTTTTGATAGTTTAATTTCTTCTTCAAAAAAATTATTTTTTTGTGAACAACTGTGAATTTTTGATTATTTTTTTTCAAAAAATTAAGGTTTAAGAATAGTTATAGATTTTTGTAACATTTTACAAAAAATTTAATATTTTTAATTTTTTGTGAATAGTGGTGGATTTAAAAAAAAGTTCAAATAATTTAATATTTGAAATTTAATTTTGAAACTTTTACCAAAAAAATCCTAAAACCAAGCTTCCCTCCGAAAAATAATCCTACGGATGCCCTTGAATAAAAAACTTACGAACAATATGACGTTGACATGAAGTTAGAAAAGTAAAGCATACGGCGGGTGTCTTCTCAGACTCTCTGAAACTTTTCTCCTCCAAAAAGAAACAGGACTAGAGTGTTTTCATATTACATCAGCAATGCAGTATTCAATGATGCTACAGATGTTCAAACTTTTTTTATTATTAAACTCATTTGAATATACAAAGTTTCAGGAACATTTATTGGAATTTGTTCATTATATGATGTTGTAAAAATATCAAATTGTGACCCAAAAATGGTTTCTCCTTGAATTATAACTCAAATTATGATGTCAGGTAAAATGCTATATGATGCCTCCAAAGTATTTCGAGGTTTTTGACTAATTACGTCACTCTTTCCCATAGTGAGAGGATAATCAAAGTTTAGAAAAGTGCAGAATGAGTCTCAAATGGGTCTAAGACAATTTTGACAAATTTATGATAATGGTTTTTTGACCTCTAAACTCGACCAATCTAAGTAATTTTTTTTAAATTTTGAGTTTATTTTGAGAAATAACTATTCAACTTCCAGAATACCACAGTATCTAGCAGGAAAAATAAACAAATACTTTAGTTGTCATAATAAGCCATGTCCTCTAAATAAATAAATAATTTTTAACGACATTTGGATATTTCGAAAACTTTTCCGAAAATTAGATCAATAATATGATCGATAATGATTTCTAACAAATACACTAATATAAATGACTGAAATTTTATTGATTGTAAAATTTTTATTAAATAATACTAGACATATCTTTAATATAATTTAATTTTATAATTGTCTTTGATCAGTAGTACAATCTTTTTTATCAAAGTGTTTGCCCATATTTCATTGGCGAACATGAGACCTCGTTTCTGTAACAAAATTTGTCATGAATACAGAGAACATTTTCGCAGCAATAACGTTTGCTTTGCTGCAGAAACTATGATCAAATCTGCATTCTTCTTTGATATTATATTTATTAAGTCTGCCACCTCTGTTTGCTGAGTAGTGTGAACAGAAAATTAAGATTCATAGTTTTCTAAATTTATAATTTTAAATTATCGGAGGTTATGGTTTTTACAAATGTATTCAGCAAAATTTCTTACAAATAAATTTACTTTTTATGTACATAAATTTTTGATTTTTTTATAATCAATTCACCAATTAAGGTTTTTTGGTATTTGAAGCATAAGTGTAATCACCCCAAACTTTTTTGATGATTTTTTTCTACATATTTCACTCTTCTTGAGATTCGATGATAACTTATTTTAACATAATGTACTATCCATTTAGATAACCATGATTACCTGTTTTACATCCCGGGGGTATACAACTATTTGACATTCTCACAAAAATTAAAATCTAAAGTTTAATATATCTTGAGAGTAAAACAGTTTTTAAAACTTAACAATGTATTCACTTAGCCATTCAAAGTGAATAAGTATGTATGTATATCAAATTAAAGAAAATAAAAAGGGAATATTATGACGACTAATGTATAGCATACATAATTTTTTTTCGTTTGTTACGATCCTTTTCTTGTGAAAATCATGCAGAAAACTAATTAAAATTATATCTTTATTTTATCTCCCATCCTTTCCTCTAAAAGGAAAAAGAACACCTGGAAATCTCTTTGAAGCTGGCCATGTACCTGTTGAACAAGTATTAATAGTCTTAGTAAGATGAAATTTGATGGTATTATAGTTATAAAAATTAGAATAATGTCAATGTATATCTGGAGGAAAAAAAAGTTTTATTTGAGACCCTAAATGCAACTCTACTAAATGCAGTTTAAGGAGACTGAGGTAGGACGATGCGTCAAAGTCCAAGTATCGACCGTATAATAACAGATGCCCACTACGTCTTGGCTATTGTGATCCATCTAGCAGAGAACATATATTATAGATTAAGTACAAAAAATGATGTCTTAAAACAGCTCAATGTAAGAAAACTGTCTGAGCTTTGCAAGAAGTCATACCTCAGTGTTGATGAAGTTTCCGTAGAGAAGGAAGCTACAATGTGACTGACGGCATCAATTCTGTCGGATGGAAATGAACAAAGCTATAATTTGTGCCATTGCACAGACTCCAAAAAAATAAGTTCGTCTTAAAAAAAAGAGACACATCTAGAATAGCAAATGCCATAATAGCACAACATGATGCAAAAGTAGTTTATTTTGTGAAAGTATTTATTTTTAGGATATATTAAGTAAAAATATTAAGATAAAAAATTAGGTAATTTTAGGTATCTAAGATTTGTTCAAATAGATAATTTTTTGAAATTATAAAATTTAATGTTGAAAAGTATATTCAAATTAGTTTTTGTTTATGTCTATTTTGAAGAAACTAATACAATTTGTACAAAATATACAACATTTTTAGTTCGAATATTATTAAATAGGATCAACAATTCTAATGTAAATTTTTATTAGATTTTTATTTGGTGCTGTAGTCATCCAGATATACTAACATTTTATCACGTTCATTCAAATTGCACACCTTTTTGGATTACGCTTTATCATTAGAAAACACCTGAACCTTCCGGTTGCAGAGGAGCCACCCTATGACTGTCATACAACAACACCAAGGTTACACATACCTTTAATGAGCCCATCAAGTATAATACCAAAAAAGTTCAATCCCTTGAGTTGTGTGAATAACGAAGTTTCTTGATGCTCAATAAAGCGGTGACTAATGACCCACCTTTTTGACCAGTGGTTCATTTGTACAATCTATAGGTTGGTTGTATTATAGAATATAAAAAGGGGTCATTGATAATCAGGGAAGCGGTGGCGGTGGGTAATGCTCCACCTTTTGGACTAGCGCTTCACTGGTACAACTCGTGGGGAGGGGTATATCATATACCATTAGAAGGGGTCCTTGATTCTCAGCATAGTGGCGATGATAGGTTTTGATCCCCCTTGAAGACAAGCAGTTCACTTGCGTAATCCCTGGATGGAGTGTCTGATAGGATATCAAAAGGGGTCTTTGATGCTCAAATAAGCGGTGACGGTAGCTAATGATTAAAATTTTGGACCAGTGGTTCACTTGCACAACCCTTGGGCCGGGGTGTTTCATAGGATATTGGAAAGGGTCTTCGAAACACAATGTATCCGTAGGGAAGCAAAACATTTCCCTCATAAAGCCCCAAAATTAGCCACAAGTTCCGTTTAACTTTTAATGTATACGCATACATAGTTTTTTTTTTTTTTTCTAAATCCTATGAATACAATTATCCTTGTCAATTTTTTTTGTCTGTTTTCACGTATCTACTTAATTAAAACTCTCCTCTCCCTCCGTAAAAAACAAAACAAGCTTTTTCAAACTATTTTAATTTTGGCTACAATTAAGGAAAGTCATTAAATGAAATTCCAAGGTATGTACAACAAATCAAATTCATTTTTCAAAAAAGTTGTATAGTAAACTTTAGAGACTCATTCCCTAAATACTTATTAGAATTAAATACCCCCAGGACTTTAAATTTTGGGACAGGTTATGAACTTTTTTTTACCTGTCTTACAATAAAAGCATCTGTCCTACAGTTTGAGGATGTGCAAACACTTCTGTTACGCTTTGTGTATGTGTAAGTTCTGCTTTACGCATGCGCAAGAGTTATAATCAAGAAATAATGTTTTTCCATGAAAGTTTGCTAAAATGAAGCAGAATCTACACAATAATTATACAATAATACAACATACGTGTCATAAATTTTTTCAAAAAAGTACAGGGAGTTTAAATTTAAATTGCCTACGCTGAAGAGGTTATTTTTTTTTTTTTTTGGTCGGCTGCATTGTCTTTCATTATGATGCCAAGTTTGAGCGCGATTTGTATACCATTTTACTTGCAACAGCTGGATAAGTCAGTCTACCTCACTAGTGCTCCACGATTTTTAAAATGGACAAAATTATTGAACAAAGAGTTTGTCTTAAATTTTGTGCTGCGAACGAAATTTCATGTGCTGACACATTCAAAATGATAGAAAAAGTTTTGGTGAATCATTTTTATCGAAAACCTTTGAATATGAGTGGTACAATGCGTTCAAGGAGGGCTGTGAGATCGTCGCTCAATAGTCAAGTTGATGCTCATTATTTTTTTGATATCTCTGGTCTGGTGCATCATGAATTTGTTCCAAAGGGACAAACCGTCAATAAGGAGTACTATTTCTGCGTACTTACGCGTTTGCATGAGAAAATCGTCAAACCAACCAGAATGATAGAAGAACAACTCGTGAATTTTACACGACGATAACGCGCCATCTTACAGAGCCACGATTGTGAGTAAATTAAAAGCCAAACACGTTATACGTATCATAATCAAACACCTTATTCAACTGATTTAGCTCTGTCTGACTTTTTATTGTCTCCCAAACTTAAATTGCCACTCCGAAGAACCGGTTTAGAGTCTAAAGGCCATAACAAAAAGTGCATATAAAAAATGTTTCAAGAACTGGAAATAAAGGTTGGTATATGTGTATTGCATTCAATGGAGAATACTTTGAAGTCGACAAAATAAATTTTAAGGATTTTTTTATTAAATTCGTGTTTTATTCAACAATTCCCAGTACTTTTTTGACATAATTTTTTGTTGAAATAAACTTTGTTTGCATTAATTGGGAACACTTGTCCGTTCGGACAGTATATACACTGTATTAATCTCTGTCCAAGAGAACAATTTGCCTGTCCCAGACGGAAAGACTATGCTAATTTAAAGTCCTGACCTGCTGTAGCCTGAAAGCACAATGTTCCTTCCTAATGAAAGTTTAAAAAAAATCTAATAAAGTAAATGAAAAATATAGATAAAAAAAAAGAAGAAAAATTCGGAGCAGAAGTTAAAAGTTTGATTACTTGAAGCCATTGATTAGAATTTTTTTTTGTTTTGTAAAATTTTGTTTTCTTCGTTAAATCATAAATTAAACATGTTTTAGAATATTAATACCATATCGATATGATTCTGAACTTCCTCCTAGATGTTTTTTATAACCTTTTTTTCAAATATGGGAAACGATTTCTTATGTCTTTAAAAAAAGTATAATCTGTCCCTCCTTTTGTACGCAAAGAAAACTTGATTTTAATGCATTGTAGACTATTAACTTGTGCACAGAGTTATTTTAAAAGATATAAATATAATATGCACAGATAAATTAGCCTTGAAATAAAGTGAAATAGAGATGTGTAGCTATGATTATTTCTCACTAATCCAAAAAATTATAATTAATCCGTATTTTCTGAAAATATCATTTAAATTGATAAATTTAGAGTGAAAATGATATTTTTATTTCGCATTAGCATTCTTTTGTATTACTTGTATTTAAATATATTTTTTTTCTTTTTTAGGGTGCATGATTCAGGAAAAAATATTAAATACTAAGTAATCGCTTTAAATGATAAAAAATGAGTAGCTTAATTTATAAAAAATCTAGCATTTGAACATTGCAACATGTTTTTGTTAAAACATAATCCCTTTTAAAAATAATTATGATTAAAAAATATACTTTTTTATTTATAGACAGAAGGGGCTACAAAGTAGGTGCAGAGGCTGCGTTAGGGGTTTTGAAATTGAGAACATTAGCTATAATGTTCAAACTGGGGGGAACAAGTTTAGACCTCAACATTTCGATTAACATAGATCTCAGGGTGGTCAAGATATTATCATCATATTCAATTGAGAAAACTTTATTAAAAACATATAATTTTTTTAGATCCCGTCTGAATACGAACGCCGTGCGGCCATTATTGTGGGTTTCCGTGACCGGCGCACTCCCAAGGAGATTATTGAGTTTACGAAGCTTTCCAAATCAACTTTTTACGTTATTGCTAAGACTTTCAAGGAGCTTTTGATGGATCGGGGACACCAGCAAGGAAGACTCATGATCGTTCTGAGAGGAAAAAATGCCCTTCAGACTTAGGGAATGTTTTAGGTAAAGGAAATGTGATATCCTAGCTCGTTGGATCTGAATCTCTTGAACTATTATGTGCAGAGCATCTTGGAGAGATAGTTCAATAAAAATGCTCATTTTTTTTATTACTCACTTTACTCATTTACAGAATTAACAAACAAAAAATATATTTATATAAATAAACATTTCAGTTTCAAATTAATTCTCTAGAAACAAAAGTCAAACATCTTCAAATACCTTGCTGTAAATGATGTTATTTTATCATTAAATAACCACTTTAAAAAAAATGGACAATTAGTCACTAAAAAAAATAAAGGCCCAAAATAACAAAAAAATAATAAGAAAGTATGACCAGTAGTTTCATAACATTTAAAATAAAAATATAGATAAACGACAATAATTATTCTGTAGATACGGAATGGCTTTTAAATTTGTTATAATTGTGTTTTAACCGGCGCAATATTTTCAATTTTGTATCTGGAAGTGAGGGAAGATATTTTACATATTGACTTGTAGTTTGTAAACCACTCATTTAATACATTATTTGATAGATATAGAGTGTTTTTATACCAATTCACGTGTAATATTAATAACTAATAATTTGTGTCAAATAAAAAAACAATACATTTAAGAATGAAGATTTAAAAAGCTTTAATGACAAACACCATCTTATAATTTGTATATAGTACCTTATTTTTTCCATCGATCTCATTGTCTGAAAATCAGTAGTTAGAGGAAGCGGGGATCAAATTGTCGCCAAAATATTTTTCTACAAAAAACAACACAAAATATACATTTTTTAACTTTTTTATTGAAAATCAAAACTATGACGGGCATATAGGTATAGAGTAGCCATTCATTCGATATAATCACCGTTGGCATCAATAACGGCATTAATACGGCCTCTGAACCGGCCGCAGGCTCTTCTGACCATCTCATTGTCCATGTTGCCGAATACCTCCTTGATAGAGTCCATCAAGCTGGCCTTGGTGCTATGGGGATGTCTGTTGGTATGTCTCTTGACATAGCCCCAGACAAAATAGTCCAAAGGATTAAGGTCGGGAGAGTTAGGAGGCCACAAATCCTTGGTTACAACGTCATAACAGTTCTCGGTTAACCACTGCATGGAGATTTTGGACACATGGCAGGGTGCTGAGTCCTGTTGCCACACCCAGGGCCTGTCTCCGACCACCCCTTGGACCTGGTAGGGTCATTCTTAACCATCTTCTTCACCTTGTCGACAAAGTCCTGTTGGTGCCCTCCTCCTTGGGTGCCCTCTTTATGGTGGCATCAACATCCCAGGTGTCCTCTAGCTTCTTACGGATACGCTGAACAGTCCGTAAATTCACTCCTAAGGTTGAAGCAATTGTTGAATTGGAGATTTCACCTCCATTATTAACCAATGCTATGACTACGGCGGACCTCGAAAGCTCCTTGTTCCACTTATAGCTCTTTATCTCCTCATATGATGACGGCATGATGCTAACTAAACAACGTATCTTCAGCTGACGAGAATAGCTTTCCTATTTGGTAACCGGTTTTTTATTTGATAATGTCGTCTTCAAGTTATCAAGGTTTAATGTAGGCGATAATTTGATCCCCGCTCCCTGTATATTTATAATATTATTTCAGTATTAGTAATCTTGATTTATAATTTGTTTTCTAAATATTGGTATTAGTTTACTTGAAATACAAACATATTAAGAAACAAATATGGAAAAAAAAAAAAAAATGAAGATGAAAAGTGCTTTATAATTGATATGAGAGATGGTTGATGGAAGATCTATACTTATATAATATCGTAAATTTTACAATTTAATAGCCAAATTGTTTAATTATTAAAGTGGCAGCTGAGTTTCATTATTTATTGGTTTCATAATATTAATATAGACAATGTAAGAACTAAATCATTTGTTTTGGGGGATACATAAATTATTATACTAGTATGCTTAACTTATAAGTATTTTATATTAGTGTGCCTGTATTCTAAATCTTAAAAACAATAAAAAACATACAATGACTTTCAAAAAATAGCTCATTTTTAAATATCAAATTACGGACCTTGGTGAATAATCTATGATTTTTTTTTCTTTTTTGGCTTATAGTTTCTAACAAGTTTAATTTGTATTTTTGTGTTGAAATTACAGTTTTTTCTTATTTGGTCTTTCAAATTGAACCGGATTTGTCTTGATGTGGGCTCAAAAGTCGCCATTATCTTATGGAATAGGAGTCTAGTTCCTCAAATTTAATTATCATTATTATTATTTTCTAGTGCAGAGCAAACTTCTTTGCCCGCTCTACCTTTACAAAATAAACTATTTTGATTTTAATCTCATAAATCCGGTTTTCATTTTCTAAAATCTATATATAGACCATGGATGTATATATATATAAGTAGGTGTCCCAAGAAATGCGTAAAAGATTTTCATTGATGAAAGAGTTCCATTAGTGTATATATATATAGATCAAAAAACAGGAATGGCAATGAGCAAACAATCGGTTTCTTAATAAACATGAATGCCTTGTTAAAACTCAGAAGTTGAACAACTTCTTTCTTTAAAAATACATACATTATTTCAAAAGTTAGGAGCGTTCCCAGGATTACATTAACATACATGAAATAAAAAATTAAATTTTAGTAATATTACTTTTTAGTTATTTTTTATTATTTAATATTTTTATCACATTACCCAGAACATCTGGAATTGAGATCCTATAAGTAAATATCCAGTATCCTTAAATAAATTCCTTGACATTTAAAACAAATATATGTTATCAACTAAATTTATATATATATATATATACGTATAAAAAAGAAAATGATACACTTTGAGTGACAAGTTGGTTTTAATGAAGGTCAACCGGTTTTTCATTTGTGAGTAGGATTTTGGAGCAGATACTCATAAATTTAGGAAGTGAAAAACTTAACCCTCTTATTTTTTAGTTAATGAGCTTGAGTTAATCGTTAACCCAAATATTAATCAAATTGTATTTCTTGATAAACAGTTATCATAGATTCTAAATTACCTTAACTAATAATGACATCAGATTTGGGCATCAAGAAGATATAGTTTTGGATTATTGAAGTTGCAATATTGTTATTTTATTTTCAATGAAAACTTCTATGAAATATTAATTACTTTTAGCGAACTTTTGGTACTAATAATGGCCTCATTAACTTTGATGTGTGATTGAGTGGGATATATGGGAAATAGCTGATATTACATTGGTAGTAACGCATATATCTTTAAAAAAAGGGGGGGAATATACAAAGAAAAAAAAAAAAAAAACTATTTAAACGTCAACAAATAAATCGAATTCACCAAATCTTGATTAAAAATTGCAAAAATTACAAATAATTCTAAGAAAATATAATTTTGTAAAACAAGAAGTTGCATTTATTCTGAAAGTTGCTTTGAGAGGATACTAAGTTGTTTTCAGCATTAAAGGCAATTTTAAACAGATTTAAAGTATTTTTAACAAATTTGGGGTGCAGAATATCCCATTTTACTAACAAAGGGTCTTGTTAATCAGATGTTTTAATTGATTTTTTTTTTACACCGAACGTAACCGAAATTCAAATCAAACACCAACAATCAAAGCCTAACAAAAATTATCTCTTTTTCTTAAAAAATGACGCGAATTCGTATGTAAACTGGTTCTTTTAATAGACTGAATTTTACTACGAGACAGGTTCATAACAAAAAGAACAGAAATAATTAAAACTATAATGTTATAAGATCGGTCTAGGATTTCCCGATCCACTCCAAGAGATACTAATTTATTATCTGAAGCAAAGAAGGGACCAAGTAATTTAAATTTGTATACATGATCTTGGAAAATTAAACTCATAATTTGAAGTAACATTTGAGACTCTGAGTCCAGATATATAATTTGTTTTTTTGTCTGATTCAGAATTGTACACATTGCAAAGGCAAAATATTTATTTTGATTCGTATTTAAAGAGTTCTTATTTTTTGTTAGTGTGTAATAGAACAAAATGATACTTTACAGGAAAGTAGAGTAAAACCAAGTTTTTAAACCTCGGAGGCCCATAGTGACCTAAAATAATACACTGTATTATTCAACATTTTTTACAACTAAATTTAGTCTTTAGAAAATAATATTTTTCTAGAAAACTCTATTTTGTATGAATAATAACTACTTGAGATAAGTTTTTCCTCGATACATTAAAAAAAAGGGACTTTTTTTTTCTTAAAAAAATAAAATCAGATATAGAAGATTGCTACTATGAATAAATGATCTAAATAAATAGTTTTAACGTTTTTGAAATATAATTTGAGTTTATAATAACAGATATTAATCCTCTTATTAAAAAAAAAAAAAAAATCAGATACAACATGAATTCATTCTAGATTTTGTTTGGAGTGACTCCTGTCTATATCATAGCTCCATGCGGAGTAGAATTTATGTTTCTTTTCTTCTTCTTATAGCTGATTGCAGTAAATTAAATGAAACGTCATGATTGGTCAGCTGCTCTCTTCCCAAACATTCTTAAAATCGTCTGGATGACAACATTCATTTTTGGTTTCTTTTTTATTAGCATACCGAAGGAAAATATTATTTCAATCTATGTTTATCACTATCTGTATGATTTAAAGCTACATTTAATGTACGTAATCTATATATGGGATGCCTTCACATCCGTCATTCAAACAAAACGAAACTATTTTATAATAATTACTAATATGGGTAGTATTAGTTTTTTAAAGGGCATCTATAAAATGACGTCGTTTATGTTATAAACAGTGACTTCTTACTTTGGATAAAATTATATATTCTCAAGCCACTTTGTTTTAAGATTATGATAAAATTATATATTCTCAAGCGGCTTTGTTTTAAGATTATATCCCGTTCTATCGCTTGTTTGAAGTATATATCCAATAGTTTCAAAGGAGTAAGCATATATCAATGGCATCAAATAAACTTTATTCTCACTTACAACTCAGTGAAAAAAAAAGAGTTTCCATATCTCTAATACATTTAAAATTTGTGTTTACAAAAAAGTTAATTTGTTATAAACTCCAGACATTTTCAGTGAACGACGTAAAGCCTCTAGTAGACTTTAGTCTTTTGTCTATCAACTTGCAAAATTTTTATCTTTGACAAAAGAAGTTTTTTACCTCGCAAAATCGTTGCTGTTAATCAGTAATCACAGTTAATGATCATCAAAAACTAAAAGGTACGTCATCGTTTGTATGTTAAAATCATAGATGGCCGAAAAAAAATTCAAATCAAATAAATTTTTATTGTATAATGTAGATTAATTAATTGATCATTTAAATTTATGTCCTCACAAAAATGAAAGGATTTGTTGAAATATAAAAAGTAAAAGGAACGTGGATCTATATAAATAAAATATCTGATTTCATATTGTGAATATGTTTGAAAAATTTGTATTAGTTTTGACTTAGAGAAAGTGTAACAATTCAGGAATTATCCGACAAATATTTGCAATTTTGGTTTCAGCAAAATTCTACACTCTATATACATCACAAGAACTTATTTACAGCCCTCGATTAAGTAATTTTTGATTTCTTTGTAATGTACCTAACTAATATAGGTTTTTAATTTTAAGTTTCTAATTTTGTTTAGTTTTTTTCTTAAATTTATTTTGTGAAGTATAAAAATATAAAAAGTTGATTCTTTGAAAATACTGATAGAAAATTAATTAGTATACTTATCTGTTAGATGTTTTATAAAAAATGATCATTTTTTTTATTTTTGTGTCATCCCACACATTTGTTAGGTTGACCATTTAAATAACATAAAAAGTGTTAAAAATAGAAACTCTCAAAGTAGGTATCTATCTTTAATTAAGAGTCTCCTTGAATAAATTGGTTTTTTTTGTAAACGAATTATCATGACGATATGTCATCATCTACCTTTGTCCTCTCACATATAATTTTTATTATTTATGCATAAATGAATTCATTATTTGGAGAGTTATTAATTACATTATTATCCCCTTCTAATGCAAATATGTTATAATATAACTTATACAAGGACTATATGAGGGCTGAAAGTGTATTTGACCATCTATAAGCTTCAGAGTTAACCCTTAAAATACCAGATCGTTTACTGCACACATGCTACATTCTGTGTCTATTGTACCCATTTTTACTCTTTATATAGTTTCGACGAAAATATTGGTTTAACTACAGGGAGTACTTCTTAGCAAAGCAACTTCCATAGTAAAACCTATTAAAATTATTTGCAGGGGTGGCCATAAGTCCTAAACCTGTTTACTTTTTATGTATGCATACAGTAATTGCTGTTGAGCCAAGGGCAAAGTTCCAGGACTAAGTAGTACAAAATCAATACTAAATATTAGTTGCTATTTTATTCCGTATTCAATATAACTGCCTCATTTATCCACTACTTGTTACTCTAAGTTCGACCCATTCCTCCACAGTCTCCATAGATATTCCAAATTTGACTATTGGTGGGTTTTGAACTTATACCTCTAGTAAATCCAGGCGAAGAAGTAAAGAGGATTTTGATCTGGCAGAAAGGGAACTTTATTGACCTGTCCTCAAATGGAATTTGTGCTTTATGCTGTTCTTGCATTGAATGACGGTATGTATCGAAGCTCCTTCTAGTTGAAAGGTGACCTTCATTCTATTGGAAGAGTTGGCCTCAAAAACAGAGATGGACAAAAGGCTTCAAAACAAAGAAAATGTAATTATCCTTCTTGACACAAAACCCCTTTCCAAACCATCATGATCCGACTAATAATTCCCTTTGGAACAATCCGTTCTTACAAGGGAATTTTTTTTTTATGATAGGCTAAGATTAAGTTGTTTACAGGTTGAATTTTCTGTACAATTCCCATTTATTGTTAACTAAAAAAAAATAGATCCTCTCTGAGCTGTAAAATTCAAGTAAATTTTGACATCTTTCGGAAGGCTTGGTTCTTGCATCATCCATGAAATTTTGATCATAACGAAACTTGAAACTCTCCGTATGCCCTCAAAGATTATTAAAGCTCTTGACACAGTGACCTCCTTTGCCCTTTTGTCATCAATTTGTTAAGGCATTTTAAATGTAATTTTCACAACCTTCCCCGGATTAAAATCCAACCTTAGATGTACCCTTCTCCACTTGGCATAAATGCTACCAGTCTCTTAAATCTATTTGAGGCTGATTGAATGCCCCAGAATTTGAAATATTTAAAGGGATTTTTACCATGATGATGTAAATTTCCTACAACTTTTCTAAGGCAGTACATCTTGTCAGATAAAGTTGATATAAATGATCTTCTTTTTATATTGTAAGAGGTGTATTAGTCAAAGAATAATAGAATTAATCAGATGGACCATCTGAAGTTATGGCGAAAAAATATTGCATAGCTTAGCTTTCATGACGTTTCATTATATCAGATACAAGCTGTGACAAGGGAAGATGAAAATAGACAAGGACATCATCAAGAATTACTACGATGTCGATCCTCAATTCTACTTTGAGTCCAAACAAGTACTTACAATTACAACCCTGCAACAAATCCTCAGGGGTTCTCTTTGTATTTTATTAACACATACAAATGTTCAATCCAGTTTCACATATACCAATGATGTGCTATATGTTGTAGAAAATGAAGTGAACTCTATCAACATTTTATTTCGATCAATCAATCCAAATAAATTGAATTATTTTTATGAACATAAAATAATGGTAATAATCGGCCACTTTGGACTAAAATGGGTATTTTAATCGTCTAACCGAATTATCAGTCGAGTCTTAATATGTATAAATTTAAACCTAATACCTAAAAGATAGACCTTAAACCCCCTTGTTATCCTTTTAATATTTATTAATATAGTTAAAGTCTGCACAAATTTGTAAGATTGAGGTCCTAAAGCCTTAAATATAAAAAAACAACTACTGCATTTATAGAATATGAATAACTGATTATTCCCTTTCACTACAGGTCTGAGTATCTAACTACACACCTGCCTTTTAAATACTTATTTGTCATTATTTTAATTTGTAACATGTCAAGGTACATATTATGTTGTATCTAATTCTGGATAATGTCTCATGATTCATAAATGACAAAAATTGCTTAATACATTAGAGAAACCCACTCAATATTAGACATTATGCCAAAATAATCAACAATGCATGTGGGTATCCAGTATTTTTCATCCATGAGTCCAAGGATGATAGTATATCGATTATATTGGAACTACTTTTTATACATATATTGATACTGAGACCTACTATATTTTATCTTTTCTTTAACGACTAAGCTACTAATGCGGATCACCTCCACATTTATAAAAACCTTTTGACTCTAACTTTTTAATCGGATATTAAAAATTTTGAAACCTGTAGGATTTTTCTTGTATCACTTTATACTTTGTACAGCGTTGGGATAACATGTAGTTGCATTAATAAATTACAAAATATGTGGTTTTTATGGAATCAAGAAAAAAATCAACTAAAAACTAATTTGTGATGTGTGTAAATACTATATTTCACTAAATGTTTTATTCAATATATCCTCCTTCATAAACAATTACAGCCTCGATATGCCATGTCCATGATGGTAACTCGGAGCGAATCCAAATTTGTATGAGAGGTGAAGTAGGCATTCTTCTACAATATACTTCAAACAACAAAAGTCCGGTGGTTTGAGTTCATTGCTGAAAGAGGACTTTATGGAGGCAGGCCAGTAGTCAGCCATATTGTTGCTTGAATCTTTGGTTCCTCTTCGCTGTATTGGGCTGTAATGGACTTCTTATTTTGTAGAAAGTACAGATGGAGAGAACAAAGGTCTTTATAACCGGCACGGAGGAGATGGGAGAAGAATGGTTTATTTCTGTTGTTGCTCCGGTGTTTTACACTTAAAGACATGGGATAAAAACCAAACTTGTGTATTTTTGTTTCAGCCATCGTTTTGTTAAGTAATGAAAAATCGAAATAAAAAAACGGGGATAAAATAGTAATTAAATACAACTGAAATTTAAGGGTCCCCACTTTGTATTTTTACAACTTCAGGATTTTCACTTACTTAGTTATTTTTTTTTTCAGTGTTTCACTCCGTATAAAAGATCGATATAGACTCACGTAATTTAATAAAACATATTTATTTACTTTGAACACAACTTATTTCCCAAATTATGTACATTGTACATGTTAGCCACCTTATTTGCTATTCGACAACTATTTGAGTAATTTTCAACTATGAAAAGTAGAGGAATCATGGTATCGCATTTTTTAAACTGTAAGAGTACTTATAAATTGACATCATGCCCTTTAAAAAAAATATTGAGCGACTGAACAGCTAATATATGTATATATATTTAAAAAAATGATACTAAAAATTGATAAAAAAATTTCAATATAAAAGTTACATTCCAATTTATTAATTTTTTTCCCCAGTGAACCTCATCTCAATGACTTGATCATGAAATAAACATTTGTATAATATTAATCACTAAATGAACCGCTCTGTTCGGTGTGCATTACTTTCGGTGAATTACTTTCCAGAGAAGACCCATTTCAGCCAGTACTTTTTTTTATGAAACTCACACACTCATTCAAAACTAGAAGCTCTTATTATTATTTTTCATTTTTACAAGTGTGCTCTTAATCATTAATAATTATTATTTATTAATGTTCAACAGATGTGTATAAAGCAAGGATCAATACGAAAAGCTAAAGATGAAAAGGATAGATACAATAAATATATTTAAGTATATGTATAATTATTGTTAAGGTCTTTATAGGGTGCTAGCATATTGATTCAACATACTTACACACATATGTAATTGCCTATATATACACCAAAGGAACAACAGAAAAGTAAAAACATCCAAATATTGAAGTCATGTAAATGTGATTATTGGACCGGTCCATTTGTAACTTTTTAAAAAAATGTTGAGATCCCATGGGCTTTAAATATGCTATTAGGGTAAAAAACAATGACTGACAAATTTTAAACAAACTTTAAAAATTTTTAGAGGTCGCCCAACGCCCTTCAAGTTTTGAAAATTGACGTTTTTTTTCAAAAAATTTGTCTATGTATTTTCACAATAAAATTTCGAATTCCTCTTATTTCATTAGCAATGAGTTTGAATTGATCTCAAAACATATCAATCTTGAGAGCTTACAATTGGGGGGGAGGGGTGTTCATTCTTATGAATTTATGTCTTAGGAACATTTTAGCAAAAAAAAGAAGAAGTCATATCGGCCCAAAAAAAACACCTACCCCAAAAATTACTTTTTCAACCCTTAAAAGCACTGATTTTTATATTTTTCAAAGAAAAAGGGAGAAATTTGAATAAGTTGAAGACAATAATGAAATTTTATAATAGAAGCGATAGGTTTACAAAACTATAAATTGAGGAGATATATTTTTAGCCTCGTTTTTAAGATCAAAGTTCACATAAAGGTCCTTTTTCCCAATTTTATATTCTTAAATGGGTATTTTTGTTTTTGTAAAACTTATTAAAAATAATTATAGAACTTAAATATCAATACTAAAATAATATTAATTACATTAAATAAAGTTTATCTAGATAAATTATCTATAACTACATCAAAATCATACCATATTAATTTATTTTTATAACATATGTTTGCTTGATATGTTTTTAAAATATTTACATATCTATCAACTGATAATGTCCTGTAGTTTTCTTTTAATTTGAATAAAGATGATGTTCTTGGTAATGAAAGACTGGTGGCCTGATTGTATCGAATTTCTATATAGAGCCGTTCGATTTTAGGTTTTTCTGATATGTTACAATTGGTGAATTCATCTACTTCATCTGGTTTTGTGAAGGGACTACCTTTGGACTTAACTAAGTGTAAGTGAGCATTTCGTTTTCGATCCAAATCCTTATTTTGAGCCTCTTTAACGCTAAGTCCCATTTATTCCAAGTTTTGTTGTGAATCATTCCATCTCTTTCAAATCGCTACATGTAATGTTCCACGAACACCACTTACAGACGGAAGCAACGGACCAGAGTAAAGTCAATAAGAACACCTTTGGATTGGGGGTACAATCATACACTAAAGCATATATTCTCTAAGGGATTACATTTAAAAGGATGTACATACATTTGACTATTAAAAACCTATCTATTTAAAACAAATCCCTACGTCATGATTTAAAAGTAAATAAAAGACAATACATAACACTACAAGCTCACCATCTTGACGTAAAATACTACGGAATTTATTCATTTCATCAACTGGTTTGAATTCGATAAGGTCAATTGACTTTGCCTTTTCGATGCTGTTACTCGCAGAAGTCTAATTACATGCTCCCCAAATGGATAACTCATATTTAACTGAACCTACATGCCTTTCAGCTGCTAGGTTGTTAATAGGCACATTCGCGAGTTTGGATGCATCTTTTTTGCTAACAAGGAGACTGCTGTTTGAATTAAAATCTCTAAATCCAAAGACATCTGCTCTTTGTCGATGGAATCCCTTGGCTAATTTTGAAAGAGCAATAGCAATGACTATTTCAATTCTATCTGAATGTTATTTACAACACTACTAATTGCAGAAAGAATTTCGTCCAGATATTTACAAGATTGAAATAACTCCATAGTTGTAAATTTAAAGGCTGGCTTGGAAATATTTTGAAGATCTTTAGGATTGGTTGTCTTAAGATCATGATAGAGTTCCTTCATTCTAAGGGTTAATTTTATTGTATCCCACATTAGAGGATGTTGTCATTAATAGGAATGGATCAATTAAGTGAATACCTATCAATGATCCCACTGCTAAATGGATTATCAGAAAATTGACGTCCTCAAATGACCTCCCAATGCAAGCCAGGCTGTTAGTGACATGTTCATATTTTGAAAGGAAGGACCAAATATATGGATCGAGGTAAAGAATCAGAGCACAAAGGTAAACAAAACGATGAAACTGTTCATTTCGGAATCCTAGAGCTAAATTCCCCTAGGTAACATATAAATTGAAAACTCTGATTCCATGATTTATGATTTTTTTCCCTATAGTGCTTAACAGATTATTTTGCATCCGAAAAGTTGGCTTAAATTGAATTTGATTTTAACCCCCCTATTTACAATGGTTTACTCATCTAACGGGCATATTGCACAGCTCTTAATGCAATAAAGTGTATACTTATAGGAGGATTACCTCCAAGAAGAATGATAACAAGTTCTAACAACTCACTATAATCCTTTCTTACTTGAATCCATTGGAATTTTATCTTAACAAAGTCAATTATTTTATCCTTCATATCAAAAATAACTATTAAATCATTGGCCATGGCCGACTTCAAGTCTTTTTTATCGATTTTTTCCCATTCCTTGCGAAACTTTTTAGAAATTTGAATATCAGGTTTAGATAAAGGACTTATACGAAGGAAGAAAACACTTTCTAAAACCAATTCATATATGTATATGATCTCGGGAGGGTAAGTATAGAAGATTTCTTTATAATTTTGACTCAAATAATGCACATACACCATTGATCTGACCAGTGTTGCCAGCGGTTGTATCAAAACATAGTGCTCTTACCAAATGTTTGATATACCAATCCTGTATTAGCTATTAGATAGCTTTTGCCTGAGTCCTACCAGTCCCAGAGATTAACTTAGGAATACCCAGATAATAAATAGTAATGAATGTAGATAAAATAGAATGAAATCTTTTATATTTTTCTTAAATTCAACTATTAACGTTTCTTTAGAGAATATTTATGAATTGTTATACGTCATTAAACGGATAATTGTATCAATGACTGAGTAGGAAATGTCACGAATTCTAAATGATGGCCTGTAATTGATATAAATTAATTTAAAAATTATATATGTTACTTTTTTGAGCTCAAAATATATAGTAGAGTAGCTGTTTCAAAACATGCAGAAGTCAATTTATGAAAACGAAAGAAAACAGCTGAAATGAAATTACACTATATTTTGTAGAGTATTTCAAAAAGCGAGCCCTAATAACATGTCGGTATCTTCATTGTATCTTGTAACCTGTTTGCAAAGATAAACATAAAAAGGACCAAAATGAGTTGGTAGCTGCCAATTCTTACAAGCTTAACTAGAACTGATTTGAATTGTAAGCTCCAAAATACAATGTACATTTTTAATTAAGTGATAAAATTCCTATTTTTTTAAAATATCAAATACCTATGCTTATAATAAATGATGACTGTAACAAATACTTTTTTTTTAGTAGAATATTACAGCATATATTTGCAACTATTTATTTAAACGGATCCAGATGCTGTAGCAGTCCGCTCTTTATCCTTTTTTCAAAGGAACCATAAAGGCCATCTTATCAGCATGAGTTTGGAAGTTACCATGACCAAATTTGGAGCTTGTGTCAATGAACTTTAAGCTGATGCTCTCAAAAGCCTTCCTTTTGGTGTATGTAGGAAGGGACTTTCTCAAAGTCAAAACATGCCTCTTGGGTCTAACGTAACAACCATTTAGCTTATAAAAAGATCTCTTCACTTCACCATAGGATTCATAGATTTGTCCTCAATATTGTATTCAATGGATTCATTGCTTTTAACAATCTTTCCATTTTCGGTTTGCAATCCACGAGGGATGTCGCAGATCTTTTTGTTAATTTCAGTACGATGATTAAAAATAGGTCTACTATAACAGATACTTGAAAAGATACTTCATATATCAAAATATTAAAATCAGTCTTCATACTACCTTCGATTAAAGTATTAATAAATTTCATTTATGAGAAATTATAGTTAAAATATATGTGACTAATTCAGTCGATCCTATCAAGTTTGAAATTATTGTACCCATTATTCAAAATAAAAAAAAATTGAATAGATAATGAAAACTAAAATATGTTTTGAGGACAAAATATATTGGTTCAACAATTGTTATTTATGAAATGTATTAATAATTAAAAATATTTTATTTTTGAATTAATAATTTATATTTTCATAATAATTTTCATTTGTTTATGAAGAATAATCTAGATAATTGATTCCTCAACTTTTTGAGTTCGAACCTTAAAATACGTGGCTAGACAATGTGCGAACCCTACACCTCTAATTGAGAGATTAAAATAGAATTTGGAGTGCATTTTATACATATAGATTATTTAAATACTAGATCCACCCCATAAAGTTAAACCCAGAGACAAATAATAAAAGTTATTTGACTATATTGGTAAAAAATAACGGTTTTAATTCTATAGAAATTGAAAAATATATGAAATACAGCGAAGAAATAATCAAATACATTGTAAATATAAAATCAGGCCCATAGTTTCTACTTTTTACTAATTTCTATGATATCCATTCTCTTTTTTTGAGGTATTTGAAACTAACAAACATATAAATTCAGGTCTATTTTATATTTAATTTTAGACACAACAACTCAAAGATCATCATCCACATTAAGCTGTGATCTGGATTTATTTTTAATATACATAAGTTAATACGAAAAAAGTCTTCTTAAGCAGTGTTAGACGCCAGTGGGAACTAATTAGAAATCCAGAATCCGTCAAGTGTATTAGAATCAAAAACTGTTTATTGTGTTTGGCCACATGAAAATTCGATAAGTGCATCTTCCATGTCAAATGAGAGATGATTTAGTTGTGGTGGTAAAAGGGGATCGTATTCAACTATGTTTTTGTGAAAAACTCTCGTAATTTCTTATAAAAAAATATGTACATTCATAATTATTTAAGTTTTTTTGCCACTTAAACTAATTTAAAATTTAAATTTCGTTCTAAAGAAGTCCTTTATATCAGTGGTTCCCAAAGGGAGGATCACAGGAAACTCCTCTAGAACGAAATTTTAACAAATATTATATAAGACGTATTTCGTTTTATAAATACCCATTGCAAATAAAGAGTCAACCATTTTTTCCATTTAGTCGAGTTTTACTATTATGTTATGGAAATTGAGTCTTAATAACTCATCTCCATGAGGTCTATTTAAGTACATACATAAAAGATTCATTGGGGGTAAAGTTACTATGAACTCACGCAACTTATCACATTAATTATTTATAAAAACCTACTTCTACGACAAACAATATTTGAGAGTAGCAATCCACTTTTAGATGTATTTAGGTATGTACTCCCTTGACATGGCTTTTAAAGGGCCTATTAATAAGTAGAACAACCTTTTCTATACCATTATTATGTTGATCAAATGTCCTACTGATAAAGTGCATTTTGTTTGTTTTTTCAAAAGGACATTCAGTTAAAAGGAATCGAAGTAGGTGCAAATAAAAAATATTAGTTTCTAAATAAGATCCTTAATTTTTTTTTTGATTAATCACATTTCGTAGGAACTAAGTAATAAAACACTCAACTGTCAAATACTAAAATGTTTTTTTTTGAGTCGTTACTATTATGATTTTGATATATTTAGTGGAAATATGGCTCTGAATTGTAGTAGAAAATAATACCTGCCAGTATGTTTGAAAAAATTTATTGTAGAATGTTTGAAAGGAGAACAGTTTTGCTCTCTTCACATTTAATTAGATTAGCTGCAAGCATCTATGATATGAAAGAAATGAACTCAAATCATATTACGTATCAAGCATTGATATAGACAGGATTTACTAATTTTTATATATATGTATCTATTTAATCTATTTTTGTTATTGTGAGTGACTTCTTACCGAGTTTATAATATAAATAGATGTGTAATATGCACGTACCTTGGTGGAAGTCTTGCGTATTTATTCTGTGATTATTCTAAGAATATATCCGAGATAGGATCGGATAACACATGGAGCAGTTGGCAGTCCTAATCGAACTCTGAAGATTTTAATAAAAAGAAGAAAAAGTCCTAGGCAACGTGAGACCAGAGGTACGGAAGAAGTCCTAGATGAATACAGACTCTCGTCTCCTTATTCCAAAAATGACCAAAATAGATCGAACATCACCATTAATAGATTTTTGAAGATCTAGAGGTTCGCAAATAAGATTGTTTGACGTACAAATAAAGAACATTGAAAAGCTCATGGAGGAAGATGTCTCGAATACTTTCAAAATTAAGAGGACATTGGAAATAATAAGGAAAGCTTCCGAGAAATTTAAGGAGAAAACAGAGGAATTTGTGTACCTCTTGAGGAATCTTCTCCGAAATACGAACTTCAAGTCGAAAAGTCAATTGACATAGAAGATAGACTAAAAAATATTAAAGCTCAAATAGATTAGTATTTAGAGAGCAACTCACCTTGAAAAACAAGCGATTCGACCAGACACGATTCTCCTAAAATTCACATACAACCACCAAATCAAAATTGGAGATGGTATAAGATATTCTGACTCCTTTAAGTGGTTGGAAACTTGGAATAATTACGTTCGTTTGACGCACACGAGTAAAAAAACTAGGGAAGAACAATTTTCTATATTTTGGACTTTTTGTTCACCAAATTTCATTAAAAAAATTCGACATATTGTGGATATTCCAGAAAATACAAGCAAATCCCTCGAAGAATTCCTGGAAGACATATTCACATACCTAAAAGAAAAGAGACAAAATGCAACAACACGTTATAAACTATTCAGAAGGAAACTAGGCCCTTTTGCCCTTGATGGGCAATTAGAGAATAGAAATAGACGCCGTGAGTGCAGATACTCTCCCAATCAAGTAGTTCATTCACAGAACCTTAGATCAAAAATTCATACACACAATAGTGCATTGAAAAAATCGTTTCATTCAAGTATATTGCAAAACATCCGCAACAAATCAAAATTATATTACGACACTGATACTATGGGTTTGTGTACGTGGGATATTGGTAGTCAAGTTCGAATACAGAATCCTACAATGGATAACGTTGGAAGGATGATTAAAAGACAGACTTAAAAATTGCTTAAAGTATAAAACTCTATTCCTGAAGATATAACTATTTTGGGCCTCTTGATTGTGCAAAATAGAGAATCAAATTATAACAATTATATACATATTTAGTAGACAGTGTTATGTAAAGTTCATCTTTGGTCATGATACGAATTTTAGATTGTACAAATTTTTTTCGCCACTTACAAGATTAGCCATGCCTAATTAAGTAATTATATTTAAGAATTATTATTGCACGTTTTTTTTTTTTGACAAACAACAACATTTTAGCTATCTATAGACATGTCTAGACCTAAATAAGTACCTATGATGCATCCATCAGTTCAATGGTTTGCAGACCCCAATTCCGGTCACAAAGGTTTTCAAGACGATTTGTGATTGGGCAAAAAAGGAACTCAGTACTCTGAGTTGGATTAAGTTATATATTTCATTTCCCTTTTCCCCCATGATATGCTGTTTGACAAATCAAGTTGTATTAAAAAAAACCCAAAAAAACAAAGATAAATTTCTGATAAAATGAATCATAAATGTAATATACATATGTCACGGTGATACCTAGTGCTATCATTCTTTCTGCATATTTACTCATAATCAGAGTTTTCAATCGTTGGTTGGTTGAATTAGAATTAGTTTGTTAGGTTCTAAGCAATTCTCAGTAATTATTAAAAAAATATTTCCATACTGGAAAAGAATTGCCTAACTATTAATTGACTTTGAAGCCTTTTTCACTGTTTCTATATTAGAAAAAAGGTTTCAGGATAGTACAAACGTAACAACAAGATGTATATCAAATGCTGGACAGTTAAATGTTGCATCGAATGTCATGAAGCCTGAAAAGCTAAGTCAATTTTCTGTATAAATTAAGGAAAACATATTTTGATTGATAAAAAAGAGAACAATTTGGGCTGATCAGTAGAAGTGATGGGAGTTTCGTTAATTAATTTTAAACCAATAAAATTTAAGAATAACTAAAAAAAAATCTCCTATTTATTTTGGAAATTTTATTTTTCATATCTTTTGATTGATGTTGGTCATTATTTATTTTTAGTTTTTGAGATTTGGAGTTGAATAAAAAGAATTAATTAGTAATGATATTGATAGGTTTAAATTACTTCGATGTCGATCCTTGATTCTATTTCTAGTCCAACAAGGGCTATACCTATATCTCTGCAACAATTAATCAGATTTACTTTTCTTCTTAAGTGATGGTTTGATATTTGGACATTCTCTCTTCAAGAATAAAATAATAATGATAAGATTTATCGAATACATTGGACTCCAATTAACATAGATTCACCTAACGCGGTGTTTGGAATTTTTCTGACTCCCGAAATAGTGTGGGATTTTCCCATCATATCGCGTTTTTTATTTTATGATAATAAATTATTATTAAAGAAAGCACGATATATCGCGAGAAACAAGAACTTTAGTGGTTATGGGGGATTTTGTTCATACTATGTCTATATATTAAAATATTAGAAGTTTATAACCTTGCATGGGAGGGAGTAATCTCTAAGTATTTGATTAGATACCTAGACTAAAAACTTTTAGTTATAATTTATTATAAAATTAAATTTGCAATTAATAAGGTTACTGAATAAATATTGCTTAAGTTCCGATGAGTGAAATATCACAGTATTGAAATGAACAAATTAAAAATCAAGTAAATACGCTATTAAGATTACATTTAACTATTATTTTACAAGTACATTACATACATTATTTTTAATCATTTATGATGAATAAAAAGTATTTTATTATCCTAATTATACAAATAAAAAAAGTAGACAGAAAATTTTGAAAAATAATTTAACAAAAAATTAACGAAATTGGAGACACGGATATTCAGCCGATTACTTGAATTATATCCTCTCAAGACACCAATCATAATAGCTGAGAGCATTTCAGTAGGGTTTTTTTTTTCTCAAGGGTTCCTTAATACATTCAGGGGCGTCCTTAGGGAGTGTGCAGGAGGGGTGTAGCTCCTTTTTTTCAAAAAATTCAATATTTTAAATTTAATTAAATTAATTTTTTTTTTTGAAAAAATTTAATTTTCATTGACATATAACGATTTTTGAATTTTTTTCCCACAAAATTATATATTTGAAAATTAATTTTTCAATTTTTTTTACGAAAATATTATATTTTTTTAAAAAGATTATATATTTGAAATTTTTACCAAAAAATTTAATTTTTTAAATTTTTCCCGAAAAAATTAATTTTTGGAGAAAAGGTATGGATTTTTGAATTTTTTTTCCAAAAAAAATAATATTTTGTGAACAGCTGTGGATTATTAAAAATTTTTATAAGCAAATATAATCCTGCAGGAGAGGGGGGATAAATTGTATTCTTCGTTATAGGCTCCGCCCAAGAAAATCATAACCTCCTAACATCTGTTTAGCTTTTATCTCATCAATAACTATAACAAAGTCAAACTTGTATTAAGCAGTAAGGCAAGGGAAACGGTATAAACGATTACTTAGTGCAGGTGATATTTATAGGCAATTTTCTTATTTTTTAACAATTTAAAATTTGAAACACTTTAAAACAAGATGCAGTTAAACCAGCTTTAATTTCACATATATACTACTCGCATAATGCCATTTTACTCAAAAATAATATATATATTAACAAAAATATGCGCTTTTCCACTTTGAAAATTATATATGTTGGAGGTTTGATTGAGTTATTATTAAATACTTTACTATACTAGAAAGAACCAAAATTGTGGAGGTTGATGAAAACGAATTAAAGTTAATCAAATTAAAATTTGAGCGTTACTAAACACTCAATTTGATAATGTAAAAAAGAATGTTTTAAATGTTTTTTACATTTTATTTACACCTTAGACAAAAAAAAATTATTTAATTCATTGTAGAAATATTTTCATATTAGGGGGAAAGGTATGTATAAACGATTACTAATTATTAAGTAATTTCATTTATAATTTAACGATGGAAAATTTTGATGCAATTTTAATTTTTTATTTAGAGTATTTTGGTTTTTACATCCTCTGATTATGGGTATAATAGTTGTTAAAAATTATTGATATCAACTTGAATCGAATTCATTGATCAAAAGGTAACAATTTAAGTTAACACATAATGTGTAAGTTCAACATTTTTACTCATCTATAATTCCATGAAATTCGATTATTTAATTAAAAAACTATATTTACATCATTTGAAAGTTAGTTATTTTGTTTTTTGGAGGGAAGTTAACTTCATGTCTGTCATAAAATTATAATATTACTACATATTATATTCAATTTTGTGTTAAGCTTTGATAAGAGATATCACATAAAAAAAAACCTTGATTTATTTTTAATGTGGCGTTGACATTTGTCTCGTTGAAGTGGAAGAATTAATTTAACTGAAACTGTATCAACATATCTATCTATATTTGTAACAATAACCTTACACAATAATCATTATATACATCAATTTATATAAATAATAATGTTAAAACGATAATGAATCATGACCTTTAAAATAATGACATTAACTTTTTTTTCAAGTATTTTTTATCAGTCTCAAACTTTGTTGTAATATATTTTATAGTATTGAAATTCGGTCTAATTTCAACAAAAACTCATAAAAGGTGTCAGATTTTTCGACCAAAAACTAGCATATATATTTTTAGACACGTATATTGTTAATAAATAATTCATATGTGTTTGGAAGATTATCGACGAATAAAACAAAACCTTAAAAAAAAAAAAAAAAAATGTCTATTTAAAAACTTCAAGGCTGTTGGATGAAGTTTTAAAACTTCCACACAATTGCTCAAAATTTGTAAGTCATCTTTTTTTTTTTACCCAAGTAAACATTTTAGGTGTATGATAACTTAAAATTTCCTAAAAAATAATCGGAAATGGACGACCTTAATATATATTTCACTGTTTATTAAGGAAATTTTACAGTTCAGCAAATCAACGTTTAAGACGCTTATATAAGGTTAAAGTAAATACATTAACAGGAAAGTCTGCCTTCATTTTTCCGGCATTATTTATTCATTTTTGAGCTAAAAAAATTATTCATACAAATTGTTGCAACCAATAATATAATGGTAAAAAATGGTATAAAAGCATAAAGGTTTTATGAAAACCATCATCAATAAGCCTACAATCATCATTGTAATTCCCTGACCATAAATTATGCAAATGAGGTAATGTTGATTATAAGCAACCATTGATATTCAGCAAAATCTGGTACATAAGATATTTAAGCTGACATATACTACTAAGATATTACGTCGTCACCAAAAAGTTGTCAGAATTACTCAGATGGAAGAAGTCCAGATAGAAAGATGTGTACAGTTTGGTGCAATTATATAAACAAAGGGATGGGTAAAAGCTTAATTCAGTGATGAATCTCCAGCCAATGACTTGTATCTATGTTAGGATTTGGAAAAGTACCACCCGATCCATCCAAAGATAAGTATGACTGCGATAAATGGGATTGAGAACGATCTGTGGTATCTGTCTGATGAACTGGTGGGCTTTACCTTATTTGCAGAGAGGGCAGATGCCAGTATCACATAAAAAATAAATAACATTATGAAGGGGATAGCTCAAGAAGTAGGAGACCGCAAATTCAGAGGATCATACAGATATTTTTATGTTCCTCACTTTATTTTCTTTATCGAACTCTACAGTTTCAACGGAAGTATGGGATGATTCGATACAAGATCGTCATTGGTTAAGTTATTTCAAAAGAAAAGGAAAAAGGAAATAAAATAGAATCAGAAGTTTTTTTGTGTTTTTTTAATTCTTAGGTTGAGTGATTAGAAAATAGGTAAAACTTCCGTAAACCTACAAAAATTGAAATTCCAGAACGTTAAATGAAGTATCTTTATTTTTCATTAAATTAAATGTTTTAGCACGTGCTTCTTTTAATTACTAAAATTCGATTGGATATTAATTAAGATAAACATGATTTAATTATTAAGCAGTATTTTAGACTTATTATGAGTACTAATTATAAAACTTCTGAATATGAAATTTAAATTCAAGATAGCTGTAATATTATTTTAATATTCTTTCGGTGAAATAATTATAATAATAATACTTGTATATAAATGTGATGTGTTTAGTCTATAATATCTAATAATAAGTATGTTGGTAAAACCTCTCATATATACACTGGTCTCTTGTCGATATGTGTGTATGTCATATGTATGTCCATATATTTCTCTTTACGTAATATGGGCAATGATGTACCTAAAATTCAATGTCTTCGCTTTCTGGATAATATAAATATGAAGCTCATGAATAGTCTCTTTACCTCTAACACACAAAAACATATAAGGTTGATGCATTTTTTGAAAACCTGCAATCCACCCATAGTACACCATGCTCTGGGTCCACCAAAGTTGCATTTCTATAAATGAAACAAAATCGTCTTATTGTTTTTTATAAATCTATTAATTAGGTAATAATGCATAAACAGTATTATATATTATGTTGATAAAATGAATTGGATATATGTATTTGTTAGGCTTCATATTGAATACACTTCCTACTGTGTAAAGTTTCACAAATTTATGCCAAAATTGAAAGTTGCGCCAGCTTTGGATGCACTTCCTACAAAAAAAGGATTTAAAATCAGAAACATCCACAAAGCCATGGTCAATATTACTCCAAGGAGCCATTAAATATATTTTATCATGTTACTAAAAAATGTATCATCTTTGATATAATTTATTACCACATAATTTTCCATATTGCTTCTATGTTGAAACACCAAATTTAATCTACTACTAGAGTGGAATTAATGAATTTGAAAAAGTCTATGAAAAATAATCAATACAAACCTTTTTCACATGAGTGGCACAGTCAGTTTGAATACAAGATGGCTATATAAGTATGTCATTTACTATCAAATGTTTTTATTATATTTTCCATATAAGCAAAGGATTGAAGCTAGAAAGAGAAATAGAGAATGAGACATATATATTATTTATCTGAATCCGTCTCTTTTATTACCTAAAGTAGGGATTATTAATTTTTTTTTTCATTGATATATCACTTATTTTCTTTTAACCCAAGTAACCCATTACCAGTACAAAGCATTTTTACCTTCAAAAATGTATCCCCTAAAAAAATAATCAAGTTGGACATGGATTTTTTTTTTTAAAAATAAGTACATAAAGAAAATTTTTGGGAAAAAAATTTCATAAACATAATTAAAAAATCCAGAGCTATTCACAAAAAATTTAATTTTTTTGAAAAATAATTCAAAAATTCTTAAATATTCTTAAAAAAATTGAACAATCCAAATCTATTTACAAAAAATTAAATTAAATTTTCAAAAATTTGAATTTTCTAGTAAAAAAACTAGAAGAAGAGTAAGCTTTATCCTTCTATTTGCTGATTAGTTTAAAATTGTAAGCTGCCATAAGGTCTTTTTTAAAGGTTTGAAGGCAATTTATATACGAAGTTGTGGGCTCAATTTCATTATTTATCATAATTAGCCAATACTAATTATTAATTGCAATATATTTTTCTTAATGGTAAGGTGTAGTGTAATAAGAGAACAACTTCGAATAAAAAGTATCCAGTCTTATTGCCCATAAAAATATTTAATTTCTCAAAAAATACCAATCTAATTGATGCAAGATTTTCATTTCTTTTAACTGGATGATTTACTCAAGATGCCTTAGAAAACTTATTCAGCCTTCTTTGGTACAAGAAATTAACTCCAACATCATTAGAGGCTCAGAATAATTGCTTTAAGTCAGTTCATGAAGGAATAGCTATCTTCCAATTATGAATATGATGATGTCGAATATTTAATCGATTTCTTAGATGATTTAAAAGAAGGAATAAATGCTAATGGATCTTCTCTTAAAGAACCAACTTCTCATTTACAAGAAGATACTGTGTTGTCTGAATATATCTTTAGCTGATTGTAATAATACAAAGACAAAAAAATTCGAAAATATTTCCAAGTTCTTTTTAAGATGCACACAAAACTTTTTTGAAGGAGACGAATACATAAAAGAGAAATGATGTTCAGTTTAGTAAAATTGAAAGTATGTATGGAATTGTGGAAGACATGTCTTGATTATTGGCCAGATTAATTTTAATTCATTATTTAAATGTAATATTGAAGATTAAAGTGTGAAATTCACTTAAGTATTTAATATTAAAAAAGTAAATTCTGTTCTTTTTTAACTCTATATTTATTTCTAATAAATAAACTTTTAATTGAATTCTTTAATAAAGATAATAAAACAAAATATTAACAATCATTTTATAAAAAATAACCATTTTAAATGAATCATGACAGCATAAAACTATATATCAGGCTGTGCAATAGTTGTAGAATGTAAATGAAGACCTCTTTTATTTCTTTTATATTTTTGTGGTTGTTGTAGATGTTTTGTCTGTCTGTTCTTTGCCTTGTGTTCTTTATTATTATCCATCTTTTTAACTTAATCGAAGATAGAAACTAAAAAAAAAACTTTTTCAGTCTCTCAAAATTGTTGATTGTAAGTGATGTAATAAGATATTTTTATTTAATGTATTTCATTGAGTTTTTTATCATTATATTAATTTAACATTTATCATATGAATATAGATTATATTTAATATATAGTATTAACATGAAATTTTTTTGTCAAATCACTAAAGTAATTATTTGCTACTGTAAAGTATAGGAGAAAGGTGGAATTTAAAATTTGTCCTACAAGTGGTCTATTTTTTTTATTAATACACATACGTCGTACAGTAAATACTACGTATATTTAAAAAAAAAAATTAGACGATAACTGAAACTTAATTAATTATATTATATGAAATGTACTTTTGAATGATGGCTTAAATTAATTTTTTACCCCTGGGAGACTACGCTTAAATTACGCTTAAATAAATAGATCGAGGAGACAAGACAAGTTTATTTTATTATTCAATACTTGATTCTCAGTATATTTTCATATATATTTTGATCAATATACCATAAACCAATTATTATTAGATTAGATAATATAAAGCTAGTAAAGTCTTTGTAAAATCGTAAGGCGCATTGAGGCAAATGTTCCATAGAAAATCATTTCTGAATTAAAATGCTTAAAAACTCATGTTATGGATAAATTTAAACCCTAAAGTTAAAAACTTAAACTAATTAGAAAAATATCTACATTTGATTCTCAATTTTTCTAAATCTGTTATAATAAGTGCTCACAGTGATTCCTTTTTTTATGGAATTACCTTTACATGCATGTGTCAACATAATTTTTTGTCGGAATCTCTCCTAAAATTTTTAAAGGCTGTTTTATATTGAAAAAAGGGGTATTTTATGTACAATTTTTCACTTTTTTACTGGCTAAAAATCGGAGTTGGGGATTTTTTCATTAATTGAAGAGTTACTTTTAATCATTAAGTTTATGACAAAAATGACGGTTATACGAAAACAAATATAATGGCGAGAAGATTCATTTTAAATAAGTTTATATCATAATATTATAGAGTTGTGGAGTTATAAAATATAGTCTAATTTTCATGTGCAACTATACAATTGTGAATATAAATAGTTAGAGAAAATCAACTAATTCCACCACCATCTTTTAATTTTATTTTACGATAATTCAGAGGGGTGAAGCTGTTCTTTTTTTCCAAAAAAAAATATCTTATTTGTTATCCACCTCTTATGCAATTAGATAAATATTTCAGCATCTTTCATGATCTGTATCTACACTCTACAAGTTCTGTCGCAGAAAATTCCGATAAATTTTTAATAAAAACTTCAGTTAATCAAAAATAAAATATATATGAAGAAATTACATAGATGATGTTTGCTACGAATTCATATTTTCGTATTGTTGAGCACCCCCAGTATCGCAAAATGATTCAAACCCTCAGATCAGGCTATAGTTTTCCTTCCAGAAAAGGTATTGCTGATAATTATTTGGAGCATGTCTATAAAAATGAATATAATTAATGTATATATATTCTGAATAAAGAAACAGTATTTCTTTCCATTGATGGTTGATCGATCATTCATAACGAACCTATTATATGCGTCACTCTAATAAAATGAAATTGTAATATTCTCTTATTTGAGACGATACACACATACAAAAAACATCACACCATTGAATATCATCTTCTACTTTTGCTTCAAAGTTCAATAACAAAGGCTAAGTATGATTTCAGTTGTCCTGTAAGAAGTGTTATTATGGACAATGCAGCTGATGTAAGTAAAATGAGAAATTGACTTTGCAAACCAAAAGAGCCTGAGAGGTTGTCCTTACATATGGATGCTTGGTTCACTTATTAAAGTTTTTAGCTTGTAACCTCTAAATTGAAGGTATGAAAAGTAAGGTGGTAGTCCATGTATTTAAATATTGTCGGAAAAACCACAATGCAGGATCAAATTATCGAGAGGAAGGTGATCAATGTCTCCTCATTTCCAAAGAAGCCTGACGGAATACAATTTCAGATTTTTTCAAGTCATATGCAAATAACTGGGCCATCAAAATGAATATATGTGAAGTTGATGGGGAATTAATTTACCTTTATATAAGAAAAAAAGTAAAGAAACTAAGTCTAAACTACTATTACTCATGTGTTAGACGTGTGGAAAAAATTGATGACCTATTTTTCAAGTACAAAGGAATCTGAAAAGTTGTTTAAAAAAGGTATGAACAGTTCATACAGTTCAGGCTTGGGACTAATCAAAAATTTAAAAAAAGTTGAAAATAAAAAGAAGTAAGAATTACTTGCTTAAAGAAAGCCCTGTAATATCTCACTACACGTGGTGTGGTGGGTTAATTATCGTATGGTAACTAACTCTCTCTACTAACAAATAGTTGGATTAGACCACATGGAGAGGACTGTTGTAGACTGTGTCAGGCAGAGAGATAATATGCTATTCATATATTTCAGAAGCGTATTTACTCGGAAAAGCAAGAGAAAAGATAATAGAGATTTTGGACCGTCCCCCCTTGACTACTAGCAACAACTTCAGGTATAGTAAATGCTGTGAGCCTTAAATACACAACAACAATGTATATCATTATTTCACTGGATAAGAAGTCTAGTGTCTTGTCAGCAAATTTTATCAACTTTGAGACCACCATTTTAAAAATGAAAAATTATCTAAAATATTATTTTTATTTTATCAATATATTATTTTAGTAGACTTAACTTTTGTTTTCCCTTTTAAAAATTTAATATGTATTATGGTCTGGTGTGTGATATTCCTTCTGAACTGAAATAATTTGTTCCTTGAGGAGACAAGAAAAGAAAGGTCCCTGTTTGTATTATCTATGTGAAAAATTAGTAATTTTTCTATAAATGGAATTCTATGCATGGGTCGTCTAAGTACCTTTATTGTTTATTTGATTAATTAATACTATGAATTAAAATGATTAAATATTTAGAATGTACCTAGAACTACTTAAAGCCAAGAAACAGCTTTTACAATGGTACATATTTCATTCATAAATGAATTTACAGAGGCCTTCAGAGATAGATGGAAACACTATACCCGCTCTTCCTTCCTTTGTAGTAGACACTCCTTCATCAATAGAGATGTAGGATGATTTCTTCTATTATGGTGAATGATGTTGCAATAATACAAAATAAATAATGATCTTTTGATTTTCAAATAGCAACATTGATTGAGCTTTTCTTTTTGGCGACAGGAATAGGGAAATAGTCTCAATTACTCGTGCAAAGATATATTTACGTATGTAATTGATTGGTTTTACTTATTACTTATTACAAAATACTCTTTACAAAATTTTCTCATATGACAATATTTAACAACTGCCTGACATTTCACATGCTTCTCAACGGAGGTTTTTTCAAAGGAAAATATTAGAAAATATTGTTGCTAATCTTCAAACGGTCTTTGTAAATGAAGGAAATGCTACTATTGTAGCATTTGATATTAAAAAGGCATATGACATCATTTATCATCGCCATCTTATAGAAACCTGGAAAGCAAAATGTTTTGGAGATATTACGGCCAATAGGAAATATGCTGGTCAAATCTGCTACAAGGTATGGTAATGGTACGAATACTAGGTCTTTTAACATTGGCCGAGGATGTAAGCAGGGAGACCCCGTTGAAGCGATTCTGCTTATTATTGCGGTAGATCCCTTTTATAGGACTATAGGCAGCAAAAGACTAATACATAAGACCTGAGTACGTATAGGAGAATCAATATATGCCTATGCTGATGGTAATACAGCCATAATTAATGCTGGAAGAGTCCTTACCATTGCTGCAATAATAGAAATGTTTTGGACCTTGTCTTGGCTTGAAAAACACTCGGGTCTAGAAATCAATGAAGATAAGACAGAAATCGTCTCAAAAAACAATACTCATTCCTTTTTGAGAGTATAAGATCTTAGGTCATTCTGGAAAAGATATGAATCAATTGAAAGTGTTGGGAGACGAAGTGGATTGAATGTGGCTGGAAAGCAAATTTGTCAAGGCTTTACGATCCCCATTTTGTCTCAGCTGAAAAGTAGTTTACTGACTGTCTGTACAGGTACACTTGAAGTGTCTTCTATTATGAAACAAGAGGCCTGGTGTTTTTTCTGGTAGGTGGATGAGGAGACCACATCTCACATTTCATATGACTGCAATGCTCTCTGGGCAGCTTTTAACGTCGTTGCAAAGAAGGTGGAATAAACTTTTAGAGGGAAAATTCTGAGGGACGACATGTTCACTCCAAAAAAAAATCCAACATCATGTCATTATAATTGAGAAGTACAATATTACCTTTATTCACTTAAAGTAATTAAGGAAAATATTGTTAAAGAATATATTAGATTGTTACTTCTTTAAAAAAAATAATAAGCTTTTACTTTTTAATTTATTGAAAATTAAATATATATTTTTTTATCACTACGTATTTATTAAGAATTATAGACTCCCTTTAGGCGATTAATATTTTTATTTTGTTAGTTAGTTAAAATTGTACCGAAATAAATTGTAATAATAATAAATAATATTATTTTATAAACACAACAAAATAGTAGGTGGTTCGAATCTACCGCCAACGCCTTTCTAATCACCAAGGACCCCTTCTAATAAGCTGTAATGCTTCCGAACCTGCAGGTTGTGTACATAATCTTTCTGTGCCACGAGGTAGGCTACATAATTTGGCCACCGCTTCCCTGAGCGTCAAGGAACCCTTTTAACATCCAAAATTTACCCCCGTCATCAGGTTGATCAGAGAAGTGCTGGGCCAAAAGGCCCTTTAAACTCTACTGCTTCCACGTTTCTAAGCAGGAACGACCTCTTATAATATGCTATGTTACACCCCAGACCATGGAATGTGCATAATCCATTCCTTAAAATCGGATAAGTATAATATTTATTTAGTCCCATAAATGATAATGAGTACAAGTATAATACATGGGTACTTACTGTATTTCAAAGTCTATAAATGTTTATTTAACATCAGAAGTCACATAAAAATTGTACAAAAAAGTAGAAAGTACTTGTGTAGAAGTAGATGGTGCACAATCCATGGGCAGGGAATGTGTGATTGCATATTAGAAGGGGTAGTGTTTAAACTAACTTGGGTGTCATCATTTCACCTGTACCAGATGAGGGCAGGGGTGTATTTTTGTATATTAGAATAATTTATGGATGCTCAAGGAAGCGGCGGCTAAAAATTTATCCTACCTCGTGCCTGGTAACTCATCTACACAACCCGTGGACCTGGGGTTATATTTCCATAATGTAAGGGCTCCTTGATTGTTAGAAGCGCGGCTGCGGTGGAGATGAAACTGCATTGAGGTTCTATACTTCAACTGTACAAGCTGAGGGCCAGGGTGTTTTTTTGGATATTAAAAGGGTTGCTTGATGCTTAGAGAATCTGCGACGATGGAATTTGACGTACCTCGGGACAAGCCGTTCACCTGCACACCCTGTGGTTCAGTGTAGGTTATAGTATATTATAAAAGGGTCATAAATACTTATAGACGTAGCAGTGGTGGAGTTTAAACTACTTCGGGACTCAGGGCTTCACCTGTACAACCTATAGGCTGAGGATATTAAGTGGGATATTTCATGGCAAGTTTTTTCATCATTCAATAATTTTAACAAAATTGCCCACCATATTAATTTCTTGCGATAAAATTACTCACAATTATATTCTTACAGCGATTTTGCTTCACAATGATATTACTCACAACAATTTTGTCTCACATTGATAATATACACGATAATTTTACCACCCAACTGTTTGTCTCCAACATCTTAAGCACAATCATTTTACAGTGAACCACTACTGTTTTGTGCTTATATAATGTTAATTAATGAATATATAAAAAAATTCTGCCAAAGAACGCTCAATAATTTACCTATATGACCTATAGAGCATATGTACAATACCTATTTATAATGCTATTATTTTAAATTATATTAAAATATGCAATCGCATATATATTAATAAATTTAATATAATTTTTTGGCCAAATGTCCCAAATGGTCCTTTGGGGAATAATCCGTTCGGCAAATTGTTCTTTGCCTAAATGTTTTGGGCTAAAAGTCTGCTCACGGGTAATTATACACATATTTTGTCTTTCAAATTTATTTCCAATTCAATTAAATATACTTAGTTTCTTACTAACTTTCTTTAAAACACAAAATTCGAGATGCCAGGATGGATTTTAAAATACGTTAAATCCAAGAATAAATAAACATTATAATTTAGACTTAGTGCTTCGGAGTAGAAAATGATTTATTTTTAATATAAAGCAAAACAAATACATTAAAAGGAAATTGTTAAAATACCATAAGTCCCAAAAGGACTTATGGTATACAAAAATATTATTTGACTTAAGGATTTTAATCCTCCTATCTAACTTTGTCAACTTCAGCATAAGGAATGTGACATTACTATGAAAGAAAAAAGGAATGTCTGTATTGAAAAATATAATTTCAGTCGAGCGTATTATCACAGTTATTTTCCATAGTTGAGCCATAATACTGTATACAGAAAAAACGACTGCCTCAGAAACTACGTGGCAATGAGGCTCGAAACAAAAAGTTATGCCTCATTTATATAATGCTAGTTCATTGAGGAATGACGAAGGAACACATCGTTAAATTAAAGGAATTGTAAGTAAAACTTAATGTATTATGATCTCAGTGGAGTTGGAGGGTCAAGAACTTTGGTGGCCAGAGGGAAGTTGACTTTATTTCCCCTCTATTCTGATAACCTATGCTCTTCAAAACTGATATCATTGACTTTAATATAATTGTAACATACTTAGAGTCCATTAAAAAAGTTCTTCCCCGGATGAATCCCCCTCTATAAAGACACATACCGTCTCGTATGTGAAGATAACTATGCAGATACACGCGACGGGAAAAATATTCCAGGGTTAGAGTTTTCTCAGAGAGCAGAGCTGCAGGTCAAGAATGGATGAATTCTGATAAAATCCTTCATACGATAAGGGATCATCTATGGCATAGAACATGAATACTCGGTGTCCTCAATTTAAGACTTACATAAGTGTTTGTCCAAGTCCTTGGACTCGAAAATCAGTTAGAGAAAATGATCAGCATTAACTTATAAGGTAGGATATTTTCTACTTCCAGAATGTAGGAAATAAATTTACGGGTAGTTATCTCAAATAATAATACTTTATGCTAGATATATTTGGAATATCCGGGGACATAAAAATGCTCTTTATCATGACTCACATTTCTGTCACGTTTATTATAAACTTGACTATATGACCTGTACAGAGAAAAAATGCCGTAGTTAACTTTGTTGGAGCTATTGTTAAATCAAATCTCACGATTAGGAAAGAATGTCTGAAGCACTCAAAATGGAAATCATGCTAACTATGTAAAAAGGATAAAAATATCATATTCAATTACTATACTAATAAAGGAAAATTTGTCTGCTGAGGTCTCAGTTTTGAGTTTGCACTTAATATCTTAGGCATTGCGGGACTATTGGATCTAAGGAATAACAATAATGATTGTACCTTAAGCTCAGCGTGTCATGGTAAAAAAATCAAATAAAAGTAAGCTAGAATGGTTTTTCTCAAAATTGAATATAGATTACATATGTATTCTTCTATGAATTAGTTTAAGTCAATTTGATTCAAATATATGGATAATATTAAATATATTATTGTAATGATCATAATTTCAATTACTTATACACTAAAAAAAATAGATTTAATGAAAGACACATAATATTTATATCTTGTGGGGAAATAATATTGATAAGACATATTATTCCTCTTGTTACAATTAAATATATTTTATATACCTAAAATTTATCGCTATCAATTTATTTTACTAGTTTAATTAATATATTTATATCATTCTTACAACTGTTTTAATCACTATACTACTAAATTTTTTGTACCTATAATCAAAAAGAGTAGTATCTATCCTGCAACTTCTTTGTAGCCCTTTAATACTAAAGACTGTATATCAATTCACCATTATTCATACTATGAATTCATTTTGACTGAAGTTGCAAACATTAAACTGGAAATCGTACCGGGAAATAATTTCGAAAAAGCTAATTTTTCGACTAAAATAGCTTTTATGTTAAGTAAAGTAGACTCCACTGCTTAATGGATTGATAATTATTTCATTTTTTTCTTGTAGGTTCCAAACAAATTTTTGGCTTTGATTAGATTGGAATCAACCTCTTCAGACGCAAAACTGTTTACTTTAATAAAAAAAGAGTTACATAAAATATCATAGACTGTCTCGCTCTGATTAAATATTCTTTCAATCTAGTTTTTAGATTTATTCGGAAATGAACTAGAATACTGTTGAATCCTTAGTGATTTGTAAAACATTACTTTAATGGAACTGTGATTGTCAGGAGAGAAGTGGATTAAAAAAATCCGTCAGCATTGTCTTCATACAGCCTTTGCATTTTCCTTAAGGTGTTTCCCATAAATTTACTAATTATTGATGAATCTTTTATTCGCGGGAGATTATACGCTATTATAATTATTGAAATGCATTCAAAAAAGATTTGATGAATGAAATAATAAAAAATTACAACAATTTCCTAAGCAACCAACTGTTCCAAACATTTTTAGAAGTCAAACTAATCAATTGATTTGATAGCTTAATTCAATTGGTATTGGTGGGTCTTTGAACACAGAAATTTTTTCGATCTTGGAGGTGAAGAGATCAGTGTTCCAAAATAGACTTGTCTTTGTTATTACCTTTTTTATTTTCCCAAATAAAAAGGCATTTATTTACGGAAGATACAGTTTATTGAGGAAAGAGAACATCGACCATTCCTCAATAAGAAAGGAGATTTAAAATTAGGGAATAAAAATATCCTTCCCTTAAGTTTATATATATAGAAACATGAGATTCTCATTCGCACTGCAATGTTAATACAAATAATATTGGTATCATGCAAGAGTCTATAGAAATATGAAATATATTTTAAAATGTTTATGGTGTCCCTAAATAATTTTAAATATAAAATCTTTTTTAGTAGAATAGGCCATCATCAGATTTTAATTATACTAAGTATATATATGGACAGTATTCACAAGAAATCAAAAATTGGAGTTACTAGACGTTAATTTTCGGAAAGCATTTGATTCAGTTCTGCATCTAAATATAGTTTGAGATGAAAAAGTTTTCTGCCAAGGTATTCCTTTAATCCTGTCAAATCTCTTCTTCTGAATGAAACATTGACTATATCCATAGATCCTATAATTTTGGATTGGAGCTTCCTGTAAGGTCTGCTCTACTATTATTTGCAATCGTAATCGAAGAACTAGTATCTACACCGATATGCTAAGACAAGAGGTTTGGAGTACCTCTTAGATCTATGTAATGTCTTAACATTATTTATTGAAGAAAATTCAGCAATGCAAACAGTCAAGAGAGTCCAAATGATTCAAATTCTTTCTTTTTAATAAGCTTAAGAATAAGTCGTGATTGACTTTAAATAACAAAAAAAACAAAAGTAAAAACACGAAAATATTTCCCTTTGGATTCTGGTATCCAGGTGATGGGGAAATAAATGGAAGTTGATCAACAAGGTAAAACATTTCTCATTTGAATACACTTAATACATTTGTGATCAGTTGAATTATTTATCCAATGTCTTAAAATACTAGGTAAATAGATTGAAAGGGAGGGAAATAACTTAATCGTAATGCAAAACATAAAATGCAAATATGAAATGACCTGTGGCTAAAAGACAACCTGTTCATCACTAGTACGTATGCATAGGGATGAAAATCTTTTGCATTTTGGGCAAGTTCCAAAAACTGAAAATCAACATGGTAACCCTGACAATCTGAATAATGTTTGGAGAAGATCAGCTTAGCTGTCATGAGGTTTCATGAGAATAGCTACAATTAGCTGTGACGATGGGGAAGTGGTAGGAGTAAATTTAAAAGAATATTAGTTAGAACTTCTACGTTGTCGATCCACAATTATACTCTGAGTCCAACTAGGACTTATAATTACTACTCCATAATAAATCGTCATAGTTACTGCTCGTCTTTTATCAGCAGATACGAATGTTCAATCAAGTGAGGAATATAATAGGAATAAAATTTCACTACTCAGGAGTTAAATAATTATGAAAGCAGCTGAAGAAAAGAAAATTCATTTTTCGGATAAGCAATTAATATTTATATAAAATGATATTCATTAAATTTGGAAAATCAAGGGAAGCTTAACCAATCAGTTGTTTAATAATTGAAGTTATTATTCGATCCAAATTAAAATCCTTTATATAATTTTAAAAAATGTACAAATTTTATTACATTATTTGAATCTTAATACTTTATTTGTAAACATGCGACTAAATTAGTAAAATTGTTAAATCAAGAAAATATCAATGTTGATCAGAACTAACAAGATTTAATTAAGGTGTCTCCTGCTGATAAGTTGAGGGAATGGGATAATGATGAATTAGTATACCCACATAGGCCACCTTTATAAACTCCAGACAAATATTCCAATGAATTAAATCCATCAATGCATTTTCTTAATGATATATTTGTTCTTTTCGTAGGGCCTCCAGCTATATTTTGGTCAAAAATAGAGCAATCTGTAAAAATACAATTAAAATTAAATTGAACATATGATTTTAAAAGTAATAATTCTAACTTTATAATATTTTATTGTCAAATTAAACATCAAACTTTATATAGATCAAATGTTAACTTTTGTGTCAGCTGTGTATCTTCATACTATAGTTACTCTACTCCTGTAGTATTTACTTTTAGGATTTTGACTATATCCTACAAGACTTACTACATGTCGAGTCCAAATTGTCGGGGAAGTCAAAAAAAAAAATTAGGAGCTGGAATACTTGTTTCAATAACGATTGAACTTACAATCATAATTTAATGAATTCCAGACAAATTTATTAGTCAAGCCTGGAATAGTAAAGCAATACTGGCCTGAATCAACTTTGGCAAGGGAAAGAGATAGAATTTATAATTATTACTGCCCTAAAGCTCCAAGTATTCAAATTTTCACTTTTCTTTAATAAGTCAAATATGATTCTTTATGAATTTAAATGAAGGATTTGTAAAGTTTAAAAAAAAAATGCTGAACTTTTGTCTTTAATTTTAAGTGCAAATTTTAATGAATACCAGAATATGCAGCATCACTAAAATTTTATGGAATACTACTTACATTTATAAACATAAATATTACTATCTTTTGATTGTAGATCATAGCTTTTCAATAGCTTGCATTCATCAAGTTTATCAAAATGAAAACCTACACAAAGCTCGTGATGTTTACAAAGAGTTACACAGACGAAGAATGTAATGGAATAGTAGATATTTAGAATAGTTCTTTTAGACGGCATCGATCCTTTTACTTTGACAAACATGTTTTTTCGATTGTGTAACTTTCATTCAAGAGAAACCCCTTTTATAAGCGGATTGTCCTTTCTGTTTGTATCGTAACTATGAAACCAGTGGCGGCTTGAGATTATAATTTCTAGGAGTTTTGTTATTAATGCTATAAAGGACCTTAATTTATATTATATGAATACTTTTTTTATTAATTTAAATATTATTCAAATGAATAAACTCAAATGCATTATTTAACTGGTTAGTAAACACTATCTTCTGGGATAAGTAATATATTTACAATATACAGATGTACTTTTTTACAACAAAGTTAAAGGAAAATAAATGTTTTGTCTCTATTTGTCTGTTGGTCACCAGGATTACGGCAAAAGTAGGAAATTGATTTTTTTTTTGACCTGGTTCAAAGATTACACATGGTAACAGTAAAATACCATTAAATTTTGAGAGGTAAAGGTAGCACTAACCGTTAAAAATGCATAATCTACAATAACTTTTGGAACATATTGAGGTACAGAGCTCAAATTAGTTTCATTATTTAGATTTATTAAAAATGCTTCGTATAGAAAAAAAATACAAGGTCAAAATGAAGAAAAAGGTTAAAAACGTATAACCGACCATCACTTTTGAACAAATGGAGATACAGAGCTAAAATATCTTCTTGTGGCACACAATACATATATAACACATATGAAAGTAGGATTCAAAATATATTACATTTAACATATTCAGCATGTCACATTTTTCACTTTAGCAGTAGAGAAGAAATGATATTTATTGTAGAAAAAATAACATAAGGTTGAGGGTTTGCGCTCTACCGAGCAGTTTTGTAGTTGTTTGGTGAATGACTTGTCTTGGAATAACAATCATTAGTCTACATAATCATATTTACTATTATATTATGTATATATTATTTACAAAATATATACTTTTAGTGAAGGGAAAAACTGATTTTTCCATGTTCAGAATCGTAGCCATGCTTCTCGCTTCATAGGGAGTTGCTCAATATAATATGCTAAAAACAATCTTCTAGAGTTTTTCAAAATTGACTTAATATATTAACGAATTCACTTTGATTTCGTTGCTACTGGAATCAAATAAGCCCTAAGGAAGAAAAAGGATATGGTAGGCTCCATATCCGTAGCTACCATCTGACACACAAAAGGGAGGTAATATCCCTCCAAATTTGAATTTAACTGCCATATGTATTTAAAAAAAAAAGTTGTTCCGTGTAAGACATCAATACAAGGTTTTTTTATCGTGATATACCTAACGACATAATTTTTACCAGTAACAGATATTTGCAATTTGAAAGCACCATTAATAGTGCTGCTTTATAGTTTTAAGTAATCATCTCGTAACTTCTTTCCACAATATAAGATTCTCCAAGCTACCCGTATAGAGTAAAGCCTTTCAGGGCCTACCCACAACATGAATTTCTAGGCTTGATCCCCTATAGAGTTGAAGTTACTAAGAAAATAAGAGACGTAGAAACTCCTTTACAATTGCCTTCACGGTGTTAGAGAAATCTTTTGGAAGTCTTATTCTGGAAAAATGTGCAGGATGGTGATATTTTCTAAACTCTTCTTCTTTTGAAAAACTATTTTGTCTCCAATGCTTGCCGTAACAGCAGTATTGATTTGAATTATTGCTCCTTTGCCTTTTAATTGCTGCAAAAACGTATTTTCATCTGAAGATTTACCAATCCTCCTTTTCGCCTCTTTATTTTTCTATCGCACTGCAGCAATATGAGGAGTTTCAGCATAATCCTTAAAATTTTACTTGCTGTTACGAGATCACTGCTTTTTTTGGCATATGCTACCATTATGTCTCACTAAGAGCCTTGTTGTTATCTTTGAAGACCCACCACCTCCTATCATTACATCTATTAAATAGAAAAGGCAAGCGCCTCAAGATTGCAATGTATTCCGTCAGAAACTCCCCGGGTGCCTGATTTCAAGTAAGAAGTCTACATATTGCCACAATATGATTTATGGGTCAAATGCATGTTTCTTTAAGCTTCATCATAAAAGTTAATTGACATTGTAATTTCAAAATGACCATCAAATAAGGAATTAACAAAATGTTATAAAAGGGTCAAATCCTTCAACCAATCTATGATGGCAGAGATGTTGGACTCGAGTACAGAGAGCCATCTCTTGATAGTCTTAGAAGCCCCACGTGTCTTGGAACGCACCTCCAAATTGGATACTTCATCATTAAAGCTCAGAGTTCACTGAGTTGTAGTTTCGAAATATCTTTTCGCTTGGGCATCTCAAAGCAGGTTGAAATATTTTCCTTAATAAATTGTTAGAACCTCGGAATAAGGCTTTATGAAAGAAAATACTTTTATCACATAGGTGAACAAATACATAAAATATACTTAATAATACTATATAATATACTTAAATTGTTAACCTTCTAAAACTCTCAGATTATTTGACTAACTACATACTGCATTAATAATCTCAACTTTTTTATCCGAACTATTACTCAAGTACAGTTTTGTTTAGAGTTATATGTATTACCCAGCTTTACCAAAACGTTTTACTTTTGTTTGCAACGTCATCCCCCTTATAAAACGTTTTATTTGGTACACGTATGCTACGAATGTATGGCAAGAGTTGTATAAAATAAGATCTACCGTCATGTAAAAATAAAAGAAATAGTTACCCTTTTAAATAGGAGGAGGAGTAAAGACAAGTGAGTGAGCATTGAAGAAATATTGCCAAAAATAAGAACGTTTTTAGAACGTTACATATCGACAAATACATAGTGTACCAAATAAAAAACATTTGTAAACGTTTCTTATGAATGAAAAACCAGTAGATCAAATAAAAACGTTTTGTGAAAGTTCTGAAAACGTTTTGTGCTGCTGGGGGGGGGGGTATCTATATAATGATTCAGAGATATAGCAATTAAATATTGATATTAATTGTAACAATTTTTAAGTGACTCAGAAACCCATGCAGTACAATAAAATAACCATTAGAGTGACCGTCAAAATTTGCGTAACACATGCACGTAGGGTGAGCTGATACAAATCAATTTGCAGTAAGTTTCTACGCACAATGTTTTAAAACTTTCTTGGAAGAATCACCGATCAGTATTGTGTGGGCTACTACTCTAAAGCACAATTGATAAAGACAATCAATAAAGTAAGTTTATTTCATTGGAAATCAAATGTAAAGGTTGCTTGAGGGTGTCATAAAACGATTCTAAAGAAATTATTTTTCTTCCTTTATAATTTAATTCATATCCCATCTAGATTCATTTTAATATCCCTATGCATTTATTGTGTGTAATTAATGTTCAAACAAAAGTAATGATTGACACATGCATTGATATGATTACTGTCATGTAACATAGAAACAGTAACGCACCTATCCAATAATGTGCATATTAACACATTATAACCAATATAAAGTTATCACTGAGAGGAATTCAACCTTTAAAATAGATTTTTTTTAGTAAAAGATACACGGTGACACACAGTAACGACCACACAGCGTGTGTATCATGATAAAACATATAAAGGATCTTGTATTTTTTCTTATAAAGTTGTATCAGTTGAATCTGATGAGTATACTTTCATAAAAATAGATCGTAGAGTTATCAAGATATTGAGGTCAACACTTATTCCCGATTTTAAATCCTCATATACTCGTATGTATATTTAATTTGCTTAAAAATAACTGTATAGAAGTACACAATTAATTGGTAGTAAATTTGAAGTTAATGTGTAGACAAAAAAAAGGCTTTTTGTCTCATATTTTCAGGTGCTATCTGTTTCATGAAAAAAAAAAACAATTTTCTTTATTCAAAATTGAGAACATATTTTTAACAAGGAACATCTTTAGCTAAAGCTCTGCCATAGAACGCTCCCGAGACAGAAGTACTCCCTGGCTCATCACGTCATATTTTTCTTTTTCTTAAGCTGTAACTATCATTCTGTTACTATTCAGAATTATTGATGAATTACGTGGGAGTGTGCTCATGACAAATGTCATGTAAAACTAAGGATTTCCAGGGGAGTTATATTCTATAATACTTAAGCAAAACTTTTCTATTCGACAAACCCTAATGACCAAGTACTTGCGCAAGTGTAGACATAAAATATAATTTTAGTTAATAATAGAAGTCGATCTACAGAGATAACGTCCATAAACTCCATCATTACAATTTCATTCTTGATATTCATTACAGATTTTTCAAAAATGATTAGTTTTAGACTCTGCAAACGCGTAGCTAAAATTGAAGATGAACGTACTGATTGATCAATGCAATGTTGTAACTGCTGGGGTGGCGAGCTCTCACAAAAAGTTATTATAAAGAGTGTACGATATGACGAAGTTGTTTATCTGCTTGCTTTGGGACGTGATTATAATTCTGAGAATACATATAGATAAAATTCATATTTGTCCACGTTATTGTAATTTTATCTCTCTATACGGTGTTCATTTAGCACATGCAAGAGATTTTTGCACAACAAATAAAAGTTCAGAATATTACTAAGACCAAGGTATAAGATTAAAATAACTTGTGCTAAATTATATTTTACACAATCGGGAATTGACAGAATCGAAAGGGGGTCATTGTGAGAAACGGCAGTGTCATAGGCCTATCTTCTTTGGGCCGAAAGAAAGGGTGCCCCTTTCACTAGGCATGCAAGACCCCAAACTTTTTAAAAGAAGAGAAGAGGCAATTTGTGGACCCTCTGACCTGGCCCTCAAACTCCCCCGATATAAATACCGTGGAATACTTCTGTTATGGGGAGTTGAAGAAGAAGGTATCTGCCAATTCACACGACAGCATCGACTCCATGAAGGCCTCTATCATCAAATACTGGAACGAAGTCTCACCCGTGGACATGGCCATGGCCTGGTAATACTTTAGGCTTCGTATCGATCAAATGATTGGCGAAGATGGTGGACACAAAGAATTAATTTTCTATTTGGTATTATTAGAACTAGTAAATAAAATTTTAAACCTCTACTTTATTCCCTTATTGATCAAGATGCAGTTTTTTGAGCTGATTTTCTTGAGCGGAAGTACAACAGGAAAAAACAAAAAATTATGAATCTTTCATCTTCATATGAACAAAAGGAAAACTGGATTTGAATTGTGTCCCAAAATAAACTTCTGTTATTTGGGATTAAGTTCGTTTTTTTTCATCACTAAAAACTATACAGGTACAATAGAATTTACTTAAAATATTAAAAGCTGAAATTATGTCTAGTTTTTTATAGTAACAGTAAAATTCAAAAATAATTATCTTTATTACTTATACAGTAACTATCAAACACAAGCAACAAGAACTTTTAAAAACATTTTAGTTTCCAAAAATTGTATTATCAACGTATAAGAAATAATCAAAAGCCATTAAGCTCATTTCTGAAGTCAATAAATTGAAATTCGTTTTCAATATCCATTTAAATAAATTTTACCTAATTATAAACTTTTAATATATTTTTTCAGGATGTCCAAAAGTTGAAGTTAATATGATCATATCAATTGATTTAAAATTCAAAAATTTTAAATCAAATTTGAAGTGTTTTATGGAAAAAGTAACTATGGTAATAGATTATTTTGGTAAGTTTAAATCTTATTACTTTTATAAGTCAAAGAATGTGACCATTATAAATGAAGATAAAATATTAAATATTCAAAATTATATTGATATTATTCATGGATTTACGCAAAAATAATATTTAAATTAAAAAGGTCGAGTTTGTTTTAAATAATTATTGAAGAATTTTCATAAAATAAACTGGATAGGTTGAATTGAATATTGCTTACAATAATATTCAATGAAAAAAATTTAAGCTCTCCTTGAGTCTTTCTACAATAATATATACTATTATGATTAAAAATTTAGCTGTGAAGGGATTAAAACAAATTTATTGGTCCTTTATATTCAAAATAATTGATAGATATATTACCAATTCAATTTGGCGCCCGGAATTATATTTTAATATATTATCAGGCCACCTAAATACCTTATTTAATTAAATTTCTTAAAAAATATTAAAAAATAAATTGACCAAAAATAAATCAACCCATTTTTCAAAGATAATTTTTAAAAAAAGAGGTAAGGCCTCTTCTATAAGTTGAACTATAATATAAAGCATTTGAAGAAAAATTAAAAAGATATTTCCCTATAAGCAAGGTACTTTATTTTACTCGATTTTTTAGTGGTTATATACATTTTGTATTAAAGACTTTAACAAAATAATATAACACCAATTTCTATTGTAAATTATATATTCAGAAGTTTTAGTATAAGTAATAACTAATACTAAAATACTACAAAATAGTGTGTATCTTTATTTATAGCCAATCATATTTTAATAATTAAAATGAGCAATAGCAAAAACATAAAAGTAATTAAAAAGTATGGATAATTTTTTAAAAGTGGGCGAATTTTCATTACTCTCTCATAAAAATTTATCTGAATTCATGTATGAAAGACAATGATGCACAATATATGTGTTGCTGCCATGTAAAAAAAGAAACCGAAAATTAACATTGTAATCCTGACAATTTAAAGAATATTTGGAGGGAGACAGTGTTGGTATCATGACGTTTTATGGAATCAACTGCAAGCAGGCGTGAAAGGAAGAAAGTAAATACAAATCCCACTTCGTATATAGAAAGGACGCATAGTTTCCATTTACTCTGATGTCGATCCTCAATTCTCCTCTGAGTCCAACAAGGACTTACATCAATTACTTCCGAGCAAACTCTCATATTTACTCTCCGTCTTTCATGAGCACACGCACGAGTTATTGTTGTAAACTTTGATGTTCTATATTCAAAAATTAAATGTTCAGTTTTCCAACTTCCGTGGGGTTACGGAAGTTTTAATTTTGTAATAACGCAACCTACAGAAATGAAAAGCAAATTAATAATTCAAGGTGACTTCTTTTCTCTCGTCCTTTTAAAATAACTTTAGACTATTGCTTTTAAATTTTTTATTCGCTATAAATCTTTTAACGTTTTTTTATAATGAAGTTTAGTTTTATCGACAATTGAAAATAAAAATTAGCTTCCAAATAAGATCCTTCATTTAACTCGTTTTTTTATGATTAGACACATTTTTTAGGAACTGTAGAAAAGATAACATAATAAATAATTAATCTTTCATATGCTGCAATGTTTCATAAAGTTCACTTTCATCTATATATATTGTTCTTTCAAATCCAAGTATAACTCTAAAATCAAAAATTATACCTAAAAAGATTGATTTTCTTAAAAAGGCTGTAAAGTCCAAAACTATCTCGATTATAAATTTAAATAGTCATTTTTGTTTTCTATGGCTTAAATAATATTAATAAATGTAGTTTGTAACTGACAGTCTAAATGTTGTTATGTCGTTTTATTATTATTATAATGATTTATAAGTAGATCAACATATCATGAAGCTTGTTCAACGGGTTTGGTTTGGGAGCCCTTTTGAAATATATTATTTCATATGATAGTTCCTACAAAAAAAAAAAAAAAAAAAAAAAAAAAAAACTCTCATAAAATAAAAATTATCAAATTAATAAAAAAAAAGGTTATTTAAAAACAACATTTGATTAAAAATGATGTACATGATATTTAAAAAATTCATTCTATTTTTTTTGAAAATTATATTACAAATATAAAGTATAAATTAAAGGGAAGAAAAGATACAATATTTTTTAACATTGATGTACAGTCTTAAAAATGCTTCTTTGAACAGGATTTGTATGTGCTACATTTACAAATTGGAATAAATTAATGTTTTGAAAATACGAGGAAGTGAGGAAACGAAGATTTGTGGAAAAATTTACTTCATAATTGATCAAACTGTATGAAGATACAAGATTACAAATTATATATATCGAATACTTCATATAAATTTTCGAGTTAGTGGGCTTCTTTTGACGGAGATATTAACTCTGAGGAGAGAGAACAAATTTTGAAATCCTCTTCTTCATAAATTGATAGCCAAAATTATTTTGATATTCCACTGCCTCCTAGAATTTTAAATCCTCTGTATTAGTGGCTCAACGAATCACGAACAAAATTTCCTCCTATTTTTTGGCTAGCTGGGAAATTGTTACATCGTATTTTTATGATTTATTTCGTACAGAAGTACATTAAATATCTAAAATGTCTATTCAACCAACCTCCAAGGATAGAAATTTAAAAAATAGGGGTGTTTATAAGATTAAAAAGTAATAACACAATGAAATAAGTTTATGAATATGTAAAGCTTCAAAATTAATGTTTTTTATTAAATAGATTGTGTGGTGTTTGACTTCTTGAATTAGTTATTACATGCTGATGTTTTAAATATATTTAGCTCTCATGTGTATATATTTATTGTAATAACTTTATTTTATAGATTCTCACATTTTGGATCTAATGCCCATAAGATAGTCCGAAACCTGACACTCACCAAATTAGCCCTAAACCCAATATTTTCTAGGTCGATCCACCTTTTGTATTAAATAAAAGTTTTTTAGAAGTATTGAATAGAAAACTAAACTCAAATAGTAAAATTACATTTTAATTTATTTTATCATTGTATAATTTTTTTTTAAAGTATGGCTAGACTTGTAATCTATTGATAGAAAGTTTACAGAAGCTTTAAAAATTATTTTATGGCTTTTGTTCGTGTATTTAGTTAACAAAGAGATAATTTCAAGCTTTCTATTCCTCTAAGGGTTCACTTGTTTTGGTAATTTATGCAAAACACTCATTTGGGGCCTAAAAAACGCATTTAGATCTTAAGAAATGGACATAGGTAATAAATGATAAATTAACATAAAAGGTGGAGCAAAATTATGAAACACACAAGATATTAAGAAAATATTTCAGTTTATGGGGTGGATAAGAACTCCAGGACAGAAAGTAACGGAAGAGTTAGAAAGGAGAAAATGCTACATTGTAGTGTTAAATTCAAATTCAATTTTAGTCCTAATTTCCGGTGGGAAGTGCACTCTAAAAAAAAATCCCCCAAAATACCCCTGTCCATGAAAATTACAATTTCACTAATAAGAAGAAACTTGCCATTGTCGTGACTATTTAACGCCTTTTTATTCTTAAAACAATTGTTATATAACATTTTAAGTTAATGAAGTATAGTTTTGAGGTCATATTAAAGAGTCAAAGGTCAAAAAAAAGTTTAACCTCTTCTACTTTTTTACTGTTGAATGCATACTAAATTGTCCATTTTTTCGGCTGACCCCTTAAATCGATCTTCTGCTGTATTTTAATGAAAAAGTTATGCTTGTAAAGTTTCATTCCTTAAAGGGCATTTTTTTTACCTCGATATCTATTTGAGAATAACTTTTTTTTTACCAGCATTCTATATTTATAAAGAGATTCAGAATTCTCAATTTTAAAATTATTTTGTTGAATTTCAAAAGTTTCATTAAAGTTCTAATTGTTTGAGTATCCGAAGTATTTCGTTTGGCAACAGTTTGTTTTTCTTCAAAATAAAAAATAAAGATTATATTTTTATGTATCACTTGAGAAAAGGAACTTTTGAAATATAATTTCTAAAGTACTTAAAATAAGCTTTTGCGTCCGAAAAACTGGACTAAAATTTAATTTACTTATATTTATAAATCAACACCCCCTAATTTAATTTGAACCAATAAAGAACTTTTACCGTTTCAATGCATTCTGTTAAATCTTGTCAAAGTTAATAGTATACAAGCTTTTATAACAGTTGATTGTTTAGCTATCTCTGATTGCTTCTAAAAAAAGACAAAAAAAACGATGGTATGTTTGATGGTCTTTGTCCTAAAAATTGTTTGAATTATCTTCCCACGAAGGACTTTACACTGTGTGAGAGTATCGGCTGTTAAAAACATAAATCCGTTTTTAATACATAAATAATTTATTTAAATTATATTTAAGACTATTGCCAATACTGGTTATTAGTTAACCAGACTATTATTAATAATTTGGAGTTGTTTGTATGTAAAATTAAAATAAACTAAAAAATATCTATATATTTGAAAAAAAAAAGAGGTAAATATGTTATTCCATTAATTTTCTGAATAAAAAAACCCATTTACTCTTTATAAGGTTTACATAATGAATTGAAATAAATATATATTATCCAAAACATATTTGACGTTATCCTTTGAGCATAACCCTTTTTTCATTTATGACTTTGTCTTGGCCTCATTCTGTCATTTCTTACTATTTTTCTCTTTATGGGTTAATTTAACAAACAAAGTACAATTAATTAGACATAAGTTTTTTTGTCTTTAGAAGCCTCGACCTTCAAAAAGAAAAGTAATAAATTAATACACTTATGTATTTATATTTATGTAAAGTTAGCTGTTTTAAAGCAAAAAGGGTCGACTAATAAAAACAGCGACGAAGAGGACGTATTTTATTTTGTGTATCCTCAAAAACAGAGTATGAATAACTATGGATTCCATACAGAAATAATATTTACTTTAAGTTGTAAAATACCATAGGAACACCTTTTAAATTGAGATATAAATTACCTGTATTATCTTTAATAGGCTTTCAAACAGCATATTTTTATTTTGCCATTAATAAATTATGAATACATTAATCAGCAATTTCAATAACATTTCATGAATATTACTTTTCATTTCTGTATTTGAATCTACATTATAAATACTATTGAAAAGCAATCATAAGGTTTCTATAATATATTAGTGCATCCTACTTTTTGTTTAAAACATATTTAAAAGGTGTTCCTATATCCTCTATTTTACAACTTAAGAAAAGTAAAATACTGTTAATCCGATTTTATTAAAATTTTCACAAAATCCAGATTATAGCCTACAATTGCCATTTTATTAATAAAATAGCTGTTAGCTCAGATGACACGTTCAGTATATCCCCGGAAATGCCCCACTGACTTCTTGACCTTCCCACTGGGTAAAGTGTAGCATGCCTTCCTTATGCCAGCTCTCATGGATCTTGTGATGCTGTAAGGACCTTTATTGGAAACTTGCTTGACATTGCCAATTGGTGAGTTAGGAATCCGGTAACTCGGCGTAACGTACATCAAATTCTCAGAATCAAGAAAATCGAGTGATCTTTTGTTCTTGTTGCCAGACCCCAAATCTGCCTTTATGATTCTGAGGATACAGGGAAAGAACCCGACATAGACCTTGTCATTTACATTCAGGCCCTGCATTAAGATGAAGGGGAGCATAACGCAACCTTCGGTGCTAACAACAACAAGAACCATATATTGCTGTATGTACTGGACCTTCATGATCCTAGGGACGTTAGACTAACTTTTTGTCAACCATCGATTATTCCTCGGGTGATGCTTCTGGGTTCGATATACATTTTTCTCAACTGAGAAAAAACAAACAAGATCTTTCACGGAAGGCTTCTGTTTAAGTTTGATTAAAGCCTTGATTTGGGTGACCTTTTTCTGCCAGCTTTACGGGGATACAAGCTGTCCCGTGCAACGCGCATAGCTGTGGTACCTTAAGTCTTCCTTGATAACACGATGGACAGTTGAACAGGACGATACGTGGAGGCTGTCTTTTAAAAAAGAAATCCCATAGCAAAGCAGGACTTCAGACTATTTTGGTCCCTTCTGGGGCACAAGGCTTCAGGGAAATCATTTTCAGTTGGCCCTCAAAATTCTGCTAGACACGTTTCTGAATTTTTGGAGGAATTGAGTAGTGCAGCCAAGCAATTTAACCAAAATAGAGTTCTCTATTTTGTCATTCAAATTGCAGGAAATATAAAAAAGTGGACAATGCTTTTGTTCCTGATAATGTTGTCGTAAGAAAGCATAATAAGCAGCTGACGTTGTAGAGTGACATTCATATTGGGCCTACTCTTCATGAGTGTGTGTTTGAATTAAAGCCAGTTTGTATTGGGATGGGATGAGGCCAGAGAAAATTGAGAACCTTTAAAAGAACTACCCTTTATATAAAAGGTAGTTGAAGGTAATTGACCATTTGTATACTTTTCTTATTGCCTCAAACTGTATTTAAAACTAAGAATAAAATAGTGAAAAACTGTAAATACATTAAAAAATAATTTAAATTATTTTTTTGACTAATATTACCATACTATGAAGTAAAAGGAGCCAAGGTGTACATAAAAGTGGAAATGCTCAAAGAAAGTAATTGCTCTGATAAAAAGTTAAGTTTCAGAACAAAATGAGTGAAGTTTAGCAAAAGGAAAAATTTAATAATTATATAGAAGGGAAATTAGAATTTTTTTAATAATTTTCTACACATGTGGAGTTTGGAAGTTAAATAAAAAAAATTATACATGACTTAAATTTCAAATGGCTAAATATCTTTTGATCATCAATAATATTGATAAAAAATAGTAGCTAAACGAATATTATAAAAATAAAAAAGCGCAATATGCATTAAAAATAATAAATAAAAAAGAAACAACCAACAATAGCTTCAAAAAATAAAAATTCCATCAAAAGTAACATATACTAACTGGATAAAAAGATATACTAGTAAAAGTATACTAGAAAATACAATTTTGCTGTTACATTATATAAAATAACAAAGCAATAAAAAAAAGCTAAATCGACATTTTATTATACTTCGTACTTTCAAACATCAACACTAATTTGATCATTTGAAAAGTATATTATTAATGAATACATGGATATACTTGGATAAATATAATGACTCTATTAAAAACGTAAATGCATTGCTCGTCTAAGTACCTTATTGAAGAGATTGATAATTTGATTAAGTAATAATATATATTAAAAATGTTAAATATGTAGACTGTGCCTAGAATTTCGATTTTAGGCACAGTCTACTTTTATTCTCCCTGTCTTTTCTCACTCTGTGTAAGTGAGGAAAGGGCATTGGATGAGAAGAACCGTGGAACTGTGGTTCACACTCATGATTGGATTGGGATGTACTCTAGAAACATAATTGGAGAAAGGAGCAATGGATGGTCAATAGGAATTGTACCGAAAACCATCAACTCAAAGTTTTCAGAGTCTCCAGTCCAAGTCATTTTGGATTCCCTGAAACACATTAAAGATAGTACCTCTGTTCGATTCCAAGAATAAAGAGATGGAACCAATTATTTGGACATCTATGCAGGAGAGAGTGCAAACTTCGATTTGAATGATCAAAGTGGACGCCATTTTCTTCACTTACAAAATAACGGCTGTGTGGTATTTTTTTTACTCAGCCAGATTGAGAGAATTATCTGCAAATCAACTGGGATCATTTTCAAAGTGGAACACATGCCAACTTTTGGAGAGCTTTATGAGAAGTAACCCAATGTATTTAACATTTAATTCATATGCATAGGTACATATATCAATCATCAATGAATTACAGAGATAGATGGAGACACTGTACGTGCTTTTCCTTCCTTTGTAGTAGACTCTTCTTCATCAATAGGAGATGTAAAAATACTTACATCAACTTCTTTATGTTATGTTGAAATAATAAAAAATAAATAATAATCTCTTGATCAAATAGGAACTTAGTTTGAGACTTTCTTGATAGTCTGAGGAATAAGGAAATAATCTCAATTACTTGTATATAGGTATATTTACCTATTTAATTGATTGGTTTTGCTAATACATATATTTCAAATATATATTAACTAATTAATGATCTTACATTTTTGCAAGAATTAAAGTTATTTTGAATTATTTTGAACTAACAATTGATTTTTGTTATTCAAATATTCGATATAAAATCAATATTGTTTCTATTATTCTTGTGAAGCTTCAGAATGAGGATACAGAATAGGATGCAGGGTTATCTACTAGTTTAGATATTAGTTTGATACACATCTTGTCTTTCAATTTATTTCAAATTCAATTATATATCATACTTAATTTATCCCTCTTACTCTTTAAAATACAAATTTTGATAGACCAGAATGGATTTTTAAATGTCTTAAATTATATAAATATACATCTGAGTTTAAACTTCGTTTTATTATAAAAATAAAAGCATAACACATGTATTACAAGAAAATAAAAACAAAAAGGTAAAAGGATTATAAGAACATAAAACGAAATTAACCCATACGTTCCATAAAATTATTTAAAAATGTAATATACCAGATATCCTCTGCTGCTATGGTCTATGTATCAGTCCCTACTTCCAGATTAGTAATTTTCTCGATACAGCAACATATCCTATATTATAAATGCATTTTAAATTTATGGTCCTCACCTCTTCAATTCGAATAACTTTATATGATACCAGACTCTTCCTGAAAAGGGCTTTAAATTTTTAAGATCCTTAGTTTCGATAGTACTTTCTTTTTCCGTCCTGAAAGTCCAAAAAACACAATTGCTTTATGAAATTTTTTCCTATATTACATATGGCTTTTGAGTATTTTTACTAGTGCTGCATGGCGATCAGATCATATCTTGAGATATAAGCGCCTAACAGACAATTATAAAACATTTTGGCTCCTCAGCATTTGTGATATTTCAGAGACGCCTATAGTCTGTTTATCGTATGTTTAATTACTCCCTCTCAAAATTATGTAACAGATAGGTCTGAAAATGGATTATTAATTACATTGTTCAACAGAAATAAGCCACATAAACAGTAAATACTAAGTTTAATTTAATCTGATCCCGTCATTCCAAAAATGACGTTATTTTTTCTGCTAGCCTCGTGCCCTTCAGAAAACAGTCAAAAGTTTTACTCTATTTTTTGGGTTCAAAGATTTTGTAAGCATTTGGTGTTGAAGATAGACATAAATTATGTGAATATATTTTAAAGCCTAATGTTGAAATATTTTTAAAATGTCTGTATCCTGATTATAACTCAAGTTATTATTTTTTTAAATTGAAAATAGGTGCTTTTTATTCAGAGGCTCATAGCTTCAAGACAAATATATTCAAAAAGTTTAAAGGTATCTCATTTGATAGCTGAAAGTCTAAACTTAAATCTAAAAAAGAAGAGCTTCTCCAAAAACGCTCCATAATGTTGACAACTTGAAATAAGGCCATAACAATATTTTAAGGATAAAACTCATTTTTGAATTGACCTCATAAAACAAGTCCATAAATTTAGATTGTCCTAGCTGGAAATAAGAGGAAAGAAAGAGAGAGAGAAACAAAACACTAAAGTTTTGAAATGATATCCCTCTTAGCTCTTGAATTCTGGTTCTATTTTCGTCAATGGAGAATAGTGTATTTGTGGGGAGGAGTCCCTGGCAAAAAAATCTTTGCTGAACTCTCTTACCACTAGGATTGGATTTTGTGAGGATTTGCTCCGATAATGTGTTATTTTTGGAATCCCTCACTCACTACGGGTCTGCATTGAGTCATGAGGCTTTCCATAAAGCTTAAAATAAGCATGTATGAAATCAATAATAATGTCTAGATGATAATATGATATTTGAAATAATATATTTTTAGCCAATGACGAAAGTGGTAATGGTGGAATGTTTCATGCCATTCAGTTAGAAATGGGTTTAGTATATGTTATGTAAAATCAAGACATAATGAATGAATGTCTAGATAAAGGATGATCTTAGTCCTGAAGGATAGTTAATTTTTGTTTTGAATCATCATTCTATGATTTGCTTTAATGACTTTGACTATCTAAATGCATCACAAATTATCATAGTTTCAGATATTGTTAAATATATGTTTACCCATGACAAAATTGTGGAATGCTTAAGCCATTGAATTTAAAATATGTTTAGTATAATGTGTATATTTCTATTAATTGTAACAGTTTAAACGAAAATAAAGATATTTTATATAATTTGTAATTAATTCATGCTTTATTTATCAACCTATATATTTAAATTTAGATTTGAGCATCTCTTTGATAATAAAGAAAATGTTGCTATGATCCAGACATAACTTCTTTCCAAAATGCCCGAAACAAGTTAAACCAGCATAATTTAATAAGTTAATATATTGTTGATGTAATAGTATATTTATTTATAGCTTCGCTAATATATGTAGATTAATTTAATCCAGACAATTTTTGTTTTATTTGTGGTGAATTTACGTTCCATGAACAAAAACGATGTTTACACCATTAATCAAAACATGTTACAAACATTAATTGGGTTTTAAAGTTGGAATTCAGGATAAAAGCTGGACTCCTCATGTATTTTGTATATCCTACGTCAAAAATATCATTGTGTTGATGAATAATGGTTCACGTCATCCAGTAAACTGTTATTTTTACATGACAAAAGTAGCAGGTATTAAAAAACATACAAAACACTCTGTAATATATCCAAATTTGAAATTAGCTATTAGACCAATTCCTCACAATGAAAAATGTTCAGTACCTTTTTCTCAGAACCAAATTGAAATAATGACCATCCCCGTAAGGACATTGAAGATGAGTATGGGGAAGTACCATCAAACTGTTCAAGCAAACTTCATTTATTGAGCCAGGAAGAGCTAAATGATCTCATTCAAGATTTACATCTAAAAAAACAGTATTCCGAAATTTTACCCTCAAGATTAAAGGGATGGAATCTTTTGAAAACAAAGACTAAAATCATTTTTTACATGAAACGCGATTCGGATTTCCAAAAACAAATTTGAGTATATGATGTTCTATTGCTTAAAAAAAAAGTGTGATTTTGTTGGAAAGTGTTATTATTTATCAATTCGAAAGTACCATGTCCAATCACGTTCCCGAATTCTCATCTACAAAGTGTCAATTCCGAAAATTGCGATTGTTATTAATTACAAATGATTTCACTATGCATCAAAATGAAGGGCTTGGAGAGTCCGCAGGCTGACCCACATTTACTATTACTATTATTTAAGCTGTAAAAACGACTATGGCCATTCAAATTTTCAACCTCTTCAGGTTTGGCCTTTAAAGCCTTGTTTTAAATCAATTTTTTTAAGGGTATACCTAAGATTTAGTGCCATATTTCCACATGAAGGAACTATAAAAATGAAAAGCAAAGAAAATAACAAATTGATAAAAATATTTCAGCATTTGAAAATTGAGTTATTTATTACTTTATCTTGATTACAATTAATAAAAATGGATATAACCACCCAAAATTGAGTAAAATGAAGACCTTACATAGAAGCTAATTTTTTTTTCTTCAAGTGTCTTATATCATAGCTGAAGTTATAGAATATATCTTGTATTTCAATTTTTTTTTTTAAACTTTAAAAAACGGATGATTTGGATTACTTTTTGGTCAATTTAGTTTTTAATATTTATAAAGAAATTTAATAAAATAAGCTGGGTTGTTTGAGTTGAATGTAGATATCATTAATATTCCGTGGAAAAAATTGAATTGCTAATGAGTGCATAACTCACACGGTGGTTGAATACTAATCAATGCATTTGAATATTTAGCATCTATCCCCTTGCATCTAAATTATGAATTTCATAGTTAGTTAATGCAACATGTATTTACTTACATTTGTAGATATAAAAATATAATGGCATGAACTCATTTTGATTATATTAAGCATTCGATTCGAAGCATTCTACTTCTACTCTTCCTGCCTTTTCTCGCTCTGTGCTAGTGATGAAATAACTTTGTGTAAGAAGAGATTGTATGTCACTAATGATAGGAGTGTGATGTACTCAATAAACTTTATTGGAGGGTGGAGCAATCGATGGTAAAATGAGATCGTACCCTACACTATCAGCTCAGAATATCAAGTTCCAGTCATTTTGGATTCCCTGAAGCACATTATAAATATAATGCGATTCCTTGAACAAAAGGGATGGAACCAATTGTTTGGACATCTATATAGAATAGAGTGGATACTTTGCAAACTTAGACTACAATGATCGAAAAGGACACCATGTTCTTCACTTACAAAATAACGACTGTGTGCTATTTTTTTTTCTTGACAAAAGCAAGTCCCGCTTGGATTAAGTCAATTTATGTACATACATTGTTTTGGGGATTGTAGTGCATGAATTCCTTCAAATCCTGGGAGTTGGTTACGAACAGAATCGGTCAGATTAAGAAAATTATATTCAAATCACCTGGCATCATTTTCAAAGTGGAACACACACCAACTTTTGGATACCTTTAGGAGAAAGAGAGGCTGTAACGATTTCCTTTTGTGGAAATATAGACATTGATGAATATGACAACTACTATAATGGATTGAGAGCCTCCACCTTTAGACTGGTGTTTGCCTATAGCTCAGTAATGCACTATGGATTAAATTTGTACGTACATTAAATACCATAAGATTTATAATGAACTTACATTTGGCATAGTTTTAGCAAACACAGACATTATTGAATAACTCTGAGTATGGAGACAATTGGAACAATTCTAAACAGGAGTTGAATAAGTAATTTATATGCTCAAAAAACTAAACTGATTGGTTTTACTTATGTATATTTTAAGTAAATAATTTTAATAAATGTTGTAACAGTGTTGTAGGAAAATAAAGTTGTTTTATATCCTTCTTTTTAACTTTGACTATTGGGCATAAAAAAACTAAAAAACGAGTACAAAATTGGACAAGTGTCGTTTTTATATTCAATTTAGTATTAAACAAATAAGTAAACACACATCCTGTAAATGATAATAAAAAATTATGAAAATATAAATCCCATTCATAATGTGGGAACAAAAATCTCGAGATTCTTTTTCATTATCTGTACTTTCAACTGGATTTTAGGAGGAATAAGTACATAATTCTTAAAATATATTTTAATGTCTTATTCTTGGTTTATTCCTTGCTACGGATTCTAACTCCAAGCCAGGATTGTTTGGAATTTCTCTAAAACCAAGGCACTGAAACGGATACACTTTTTGAAAGTTTATTAGAATTATCTTTTGTACTCCAGCCCAGTGATTTTTGAATGTTCGACTGTCACTTCTTACAAAATAATAGCTTATATATATATATTCTATGTTAAATGGGAGTCTTCCATACCATAGTTTATATTTTAGTTATAATATGTACTTATAATCCATCAATTATGGAGTCTTGGATCAGAAGAATCGTCTACTACTTTATCAAACCTTCTACTGACTTCATTAATATGTTAAGCAAATAGAGTATCAATTCAATTTCCTTAGACGACATTCAATTTACTAAAAACCCACTCTCTCCTTTTAGCATCTTTGGTAGAGCTTTTCATGAGCTCTTGGTTTTATAATTCTACAAATATTGTTTATATATTATGTCACTAAGTAATCCTCTTTGTTAAGTAATGGGTTCAATAGATTGTGAACTTTATGCTCAGTTTAACACCAGCTCTGATTCAGTGATTCATACTTTATAGCTCATAATGGTCCTGAGGATAAAAAAATTAGGTTACTCCATGACTTAATGATAAAAAGTTTATTACTTTGTTGATGCCGAAATTAATTTATTATTTAAAATTATATTTCTAGCTGTCTATGTACTTCCTTACACCTCCTCTTTGGATCATATTTGACTTGCAGGTCTTGTTTTTCTTACTAAATTATACGTATATATTTTCGTGCTCTTATTTGTTTGATATGTGCTATTTTTATTTTTAAAATAAAACTTTATTTGGATTACATATAGTCAGGAGTGTCGGCAGGGGGTAGGTTGGAGGGCCTGTAGTTTAAATTTAAATGTTTTTTTTATAGAATGTTAAATTTAATTTAAAAAAAATTTATTAAAAAATTTAATTTTTGAACTTTTTTTCCAAAATTTCATTTTTTGAATATACTTTTGTATAGCTGTCGATTCTTGAAATATTTTCAAATTCCACAGACCAAGGCACCCCTCCCCCCGCCAAAAAAAACAAAAACATTTAAAAAATAAATATATATATATATCTCATCATGCGGACGCCCCTGATACTATACTTTGTAAATTTTATTCATCGATAAATATTTACTAAATATGGTTCTTACAATGGTTGTGTAATCATCATCAAAAAATTACAACCATTCCGCATATATGTTTCAAAATATGCACCTTATAAATTCAAAACCTATGAAAATATTACATCCCAAAAGACAAATATATTGAAAAATTCAAGCCACTATTATCATTCTAATTAAAAAGTTTTCTTCATAAATACTTGATCTGTATTAAATTCATGATGTCTATACGAAGACACAAAAATAACCTCTGACAAACATAATACAATATCAAGTTACACAATGGCATTTCTCACAAATCGAAAACAGCAGAATCCTAGAAATGTATTTAAGGTGAATTTGGGCTCAAGTAATACATGTCTGTCAAATTTAAAGTGTAATTAGTTAAATAAATGACTATTATTTAAAAAATAATAATAATTTTTTTTGCACATTTTAGCTGCCGTGTTTCGTTAATATATAATTATTCACAGAAAGTAAATATTAATGAATTAATTTGAATATAAAGTATCTATTAACTTGTTTTAATTCCCTTAGAAATAATTTATGTAATTATATAGACACATAAATAATTAAATTTTTTTATCGGAATATTATTGTAATATATATTCATGCAACCTAACGAGCTTATTATATATTTTTTTAATAAATATTATACACTTAATTGACCATAAATGAATCAAAATCAACCTTTTTTAAAGGGATTTAAAAAAAAATGGAAATGTAAGGTCTCTTCAATAAGTTCAGCTATGATATAAAGTATTTAAGGAAAAATAAAAAAGATATTATCATTTAAGTAAGATCCTTCATTTTACTCGATTTTTTGGTGGTTATATACATTTCTTTATTAAATGTAATCAAAATAAGGTAATACATAATTCCTTTTTTAAATACTGAAATGTTTTTATCGATTTATTATTTACTTTGATTTTCATATATATCGTTTTTTCATGTCGAACTATGGCACTGAATCTTACTTATACCCTAAAAACTTAGTGTTAAAAAAAGGCTTTAAAGGCCAAACCTTCATTGATTGAAAGTTTTAAAGGGCATATTCATGTTCTACGGCTTAAATAACATAAATAAATGTGGGTTTCAGTCTGCGGGCGTTCCAAGACCTTCATTTTGTTGCATAGTGTAATCTTTAGGAGTACATTTGAGATATCTAGCAGGACTAATCCACAACTTTAGCGAATTTTGCCCTTCTGAAAGGACAATATTCTTCAAAGAGTAAAACCTGTATTTATTTTTTGGGTTTCACACTCATTCTTTTAATTAAAGCCAAAATACATTACCATTATAGTAAGATATATTGAATAGATTTTATAATGGATGGTATTAAAAACGTGATAACAATGAACTACGCAAGAGATGAAAATAGTGCATATACAACTTTTAGACGAATCAGAATTAGAGATAAGAAAAAACATTTTTGATTGATATCCATGAGGTCTATTACCTTTCTAGTTTCTTTAAGTTGAAGATCAAATTCGAAAAGTGGAAAAGGAATGAAAGGAATTGATTTATTTTATGGATGATATATTTTCCTTCCAGATCTGAAGTTGGAAGTACAGATAAAAGATAAGAATCTGAAAATATGTGTTATCAGCTTATGAAGGATGCTACTTTTCTTAATTACATTTATATTTTCTATTATAATATATGGTGGAGATGATTGATGAATGTTCAGAAGGTAATTGCCAAGGGGTCGTTCTCATTTACGTCATAATGTTGCTATATAAACGAATACAAATATGTAATCAAAGTTCATGTCCCTCTGGTTCTCACTTTATAAATATTGAATATTTATTTATTGATTTACTGTTTTTTGATTTCAAAGAGTCAATATTGCTTTTTATAAATTTGGTGAATCTTCAGACTGAGAATAGAAGAAATAGGATTGGAGAGACGTAGCTCAATGGACAACAGACACGGGAGATATTATTCTCTTAAGCTATACATATGTCTGTAGATTCGATATTCAGTCGCTCCTAGATAAATTCCATATACTTAATGCATATGGAATTCTAATACAAATCCTAGATCAGATAGAGTAACTGTAAAACTAGAATATATACTTCAACTAAATTAGTGCAACTCCTTGGGGCCAATTGAAGGAAAATAAAAAATTAGGACTGCTAAGGCTGCTAATTAGTTCAGGTTATAGTTAGAAAACATTTTAACATTCAAATTTATTTCAAATTCATAGAAATATAGATTTTGATTGGCCAGAATGGATTTTTAAATGTTTAAAATCCAAGTATATTTTTTTGATTTTTCGTGATATATTCATCCTGCTTTCTCGATGAATTAATGTTGAAGAGCAATTAATTTATTTATACATCATGACACACTAATTAGTGTAGGATTATTATACAATCAAATGAACAAGAATCACGAACAAAAAAATATATAGCATTTTTGATCAAATTGAGTTATGTAGGTATATCGCAATTCAAGTGATCTAATATAATCTCTGATAGCTTTAAAAAAATCCTTTCTACTGGGTTGTGCAAAAGTCTCGATACAGAGACTATTTAGAGAATAGTTCTAAATTATTAAATACATTCAATTGATAATCTAACTAATGACTGATATTAAAAGGTCCACTGTAAAAGAAAGCATCAAAATAGCTAGTGTGTCTCTCTATGAGACAAAAGAGTACTAACTCTAAGAACAAAGATGTTGAAAAAGTGCATGAATTGTGCCCAATTCTTCCTCGATCAGAACTCTTGGACTCTGTGGACTTGAGAAATGTTTCATCTCTCTTCAAACCATTTCCTCCACTTCCTACCTTCCTTTTGACTCCTTTCCCATTCTCCTTGGTCACCCTCATGGTCCAGACTGTCATCACGCTCAAGCCGACAATGTCGGAAATTCTTTTTGAATCAACATCCGCGTCGAAAAGATTCAAAAGTCATTGGCCTTTTGATTCCTATTCACTCATTTTTTGTCCGATTTTGATCAAATCAAAAAACTGCACCAGAAAAACAACACATGTATCGGGGCATTACTTGAGATGTCACCTGAAACCTTACTTTGCGCAAAAAAATCTGAATGAGCATTCAGATTCCCAGGGATGCATAATCCGACAAACTAAATGTTGAAACCTTAAAGGACTCTGTTCATGAAGAAGTGGGCTGTCATGTCAGAACCCTATATAAAACTAAAAATCACCTATTGCAAATGCCACCCCACCACCGTAATCCCCTATTGCTGCCTACGGTGATCATACTTAAAGTTTATTATCCTTAATATAATTATTAAAAGTAATATTAATAAAATTGATTTGGGTTAATACCCAATGTAACCTAAATTTTGGATAATTAGTTAATTCGTTCATTTTAGTTCCAAAACTTTTGTACGACACGGTATGTCATCAATTTTGCTTTTATAAAGACACACATATGTTTGTATTTTACCATGCCATGTATATTTTTCAATTCCTTAACATTGACAATGACTAAATATCCATTGCTTCTTATACCTTTTTTGTAGAAGTTATTCAATATTAGAAGAGAAAAAAGTTGTTTTCTCTTTTATTTTTGTCACGCTGTTAGGCTTTTAATATATCTATTTTCTTTGCATTGATTGATGATCCTAGTGTTTATTTTCTTTTCTTTATTCCTACAATGTAAATAGTTTTACTGTTTATATGTCATAGTATTTGCAAGTTTATATTTATAATTTATATATAAAGAAATCAGCCTAGAGAACGATAATATCACGTTAATTATTAATGTTTCGTTATAGTATTTATTTATTTTTAAAGGATTTTCTTATGTCACTACTAATGGTAATATTCGCAATTACTATAATTGAAGGAAATATGTCCTGAAAAGTGTGGTAGTTTTTGACAATCTGAGTATTGTTTTTTATCCAAAGCTGTTATCATTATTCTTTAATTCATGAAGGGAGATTATTTAAATATAGAGTAAATATATGGTCTCTGTGCTCATTAAAAACAAAAAGTAACAATGAATGTGTTTTGGAGAGTTATGAGTGTAAGTCTTTGTTAGACTCAGAGTAGAATTGAGGATCAATAAGGATGTAATTTCCTCCTATGTTCTTACTCGATACAAAGTGGGATTTGGGTTTATTTATTTCCTCTTGTACATGCTTCCTAGTTGAAGGTAATCATGGATAGCAGAGAAATGGATGATCAAGCATTTATAATTATTTCAACCTTTCAACTAATCTGGTCCATTGAAGTGTATAATACATATATTTTAAAAATATAAATCATTTTTAGACAAATACATTTAAATTAAAACAGTTTCACATGTAGGTAATTAGTATCATCTTAAAATACCAACTTTGCTATGAAAGAACCCCAATAATGATAACTTTATTCAAATACATATTTTAACAAATTTTTGACACAAATATACATACAAAAACAAAGACATTTTGATTGAGTTTAATTATTGTATTACAACATGAATCCAGCAAAGAATTCAGAGAATGCATTCAAATCCCAACAGACACATTGATATTTGCCTTCCTGACTAATAAACCAATACTAAATGACTAGCAATCTGGTTAGCCATTAACCGAATCCTAAGAGTTAGAGGACAAATTAGCCTTCTGATGAAATCAATAACTACTAAAAGCGGGATTGAAGCAGTAGAGGATCCTTCTCGCACTAATTGATGCACAAATCTATGACAGAATCGACGTAGGTGAATGGACAACGCGCTCGTGAGAAATTATTCTCTTGAATTCAATGTGTGTGGGTTTGCACCCCAGTCATTCCTAGAGAAAGAAATATACTTTATGTATATAGACGCACAACATGAGATTTCTAGGTTATATGGAGTAAAGGTAATACTATAATATTTTTTTATACTTTATTAGTGTAACTCCATCTGACGAATTAAAGGAATATTAAAAAATAAAGATAAACCTAAACTAACAGAAAGTTTATATAATTACATAGGAATACACTTTTTTCTTTTTAAAAAGTCCTAATTATATTTTTTATTACAGTTTTTGAAAAAAAAATTCAAAAGATGTGGCAGCTTCATATTGAGTCCAAGTCTTATCAATCTTCTCTCCACGATTCGTGTTGCTTCAAAATGTATCTTTAAAATAAAATGGCATTTTATTTAAATTTTCAAAAATGAAACAAACATTCTAATAATAAAAAGACTGATTCTGTCAAATATTCGGAAAACATCAACAAAATATGAATTACTTGACGGTTTCTTCCAAAAAGTCAAATTGTACATTTGAGGAAGTTCTTTGCTGGAGTAAGGATTAAAGATTCCTACAGTTTTTGTCCATTTGTTTTGTTGTGGAAATACAAAATTTCATTCATGGAAACATATTCAATTATTATTATATAATCCTTGTCCCAGGTAAACTCAATCCTTTATTTTATTTTTAGGTTGTTACTTGTACAATTTTCTTTTACAAACTACAACTTGTACACAACATATATACATAATAATTATGTATATTATTGTCAAAGCTGAACTGCTTTTGCATCAATGCAGCTGCATAATTTTGTTTTTACTGCGTATATTATTTTTTTTAAATTTTAAATTAAAATAATACCCTTTAAGGATGATTAAGGTTATTTATATTTGTTTTAAATTAAATTTTTAAATCTTTTATAACAAAGTTATGCTTCATATACTATGAACTATGGTTTTAATTATTAATTTATGTTTTTAGTTAATTTGAAAGGAAAATACCTTAGACTTTCATTAAATTATATTACATGAATATTAGTTAAAATGATACTTAATTTTTTTCATCAAAAAATAATTTATAATCGATTTTATTCTCTCCTTAGTCAATGTAAACTCTTCGGCGACCGGATCTATGAATGATTTGATTCCTTATTTATCATTATCAGACAAAATATATAAGTTTCAACTACATATAAATTAACTAAATTCGTAATACTTAATACAGATAGTTCTTTTAAGAAATGGTACAGAGAATAGCTTTTATAAATCCTTAATTTAAGAAGAGTCATGAAAATATAGATTGCTCAATTCAAGAAATAATAAAACTTAGACTCCCTATTTCAGAGTGAATAAAATTTTGGAACACGGTAGTTATTGCAAGAGTGAACCATATCCTAAGATGCACAGCCTATAACAGGAAATTATTTCTTTACCAAAAATGGTACGATCGAGAAGACAATTCACTCCAAAGTGTCTAGATGGTCTTGGTATTATCGATATTGGGACACAATGGAGCAACTTATTGCTATCATGAAAAAAAGAGGGGTACCTCGCTTATATTTCCGTGGTATCGAATTTACATTTGTGGGAAAAATAAATTAAATATTCACCTTACAGAGATTCAATGTATACCCAAAGAGACGAAGAAGATGTATTGGCTCGACTAGGAAGGGCAGTCATGTGAGTGAGCTTCTCCAAACAAAAATTCCTATATATGTACATGTTGTGGATTGAAAATGGTAGACGAGGTTTAAAAACTCAAACTACTCATCCCCTGATAATTATGATCCAAAATCAACTTGGAAAATAAAAATTCAAACCAATTACGAAGCAAGGATGTCCATTGGACCTCTTCAAATTTTAACTTTTTTCCTCAACCTTTTAATATCTAACTTATTACCATTCTACAAGGTCTATAGAAACTAAATAAACCAGTCATTTGGATTTAGACCGCAGGTATGCCTACCCTATGGGTCTTAAAAATTTATTGTTGGTGGTTCTAAAAAAGGCTAAAAAACGTGTAATGTTCTTTACCCTTTATTTGTGTCCATGATGTTTTTTATATTTTTCCCCCTATCTTTGTAGGTATTCTCCTAAGTTATTATTATCTTGACGTATATGTGTACAAAAATAGAGTAAAATTGAAAAAAATAAAAAAATCCTTGAACAATAGCTCCATACTAAAAAACATAAGAGCTAATAGTCACGCTGTACTCGTCTCAGGTGCTCCACAGTAGGAGGAAAGGAAATTGCTCGCTGTTATTGTCGTAGCAGGTTCCACCGGACTTCAACAATGCAAGGCTACATTAGCCCTATTGGAAGAATGGAACCAGAAAAACAAGATTGTCGGTGTAGGTTTTGACACAATAGCTAGTAATAGTGGCATAAACAACGGTGCAGCAAAAACTGATTGAAGACAAACATGGGCAAAAAGTTTTCTACTTCGCTTGCAGGCATCATATATAAGAGGCTATTTTAGCAAGGGTCACGGTAAAGACTATACAATGTTTGGTAAATTTAACGAAGTTTGGTCAATGTTAGATAAGGACAATATAAGAATTATAACCAATGTTGCAAAAGATTTGGACCCCATGAAGAAAAAATCAATTAATTCCATAAACAATTTTCTAGAAAAGACATCACCAAGGGCAGACTTCAGATAAGAAGCAGAGCTGTGCCTGATTATTCTCGGTAAGAAACTAAGTCTAGGTATTCATTGGACCCAGACCGGTGCAATTCCTCAAGACGGTTGGATTGCCAAATACGATAAAGACACCATGATTAAACTAGAGATAATAAATAAATTCCTGGCTTTATTTCATACAAAGCACTGGATAACAGCAAAATCTGCCGCCAATGCTCCTATCCACGATTTGCAATTGATTAAAAGCATGCTTCGCTATAAATATATTGTTAATGAACTTGCAACCTCTGTTCTGAAGAAAATGAGAAATCACGGTTGATATATGACTCAGGAACTAATACAATTCACCTGATTCAGCTTACAATAGAGCATGAAAACTCCTTTAAAACAAAAGCTGGCAATCAAGCTATCAAAAATATATAAGCCGGAGTGCTTTAGAAAAGGCAAAAGCTACATCTCTCACACACTTGGTAGGACCTGAGTCACATTATCTTTTTGATTGTTTCGGATTAAAAAGTGACTGCCTTATTACACCAGTAGATACCTGGGGAAAAAATGAAAACTATAGAGTAGCATGGGAGTTTGTGAAGTCAGTAAAAGTGACCAATGATGTTGCTGAAAGAGATGTAAAGCTCATGAGTGACTTTGCAACTAGGATTACCACAGACCAAGAGCAGAGAAACTGTTTACTGCAACTTGTGGAATACCACAGAAATAAATACATTAGTTTCAAGAAATCTAATTAAAACCATTAAAAATCAGTGTATTTCTAGTTTGTTATATTGAATTGTTTTATAGTATAGAGTTATTAGCTTGGACAAGGAAAAAACGTATTTATTTTAGTTTATTCTACTGCATTCGGTTTTACGTCAGGATAATAATAATTTAAGAGAATACCTAAAAAGACTGGTGAAAAAAATGGAAAAAATATAAAAAAACAAGCATTTTTTTTATATTCTGGCTAAAATTTACCCATGGCCACAAAAAAAGGTTAAAAACATATTTATACAAATTAAAGCACAGTTTATTGGCTTTGATTTTATACCCATATCAATGCTATATGATAAAACATTGCGAAGGTATATTGAAAAGAATACAAAATATCACGTTTTTTTGCCTTTTTTAAAAGCCACCAACAATAAATTTTCAAGGCGCAAAATAAATGAACATAATAATTATATAAATTAAACAAATTTTTGGGGTATTCTATTTCAAGATTACACAAACTTCTGCCATGACCATCACCGATTTAGATATTTTTTGGTCAGTGGGTATATTAGGGGGTATCATGGGAGGCCAAAATGGAACTATTACGCATTCTAACCGCTCAAAAGTTGCGAATGGTAAATAAATATCCGGAGTACGAAAAAAAATCCCTTTTTGTACGGAAAGGTTTCTGTATAAAGTAAAAAAAAATTATCAAATAAAACTTTTTTTTCTTATTTATAAAAAAGCTTTATGTGCTTAAAAAAATGAAATTGCACGATGTGTAATTTTTTGCTAAAGTTAAATCCTTTACTTCTACAGCGAGATAAACGTTGCGCACTCCCAGATTTAGTGCAAAAATAGACCAAAAAATACAATTTACTTATGAAAAAGAGAAAATTGGGCCAATATCTTATTTTTTTAATTCTATATAAGTTAGTACCTATATAATAATGTAAATAATTATCCTTGATCTTTGCTGAATGCTATTTTTAAACATGTTAGATGTCAATATATCAAACTGGGTACTGAAACTTAGTTTTAAATTTCCTTAGTTTCTCTCTTGATTTTAAAGTTGACAAAATGCATCTGTGTCTTTGGTTATATTCGTAAACTTTACAGGAAGCCTCTGAAACTAGTTTCACTGCCCTATCTACAGATTGGGAATGCCATTGATATTTCTCTAATTTGAAAGGCTCATTTTTTGTTTTCATAAGTTCTTTATATGACCAATATTGTAAGATTGGAGGAACTGAAATTACTATCCTAGTTACTATCAATCATATTCATGAAATGATTTGATGCATAGTTTAGTTTATTAGGAATTATTAATTGACTATGGGGGTCATATTAAATTTTTGCATTCGAGACTTTGTTCAGTCCAAATTTACGAACTTCTGAATCTTTATCTACCAATGATGCTAACAGTATATTTTCATGATGAGCGAAGAAAGAATTTTGGGATAAAATTTTTTGTACAACAGTTCGAACCATCATAGCAATTCGGTTAACATTTAATTGGACCGTAATAATTTAAGACAAATACTACCAATTTTATGAAGTTTTTGCTAGGTTTTTTATTCGATATATAATATTGCAAAATGCTTTGGTAAGTCATCTAGCCTCGTCCAAGGTTCCTGGTGATTTAAGAGGTAAGTGGGAACCACGATGAATTTTTCCAGACTGAATTGTCAAAATAATGTCGTAAAGGTAGCATTAGTCATTACTTAAATTTGTCAAAATATTTTCATTAATTTTTTTAATTTTAAAGTACCTAGAATAATGACTAAATGCTCCTCTTCCTCTGTGCAAAATATTTTTTTATGGTAGGATGTTGGCTTTGCTTCTCTCTTGATGTTCAACGCTTTTAATCATTTTGGTAAGGTCGATCTTGCCATCAAAACTAATGCATTTGATTTTCATTGATTCTTCTTTTGGAGATTTTGCATGAATTTTCCTGTCTTTCCCTTATAACTTTTTGCCTATCTAGTATATTTGAAGGCGCAATTAATTCCATATATTCTAAAAGAGAATTACATATAGCAGCTACTGCTGTATCTGACAAAGGAAATCTGTCCGCCATTATTGCAAAATTAGGGTAACTACCTTGATCATTGCCAGATTTTTTGAATTGCCTCACAGATTTTTTTGTATTAATGCTCCTTTAATTGGTTAGATGGAGTTGAACTGATTCAGTATAGTATTATAGTATTACAATTACTCCATATAACCTAGGAATCTTTTGGTGAAATCCATATACATATAGTATATTTATTTCTCTAGGAATCACCGGGGCGCGGACGTACACAAAGTTCAAGAGAATAACTCCCGAGCATGCTGTCCATGAGCTATGGCGAGTCTATCTCACAGATTCTTCTTCAAGGTCCAAGTTCTCATCAGCATTTTCAGACATAGGGGAATCTTCCACATCTGAAAAATTTGTTAAGGACTGATTATAAGAATTTAGTCCATTAGCCGTTTCTCTTTGTTATTTTCACGCTCAATTTGATTTTATCTCCTGCTTGGAGTACCCAAATTCTTTCTAGTAGTAACAAAATCAATAGGTCTTAACATCCCTACCCTATTTTTTTTTATGAATTTATGCCTGTCATTCTTGAAGGGGGATATTTTTTTGACATTTGAATTTATCTCTTAGAATTGTATTAATATAGCATTGACATGAAGCGATATCAAACATTTCCTCACATTCATTAACGAACTTTTTGACCAAATGATTGTCTGTTTTCAACCCATTTTTAGAAATCCTTTCAAATTTTTCGTCTATTTTTTGAATTTTACATGCAAAAAAGTATTTGTTCATTGTATAAATGCTGAACTGCTCCCATATTGACAAAACTAAATCAGTAGTTGTTAAATAAGCTTCTCTTTGAAACCATTTGCCAAGACGAGTCTGATTTAAGTCTTACTTTAGAATTAAAAGGGATTCATAGACATCCTTTATTAATGGGAGAATTGCTGGATTTAGATCCCAGGGCTGACCGAAAAGTAAATGCAGAGTAAAACTTCTTGTAGCCATTGCTTGAATACTATTTTGTAAAGAATCACTTGTATCGCATTTATAATTAAGTACTCTAGAACAATGGTTTGATTTGAAGTTGTTGTATAAAAGAAACATGTTAATAAGTCTATTTTTCAAAAGACAATTAACTTTTAATAAAGAATATTAAATTTTGATTTCTTTGTTGCAAATGTACAAAGTAAATTTACTTTACAAGCATTTAGCATTTATGGTATCCACATAATTATATAATAACTTATATACAATAAAATAAATAAGATATTGACAGAATTTTCTCATTTTTATAAGTCATTTTTATCTTTTTCGTCTATTTTCGTACGAAATCCGGGAGTGTGCAACGTTTATCTCGCTGTAGAAGTAAGGGATTTAACTTGAGCAAAAAATTACATATGATACATTATCATTTATTTAAGCAAATAAAGCTTTTTTATACATAAGACAACAAAAAATCATCATTCCGGACAAAAAGGGTGGGGGTAAATTTTTTAATCCGGGATTTTTTTTTTAAACGGATTTCTATTTACAATTTGCAAATTTTGTGGGGTCAGAATGTGTGATTGCTCAATTTTGAGCTCCCGTGATACCACCTAGTGGATATCACATCAAAGAGTCAAAACATGTGTAAAATTTTAGACTTATGGAAGTACGAGGACCCGTTTGGGAGTCCCTCAAAGTTTACACCCTTCCAACTTGAGTAATTCATAACGCCATTTAGAATACACTAATTTCATATGTTTTGCATCAAAATACTTACAAGATTAAGAACTTCAACTCATATTTCATGAAAAAATACTAAGAAATCATCATTGAAAAATATAAAAAATGGCACCCCAGCCGTGCTCCAAAATTGATTTTGTCAATTTTTTTAAGAACTTTAACCTACTCATATTTTATATATGTGCAAGAAATTAGAGTGGGAGCTCAATGGGATCATCTTCATTCAGACTTATTACTGGAAAAGGTCATAATCACCATAATAGTAAATTCAGTCTTATTATTTAAAAAAAAAATGTAAATTCCATGTTTTTCTTCATTTCCATCGCCCTAACTTTTGAATATTTATAATTTTGTCATACCACTCGATGATTTTGATGAAGTATAATTTCTGCAGTGAATATCGACCGATAGATCAGAGCTCACTAGTATCGTACTTACTCCTAATCCAAAAAAAATTGTGGACTGTATTGCTAAGGCACAAAATAATTTTATTTCATTTATATATAAAACGGATACATCCCTTAGAGTTTGGAATTAAAGCAATGTAGCGAAGTCGAGAGTGGAATCAATTGTTCATAGGAAATCAATCACCTACTCTGGATAAATAGCAAACTAATAAAATCCTAACTATGTATTATATACCTTTAGCAAAACTTTTATATTTAAGTCTTTTGAAATAATAAAATATTTTTTTTGATAAATATGATGAATGATACAAATACTTATTTGACAAGATTATGAGTATTTAAAAGTTAGAGGGGATAGAAAGGAAGAATAAAATATATTTAAATATCTTATAAATAGTAAAAAACGACATTTACTATAATGCTCATTATGAATTTTTCCAGGTATAGGCATGAATGAAGTTTATCCAACTTGAATTTGTTTGCACACATATAAGATATGAGAAATTTAAAGTTCTTATAAAAAATTGAAGATATCAATTTTGAAGCATGGCTGGGGCCATCTGTTATATATTGCAATAAAATTTTCATAGTTTTTTTTGCATCTATGCCATTTTTCTATAAAAATATAAGTTGAATTTTTTACTCTTGAAAGTATTTTGAATCAAAAATAAATTAAATAAGTGCATTATAAATGGAGTTATGGGGTATTCAAGTTCGAAGGTCTTTCATAGGGGGCGGGGCAAAATTTGAAGGATAATCGTGACTTCACAAGTCTAAAATTTCACACATGTTGTTTCTTTATTGGGATAGAGAACCTAAATAAATTTTTAAGAAAATCGGTGACGACCATGTCAAAATTTCCAAAATGCGTGTACACTTGACATGATATGTCCTTTATTTTTTATGATGGAGGTCCAAAAATACGTGGTAACAATGAACTGAGTAAAAATGAAAATAATGTATATTCAGATTTTAGAAGAAATTAGAGATTTAAAAGAATATTCTTTATTGTTATTCATAACGCCTCTCCCTTTAGTATATTTAATTAATATAAGCAGATCGAATTTAATATCTAGTGATGAAAATCCGGTGCATTGTGCACTATGTGGCTGTACCAAATTATTTTTTACATCATATATAAATATTACCAAATCTTTCTCATATACGTATTTCAGTTAAATAGAAACTTTGTATTGACATTTTGAGGATGAGTTAAGATACTAAAAAAAACATTAACTATGGTTTGAAACCTTCATTCGGTTAGTCATACCTAATTTGGCCTAGATATGACACTTCCAATATAATTGATCAATTTCTATTTTTTTCATTGTGACTAGGAATTTTGCCTACTTTAAATGCAATTTACTACGCTTCCGTTGTATTAATTAGAATAATTAGTTTAAAGAAATCAATGATAATTTGACAAAGAAAAAAAATAAAAGTATTCCATTCCCAATTTTGAGAAAAATCATTCTATATTGACGGGCCACATTTGTAAAATTAGCAGTGCTATGATTGACCAAGATGTAAATGATGGTATATTAATTTCATTTTATATAAAAAACATTCAAATTATATCATTTGATTTTGGATAGCCTTCAAAATTTTTTTATTATTATTCGTTTACATCTTTCAGTAATATTATTATGAGTGAATTTATTCTGCATTAATTTTTATTAGTTTTAAGTAGCTATTTGACGCTTTCACAACTTTTTACAAGTTTTATGCAAAAAAGTCTTCTTTCACAACTTTTCTTTTGATTATTAATATTTTATCAAGTATTTCTGACATAGTAGTCCAATCAAGGCTCATACTATTAATTTGCCTTTAGTGTTGTTTAAAATGATTTTTGGTAAAAAAAAAGAACATTAATAACATAATTAATATTGAAATTCATTAATGAAGCCATCTATAATTTTTTTTGTTAAGGTTTGGTCTATAGAGACAGTTTTTTTTTAATATTATTATTAGGTCATATTAAACAATACTATGAATACCAAATTCATGCACAAGAGAAGTGTTCTGAACGCAAAATAAATTCATCTCTTCCTTCTTTTTTCATAGAAATTTCATACAATTATGATGAAATTGTCTCTAGTCAGAAGAAGTTGAAACTCTTCTCTTATTATAAGTGCTATAGTGAGCATTTTGGGAGTGATTAAAGTAAGAATATTTTTTTCGACCACTAAATACATAATCTATTATTCTGAACTGAAAAGGTAAACTATCCAACATACGTTTAGATTACTTAGCCAAATGCAAGCCTATAGTTAGTTAATTTATTCCAATTATTGTAATAGGGACTCTTGTATTTTAACATAAATAAATAATCTGTAAGGTAGTAGTTGTTGCTATTATATACCGGCATGAAGATGTAGTTCCATGATTTGAAATAGCTTAATATAAAGAGATTCTAAGTGGGTGTATGAAATCAGTGACACGACAGTTAAGATAATATGGAGACAAAAACAAGTACCTAAACTATTTTCAAATAATCACTTAACTTCGATAAAAGAAATAAAACAACTATTACTTGAGATGGGGATTTTGTAGAGCGAGAGGAGAGAAAAACTTTTACTTTTAGCTACAAAATCCTATCTAGATCAATGATGCGAGGCACAAGATGAAAATGGCTAGGTAATTTTTTTTTCTCTTAATAACATAGCCAATTTGTTTTTACCTTTTATACAGAAATATGAAGATTATCTTTCATATACCAGAGAAAACTGCAAATCATTGAATAACTATAAGGCCCCTTCAATTATTGAAAACATGGTGTACTATATTATAACTGAAAAACCAAATATTAAAACAAATATAAAGAATACTATTTTTCAAAGATCTGTTGATATTCAAATAAAATTAAATTTTTGGAAAAAAACTTGAAAAATTAAAAAAAAAATCCATAGCTATTCACAGAAAACTAAATTTTTTGGAAACAAATTTGAAAAATTATATTTGCTGGAAAAAACTTTCAAAAATTATATTTTTGTTAACAATTTCAAAAAGCCTTAATTAGCTATTCACAAAAAATTACAAATATCAAATTTTTTGCTGTGCTGCATAATTTACCAGAATGACGTCTTTTTAAGAAGAGAAATCTTTAAACAAAATTTATCCCTATTTTTCATCATGACTAAAAAAATTCAATAAAAATATGCAGCCCCTCCAGCCCACCCCCCATGGACACCGCTGCACAATTGAGATAGACGTAGCCAGGTCCACTATGCAGGAGGCCTTTAAAGAGTTAAGGATGAAGCAATGTGTGAGAGAAGAATGTAAGCGCTCAATGATAATCCATTGCTTGAATATTTTAAGTTTATTTCTTGCCACGATACGGAGTAAAAATTTTATGTTTGTTAAAAATGAATTATTTTAAAATAACACAAAGTAAACATATTTTGAGCTGCCCTCTCAATTTTCTTCATTTTAGAAAAAAAAATCTTTTTGAAAGTTGATTATTTGGGAAATACTCAACTATTATCGTTCCATTTTTATTAACCCTGAACGTACAATTGAAAAAAATTTGATATAAAAAAAACAACTCATATTATTATATTTGTTTTATGATTAGACAAATCTCAATTACAAATGCAAATGAAGCGAACTGTTAATTTGATCATTAAATGATTTAATATTTTGACTTAAGGATGAAAGCAGAAACAAAAATAAACTAAAAGATTAATTCAACAAATATTTATAAAGCTTATTAAAGACTTAAAAAGTTTTTCACGGCTTTTATATTTAATTTAATATTTTTTCAAGTCCTTGATATAATAATACAAGGAAGTTTATACAAAAAGAAAAAGCATGTTTATTATTCGTTGGTTCTTTCATTACCAATAGAGATAAAAGATTGAAACGCTATGAATGAATACTTGTAGCTTGTTTTATACAAAAGAAGTAGGAAGTTTCAATTTTAATTAAATAGTCATTAAAATTAAAATCTATCCAGAGATTTAGCAACATGGAAGCTAAAAAATTTTAATTGATGCAAGACAAATTGACAGAAATAAGTAATAGAGATAAAATCACTAATTAAGAAAACTCAATTCCGTTAGGAGATGACGATTGAATACATTTTTTGGATATAAAAGAAATTAAGAATATTTTTTATTTATCGTTTCCTTCTCGTATACTTTTTTTTTTTCTAAAAAAATGCTTTAATTTTGGAAATATTTTTGGAAAAAAGATAAGAATGTGAAAATCCCTGAAAAAATACGGATCAAACAACGATCTAGATGTCAAATCGAGAATAACAAAATTACCCGAATAAACTGTTGATTAAATAGTTGGTTCTGATATCCTTTAAAATTGTAAATTTTTACCATTACAATATATGACTAATAAATATTTAAATATCTTATTTTAGTTATTTCTTGTGTTATTTTATTCCTTATTAATTCAGTATAGTACAGTTCGGTCTTAGAACGGGGATTATCAGTCCTCGGGACTGGTCTTTAAGACTATCAGTACTAGAACTGATTAAAAACGAAAAAATCAAGTTGAGTTAAGTCATGAATGATGAGGCTTTATATGTTATAGGTTTGATATGCTGGAACTGTCTGAGACTGAAGTGGACAGGACTGCAGTCTTCATTCCTAAATATGGACCAATTCAGCAGAATTTGTTTGCTGAAGCATTTTATTTTTATTTTACATAATTCATAAAACATATTTGCAATGGTCTCACCTTCTTAACTCAAGTTTGTGTTATTTAAATCACCTTCTTTTGATAAACTGGAGGAATAAAAAAAGGTGTATGCAAGTTTCTGGCCAAATAAATAGTACATCTTTTATACAATTTATATTCTTGGTAACCTTGACAGCCTCCAATATGAATAAAGGGAAATTGGCTTAGAATGTTTGTTATTCATTAGTTAACTTTACAAGAATTACGAGTGTACAAAGAATGATGTATTTAACTCTAAAATAACCATTGCAACATATATGTTCCATTTCAAACAAATAATGTATTAAATGAAAGTCTTATAATTGGATTAGTAGCGTACCAGTGCGTATATTATCCTTCACTCACTCATTTAAAAAAATCCGGCCGACATAGCGTCTTGCATCACTGTTTACATTGCAAGGAATGACGGTAAAGCTCAGATCCATCGTACTCAACTTGTATGACTATTTACTCCACTTCTTGTAAAGCTATAGGTAGGAAAAAAAATATAATATGAAATAGCATTTAACTTTTATAGTCTGAGATACTAATTGGTACGTTCGACCTATTCAAAAATATACTTTTTTCCATTTTGATATGTGTTCACATTTTTCCTATGTTTTAAGCTGTGAGAAGCTTGAAAATTATGTTTTAGGGATTTAAATATGTTCAATACACTGCTTCATCGGCCTTAAAGTTTTTCCAAAATGCCATTTTTGATGATTTTTGGGCAAAAAGTATATATTAACTATATGATTGAATGAAAGAAGACAATAAACTAAGCCATTTTTTTATAAATTGTACTTTTCCCCCAAAAACTACCCAAAATCATTTTGCAAAAAATTTAAGGTCAATGAAGCAGGGTATAAGAGATATTTTGATATGTAAAAAATGATTTTCGAACTTCTCGCATATTAGAGCATTGGACAAAATATTAAAATTCAAAAAAGTTTATTTTTGAATATACCTAAATGAGCCATTTGGAGTGAATGTTTTAATCATCTATTCACAAATTGGTAGACATGTGTTCCATTTTCATATAAACCAATGAATTATTTTGTTTTTTGATTCTGTTACTTAATAAATAACTCATAAGAGTGCTAAAAACATATTATCTTTTTTTTTTTAAATTTGCCACAAAATAATTTTCTCTCTAAGGGGTTAAGAAAATAGAATTTTGGGAACTCCTGTAGCATAATGATTTATTTTTTTTCTTTTCTAACTTTGCCTATAACTTTAATGAATTATGATAAAGGACCAAAGGAAATGTCAAATCCTATTTGATTTACACTTTATGTGTTTCGTTTATGCATAATGTATTTTATGAATATGAGTTGTCTATGACTTATGTGTCACATTGTAAATTAATAATAACTAAATGATAATGTACCGGGTCGATGAAATATTTTTGACACATTTCAAAAAATTTACACAACAATGCTTAAAATCTTTAATAATTTATTAAATCAAAAAATTTAAAAACAATTTGAAAATTTTCTGGCCATTGTGCATCTGAACCTGTTTGTGGAGCACTTAATCTGGTCCCTTGGCATCTTTTTGAAAATCGCAATAATGCACTGCTTTAACTGAATATTGAGTTTGTCCGTTCAACTGTACCCCACCGATTGAAATCACAGGGATCGTAGTTGTGTCTGTTGGGAAGCCAGATGTTGGGACTGCTGTAGCTCTTGGACAGCCACATCTGGGACTTTTGGGCTAAAAAAATGGCCCGATGGTCTTTACTGTTCTCCTCACCGTACAGGCACCTTTCATGGTTATCATGATTAATGGCGGCAAGAATCATCATAAACGCCGTTATTCTTTTCCACTGGATGGACGGATTAAAGTCGTTGGTTTGAACTTTTGTCAGCATCACGGAGTCTCAACTTCTGACCCAACATTTTGGGAAAATGCTTCGGTAATGTCAAGTATATACATATCAAGTGTCAAAATATCGCGTCGACTTGTATATGTAGCTGGTCACATTCATCCTCTTATTTTACTCCTTCAATTGGGGAGCAAATTTTGACATTTTGATACGCTTTTCATTAGCGTTTCTTGGAGACATCATTATTTGTTATTCTGTTTGCTATTAAGGATTTAGAGTTTAGTAAAGCAAAATATAAAGTCTTGGTTTAGATTACACTCTTCTGTTCCTCTGGAAATCCCGAACAAAACAATACGTTTGATTTTGATACGCTTTTCAGTAGGTTTTTCTGGACTGCAATTAAAAGAGTAAAACAGAGCTGACCTTCTGGATTAGACTGTTTCCTTGCTTGAGAATAGATCTATCTATCCATAGTGATGTAAATCCGAATCTTTTTTAGTGTGCAATTTTTTTGAATTTTCGCTAAGCTGAGCACTATTTATTTTTATTTTCAATGGTGTTATCACTCTTCCTTCATTCTTAAAGAGAGATCGTCTTAGTATAAAGTGTAACCATTAGTGTGATTGCTTAGAAATGAGGAAAGAGTAATGCAGAAGAGTTATCAGTATAAGTCCTTGTTGGACTCTGACTATAATTGAGGATCATAAACGTTGTAATTCTTGCCTATGTCCTTGATTAGTACGGAGTGGCACTTGTCTTTTTCCCCTTCATTTTCTAGGTGTTTGTAACTAATTGAATGAAACGTCATGACGGGTAAGCTGTTCTCTTCCCAAACATTCTTTAAACTGTCAGGGATATCATGTTCATTTTTGTTTTTTCACATACTCAAAATATTTATGATCTACCACCCTATTTATCCGTATATAAAGAAAAATATATCGAAAGAACGAAACCATGGTCTATTAAGATATCCATTAACGAAGAGGTGGGAAATACTATGTTTAGATTGAGCAGGAAACACTCCTATCGTTGTTACAGAAAGGGTCAATAACAGAGATATATTTTTTTGGGGCTGCATCATCTATGTTTACCTATTGTGTAGAGTAGCAGCTATTAAAAAGATGTATTGTTATAAGTATATCTATATAAGTGTACTAAATATATAGGACTCAACCCATTCTCTCTTTCATAAAATTATTGCTTTTTGAAAGTATCTGCGGAAAATACATGCCTAAAAAAGTATTTAGTATTTGTTACGAGGATATTTTGAGCATTTTTCCATATTAAAAGGATCCAATAAGCAATTAGAAAGGCTTGGTTGCTCTAATTTTTGTCATCTTTTTTATTCAATTGATTTGTTGTATCTCTTTTATATAGTACATAATGATATCTACCTAGTAATATCAAACTTATGCATCTAAATTAAGTTAGTATTAAAGGAATATGTATTCTATGTATAGTCATACTAATGGTGAATCATCTTTTATTAAGAGTTTTGATATGTGAGCATTTTAAAAAATAAATTATAATATTATATACATATTACATCATATACATGTAAGTAATAATTTTATATAAGAATCTATTGTTTTCTCTTTTATTTATGCTGTAATTGATGAATTTTTGGCTGTTTGCTCTTTTCCTTGAGTCTTTGAATATACAACAGTGATACTAGGATTGTTTAGATTGCCATTTTTTTTTTATTTGTGAGTTGGCAAACGGAAAAATGTTTTTTTTTAAACAGCTGTTATCATTATAATTTAATATCTATTCCCTTTCCACAACATACAATAATATAAAAACCGGTTTAAACATTCGTGGGTACACATAAAAGACGAAAAGTAATTTTAGGAATTGTTGGGAATTTATAATTGTAAGTCCTTGTTGGACTTAGAGTTGAATTGAGGATCGACATCAAAGTAATTCTTGCTGGTGTTCTTGTTTATTTATTTTTCTCTCTCCTTACTGGTTACAGCCCATTCGAGCTGCTCTCCTACAAAACATTCTTCAAATTGTCAGAGTTAAAATGTTGTTTTTCGGTATCTTTTTTTTTAACTTGGCAAAATGGAAAACAATTTTCATAACTATTCAATAATCATTTCAGAGTTCTGAATATATCAATGAGATATATACTTTTTTTCTTCTAGATCCAATTTTTTCCACCCTTATGTTTTGATTGGCACAAAAAATATTTCTTTCTTTAGTTGAGGCACACCTCTTTTTGATATCTTATCTAATCTAAAACTTATAAGACAATATGAAATAAATTTTAATGGAAGCACCCAACCATCAAAAAGTTTTTGTGGCATAGCATTAGTTTATCATTGCTGCCATCCAAGTACTCAATTTGGGTTAATTCCCAACCCAGGCATATCTCGTTAAATTTATTTTTATTTCTTGTTGATAATATATGTATTATACATAAATATGTATATTCAACGGTTTCATAATTTATTATTCTAAAATATTTACATACCTTAAACACACAGACTGTTTATATATATATATATTTTTCATTTAGTGAAGTTTTGATAACAAAAATTTATTGGTACATAAACTTTCAATACTCCACAGATAATGAACAACTCTAACAACCGATAAAAAAAAGGAACCTTCAAATATTTTAACCTTTCCTTCTTTTAAATATGCTAGTAAAATAATAGGAAGGGAACATTAAAAAAGTTAATTCTAAATGTGAGATCCTTGATAGTATCAATCCAACGAATTGGCATATTAGTTTTGTAAAAAGTTCTACATAAACTACCCCATTAAGGAAATGTAGAACCATAATTTAATGACATGTATATTTGTATATTAGATAAGAGCTTGAGAAATAAAACAAACTTTGCTCAAGTTCCAAAGAACCACAAAGCCATCAAGACAAACCTTGTTTTATTAATATGGATAGACCATTATATTGAAATATAACAACAGATTGTTTAAAATAGATAGAAACAACGTTTTTACATATTTTATAAGTCTATTTTTGAGTTAAATGTTTAAATTAACGAGAGTTTAAAGAAATGATAACCTCGAATTCTGATTGGTTTAAAATTATTTACTGGGCTATGTTTTTGTTCTACCCGAGTACAATACTATTTTATTCATTGATATATCTTACATACAAAATAAATTTTAAAAGAAATGAAAGACAGATTAAACACATTTCGGGCGTCACAAAGTAAATAAATGTGTTTCTCCTTTAAAACAGTAAAAACGATCAATTAACAAACTTAATTACCCTCACATATAAAAGAGTAGAGAATACAGAAATCAAGATATCCCATTCCGAGCCCTTCTTTGATCCAGGGTGCGTTAATGAGTTTACATAATTTACTACACGTTTTGTATCCCCTTCATTAGAGTATCTTTGATTCGAAGCTTTTTTTTAAAAGAAAGAACCGTCCAAAATAAAATTATAAAGTATCGTAGACTTTGATAAGCCTCACAACTAATTATAATTTATAATTCATATTAACTACTTAAACTTAGCAGCATTTTTAAATAATTAATCTTTTACGTGCAGGGAAAATATAAGTAAGAAAGTAAAAAGGCTTCATTCATCCTCTGTTAGGGAACATTATTTTCTCTAAGGTAAACTGGATAAAAAATAAACCTCGGAATTAAAATGTATATAATTACAAGGTAAACTGTTGATCAATTATTACAATTACTTTATTTAAATTTTTTGACCCTTTTTTAAGTGTGCCATCCATTTTTAACTTATAAATATTAAACTAAATACTAAAATTTCTTGTGTGAATATAAGGCAATGATAAAAAATCATCTTAGGAATATGAATGTAAGGTTTAACAATTTGTAATTTGTATTTATAAAAACATTAAATGTCTATTTTCGATAAACATTTCTATAAAAATGCCATTACTCTATCCGATAATTGGGAATCAAATTAGTACCCATTAGTTATAAAAGTCAAATTATTATAAACTTGTAGCAGCTACTATCTTAGTCCTCACATTAGAAAACAAAAAAAAATATCGAATAAATCAAAATGAAAAGCAAACGAACTACTTTAAAGCAAAAAAAGTAATTAAATTCCCAAAACTTTAATTAAAAATTGATAAATATTGGAATGAATCCTTAACAATGCACTATTAAGATAAATAATTAATTTTATAAAACTGATTTTATATTTAAAGAGCATACTGATAATTAACGATGACAAAATATTGATTTAAGGTAATAAATACATTTATATAAATCTCAGGTGTGTAATACCCAGGCCACTAAGGGAAGGCTAATTAATAGCTTAGTTTAATTATTTATAGGTTTTGTAATCTTAATACAACCAATGGGTTTGTTAAACCATAATAAAAAATCCATAGTAGTTAAACTATGCAACTAGTTTAATTACTTAAAAGTAAAAGTAGTATAATTAGCAGATTGCTGATATTATACAAGTATTTCAACTTTCGAAATCGTTTAATGGGAATTTTGTTATATTACTTATTATGTTGTATATAAACAAATTAAACCTCCCATATCACCCAAGCCGATAGACCAGTGATAAAAAACTATGACAGCCGTATAACAGAGGTAAAAAGCTTATAGGGTATTTTTTATCATGATTTTCAAAATGTATATTGAAAATTTATATCAATTGGCTAAGAAAAATAAAATGCACTAATGATGTCAGTATATATAAACATACCATTAAACGTAATATTATAGAATTGCCAGGCTGAATCACAAAATAAATAATCAAATTGTTTTTTTTCTTCTTTTATATTAAGTTATAATATAATCTGAATCAATATGTGTTAAATACATACATAAAAAGGTTAGTTTGGTATGTGTAATAGTAATAATAACTTAAAAATATTAATGATCCTATTACAAAATATTAATATTGGATGGTCGACCTTTTTAATTGATAAAATGGCTGAACAATCCTTTAAATCAAAGTTAGGTCATTTTAAGGGCGCCGAAAGGCCTCTGGTGCCGTTCAGGATGAAAGCCTTGATAGTGTCCATGTCAAAGATCAGAAGATGTTTCAAAAAATCAACTATGGCTCCTTTTTGTGACTATTTGGAAAGAAGAAACATCAACAAAGGAGCATGCATATAACAGCATCAAAGCAATCAAAATAAATATTTGACATCTTCTGGGAAATGGTTCAAATATCGATTACTCTCAGGAGCGTTTTATAACGAAGCAAAGGAGACTACTGACCATCTCTTCTGGAGCTGCAGGCTTTTAACCGTAACATATGAGCGGATCTCATATGGACTGCTAGATAGTTTTGGAGCAACAACTGGTACAGATCAATTTTCAGGACACTATTGTGAGAAAGAGGAAGGCGGGGTCAACGCCATTATTACAAAAAAAAAACACAATTAGTATATGCAAAAAGAATTTAAAAGGACTAACATCTGCAAGGATTGGGCTGATGGGGCTGTAGACGTCATCCCCATTATTAAATTACATATCAAAGTAATTAAAGACATGGACTAGTTCTTCAGGTAAATAAAGACTTTGTCAATAACATTATTTTATTTTTTAACTGTTCTTCTATTTGTTTTTTACCTTTATTTTTAGTTTGATAATTTTCTTTTTTTTACATGGTTTTTTTAAGTTTAAAATTTAATGTTTTATGCGATGTGTTAATCCTTTATTTTATTTAGTTTCTGAATAAAGTTACGCCATATGGGGAAAAAAATGAAACTATTACCAAATAAATTTTCAATCTGTGTATAATCATACAATTCTTTGTCATTACGCCATATTAATTAATTTTGTCACCATAGGCTGTATATAAATATTACAGTATACATACATAAAACTATTAATCATTTGAAGTGACACGCGACGAGAAAAAAAAAAGTTTTTTGACACCTTCTAATCTAAACATTTTTTTTTTTACAGTGATATACATATACAGGGTCTTTCAGATAAATCCGGACTACCTTTAACATGTAGAGGTTTGATTTTTTTCTTTCTTTGCAAGTTCTAATAATACAGAAGAAAAAAAAAACATTGAGTGAGTTTGCATTTCGCCAATCATTCGCTGGATACGATGCCAAAAGGATTTGCATGTGCTTGACCACGTCCTTGTGGGAGACTTTAAGGAATCGATGCTGTTGTGTGAATTGGCAGAGACTTTGCTCTCTAACTCCCTCTAAAAGAAGTAATCCATAGGTCTAATATCGGGGGAGTTAGAGGTCCAGGTCTGAGTGTCCAAAAATGACATCTTCTCTTCTTTCAACAAGTTTATGGTCTTGAAATGGGGATGAGTCTTGTTAAAACAGGAACTCCACACCATTGGCCTCAGCTTTCATCCAAGGTATCCCTTAGTCAGACAGGAGTTCACAGGACATCCACCCTCTCCTTTGGCTCAAAGAAGATGGGAGGGATGGCACTGCCATTGCTACAAATGACCCCAAGGATATTGAAACTGGCTGGAAACTTGGTTTTAAAAACATATAAGGAACATTAGCTTTCACTTTGTGCAACCATCTGTAACATCTGTGATTCCCTGTCCGTCTCTGGAAGTAATATAACGAATTCAGTTCAATAAGATAATGTCATTTATTACATGAATACCTCCAATATATGATTCACATTTAAATCTCTCTACAGATTCTAGCTCTAGTCCAGTATCATATGGGTTATCTCTGAGTCTGACCCGCTTCAACTCATCGTGGATTAAAGCCAACTCTCCAGATTTCCCTATATGTCATATCCTGTATAAGGGCTAGTTCTGAAATAAATCTCTTATAAAATTCAAAAGGTAGGGCGGATGTTCCTGGCGATTTGCAACTTTGGCTATTTCGTAATATGTAAAATTTTTTATGATAAATGAATCAAATCATCAGTAATTTTGTATTTATATTCCGTTTCTAAAGCCACAGAAATATAATTTTTATTATCAATTTTCGAAAAAATTTCCTTCTATTATATCTATAAATAAACATGCCCGAGTTTAAATTGAAACATTTGTTTGAAATTAAAATTATTTTAAAGAAAATTAAAAAAGTATTATCCATAAAATAATGTAAAAAAATATTTCAAATTACAAACACAGATACTAAATACTTATTTTAAAACCGTAATTTTAGTAATCCTGTTTTGCATGAAGATATATAAATCCTTTTTACTATCAAAAAAGCTTTTAACATATAACTGACCATTATTTAAGTGAAATTTATTTTGCAAACTATTAAAGCAAAATAAATCAACTATTTTTAAATTTATTGTATAAACTATTCATAGATAAATCCTTGTCTTTTAAATAAATTAAACATTTCCATGTACAGTAAGGTGTTATCTTATTTTAATTTTGTTGAAATGTCCGGATTTTCGGGTCAAAATCCGTTCGTATAGATAAAAAAGTACAATTGACAAAGTCTCAGCGGCATTGAAAAATATTTAGAGGAAGCTCAACGTCCTCAAATTTTGAAAATTATGTAAAAAAAAAAGATAATTTCTTCTGATTCGGAAGACAGCCATAGTTATAAGGACGGAGAAGAACTAGGGTCTACTTAATCAAGTTTTAAAACAGGAAGACAAACTTTGATTAAGTGAAGCGCAAGCTACTGCAATTTTTAAAGCCATTCAAGATTGGGAGTAGCAGACAATATTTAAGCTATGTGTTTTGATACATAGAGCTCAAACACAGGAAGAAAAGCTGGAACTTGAAAAATGCTTGATAAATAATTATTACCATTTGCATGTAAGCATCAAGGGTATGGAATTCGTAATTTGCTCAGTTTTGTATGCATGCATTTCTACCGAGGTTTTACTCTTCAAAAGATTTCAAAAAATGTGGCAAATGCCAGTCAAAACTAATTAAGAACTGCAAACTGTAAATAGAGAAATAACATATCTCACTGAAGATATACGAGAAGAAATTATTAATTTTGCCAACGATCATCTTCAGCGGAGTCTTCCAAGTTATGATTATAAATAATTTTTGGAATTCACAATAATATTTCTTTGCCGTATTCCAAAACGTGGAATAAAATGTATGTCTCCCGGTCCAACACACCACGCTCGTTGGATGTCTAAAGTATTGTATAGTTTAAAATTTGATTGTTAAAGTCACAACTTAAATTATCTTCTAAAGAAAAATAAGGATTGCAAGAAATTTGTATCTATATTGCACACATATATTTGAAAGCATGGATCTCTGCTCCTATAGCCTCAGATGCTACATTCAAGTATTTGAATTTGATGAAATCCCTACATCATTATTCCATTTTTAAGAATAATTAGGTATCATTTTTTTTTTTTTTTTTTTAATTATCAATATAAAAACAGCTCTAAACATATATTATACTAATCGTATTTCTTTTGATAAAAAAAAACTAATTGTCATTCTAAAATTCTAATAGTTCAAAAAAATGAAAATATGTCATGAAATTGTATGTTTTGTGGGAAAAAAATATAAAAACATGGAGCGCAATACGTTTTATATGTATTATTTTTCTCTTCGACTATTTTTCATTATAATTCAAATTAAAAATATTTTTTCCAAATAAAGTATAAGAATATTTTAAAGTAAATTCAGTAATATTTAAATAGTTATAGAAGATAAAAAACTGCATTTTAAACCTTTTTTACGATAATTTAAGAAGAAGACACTTTTTTTTTTTAAATTGACGATTTTCAAAACTTTAAGACCGTTGAGCTACCTCAAAATATTTTCCATTTCGCTGAAACTTGGACAATTGCATTTTTGTATAAATAGGAACGGATTTTGATCTGGCAACTCGGATATTTCAAGAAAATGAAAAATAAGAAACACCTTAATGTACAAGCTGAAAAAAATAACTTCCTTTTTCCAAAAGAAAATAAATATATAAGATAATGTTTTTTTGTTTCATACTGATAGTACACATTTAAAGTTTTGTTTTAGACAGTTTCGAAAATTGTATGAGATAGTCAATTGTCCAGACATTTTAATACACGGCAACTTTTTTTTTTTTTGTTTTGTTTCTCTCTTCAAAGAAAATATTTTTTGATATATATATATTAATATGACGCACTAAGCGTCGCACACCCTCATTGCTACATGGTAGAATTGATTAGTTAAAGTAATCACACAGTTCTAGGATAATAAGTGAACACTAAAAATTTAGGCATTCACATCAAACAAACAGATATACACACTTTGCTTAATTATATTTGAAATCTCAAAGTATGGAAGTTATCTTTTCAAAAGATAAAGGAATATCAAAGGAATACCGAGCAATTTCCCTTCCTCGTACTGTGGAGTTCATTAAACGAGTACAGCAAGACTATTAGTAGGGCAATTCTTAAAAGTTCGCCATCCCAGTGTAACGTACAATATTTTTGTGGATTTTCCTTTAAGCTATTAATGAATTTTTGCATACATATACGTCAAGATAATGATAAATTACGAGAAAATATAATAAGATATATAAAAGCAAGCATTTTTTAGTATCAAACAAAGGGGTAATAACATATTTTTCTAAATTGAAGTGCAATTTATTGGCTTTGATTTGATACCCATATCAATGCCATACGATAAACCATTCTGAAGCTATAGTGAAAAGAATACAAACAATCACTTTTTTTGTTTTGTTTTTTAGAGCCACCAACAATAAATTTTCATGGGCCATGCGGCAGGCATAGCCGCGGTCCAAATTATAAATGACTCGTAGATTTAGTTTCTATAGACCTTGGAGAACAGAAAAAGTCAAATATTAAAAGGTTTGTAAAAAAAGTTAAAATTTGAACAGGTTTAATGTCCGTACATATTACTTATTTCTCTTTTCAGTTAAACTGCCCTAATAATTTTTATTACGCATATGATCTCTTCTTTTGTATTTCCTTATTCATATTTTCGTGTGTTTGTGTATTTGCTTTCCGATAATATAAGAAAATCAAATATATTCAGTTCAAGATAGATATATCAATGTTAAAAATAACTGCCAGGCTTTACATGTGTTCTTCCAACAGACAAACTTCCCACAAAAGGTGATGTGTTAAATAGCTGCTAGTAATTGTGAAGTTGGGGAATTCACTGATTTCACAATTATTGTGAAGAAGCGTGAAATTTTTGAAATGACTATTGCTAACAAAAAAAGTTATTCCACTGGTAAGCCAGAAATTTATTGAAGAAATTACAGGAGGGAGGGTACGCTAAACTCACGGTTTGGAACAAACTTCGGTACACCCTTCAGGGTACGCGATTCGGCACGGTATTCTGAAAAAAGTTTTTTTATTAGAATTATTGGAATTTTTCTAGATTTTTCCATATTATATTCTTTAATACTTTCTTTTTTGTATAAATTAACCTAACTTCTCTTTTAAAAACAAACAAAGCCTAATATTAAATATATACGGGTTATATAATTCTGCTATTCATACAAACAGATGAAATTGTCCACATTTTCCGGTCGTAAACAATACCAATTAGCAGTAACATGATCGCCTACTGTCTAAATAATTATTTCGCTTAGTTCTAAAAGTATTTAGTACTTGGCACCATTCGAAAGAGCTAACAAAAAGCAACAATTTGATCTTTGTTTTGTTTTGTGAAAACAAAAAATATCTTAGCAACAAGCAAAACGGCAGAGGGTGTGGGATCTCCTCCATACGCAAGTCGATCTCCAACAAGAAACTGTTCTGAACAGAAGAAATTATCCCTTCTTGGCTGATTCAAGAGTTCAGGTTGAGGGACCCTTCTGGACCAAACATCCATCTCAGGTGATTGTCCTCGGTGTCGTGTCGTCCAACAGCAGAAAGATGGCTCTGTACTTCGTCAAAGCCAACACGTACGTCTACTATAAGTTTCTGAGGTACTATGGCTTCCCGTGTTTGAATAGCACTTTCCCTAGGGACAACTATGTGGTTACTCAAAATTGCGCCCTGAAACACATGTCCAAGAAGGTGCAGCATTTCTGTAAGTAAAGCATCGCTGCCATCTGGGCGGCAGAATTTTGTCCTCGTCCTCATCCAACGTGAACCCTTGGAGTTTGTTATTTTATGCGTCTTGAAGAGTAAGACAATCAAGACTTCTTATCTAAATGTCGATGCCCTAAAGGCCGTGATCACGTAGGGGGGCAACTTGTCCTCAGACTTCAGCAAGGCCTGCTGTGCTTCCGTTTGTATCGTATTAAAGCCATCATTCAGAAGGGAGGGACATATTGAATAAAAATCACCAAAGTTTGCTATAAAAATGGAACAAAATAAAAATATGTAGCAGTGAAAATGGCTTCTAAAATTTTCTAATTTCTCCGGTTGTTGTTTTTTGCATTATATAATTTTTGAGACTCTACAGATTCAAAAAAAAAAAAAAATGAAAAAATTGATTAAAAGGAAAGTTGAAAAACTTTTCTTCCAAAAATGTACAATTTTATTCTATTTGTGTATCTTATACAAATCTGTCAGTTGAGATTTTTTTTTTTTTTTAGAAATATATGTTAGTAGCAAAATTTAGTTTCTTTTTTCATCAAATTATATAAGCTACATAAATATATATACCTTTCCTTGGTAGAATGAGGCACTAACGTGATGATATTTTCTATTTTTTAATCAAGGAAATAATAAATATATATATATGCAATAAAAAATTATACATAGAACTACAAGCAAGAAGACTTGATTAATAAACATTTTACTCGCCCTTCCCTCAATATCATATTTTTATTATATATTTGATATAATTAAGTCAATTTCTTTGCAGGGAAAAACATAATTAATTTTGCGTTCTACGTAAAGTATTAATTAATAAATAGAGTTGTAACAAATATACATTGTTGCCTTGTAAAAAAAAAAAAAAAGAAACTGATATACTATAACAATTTAAAAATGTTTCTAAGGAGCTGCCATGATGTTACTTTAAATCATACGAGTGCAGCTTTAAGAGGACAGGGAAAAAAACAATCATATGTATCAAGCAAGGACATATGTGGTGTGTCAATATAAAAACAATTTTAACAAAAATCAAGTTAAGAAGAAAATCCCGACTTATTTATTTTAATTTCATGTTTGCCAAGCATACAACCCAATATTTCACAAATATATTTGAGTCAATTATAGATTTTGTATACAATTTTTTTGGATGAATTAAGATACCACAGAGTTTCAGATATAGGTTAAAGCCTTTAATGTATTTAAGATACCTATACTCGCCTCGATATAGTTTTTCAATTGAGATCCATCAATTTCTTATTGTGTGAAGATCAATATGGACTACTTTAAGTGCAATTTGTAGCACTTTCAAATGCGTTATAAAAATATTTTGTTCATAGAAATTGACGATGATTTGTCGATTTTAAATTTGGAGAAAAAATGTTCTAGCTCGATTTTGTGTTGACGGGCCACAGAAGATGTAGGCAGAAATTATTCCGATTCTCCACTTTGTCCAAAAATATCTGACACTAATATTACCTTTAGAATACCTAGTGTTACTCTCGTCTTTCATGAGCACACTCATACCAGGGGCGTTCGCAGGATTATATTGTGGCTTAGAGATTTTTTCAACGCTGTTCACAAAAATGAAATTTATTCTAAAATTAAAATTCTAATATAAAATTATTTAAAAAAAAATTTCAAATATTAAATTTCGAAAAATTTCAAAAATCCGTAGCTATTCTCAGACAATTAATTTTTTTGACGAAAAAATATTGAAAAATTTGATTAAACTTCAAATATTAAATATTCTATTAAGAATAAAAAAATTCTTGATTTGGGAGGGGGGGTCTACAGCCTCTCTAGCCCTCTTCCTGCGGACGCCCCTGCATACGTAGTTGATTTAGAGGCTCTTTCCTCAAGCATGCCAAATATAAAAATCACGGTTGCAATTGCAAAATACAAAAAAAATTCATGGAACGAAGTAGTTCAATGGACAACACACTCAGAAGAAATTATTCTCCAGAACACAATATGTATAGGTTCGCGTAATTGTCGTTCCGAAAAAAAAAACCGATTTCATGTATATGGACTTCAAAGAGAACTCCTATGTAAGATGGAGTAATTGTAAAACTATAGTATTTACTTACATATACTTAATTTGTGCAACTGACTCATTAAAGGGGCATTATAAAAAATCAAATACGTGCAAATTATAATAGTTTACAACTCTATTCATGCTCCTTATTAGTATTCTGAAAGTGAATGGGATGAACTAGAATTAAGGTGTGAAAATTACTTGCTATTAGATAAACTGTACTCTCATAGGTGGGAATAATTAGCTAACTACCAACTGAGTTTGGACCTTCATTTATTTTTAGAAAGATTGAGGGATACAATAAAGATAAGGTTATGATAAAGGACTCTTTTGTAATTATTTTCTTTAAACAATATTTCTGTGTCCTTGTGGTAGATGAAATTCCATACGAGTAGCGGCTTTGTAATATATGGTTAAGAAACTTATATTGAAAGAAACTCAATAATTAGATAGCATTTGTTCAAGTACATGAACTTTTCCATATAAAAGATTCATAGATAAATAAAATTCCTCTGAAAGTCCAAGTGCCCTACATACAATAGCTGTAAATTAGCTTTAAATCATGTGGCAAATTGGAGATAACCTAATCAGTATATGTACATAATTTCTACGGAAATTTTTTTTTTTGTTCATTTATACGACTAGCTTTTATAATCCACACAGAACCTCGACTGTCAAAAGTGAAAGGAAAAATTTGAAAAAATATATGGAATCAAGTGTTGTCAACTCTTAATTATTATGTAGAGAATAAATATTAACTATAATGTCCATTGAAGTGATAGTCTTATCATTGACTCAGTATGAAATGAAACAAATTCTACACTAAGGCACTTAATTGATAAAAATTAATAAAAAGATCCAAATTCTTTGTTATACCTTTTTATAGTTCCTAATTAGTAGAGTCCACTACTCTGAATCATACAAGATTCAACTTAAGAAAATTTATGAAAACAGCTGAAAGGAAAATACACCTCATCTTTTTTTATTTCAAAAAGCGAGCCATGTTAGATTGTTAAACCATGAATTGCTATGTAGAATAGAATGATGGATGATCATTCTAAGAAGGTGATTTCATAAGAACCTTCAAATTTAATCCATAAAAATAGAAATTTAAATTAACTGATTTGATGAAACTGACTCTTAAGGCTTGGAAATCCTGCAAAAATATATTGACAAGGTATAACAACCTAAATAATATTTAAAAGGATAGTTTAAAGTTAATTAAATGTAATGAATCAGAAATGAACTTTATAGCTTTCTATTACTTTTTATACTTTGATAGTACAATTTTTAAAGGCTTAAATATATATTTGAAACATTTTGTTGGTTGTGTTTAAATTTTATTGTTGGAGTAATAAAAATATTTTTACTGTTATTATATCACACAAGACATAATTACTACTTTTAATATGTTAAGTAAATTATATTATGCCTCCATACTTTTGTAGATCTAAAGGTAAATAAAAGCACTTATTTCAATTAATACATCTACTTCTCAAACATTTATTTTATCTTTAAAAGTATAATTTGACCGGAAATATTAATTATAACTAAGTTTGACTAAATTGTACAGAGGGTGAAAACCTTTTCCTATTTTTCTTTGCCCATTCATATGTAGGTAAAAAGAAGGAGAAAGGAGTCATAATATTCTTTTCACTACAATTTTAAGTCATGAAAAAACAAAAAAAAAAATGACCTTCATTTTCAATACGAATAACTGAAATTTCAATTTAAACACAATTCTAATCCAGTGGTTCCTTCCGTTCTGATAAAGATGAAGTATTATCATGGTCTAAAAAATCAGACATATGATACATATTATTTTTCCTGTAGTGGTTTTAGCTCAAGTAAATAAGTTTTTTTTCCAAATTAAAAGATTATTTATGAATTGAAATACAAATTTAATAGAGTAATTGTGTTCTTAAATTTTTAATGTCATTTTTTCACGTAATTTTTATCTTTCATGTCTAATTAAATTCAATATTAAAATGTAATTCTATTTTAAAAAATTTAGATAAATATCAAAATTGACTTACTGAGCATCTAAATTCAATATATGATAAATAACCATTTTTCTAAAAGCTCACAATTTTTGCTTCTTTATCCACTTAAATATCTTTTCAAGCAACTTGTCTAGTTTTACAAGTTTGAACTACGCAAGAAGATGGTATCTAGACATCTAATAAAAGTATTTTTACTGTAAAATTAATTTAGAAGATTTATACAGATATTTATAGTTGCAAGGCCTCATTGTTACAATTTATTAAAAGTGCCACTACACATTAATAATACAACTGTTTCTTTATGCGTTCATCATTGTTTTTATGAAGGACTACAAAGCTATTTACTTGGTTGTCTTTTGTTTTTATTAGTAGAAAATGTGAGCTTCTGAGGTTGTATTGACTTTTAAAATTTATGATCATCTATCTCTCTAGTAATTCATCGTTAAAGATATTTGAGCAGAACTTAATAACCAACTTCAGAACATCCACGAATTCGCCAATGTTATTGAATTAAAGAGGTAAATTCAAGGAAGCAAAAAAAAATATGAATACGTGAGTGTAAGAATAATAAAATAACGACTCATCATTCGTGGTATAATAAAAAGTAACACCTTGTTTGGGGGGGACTCACAAAGGCAAGGATTCATTTTTATTTAACAGCTACGTTTTGTCAATTAGTTGTTTTTAGCTTTGATTCAACCTAACACCAAAACTAAACTCCCTACAACGCTGTAATAAATGGTTAAGGACTGAGTCACGAGACTTGCAACTCAACTTTGACTTGATCCCATATTTTGAAGACTTACACACGTCTTGATCATACAATAAAAAAATTTCGAGACTCGATTTGGAGTCGAAAATTTATTTTCAATTTATTCCCTGGATATACCCTACTTTTTTAGGTATCATTTATTTTCTGAGGGCCTCTTAATTCGAGGACTTGGACTTGAAGTATAGGGGCTTTTTCCCACCTAGGTCGGGCAAAGGTTTGGACTTAGGAAGCCAGATTACTCACACAGGAACAAAAATACGTCCACATCCTACATTCAATCAAATACATACTATGTAATCTATTTAGGGAGGGAGAAATGAGGGCAAACAAAAATATATGTTTTACTTAAAGTATACTCTTGTTTTTATTATCTATCTATATGCTTAATTAAAAACAAAGAAGGCCCTTCTGTATGAACGTATTTAGTTATTGTGTCTATGACTAGCTGCTTCTAATATTCTATTTATACACATAATACATTTTCCAATGAATATTTAATTATTGTCTTGATATGTGTACATATATATGAACTCGTTTAACACCAAAATTGGTGTGCATCTCATATCATGAATGGACAAGGTTTTTTTAAAGCTTAGAAAAAGAGATATATGTAGGTATATGTTGCAAGGAAATTTAATTTAATCAGCGTAAGCTTTCATATATCAATCTTCATGTCACTTTATAACCTTTTTTTTAAAAAAATAGCATTAAATACATTTAATTTGGTAAAAGAATTGAATTTTTTGTATCAACAAATTGATAGTAAACAACCGATATTTTTTCTTGACGTAGTATTTAGGGATCTAATAATGATGAGTCATCCATAGTCTATCCAACCATCCTCCCCCTCTTATAACAAAATCATGATTCCAGCACTGTTTTTAGAGGAGATAATATGCAGTTTTACTCCGAATGACTGATAGAGTATAATTAAAGAATACTCAATGATGTTTTATTCACTTTTAAAACATGAATTCCTCAAACAGCCCAAATAACGATTCCTTCAGTAAAACAAAGTTCAGGAATCTGGACATACAGAAAGCTAGTTTGTAAATGGTGTATTTTTTTAATAAAAAGACTTTGAAATGGCACATGATTAATGATATGATGTTGAATATTAATCCCCAGCTGCCAATAGAAACTTCTGAATGATATTATTTTTCTATGTGGAGTAGACAGCCAATTACGTCATTATTTCCAACTGTGAGACTTTTATCTATTTAATTAGTGGGTATAGGGATCTACTCATCCTTAAAATTCAATAGTTTGAGTTTAACATATTAACGTTTAGAGCACTAGTAAGAGAGATGAGTGGACAAATCATTTACTGATTAAAATGCATATGAGATTTTGAATTTTTGGGAATATTTTTGCGTTTTCCATTAACAAAATATTACAACAAAATTAGAGAATGTATTTTTGATGAGATTATTTGATAAAACAAGAAATGTAATTATTTTTATGAATGATTCAAAATGATTATTTGATCATTGATCAAAACAATTATGTAGATATTTCTACAAGAAAACATCAACTGACAAAAGTTATTTGGAATCATTCTTCTTTTTTTTTTAAATGACTTGAACCGATTTTTTGATATGAGCCATTTGACAAATAAAAAATATGTATTATATAGATATGTAGGCCCCTTAATTAACTTATAGGTCCCATTATCTTTTCTAAAATATTGTTAATCTATTATTATTCTTATTAGTCCTTTTTATACTTGGCATATCTCGTTTGAATATGACGAGGGATTTATTAGGTCATTGTTATGCTGATAAGGGTGTTAATGAAGATAAAAAAAATCCATTTATTCCTCATTCATGTCTGTTAAGCTAAAAATAGAATGGATCTAGGGATATTTTTATATCTATGTATATAACAAGGCTTGTACAAAGATATACATTACCATGTATTGTACGTATTAAAGAGACTCTCAAAATGACTAGTTTTTAAAAAATAAATAAGATACAATTGTTTTTCATTGTCAGAGCAAAAAACCAATCTGACGCTTTGGGACTTATACCGAACCTATTAGTAATGAAACTCTCAACCATAGATATCAGAGGTATTACTCAATGGCAAAATAAAAGTAATTGAGCAATGATTCCCCAGCTTCTTTGCAGAAAAAACATTCAAGGTCCCATTTATTCTACTTGCTGGTATATATCGCGAAAGTCGCCAACCTGCACCGAAAGCACTTATGTCAACACGTAGTAAAGGGGATTGAGTGAAATATTTTCGGTTTGATTGCTTCTTATTAAATATCAAGGTTCATTCAACGCTTTGGCAACAACAAACTTAGTTTTTGATAAAAAAAAATTCCCCAGTCACTATTGTTTTTTTTTTGTTTCCCCCCTTCCACTCAACCAATTCCCATAAAGAAAGATCTAGTAAATTAGAAGCACAAGTCAAGGAAGTGGCCCCTGTATGAAGAATCCAATCAGCAATGTTTCCTTCGAATATTTTGGGGTCGCCTTTTGATGTTAGGGAGTGTTCTTTATATTATTGATCGACAGTTGTCAAGGCAAGGGTTCTAGTGATTAGAAACTCTATGTGATTTGTGACACATAGATCCTTAGGTTCATACTCTAGCAGCCAAAAAGAGTTATCTAATCACGTAAATTTAAATATAAACCTATTTATTCTCCACCACAAATGAAGCTAAGGAAAATGATACTTTAAAATAAAACTTTGTAATTATGAGGAATATCGCAGTTTATAGCTTTTCCAAGGATTTTTGTTCTCTTTTGTATTTTTTAAGTGATCCCATTTTTAAATATTAAAATTCTCTAATCATCGTAAACGGATCACTTTATTGTTTCAATCCTGGTATATCATTCCCAAGGAAGGAGTCCACTCAACTCCCTTATGAGGTCTGGTAGTTTATCTTGGATAAATTTTCCTCCCGTCGTCCCTCGTAGAATTGTAATCCGAATTCGTTCATCTCTTGAGATGGATGATCAAATTGGAAGTATCGTTCTTCGATTGCCTCGATCTTCCTTTTACAAGGTATGAAGTCATGGAAATGAAATCGGAGAAAATATGCAAATAATGTTGAATATTTGCTTGTACACCTCTTAGAGATACTTATTTTTTAAATATATATTTTTTTAAATTAGACATTGAATATTTTGTTATAATATTTGCTATGACATTCTTCATCACTATTCATTATGAATAAGTTATAAAGGTCTAAAGAAGACTGTCGTTTTTTATCATTTTTCAGTCTAAAAATTACTCTGAACGATAATTGTCCGGAACTATTGTAATCCCAAATATTTTAGAATTCAGATGATTGAGAGAAAAACTGAAATCCCTTTTGGATTCTGCGCTCATAAATTAATTCGATGATTGTCTGCAATTAATTTGTACAAATACATATGTCCCACCGCCCTTAATTGTTACCCTTTGTAATCTTCCCCCATTCTCCAAATGATTATAAAAAATAAGACCCTATAAAGAGTAGATCTTTTAATTTTTCATATTCATGATTCAAAATCCTTTTCCTAATATACATTCACAGCCTATTTTACAAAAATACAAATGAAAAAAAAAAAAAAGTTTCGCACATTTATATTTGCACTATGCGCCCATACATCTTAAAATTAGCCTTCAAATTAGGGTCAATGTATTGAAGTCTAAACTTGTGTACTGTATATTTGACATCCCCGTCTCTTAGTAGGAAATGTATAGTACATATATTTTTACATTTGATAACTTTGTAATTAGAAACAATTTGTATTCTATAACTATCTATAAAAGTTTGTATGGTTCTATGTATGAGATACAGATTTTTTTTGTATGTTAATAATTATATGATTTAATGCCTTAATCAATCATGGCTTTTTACTACTCTGTTTTGATGAATTTTTAATGAAAATATATCTTATATCATGTAGGTATATTAGGTATAAATATACATTAAATTGCACTGAATTATCCTAGATTGGCTATCATAAAAATACCAATTTATATTCTGCATAAAGAGAGATTATTCTATGTTTTAAGCAAAGCATTTATCCTTCATATTGTACTCCTTAGATGTATAAGCATCAATGAAGAGATTATGTGAGTCTCATCACTCTTTTATATTTTCTTTAATACTCAATCATAGCTGCATAAATTGACATTATCTCTCCGATGGAAACAAAAAAGAAAGAAAAAATCTCATTAAAAAATTGATTTTTACATCGTTTAATATGTATTATGTTTTGAGTATGTAAAAAGTATTAAAAAAAAAAGAATTATTGGTAAATTCAATGTAGTTTTTTCTTTTTTTTTTAAATACAGCTATTGTTTTTGATGAAAGTCACGCACATTAGTTTTTAAATACCTATATTGAAAAATCAATCTAGTATAGTGGAGTTGTTGGGTTTGGTCAAGAGTACTTGGATCGTTTTAACTACATCGTTTTGGGCTCTATTCTTTGATATCTAACTATAGCTAGTTCTTTAATCATTTACATTTTTGTAATTTTCCACGAGATTTGAGATGTTTTTCAGAACTCTTATAGGAACTTTTCCCTAATTAAATTTATGAATGAGTTATGGCTCCCTGAACTGTGACAAATTTTTTGAATTTACATGTTGTAAGTAATTTTCTATGTTTTTATATAACAATATTAAGTTATTTTTATTCTATGAAAATATTCGTGGTGATTTTATAGAGTCAAATTGACCTAATTAAGGAGTACGAGGGAAAAGAAGGGCGAAGCTAAATAGTGACTATAAAAAATCAGGCCTATATTAAAAAAAAAAAAAAGAGAGAACTGATCAAAGGGAAATGAGTACAATTCAATCCTCCTTCCGGTTGTCCACTCGGAATAGGTTCCCATTGGCCATTTGGAGGAAGATTGAAATATGTGGACTCATGAGGAAAGGCATAATTGTCTTCCTACGTACAATTCCAATCTTAGTCCTTCAAAATTGGTGAAATATAGTGGATACGAATTCTTCTTTGATCTTCAAATGTGGGTTTATCTCTCTGTTTTGCAACACATTATTATGTGGTTAATAATTTTAAGGCCTAAATTCCTAGAAATGAAAAGAAAAAGGTAGAACTGCACTGTCTTCTTTTAAGAGGTTCTTGACTTAATCTATCAAGTATTCAGTAGAATCTTAGATCTTGAACTCAAAGAGTAAATGGGAGGCAAGTTAACATACACTAGTATGGAGAGCATGAAAAATACGGATAAAAATAGAAAGCAATATGAAGAATATTTTCTTGTTTTTATTTGTGAGGAGAGAACCGCACCTGAATCTTTGATTTCGAATCAGTTGAAATTAGAAAAATTATCAAAAATCAAAGAATATAAATTTTTGGCTAAACTTAATTTTGGTTCAATTATACTGATCACCACTGTTTTTTTATATTATTATTAATTGATAATTACTCTTATTTTAACGCACCTCAAAGTTATTTTCATTTACTCTATCGATACAAATGTTTAATTTTTTTTAAAGTTGCAATATTTATCAGCAATGGGGATAAATCTTTTTTTAAAAGTTAAATTACAAAATAATATCATTTATAGTATACAAAAAATACTTGGACCTTTGATTGGGATAGATTAAGTCAATACTAATGATACTGGTTTAGGATCACAAATGTGTAAATATTACCAGCTGATTTATAAAATTATATTTAAATGCTAAATATCTATAAAAACAACAACAAATCCTTTTTTGTCTAATTTTCTTATTTTTAGTTGACTCGAACAAAATTTGATTTACAATACATAAGCAAAATCTCAATAATCGACAAAAATTTATTTTTTGTATAAATTATAGAGATGTGTATTTGCTGAATGATGTCAAAAATTTTATAGATAAGTATTAAATGATGTATAGGCTTATATATAAATATATATCTATAACTTTTAAGTTGTGGACATGTCATATAATATATCTAAGAGTTATGGTTTGTGATAGCCTTAAAAATGACTTGTATAAATAAAAAAGATAGAAAATCAGCATTTAAGTATCTACTTGTATAACAACAAAAACTCTAAAAATATGTATTTTTATATATATTAGTAAAAGTTTATGTCTGTCATAAAACCCTTTATCTATAAAACTTGTCCACCAAAGATACAATGAACGTGTAGTTTGATTTTAAGTAAACGCTATTTTGTATGAACATAAGATATTTGAAGCTATAATTTAATTTAAATTTGATTACTCAAAAAAAAAAAAGAGTTGATGAAACTAGGCTAATTGAACCACAAATCGGTTTCAATATAAGAGTGTATTGTTCCGTCTACTTTTCTAGGGACAATGAGTAAATACGGGTCAAATGGATACAGTAAGTGCAGTAATTTTTTTTGTATTTTAAACGTTAACCTAGATCACTCTAACCCACCCCTACCTCTGAAAAAATACAAGGATATACCAAAATATTAAGTGTTTACTAGGCGCAAATAATTATTTTATCTTAGGCCATCCATATTACGAATATATAAGTCTGTTTCCATATGTTTGAACCAAGATATGATAGCCAATTTGGCCTCATTTTCTATGTTAATATCAGATTTGTACACCCATAATAGTCACATTTTTTGTCAGTTGTCTATTTTTCTACAACTCATTGGAAAAATTGGCAATCTACATTCACATCTACATCTATGGGGGGGTTCTTTCTATAACAAATCCCGAAATATGTGAATAATCATAAAGTGAATTGAAAAAGCATTTTCCAAAAAAATTGTTCGAGTAAACACTTTCAAAATTGGTACAATAATTTTATGAACTTTGTTATTGTTTTTATTAAATAATTTCAAAAAAATAACAAAAACACAAAAACAAAACACCACTCCAAATAAACTAGGTTCAATAAGGAGTTACAAACCCCAATTTAACTTGTTATAGGCACATTACTTTCACGTACAACACATTTATTTTCATTTGATATTACCTGTCCGTATGTAAATAAAATACAAATTCAATAAACTCCATGTGCTTTTGGAGAAAGAGGATTTTAGTACAATTTACCAAAGGATATTTTGCCGGCTGGACATTTTGTCGAAAAAATATATCATCGATTAATATGTTTTATCAGAACTGATACTTTCTTAGTATGAAGTGGACGATTCAATATTATTAATGAACTAAAGTTACAAAACGTAAAATGTAATTACAGTAAGAGTAACAGTGCCTGGTCTTTTAATTTGTAGGATTTAGTTTTCATATCTCTTTTTTCTTTCGAGAAGTAACAGTAAGTGAAGGTGATTCAACCTTTATGTAGCTCTTCTACTCAACCACAAAGTAAGTTGCGCCTTTGCCAAAAAAGAAATGTACCTAGAGTATCATTTATCAGAGTATCTATCTATATATATTTTTGCCAAGGCGCTAGTAAGTCTTGGGTAGAAAAATGAAAAATTGAGCAAATAAAATAATTAACATTAATGAGCATTTGCTGCTGAATATTATTGTTGGTTGGATCTCTCTTAATGTGAAAATTGAAAACGGTAGTGATATGTCCTTTTGGCTAGAGACTTTCCTAATAATGATTGTGATAGTAGCTAGAAAACGACATATTTTTATCTTGATTGTAAAAAAAAACACATTTAGATTGCCTTCCTGCTAAATTTATTAGTATACATGTTTGGTCGTATCTAGTGGTACACATTTTATTTTTTTTAAATTTTTTAAAATGTATAATTTAAGCAAAAGGTTATTTGATGACATTTATTTTACAAAATCATTAGAAAATATTGCTGTGCACAAATTTTATTCAATATTTGAGCCCTCAGCTCTAATAATTGCTTCAACACGGTGTTTAAATCCCTTACAGACCTCAAAATGTTGTCAGGCTCCAGCTTGGTCCACTCCTTTTTGATGGAGACCTCTAGAGACTAGACACTCATGTTAGGAGTAGTACATACCATCTCCTCCAGATGCGCTCCCATAAAGTTGTCCAACGGGTTTGAGTCTGGATAGGAGGGTGATCAAATGTTGAGGGCCAATAAGTTCGGAAAGCTATATATCAGGTTCTGCGATGCAATGATAGGGAGCTCCGTCTGGAGGGGGAAAAAAGTTGTCCTCGAACGTTTCTCTGCTCCAAGGTAGCCCATTCTTACTAAGAAGTTTGATGTAAGTATCTGCATTGAGCTGTTCCTTCATCTCCACAAAAATGCGAGGCAGACTCCACAACGGCCAATAACATGGTTCCTGCTGGATTTTTTGTTCATAAGACATGTGTCACTGAAGCTGAGACATTGTTTGAATGTTCAGTTGTGATGAAATGTCTGTTTTGCTTATTCACAGTGGCATTAACGGTGAAAAATATTTCATCAGACAAGAGCTTATCCTTGCCCTAATTTTCGTTGCCCTGGAGAAAATTGGTGTTTTTGCACCAATGCCATTCTGGATCGAAAATCATTAACTGTGTACCCCTAGATAAGACATCTTATTTACAAAAGGTTTCATTTGAATGTTCACGAATCACCTTGTGAGTTACATATATTACAATGTAAATATACGAAAATAAAAACCCTTATTTTTTTTTTTTTTTTAAACACTCTCTTATTGATGATTATTTTTTGTCTAATTTTTATTCTATTTATGTGTATACTAAATATTTGACGTACAGAAAAAACATAAGCACTAAAAACCTCAATTCTAGAGATGCTCATATAATAAATCACAAAAAACGGTAAATATCGGTTATACCTATATATACAATATACATACAATGTGTATACGCAGAAATGTCAGGTTAATTTATTTCATATTTGGTAACAAAAATTTTAAAATATCTGGTAAATCTGTCCGATGTTCTTATTTAATGATCTTTTTTGTCTTATATTTGAGTAAAAAAGAGACTGATAAGATTACTTAAGTGGATATACATTCTTTTCCGTAAATCAAATAATAATAAAAAAAAGGGGATCAGGTATATAGATGGGTGAAAGAAAGTAGTCGGCCCAAAAATAAGAAAAATGACTTTATCAGTATCCTGGTGGACGAGATCTCTTTTTGGAATCCCTTTTTCAGCATTCCAAAAGGATGAATTAAATTTTTAAAGATTTTAAAGATTGTATTATCAATGAGGCTTTTGCCAGGTTTAAACACTGAGTCGAGGCATTGGAGGGTACATATTATAAATTAAATTTAAAATATACCATATACGCCATAATGGCTTGTGGGTTAATTTAGAAGCATCTTGCTCCGTAACAATTGATTCAAATGTTATGAAATTTTCAACAAGGTTTTGCGGTATATATCTTAAAAATTCGTATTATTCTCTATCAATAAGAAGTGACTTATTTTTCTGTAATATAGAATCTCCAAAATACGTTCAAAAATATTGTGTTGGGTAAAATTTGTTTGCAAGGCAACATTGAAAAAAAAAATGAATCTTCTGGAATCTTTAAAACAGGCAAAAGCAATGGAAGACCCGGCACAGTCTGTAATGTGTCTAAAATCAAAGCGATAAACTATATTAAGCCATCTAATCCTTCAATTACAATTAATGAGGTTTGCAAGAGACAATAACAGCGCTGATCGCTGGGAAGTTCAGAATACGAATGTTGACTAGATGACAACAGCTGAAACGAGTTGAAAGAAGCTGAAGGATTTTAAACTTTCTAAAAAATCAGCAATATTTACTAATGAAAAGATGTTTGTCGTTGATGTCTATCCCAAATTGGGATTTTAAAACTATTTATAATAATTTGCCTTATTTCGTTTCATATTGAGTTCTATCAAAATCAATCAACTTTTGAATAATTATGTTTTTATTTTTTTATTTACAAGTAAAAAACTGAGCAAAATTACCGTACTTGTTTAATCATCCAAATGTAGAAAAAACTATTGATTGAATACTTTATTTTAAATATTTACTTTAAGAGCTGCATACTAACTGAAAAGAGTAATCAACCGAATATAAATCATTTAAAAGTGTCAATTAAGGAATAGTAAAAAAACGCATTATTTCCATCTTATTTTTTTACATGAAAGTTAATCCCATTGGCATTCAAAACGTGCTTAGATGACGGTCTAACTCGACGATTTCCATTATGTCATCCATTTTTTTTTATAATTGTCTTTCCATGGTGTGGTGTATCTTTGACATTAAAATTAACAGAACAGAATCGACGAAAGCAAAATACCACGTAATTGACTGTTAAATAAACATTATTCATATTTTCAGGCGCCAGGCTTGCGTTTTCGCCTTTATCGAAGAAAAATCATAAAATAGAGGATATTTTTTATTTGTTGGTGTCCATCTTCGACGCACGTTCAAACAATCCCAAACCTAAACTGATGATTTTTTTAGTAAGAAATTTTATCTTTCTAACGCAATCCAGCGTAAACTGATTCAAGATATAAAAGACGATATACACATTACTAAAACCATATATTAGAAAAATAATGAATTTTTTCTTAATATTATTACTTTTAGAATTCTAAGTCTGAAATCTTCGATTATCTTCATTTGGAAGAAAATGACTTGTATTTAAATTACTTTCAAATATCCATAAATGGAAAAACAGTTGAAGTTTACATTCTGTTCAATATAAACTGCTAAATAACTTCTTTTTTTTTTTAAACTTTTAAAATTTGTAAGTTTTTGCAAAAATGTTATGCATTAACCTTTTATTTATGGAAGACTTTTCCTAGAAACATCATATTTGTTGAACTTATTTTTAGAAAACCACTTCTTCTTTAACTCAAGCCTTCGTATACAGTTGAGAATCACTGCATTAGACTGGAGATTTCATTATTTATTTTATGTGTTAAAAAAATTCATAGTGCTATTTAGAAGATAGCAAAACTAATTATATATTAGGATTAATGACCAAATAAAAGTGTGAGATTGTATTACTCTAGGCACTTACTGTTTGTACGTAGATGTATGGCATGCTGTGTGAATGATTGTACTATATCTTTAAGTCTCAGAACTATAAATCCTTTCTCCCAACTAATATTAAAATATCTACTTTCATTTTACTAGAAACAACAAAGAGAAAGTTTGCTTCGTAGATTATTGAATATTGAAATTCATTATCTTGGACACAACAGATTTATATTGCGAAATACATTAAATTGCGCAAGGTAGAAACAGTTAGAAAAGGGTTGTCAAATGTATCATTTCGCCTCTATAACGAATATAACATAAAGCAAATGTTATAGACAAACTGAGCAGTGTTTTTTTCCCCCAATGCTGTTATCATTACTATACAATTCTGGAGGAGAGGGGATTTAAGTATAAAATAATCACTAGTGGGTGTGTTCAATGAATGATAGAGAGCAAAACTTTGTCTTAATTGTTAATCCTTATTGGATTCCGAGTATAATTGAGGATCTACATCTGAGTAATTCCTGCCTATGCCCATTCTAGATACGGAGTAGGATTGGTGTTTATCTCTGTTCTCTTATGGTGGCTCCTTGTAGGTAATCTAAAAAAACGTCATGATAGCTAAGCTTCTCCCCTTCAATACATTCTTCAAATTGTCAAGATTACAATATTAGCTTTTGGGTTAATACTTTTTATATACGTGCAGATCATATGACTAGTAAAATGACTTTGTCTAACTAATTTTGTCATGTGTAACAACTCCGTTCCTTAATTCCCTTTTATTTATATGCTTTACTGACAAATATCATAAAATATTATGATATAATTAAAGTGATTTCAATGTACTTGTAGGTATTATTTGTATTATAACAAAAACATAAATATTTTTTGCAAGATGCTCTTTGTTCATATATCTTATTTGGCTTAATAAGCCATCGACATGCTTTGAAAAATTCCCAGTACCGAATAAATTTGACCCACACAACAGTATACAGTTTTAGTGAGGGGGAGAGGGGGGATTTTTACGCTTCCCTTGGAGTTTCAGAGTCAGAAAAAATTGTTATAAAAGTGGGGAATAACAGATAATAATTAATATTATATCGACAGCGTCTTAGAATAAGGACTCAAATAAAGCTGGATCGTTTTGAAAAAAAAAAGTTATTTATAAAATAATAAAATATTATTTTCTGGAAGACCAAACTATTTATTAATAAAGGTCCTTTTTTTGTATAAAAAATGTTGAAAAGTATAAAGAATGTCTACAGGCAAGCTGGTGCCAGAGAAGCCGCTACTAGAGCTAGAAACATAGGTGCTATCGGAAAAATAAATGAACAGTTTGATGCATCTGATTATGAAAAAAATAAAAAATAAATCAAATCTATTGCATATCCGATTTAGCATCCAGAATAAAATTAAAAATCACAACATCGTGGACTTGGCTACAATGTGTTCATCTTGAAAAGAGAAGAAATAAGGAGAAGAATATGTCAATTATGTTACGTGTTGGCGAAATAACTGAAGATCCTAATGTTATCTGTGCAGAAATAAAAGAATTCCACTCTACCCTATACCGTTGTTTCGATTGCCATGTATTCAGCAAATGTTCAAGATGTACAAATATGCTGATTTTTGTGAGTACATTAGCAGCAATCTTGATAATAACTATGTTATCCCAGCCGACGATAACAAACTTATTGAAAAGCATATAACTACTCAAGAGATAATAAATGCATTTAAAATTAATGTAAAAACTTGCAAGGCTCCAGGCCCATCTGGCTTTACTTTTGAATTTTAGAAAAAATATATCTTTCACCTAGCACCTATTTTATTAAAGTTTTATGAAAAAATCATGGGTGTAGGTTATTTTTCAGAATACGCATCAGATGCCAATATTGTTTTAATACCTTAAAAAGGAAAGGATACAATATATATATTAAAATCTTAAGTCCTCTCACTATACAAAATTGTTTGTACAAAAAACTTTCATACGTCATTTTAAATCAAATTAATAAAGTTCTGAAGAGAATTCTTCACAATTCCCAATACAGCTTTTTGAACCATAAATTAATGGACTCTATTCCTTTCATGTTGCAATTTCTTTTAAAAGAAGACGATAGCTTGTCAATAATGGCAGTTGAATTTGCTAAGGCTTTCGATACACTGTCACACGAATTCATAGTTAGGAGGATGTATCGTAAGGAATTTGGAGACTACATCATACGAATGGTTGGAGTAACCATGTCAAGATCAAAAACAGTGATACACTACCGACAACACAGTACATTTTTCTCGAATAAAAAAGGATCTGTTGTCAGCCAGACTATTTATTATATACTTGGACAAATTAATTCAAAATATACATGAGGAAAATATATTAAAGGGTGTTCAATTACCAAGTAGTACATTAAAATGGCTCTGCTACGCCGATGACATGACAATGATGGTGTCAGGAAATCCTTTCATTACTATCAAATCTGTATGAACCTTCTTAAATCTGAAACCAAGTTAGTCACAGGAGCCTGGACTTTTCATCAATGTGGAAAAAAAACAGAAATGTTGTCTCCTTATAGTAGCATTATGGCCAAAGCATGGCTACTTTTTAAATTTACTTATAATATTCATATCTTAGGATCTTGGATTGGTGTCAACTCTACCACATTGAATTAAAAAGAGATCTGTTCAAAATTAAGAAAACCACGAACCCCTTCTCACTCCTTAATTTGTGTATTTGGAATAGAATTTTTGCATGGAATACGTGTATTGTACCTAAGGTCACTCATCTTCTGCGAGTACCTCCTTTCTCTGCAAAAATGTCTTCTGAAATAAGTGCCGTTCAGGAGTCTTTTTTTAAATAACTAAAGAAGAGGAACATATCCTTTCAAAGAATGCACAATCCCTTGAAGCTATGAGGTTTGAACATCATACCCATTGAATACATGTGGAAATGTCTCAAATCTTACTGGATTAGGAAATTGTGGGATAACCAACAATACTGGTCCGACCTCTTGCTTGCCTTTCTTGAAAATCATATGATTGATTATTGTATGCGCCAACACTGTAGCCTCTCAAAAACACTTTTAAAGCTTAGACAATTCTCGCCACGAATCAAAGGGTTTTGCGATGGATCAGTCGATGTACTTAAAAAAGTTGAGCTTTCCTTGCGGTGGGAGATCCCTATAAAACAGACATTTAACGTGAACTGTACTACAGATATCGTGATTCTGAAATCGCAGCTGATGTCGTTGCGTCGAATTATTTGGTAAGCAAATTGGGGCTTAAACTTTATGAATCAGTTTTAGGAAAATATACACTCGTACAACGCCCTGTACTTCCTTTTAGAATGAAAATAAGCGTGCTAACTACTGCAAGCCTAAGAAAATATTTATACAGCGCAACTCTAACTCCTTTTATCTCTTATCTAAGTAGCTGCGATATTGCAAGGACTCCTAAACAAACTATTAAAGCAATTAAAAATAAATTATTGACACCGCCCGAGAAGTGGTTCAAATATAGAGTTTTGTCAGATACTCTTGAAGTTGCTGGCAAATACTTTAAAGACAGCCAATCTAATTGTTTCTTCTGTGAAACAACAACGGAAACGACCGACCATATTCTGTGGGATTGTAAAATCTTAGCTCACACTTATATCAGAATTCTGAAACTCTTAGAAGAAAATTTTAAATGCTGACTAAATAATCTACTTCGAACAACAAAAAAAATCCATTCAATTATAACCCAGGCGCAATATATTTTCTATACATTACGAACAGTCAAAGAAAATAATATTGCTGGAATTGTGTCCATTGTAATATTGTATTAAAATGTTTTAACAAAATAAGCTTGATTTTTAGTGCTTCACTATTGTTGTTTTAAACATTTTATAATAATCTTGTTTTTTTCTTACTAAATTTATTTTTTCTCATGATTTTTTACTGTTTTCCAAACCTATTGTGTTCTTGAACTGTTAAATGTTAAATAAAATCGCATGCCTTATGACCAAGAAAAAAAAGTCCGATCATTATTTTTAAAGAAAATAAAAAGGCCCATATCTTATTTAAAATAAGTTACATCATATTAGAGTTGGAAAAAATGTGATGACAGACAGTAAATTTGAAAAAAAAAAAAAATAATAATAATAACTGTCACAAAAAAAATATGTATTAAAGCACTTGCTCTGCTCTTAGGAATATGCTCAAATAAATTAAGTAAAAACTGCTTTGGGATAAACAGCAAAATAATTACAGTTTCTTTATTGAAAACACGACAACATATAAGCTAACGTGATCTCTCAGGGCTATCATATTTTTAACAAAGGTGTGTTTTTTTACACTCAATGGGATTCCATCAAAATTTCACATCTTATATTCAAGTACTTTTGAAATATTCCTGAGGTGGTTTATCTATTACTCCATCTACTCATTCATCGTTTCCGGTGATTGAATTAAAAAAAAAAAACAGAAGACAACAGAGTTAATGATCCATTTTTGAGGTTGAGTGACATAAATAAATGATCATATCCACTACTATTTGGATCATATCAATTAAAAGGAACACTTTTTTTTCTGACCAATAAATCCATGTAATCCAAGGTATCACGATTTTAAGTTAGAAAGGCAAGGTAATTATACTTTTAGCTATTTTGAAATTTTTTGTAATTTTTATTCTTTTGGATTGTCTGTCCCTCAATCAATCTTTCTTTTCAAGGAAGGCTAAGAAATTATAAAAGGAAATAAGTATACTTTTTACTTGAAGTATCTTTCCTTGGCTCATTACAAACTATGAACTTTTCAAAGGAAACCAAAAAAAAAAAAATATTGTTAAAAGTTTCTAATTCGGCCTCTAGACTCAAATATAGACAAAATCCGTCTGCATTGGTCTAATAAAAAATTTGAACATGATTGGTGTACATTAAAATTCCACTCAACTTTTTTATTTTAAAAACGAATTGATGATGTCACACTAAGCTTTAGAGTGATTCATCTTAATATGAGATCGATAAAAACTTCGTTGCAAAGTCTCGTAACAATTAAATGAGTGTAAGTAAACATGTTGGACTCAAAATAGAATTGGCAGGGATGTCCACTGCAGGGGGTGATATTGAGGGGCTTTAACCCCCCCCCAAAAAAAAAAGAAAAAAAAAGAATCATGAAACTTTTTTCTTTTACTAGGAAAAATGAACACTCTGCAAGAAAAGAAATAAATAACCAAGCTCCTCTGCCCATATAAAATCCTGCGGACGCCCTTGATTGAGAATATACATGCTTGTAATTCCTGCTTAGGTTCTTGCTATGTAAAGAGTGGGATTTATATGTATCTCCATCTTCTCATAGCTAATCTAATGAAGAGACGTAGGAGCTAAACTACTGTTCTCCCAAACATTTTTTATATTCTTTATTCCTTTTAACATTTTGGGAGTGCTTAGAGCTTACAACTCTGCATACCACTATTACCTAATCCTCTCCTCTTCTAAGTAGGTATAGCACACGCAATTCTCTCATTTAGAAAAAAAATGATTAATTTGAAAATTTATCATCTAAAGAATCTGAAGAAAACTACATAAAGTTGGGCGGTTACAACCTAGTAGGATTGACAATATTGACCTAGTTCGTATCCGCTCCCCCCCATCCCTTAAAAATATAGAAATCCCAAAAATCAGATAGTTTCATCTTTACAAGATAAAAAACCATAATTAAAAATCCGGACATAAATGTTAACAAGGATTTGTCCCTTAACAACATTCAAAGACATAAAACAAACTCACGCAATATTCATTCTTTCTCTTTTAGCTTTTTAAACACTCTTTATTTTATTTATAAATGTATGTATAATTATTTGACGATAAAACCACACCTTAGCTTTAGGTATATATGTACTTAATAATCTCAAAGAGGAATCACGTACATACAACATAGGTGATCATTTGTATCCTCAGGCGTGATTATTTTATTTTGATCTTTATTATACACATTGGATAATGGGTTGCGGCCATAATACATTCGTAAGATCTTACCAAAAACACTCCAAAACTCCAACAATCCATAAATTATAACAAGGTTTTGAATAATGAAACAAATTTCTTATAGAAGTAAATCTATGGATTCAACTTTTGACTAATGTATATTGAAATAAGGAATGCAAATGAAAGTTTGTGAGAATTATTTTCTTCCCTTTTTCTTCTTTTTTTTTCATAAGAAGGATGAAGAAAAGGAAAAGGGGGAAAAAGTGAAGAGCATCTTTCTTTTTCTGTTCCTTCTTCTTCTCCTCTTCTTAACGCTCCTTCTCGTAAAATAAAAATAAATAAAAGCACTCCCTCCCCTTTTTTTCCCTTCTCCTTTTCTTCTTCTTCTCTTGGTATTCCTCAAGCTTTTCTTTTTTATCTCTCTAGAAAAAAAAATAACAACAAGAAAACAAAACCAGTAGTATAAACGCTGTTCCGCCATGCCCTTTACATACAAAAAAATTACAAATTAGTACGAAAAAAGTGTCTCGGTTGTGTGAACCATTTTCATCATATTTAAATATATTTAGGTAACTAAGTAGTTGACGACAACTTTGGAAAGGAATTAATTATGAAGTGTTTTTGTACACTTTTAATAATATGAAGAGCAGAGAATTGATTGTGATTTTCGTGATTTTTCTTACAAATTAAAATAGTTAGAGGGCGACACCGTCCTTTTATATTTCACAAATTTATATTATAATTTAAAATAATAGAATATATCTACATTTATATAGAAACGAGCTTGGTAAGTACGGTTTTTCATATATAATATGTAAATGTTTACGAGGCCTTTGAAGACTTTTTTTAAATTTGATGTGCGTAAATATTTATTTCTTTGTAAATATGAACAATTAATTATATGATTTTCTTCTTTCACATCAATAGAATGTTATTATTTTAAAGGAAGCTATTGATGTAAAGCTTTTCAAACTATGTTTGAATATTTTAGAATTCCATAATGATAAAAAAATATTTTGTTATATACATGCAAAATTTTATTTTTAAATTATTTAGTTTTTTAAATCGTTAGAACGTTGCTCCTCAAACGACATTATAGATACGGAAACAAAACTAATAGTCTCATAATGAGATTTTCTAGCCTATTATTTGTTGACATATGCCTTTCTAAGTAATAATAAGGGTGCTTATGAAGAATAATTTCTGATTATAACAGCTTGTTAATGTTATAGCTTAACCACTTAAGCTTTTTGTGCTTTAAAGAAAATATAGCTAAGTAACTCGAAGGGAATACATTAAGCCAAAGTGATAAAAATAAACTGAGCTAGGCTTAAGCAACGCTTATATAATGAACAAATAATTGTGTAAATATGAATGTATTTGAGCATCCAAATATGTTGCCCATCAACATAAATAAAGTATATGGCGTACGTCCTACTTAGAAATAAGTTCCTTGCGTCTAGCAGGGATATTCAATTTTTAATTAATTATGGATAACGATATTCCAATTATTTTTACCAAACTAATTCATAGTCTATAATTTACAGCCTTGGTATGGCAAGGGCGGTGAAGAATTCCTAGATAACCTTATTATTTTTTCTACTGTAAGACATTGAAAAAAGTGGGCCTAGCTTAGACTTTTACTCATCACTGCTTTAGGAGAAAAAGGTTCTATTTATAATACTTTATTTACTCATAATAAAATAAGTTTTAGAGAGCAAAAGTTTTTATTTTGCATCTCTTGAATAGTTCAGAAATGGTACATTTTTATACAAAAGCAGCAACATTTTTATTTCAGAAATAGTTTAAATACACATGGAGTTAAATTTAAAAAAAAACACAGTCTTTGTTTTATATTTATTATATATTCTTATATGAAAAAGTAAAAAAAATATATATTAATAAAATTATTTTTCAAAATTCTAACATATCATAATGCAATATAATATGTAATTTTATAAACAATATGCTACAAAAATAGGATGTTAATCTATATCTTAAATGATAACATTCTTACATACTCAAAGTAAGGTTGGTTTAGCTCTCGTATACCCCATAAGAATGATATAGTAATGAAAATAATATGGTCTATTGGTTTGCTTTAAAAAACAATATCTTGCAAGAACATAGGGAGGAATAACCCCAATGTCGATTCTCAATTCTACTACGAATCAACCCAGGACTGTCACATATAAGTCCTCAACAAATCATCTCCCCATCGTTCATCAGCACACATACTCTTGATTAAACAAGGATCTTAATTCAGTAGTACTATACGTCTTGCGTCTACCTTTTCCTTGCACTCTACGAAATGCCCAGTAAAGTATACTCTATACGTACATTGAGTTTAAGATAACTATTTCTCTCGAGTGTGTTGTCCATTGAGCTACGGAACTCCATTTAGTCCTTTTAATAACTATTAAGTATCAAATTAAAACTACATTATTTATACCACATAAAACAGTTAATTGCATACCAAAAAATGGCAAAATTTATTATTATTATTTCATTTTCTGTAGCAAATATATATGTAATAAAAGAATAATGCAATTATCTATTCTGATGCATTTCGTATTAGGTACCTTCATAATTCAAACCCTTCTCAGATAGATATACACAATAATAATAGTAAAAAATGCATAAGGGAATGATAATTATTAGACTCTTTTATTTTTGAAAGGCCCCTAAATTAGATATGTAATGCCTACCCATACCTATTTTATTACATTATTTCTTTCATATTTTACCTCTTTTTATGACTACAAGCCAATGTGTCTTTGTAAAGAAAGATTTCAATTAAACAAATTATTATATTCAGTTAAGTAAATTAGATTTTCTTATTTTCGGGTTAATATTTAATTCCACCAGCACAATAGCCTGTCCTGCTGGGTATAATAAAAAAAAATATTTTTTGAAATACCTTTACCCGTTTTTTTTTTTTGTAATAATGCTCTTCTCAACAATCTCCAGGCCTCTACCAGGTTCCATTTCAATGTAGAAGTTTTGAAACTTTAATCAAGGGTTATAAATAAAAAAAACCACTGAAACCCGCGTAAATTAAGATCGAGCTTGTGCATCAGTTTTAAAAAAGGGCAAAAAGGTTGTCAGAATACCACGATAGTACACTAGATCCTCTATAAAATTTAATGTCTGCAAGTCTATAAGATATTAAGATTAGACTTGAAAATATTATGTATAGGTATTGTCTATATCTAATAAAATACTTTAATAGCTTGTTAAAACATGAAAAGTTCAACAAATAAGGCAAAATAATAACGAAAACAGGTTCTTAAATGATACTAAAATAGAGAGGTGTATAGAACATGTTTTTTTTTTTGTATTGTGATAAAAATATACATTTGTTTGTACGCACATGTGTAAGCTGATACTTATTGGTGTTGATTACTGTTATGATTTTTAGTCAACGGAAATAATTGAGTCCTGAAAGGAAATTTGGTCGATAAATTAAGTTTAAATTACGTCATGTTTCATTCAAAATTGTGAACATCAGCAAAATAGTGGCATATGAAGTTTTGTCTTGTATAAATTATATTTGTACGATTCATAAATCAGAGAATAGGTGAGAAAATAAGTCCATACATTGGGACCTAAAAAATCGGTCTACTATTTGAAATCGATTCAATTTCGATCTACCGTCGTCTCATATTTGCACACTTGTATGTAGGTATACTTATTTGAGATTGTTCCTCAAGGAGTTGGCATCATTCAGTTAATACAATATCTTTGTGTTTCAGCTGATAAGTTGTAAATCATTATTTGTTATCCTTTTGTTTGACTCTTTGCCAGGAAAATGAGAAAAATACGAATGGTAATAATGAATAAATACAAATATCCACTTACTCAGTAATGAAATTTTTTGAAAGAAAGATCCATGGTTGCCAATGCTTATAATTAACAATTCATTTCAGAGAGAATCCTTGAAAATGAGGCTGAATGTCTATTTTTTTCCCCTCTCCCAAACATTTTGATTTACGGTCATATTTTTGGTTCACTTGTAATATCGACTTTCATAATCAAAAGGAACATTTAGAGGAACAAAACATTTAATAGAAATAGGGAATGCGCGTTGTGTTATAGCTATATTAGCTTGTAGACGACAAAGCAGCAGAGAGTGGTACTGTCTCGCAGCAAAATACTACAACTATTAGAACTAAAATATTCTTTTATACAAAATATTGTTGTATGTTACTCATATAAAGGACGCAGTGAAATTTTTTCTCCTCATGTATCATTTTTTTTAAAAACTAGTTAACACCACCTGACGGATAATATATGTTTTTAATTTGCCCAGCCCTATTAGATATTTTCTGATTTCGAAATATTTTAACATCTGATATTTTACAAATAGTTAAAGGGTAGCCGTTCCCCCTGGGAGCATTTGTTTTGTTTCGTCACATTTGGTTTGTTTGGTTTGCTTCTTGTGTTAGCCTTTGTTAGTGAATGTTTTACTTGATCGAGAAGGCGGACTTGTTTGAGTTATTAAGTACGGATTCATCAATTTGATGCAGTTTTAGCCATGTTAACATGATGACCATCGAAAAAAAAAAAATTTATAGAAGAAAAACATGAGACCCTTGCTAATAAATCAATCTAACCTTGGATTTTTTATATAATATAATGACCATGGATGGTGAGGAGAAGCTCATAATAAAATCATTCATTCATCTAAGTGAGAGTCCACATTATGTGTATTAAGCATTCCCTGGCTACCAAAATAAACAACCATATTTTTTTTTCATTCCTTCCTTTTTTCTGATTGCATTATATAATGTGAGTTAAGTACCTCTTATACTAGGAACAATTAATTGCTTTACATAAATAAAAAAAGTTAACTGATGAAAAAAGATAACGGGATAATTTATTTTTTCTTTTGTTTATTCCAAAAGTTTGGGAGAATTCCCAAAATTTTATCTAGAGCAAAACTATTTACGCTGTTTGAATCCGGACGTTCTAAGTGTTGTAATTGGTCTCTAAATTTCAGATTGTTTTTTTCCCCAGATTTTATGTTATTAAAATTTTAAAATTTGTCTAACATCATCTTTGCTCAATATACCAATAATCAATTTTTGTCAGCTGGGTTTCTCTTATTGTCTAATTTTTTTTTTTGCAATTTGATTTTATCTAATTACCTAAAATTAAAATATTATTAAACTAAGAGTATCCTTAGTAGGAATCTTGCGTATCCTCAGGTTTTTACGCATACGAGAAATTATCGTGGGGAAAAATATTTACTGGTAAATCTCCCGTATTTAATTATTTCATAATAGATGATTTCTTTAACAATGAAAAGTTGAAAATACCCTTAAGATAAAGTGTCTAACGATAAAAATGATACCCAACAAACATTTGTTCCAAATAAACAAACAGTTTTAACATATTGTTTTACGAAAATGTCAAAATTGACAAATTGAATTTTTTTAGAAAAAGATAAAATTTGGCAAAAATTTCTAAAAGTGTATTTCGAAATTGTTTTGTTGACTATTCACATTTTTTTGCAAAGGGGATTACTTTTTTTTACAGGGAATTGTTAATTGCAAAACTCAGATAACAACAAAAAATTAGTAACAATTAACTGTATCTTTTCCACAAATTTGACCACACGCTTTTCTTTCGGTGATTAGGCACTCCATACACACCCGTTGTCATGAAGCTTAAGACTGAGACACCAAAACTTGCAATAGTATGATAAAATTACGAAAAACGTGATTTTTATGGAATCAAGAAATGCCAATTTAAAATCAATTGGTGATATGTTTAAAATTTAAATACTATATTTAGCTATATTTTTTATTCAATATAAATGGTGTACAACGGGTTTATGATTGCTGCTTGGAGCGATTCGAAATTTCAATTATAGCTGTGGGAGACACTATTCTACAAGACACCTCAAAGTGCAAAGGGCTGAAGGAGGGCCAAATTGAGTTAGGGCAGAAGTTGATTCAGTTTTGATTCTTCTTGGCTGTATTGGAGGGAGCGTTTCTTATCAAAAACTAGTAATTATAAATAAAGGGAATAAATTGTAATTAATTTATACTCCAAGTTTTTGGGTCCCCACTCGGTATACTCAATAACTGAACAGAGTGCAGTAATTACATTATTAACGTGACCGTAGGAATGCTTGAGACTTGTTTTTTAAGTTATGTAAGTAGATACAATGCAGATTTATTTGTGTGTTCTCTGTACATAATATATATAATTATTTGTAATTTGCCTTCAGTGTATCATTTGTACAATAATATATATGATTGCATCTCTTCAAGAAACATTTAATTTGTGTCAATTACATTAACAATATATGAAAGTTATATATAATTACATACATAGGTAAACAAGGGAAGAGGATCAGGAATAGTGTTTTTTATGATCATGTCAGTAAGATGATAGTGTCGTAAGACTTTTCTTAAAAAGGAATGCAATTAAATAGTAATAGCTTTGAATTGGTATAAAAAAACTAACATAACTCAAGTCCTTTTAGTCTGGTCCTGATTAATTTAGTCAATCCTAGAAGGCGTGTGGCTAAAACGAACAAAAGTCAAGTAGAAGTTGTTCTAGCCATCATTAATTATTTTCTTTGTTTTTATTTAGACAATAAATAGATAATTCGATACGTTTCTATGTTGAAGAGGATTGCCCGGTACTATGACATTTAAAAAAAAAAAACCGTTATAACTTGAAGATTTTTACTCCAGTGATAGATGATTTTATACTTGTTGTACTTATATGCATTAAAAATTGTAAGTATCTTTGTAAATAAGAAATTAATTCATTAATGTAACAGATAAATAAATATTTATATATATACTATGTATATTTAATGTTCCTTTAATTTGTCAAATGGAGTTGCACTAATTAACTATCAGTAAACATTACAGTATTACAATTAATACATCTGTAGAGATAGGACAGATCTTAGACCTGGACCCGAAGTACCTAGGTAAACTTGTATTACCTGAAAAAAGCCCATATCTGTGATTCGAACCATTGTTGGGTACGTGTACTTTTACGGATCATAAAAAAAGATCCAAAATTTATAGTATTGCTTAATACTTTATTCTACTTATAGAAAAAATATATCTGTATCAAAAGTAAATTTTATTTACCATGGTTAGGGATTCGATCAATATCGATATAAAGAGTTGCATCACCTAGTTATTCCACACAGCCTCGCCTCATGCACAAACACAAAAATTGAGACTTTATTTGTTTGTCAGCTGTCAAAGTTTCCCATTTTCCCCCTCTAATCAGTGTTGTTAACATTGATTAGTTGGATATAACTCATTTCTTATAAAGCTGTGAACAATTATCAACTATTATTGAATAATAATTCCATAGTTGGAAGAATGAGCTAACTAACAACTGATTTTGGGCCTCTTTATGTTTCTATTTGGATAAGAGGTACAATCATGGTAGCGACGTACCCAATGTTGTTCTAACAATAATTCCAATAATAGCTAGTAATTATGTACTAATAGTTATCACATTGGGTTTTTTTTTTTTTTTTGCATCAGTAGTCAGAAAAATGTAAGCTTAATCATATACCTATTTGATTTATGTCCGATGTTTGGGTAAAATGCTAATAAATTTTGAGACAAGTATCCTTCCAATTTTGTGTTTGGATATATATCCAAAAGTTTGGGTATTCAAAATTTAACTGAATATTTACTTTTAAAGATTTGAAACGACCTGGATCAGAGAAAATGTAGGTCCGTCCGATATTTAGAAATCTACTTTGAATTCCATATACATAAAAACTTTTGGATCGACCGGGTACGAATCTCTACGCAGATGGAGAGCTCAAGAGAATATTTTTTTCTGAGGGCTTTGTCCATTGAGCTATTTTGTTCCATTTATTTATATCGAATCTTAATGAGGAAATAATCAATAACAGGTTGATATAATAATATTGAAAATTTCCATTGTTTATATATTTAGATTTACTTTTTTCCTTTTTTATACAATATTACAGGGTAGGGCATTAAAACGTGGAATATAGAGAAAGATTTAGAACTATATCAATAATTTTATACTTTCAATAATTAGCAAAAAAAAAAATGTTAAAAAACATGTCAACAAAGTTTTTAGAAAACTTTTTCACTCAATATGTCCTCCTTCATTATCAATCAACGCCATACATGAGTTGATGACAAATTCCTATGACAAGATCTCCCGTGCAGCCAATACGGATCCCTCTTTAAATTATGCCTTCCACTTCTTGACATCCTGGAGAGGTCTTCCGTCTTTTTTTTCATCTTGGCCAACTTAAAAACCAGGTTTCCAGAACACTTAACAATGTCCATAATCTTCGTCACATCAATTCCAACATCTAGGAGATGTACTGCCTCTTGCTCGCTCATAATGATGAAATAACTAAATGATTAGTGATGTTTGTTGATGTAAAAAGGATGAAAGAAAAAAGATTTTTCAAAAAATAATAATTAAATCTTTTTATAGTAATGAGAAAATAATCATTAATTAATACTCCACATTTTTATACCCTACCTTGTAAATTATTATATCTAAACATTAAAAATTGCACCGCAAAATCACGGGAAATCACTGTCTGAAAAATATGAAAATCAAATCAATATTACTACTAAACTAGATCTTTTCATACCAAATATATATATTTTTTTTTTTTGGGAAATGACAGTCTTAGTGTTTATGCTTCGAATGAAGTATATTCTTGTAAAAACAATTGAAAAACCGAGGCGTTATTATTATTTTTTTAAATCCCTAAAATATTGCCATTTGGTCACTTTTAAATTGCATTTTCTAAGGATTTGATCATTGTAAATTTTATACTTTATATTGGTATCTATAGTAGACAAAATATCAGGACCCCCTATCTTTCGAAATGAGATAAAAAATGCCGATGGACATAAGACTTTATACAAGAAAACATTCAAGGGACAAAGTTTTATATTTTAGTTCATAAGTCAAAACTGGAATTAGGTAAATTGGCGAAAGTAAAATTGTCTGAGGAGGAAAAACGCCCAAAGAAAAATTGACTGCTGCGTAATATTATCGCCAAAAGTCTAATTTTTAAAATTCTTGGAACATAGCAAGTGACTGATAACTAAACTAGAGTATTTTAATGTAATCAAAGTACAATATAATAATTAAAATAAACAATTCCAAATAATGTACTTATTGTTTTTAACCTAGTCACTAATTAGCGCTATCATCTCTTAATCCGAACTGATCATGCCATCTCAAGCATTAGCTTAAAAAAAAGAACATAAAAGACATAAAGGAAACATAGAAGAAAAATAAAGCATGACATTGCATTTTTTCTTATCCAATTGACATTTTCAGCATGTCTAGATTTTGTTGTAGTAGAATATGTTTAAATAGGTACTATCAAAATTCCCCAAGGAAAATTGACGGATGTGTAATCTTGTCACCAAAAAACCTAATTTTTAGTTTGCTATGAACTTACGAAATTACTTATAACTAAACCTAGGAAATTATTGAAATGATCTATAATAAACAAATTTTGGTTTTAAAGACCATTTTTTTGAAAATATATGAGTTAAATTTACTTTTATCATTAAAAGGCCTCATTTATAATATTTAGCTTCTAATTGCAGTATTTTTACGCCCTTTTGAATAGCGTGTGATTGAAAATAAAGAAGGATGGTTAACATTCATTTTAATATTTAACCTTCAAAAAAGAAAAACAATCTCATCTTTATTTTCATTCTCAAGTTCATATAGAAGACAAGAAACGCCATTATATTTAGATTCTTTAAAAAAAAAAAGAGTAGAATGAAAAAAAACTAAGCCGTGGCTCAATTGTTATTTTGTTCCAAAGCCTACTCAGCTTCAAATTTTCTGTTTTAAAAAAATTTGTTAAAGTATTCATTTTTCGTTGATATATATTCTAACAAACGAATATGGGCTTCTAAAAAATAATACGTCCTTGTGGAATGGTTTGGAGGCTATCTAGGGACTTTGAAGTACACAAAGTATGTTTATTGAAAAAGCAATGCTATTAAAAAAAGAGTTATTGAATATAAATAATAGATGATTTTATTTGAAATCCCAGACATTTGTTTTTTCGAACAGATTCCCATTTGAATCCAAATTACAAAAAGGAACTCTCAGTGATTGATTAAAAATACTACAATCTGGAGAAATAATTTTTAGAAAAAAAGGAGAAAATTTTATTCAAAGAGGGTTTTGGTAGAAAAGAATGAGTAAGAAACAAATGTATATTCGTCTTTAAAAATATCAAAACATATCCCGTCTTTTTTTTTCCGACACATTTTTCGCAATACATATTTTTATAAAATTTTATATTTTTGTGTTTTGCCTTGGACAATTTCCCTAGAACGAACATACCTATTTAATTAAAGTTTTTTAATTAAACCATATTTTTTAGATTTTTGTTTCATTATCTATTTAATTCTTGATTTTTTTTTAAATATTCAATTATGAACATTATCTGATATTTAGATAATCCTAGTAATAAAGACCAATATCTCATTTATAATTATTGCAAAGTATATTTGTAAATCAAAAAAAAAAAAATCTTTGTCATTGTTAGAATTCAGTTTTTAAAATATGAACCCAGTATATCTAGGTTATACATCTTTGATCTATTATATTTTTTTTTCTAATTTTACAAAATTTTAATGGTTTACTTTCATAACACAGAAATAGCAACATAAAAAAACTGGAACAATATTCTATCCGAATTTGATTTCTTAAAAACAAATCTTTTTAATAAAACGAAAAATAAATAAAACCTTTCTTTATTTCAACCAAATAAAATTAAGGGATTATTAATCATCAAAACAAACTTTTTTTAAGGGAAATATCTGTACACTGTCATTTGCCTCAAAGCCAAATCAATTAATTAATATTTGACGTAGTGATTTTAAATTATTGTTTGATTGTCTAAACCATAAAATATTAAACGAATGATTTTAATTATTTATTAAATCTAGTTTAAGGTGTAATAAGCGACAAGATAAATCTGTATATTTATTTAGTGCCAATAACACCAATTTATTTTTCAGAAAGATTCATCAATATTTGTCAATTGTAAATATCATGTTCATTACATTCTCCATATTCCAATTTGTGACAGGATTAACGTAGGAGTGTGCGTGCACGCATTTATTCCTTAATCCATTCTTGTATTATTGAACTGTTTAACTGGACTCCGTGACATTTATTTTTTTAAATTGGGGGGGGGGGAGGAGGAGGGTATCTATCTTTATGTCTTTGTCAGCTCCTGGAGACATCAAGAAAAGATAAATCTGATTTTTAAAGTTATTGCTAGAAAACTGTTATCCGTACCAATTTGTACTCTTGCAAATATGCTAGATGATTACCAGAACACAAAAGTACTTCATAAATCATTAGTAATGAATATCAATTGGCAATTTTCGGAATGGGCATTTGGTAGAGCACTAGAAGAAAGTAGGAAAGTGAACGGACATGGTACTTTTAAATGGATAAATAATGATTAGTACCCCGTTTTACAAGGTGTATTTTATAAAATTTTGAGAGGTAAATTATTATATATACTATAGTCAGTCTATATACGTCTGTGAAATATCCCAGATACAGATGCTTCTATAAGTTTTATAATGTCCTGTTATGTGCTTTTAATCTCAATGTGTTATTTTATCGATTTTGACCACTAGAAGAAATACTCAAAAATCAGAGGTAATGTTGGAAAACAAATCATACAGAGCAATATAAGCCTGGAAGTAGGGACTGATACATTGCATAAAGCAACAGAAGAGATAAATAATCTTACATCCTTGGCTTCCCAAAAAAGAATTGTTGTTCATAGAATTATATATATTTTTATGGAAGATAGTATGACTTAGTATCATTCTATAGTCTTATAATTTTATTACTTTTTTTTATGACTCTATTTATTCGGTGAAGTTACATATAAAAAAAAAGTACATAAATAAATATTCTAAATTCAAATTAATTCCCTTTACCAGATTCAAATATCTTGAAAAATTGCTTACCGGGTGTAGAAAAAATAATGAGGCCTGTCTCTAAGTGGTCATTAAACTACTCATAATTAATCAGGATGATGTTGTACATAAAAAATGTTTATTTTTTACTATAACAATGCATATTTATTATGAATCTGGCCACCATAAGCCTCAATGAAAGCCTCCAGCTGCTTCCGGAACCCCTTGTACAGATTGGTAACGTAGTCAATTTTCATGATCCTCCACTGTTGGTTATCGGAGATCTTCAGGACATCAATATTCGGATGGCTCACTTTGCAGGCCTTCTTCTCAATTCGTCACCAAATGAAGTAGTCCAGTATATTCCAATCTAGGCTTTGAGGGGACCAAAGGTTCTTGGACCAGAAGTTAATGGTGCTACCCATCCACTCTTGTACAATATTAGCAGCATTGGCCGGAGCCCCGACCTTTAGAAATACGTACATGGCCTTTTTGGATAATATATAGTTTTTTGAATACGTCTTGGTGATCTATGGGACCACATTTCCTTCACCATCTTGTAGTCGGCCGCGGGTAACAGGTATCCATTAGGAACCAAATTAGAAGCATTTTTTCTCCAGTTGATGCCCCAACTCCCAACATCAGTCCGGAGGCTTGGTCTTGGTGACTGTCCTGATTATGTTGTCATTTTGCTTTTTGAGCAGAGAAAAAAAAATTTGCGGTTGCTGTTGTGCTTCAGATCATTAAAGAGTTGTTGACATGGCTGAAGACGGAATTCTTTTTGACATTGGAACAAGAGTGGCTTCTCAATTCTTCAAAGCTATGTTCCTCCAGCCTTTCGGATGGCTTTGCCCACAGTAGACCGATGCACTTCTTCTTCTTGTATAACTATGAATTATTCATCGTTGGATTGACCTTAAAGACCTCCATGATGTCTTCAGGGTTCACTTTGGTAGGTTTTCCACTCTTGGGGTTATCCTTAAGGTTGTCCCGATCCGCCAAAAGATTTATGACCCGACAGAATGTGGAATAGCTGATGTTAAAGGTCGTCCTGATTTCCGAGGTGGTCCTCCCGACGTGGATTAAATTGCCTATGATGGCTCCTCTTCCCTCCATCACGACATATATAAAACTTTATTTTTTGAGATGTACATCAATCAATGGCTTAGAATCTAAGCTATTCAAAAATAGTCGGAACATTAAGATTTAATCAACAAGAATTATTCAATACTGTATTTTTAGAAGGTACTATTAGTTTTTCTACACCTGGCATGGGATGTTACTAATCAATCCATTTTCTATAGAACGTTCCTTCTATAAAATTCGACAGTAAATAAATAAACAAAACAAAGCCGAAAAATAGCTAAATATTTTATAAAAAAGAATGAGTAATCGTTACATAATATGTAAATAAAAAGGATTAAATAATAATTATTCTTAAGATCCGGAAGAGCTTTTAAATTTCTTATAATTGTGCATTAAATGGTGCAAGAATTTAAGTTTTTATCTAACAATGAGTAGTAGTAGTAGTGTAATTTGCCCCCAGCATAGTTCCAGAAAAACTAATACGTCCTTGGAATCCTAACGAAGAAGGTAGAATATTGGGCTGCAGCTCAGATCAGGATATCTCTTCACTGTTATATTTTGATTTTAATTTAGAGTTTTTATTTACTTTCAATGTAAGTGTCTTAGTTTTATATTTATAATACATTTTATTCTACTCCAGAATACAAAACTTAAACTTTGATGTATATTTATGCTATATAATATATTAAAATATCAATTCTAGCCTATCAAAATTTGTATTTCAAAGAGCGAGAGAGATAAATTAAGAATATGTAATTGACTTTGAAATAAACGAAAAGACAAAATGTGTACTGTGTACCTTACTAACATCTAAACTAATAAATAGCCCTGCCTCCTATTTTTTTAAATCTTATTTTGAAGCTTCGACAAAAGAAGAAAAAAATAAAAAAACAATATTGATTCTATATTGAACATTTGAGAAACGAGAATCAATTGTTAGTTCAAAATAAATCAAAATGACTTTCTTTTTTCTTTTTTTTTTTTGCAAAAAAGTAAAATCATTTTTTAATTAATATAAATTTAAAATGTAAATAAGTAAAAACATTCAATTACATAGATATACTTACCGTTTCAAGAGTAATTGAGACGAAAAAGAAAGGTTAAATCTAAGATGCTATTTATATCAAATGAGATCAATATATATTTTGTATTATTTAAATATTATATACAGTTGAAGCGAGTTTTTTTTTCTTCTACCACAAAGGAAGGAAAAGTGTTTCCATCCATCTCTGCAGCCCTCTGTAAATTCATTTATGAATAAAATATGTACCTATGTATATATGAATTAAATGTTATATACGTGGGGTTGTTGTCAAAACAGGAGAAGTTGACCATCCGTTGTTGTTGTGATTCCTTCCTTTGTGCATTGATGGGATCCTATAGTTTTTACTTCTAAATCACTCATTACAATCCTATTAGGAATTGTTTAACTTGTCTCCCTCCTAAGTGTAATTGTATCTTGTCTGTTATTGGTAAAACTATATCAAATGTATGTCCAATATAAATATTATCGTATTTAATGTGAAAAAGCTTGTAGACACGTACAAATTCAATCCATAGTGTATCACTGAGCCATAGTCATACACCAGTTACAAGGGGGACGCTCTAAATCCAGCATAGCAGTTGTCATACTCACTAATGTACACATTTCTACAAAAGACAGCCTACGTTTCTCCTAAAGCTCTAAAAATTTGCGATGTTTTTCCCTTTGAATATTATTGCAGTTGGTTTGAACATAATCCTCTCGATTAGGCTGAGTTTGTTCGTGACCAAGTCCATGTATATGAAGGAGTTAATGCACTACAATCCTATGTACGTACATAAATTAAATTAATAAAAGAAAGACTTGTTTTTGACAAGAAAATAAAAACTTTCACTCCTGTTATTTTGTAAATGAAGATTACGTCTTCCTCTTCGATCATTGTAGCCTAAGTATGCAAAGCATCCACTCTCTCCGGTATAAGTGTGCAAATATTTTTTTTCATCACTTTGTTCTTGGAATCGAACTGATGTTCTATCCATAATGTGTCTAATGGAATCCCAAATGATTTGGACTTTAGACTCTAAGAACTCTGAGCTGATGGTGTAGGGTACGATCCCATTTGGCCATCGATTGATCCTACCTTCCATTAAGTTTCTAGACCACATCACACTCTTATCATGAGTGACATATACATTCTTCTTATAAAAAGTTATTTCATCACTCACACAGAGCGAAAAGAAGCAGGAGAGTAGAAGTAGATCCGAGTAGATTGTTTCGAATCGAATGCTTAACCATAGTCATGTAATGTAATGAAAATTAGTTCTAGTTACTAACTTTTCATATTTACTACATATGTAAGAGAATATTGTATTAACAGCTGTTCCTTGAGTTGTAGTTATTCTAGATACATTTTACAAATTTAATACTTTTAATTCATAGTATTACTTAATCAAATATACAATCATTTCAATTAGGTACTTAGACGACTCATGCACTTAATCTTTTAATAGACTCAACATACTTATGCAAGGATATCCATGTATTCATTAATACATTTTTCAAATAAAATAGAAAAATACATACGTATCGTTTTTAATCAGAAACTATTTCTTTCAAAATTGTTTATTTCTTCTTTTTTCCATATTATTTATCTATTTCTGTATATTGAAAACCAAGTTTTTATTTTATTTTGAACACATTAATATGATTCATATTTCCTGTTAAATGATCACCTAACCGTAGCTATGTTGATTGTTATTATGAATATTTTTTTAAAAGATGTCAAAGTTTCTGTATTTGAAAATTATCCATCTTTGAATAGAACAATTTACCAAAAATAAAAAGTTTTTTAAACACACCATATAGAGCTTATTTTTTTCATTTGAAAAATGTTTAATTTTTTCTTTTGGGTGAAAGACAACGTATACAAATTTTGAACGGGTTTAAATATACTTATAGGTAGTTCAACGGCTAAAAATTTTGAAATTTACGATTTAAAAAAAAAATATTTTCACCTGCTTATCAACTACTCCTTTGGTGTTACAACAAACTTTTAAAAGCAAGACATTTAGTTCAATAAATTTACAATCGAAAATATTATATAATTTTTCTTGCAAACGTTTGGTTTTAATTAGTCAAAAAGAGAAAAGATTCCCATAACTTGCACTTTTGCTGTATGTCTATCCGTCTGCTCGTAAAATAAATATTATCCATATTTACAAGGTTTTTTTTTCAAAATCATTAGGAATTGTCAATTTATTAATTGAAGTAGACAGAGCAGGTTAAATTATCATAAATTTGACACTTTTTTGACCTTTTGATAATCTTTTTACGATAAAAAGCCTTTATAAACTTAAACAAATGTCATGGCTCAGGAATAGGAGAAATTAATCATTTTTTCCATCAGCTGAAAAACTGTGTGTATTGACAGCCCTCTCAAAAAAAAATTAACACAATAATTTGAAAAATGGTCTTACAGAGAGACAAAAGAATCGATATTGCGACTCTACATTGTGGAAAATCACTCCAACAGAGATTTAAAACTTGACTTAGGCAAGCAGGTAGACTATTTCGAACGTCAAGAAAGCTATTAATAAAAATATTTCCATCACGACAACATTCAATAAGATGGAACACCGTCACACACGGTAAAGTATACACAGTCCTTTTTTAAGGCCAACAGGACGCCATTCCTGTCGACTTTTCCTTCTGGCTGAATGTCGAGGCTAGGCCCTTCCAGAAAAGAGTGACGAATTTCGAAACTTCAATGCATCCTGTGATGAGCCCAAATTACATGATTACCACCTATTTGAGCTTTCAAAAACGCATCAATGCCATTATCAAAGATATTTGACGTTTGAAATATCCTATTTTCTCAATTTCTTATTTTTCATACCAGTCTGCTTTTAAGTTGACATGTCATATATGCACATATATATTTTTAAATAAGCATTTATTTGTATTTAAAAAAAAACTACCATTTTGTAACATGTAGGTTTCAGGGTGGAATACATAAAAAAGCTTTAAAAAGTAAACAAAATTAATTTTTGATAAGATGAGACCAATAGAAAGACAGATTGTAATCGATAACCGTTAACCATGTTTGCTTTGTTAAAAAATTAGGAAGACAAACAAATAAGTTATCAAAAATCAATGTGGGTATGTATACGTATGACGGATCCAATAAAACATCCTAATTAAGTATTCAAAACAGTTTCAAAGTTATTGATAATGTCAATTGATGCTATTAACATTATATGCATATAAGGATTTGAACTATGTAGACCTCAATATCCTGGCTTCATATTTTCAACACAAACTGAATGGACATTGCATATCAACTCCAAACCAAAAGACAGTAAACTTTCTAAAATAATTTTAGAAATAATGAATGTATTAAATGGAAAATTCACATGAAGAAACGCTGCTTTCTAAATGTATACGAACATGTGAAATATCAAGACTATAAAATTGTATATTAAATTATTACTTGTATAAAAGTAATTTTATTACACATGAGATGTTTCAAAAAGATAAGGAATGATAACAATTCGAATTATTATTATCATAACTCAAACTTTTTGTTTGCATTGCAGTAAGAAAACACTCTTAGCAATCTCAAGCGAGGAGAAGATGATCGAAAAATCTCTTATTGTGCAAAGAAGTTATTAAGGAAAGCTAATCATTTCTATATTTTTCAGGGCTCTCACTAAAAGCACCTTCTTTTATCTACGCTTATAATCAGCATACATTCCGTCATAAATGTGTTTGTTTATGAATGGTGTAAATAAAAAAAATGCATAAAATATTTTAAAACACCCACACATATAGTTTTTTAATTTATATTTAAATTTTTATGTCTACACATGTGAATTATTAGTAGATACTATGGAATATGAAAATGGGGGGAAAAGAGTCCAATAAGAGGATTAGTGATGTTCTGGCTCTACTCTCGAGATCCCTCCTTTCATTCCCCATAATGGATACTCAAAAAGTTTACGGCTAGAGTTATTTCTAGGCAAAGTACCTTCTGAGTATTCAAGAGTTTGCTCTCTCCACTATGAGGATGATGATTTCGTCAATGATAGTATTGACAAAAGAAGGGAATTTCAAAATTACAAGATAAAATAGAACAAACTTCAAAAAAAAAATATTTTTTCCGTTTTGCTATTTACAGCATTTTTCTAAGTCTTCGTAAATTTATCTCCACTAAGATACAGAAATGTCAAATATCCACTTCTAGAGCAACTACGTATGTTGGGATATAAAATGAAAATGAAACCATCGTTTCAGCAGAGCAAGCTTTTATTTTAAGGACTATATCATGGATTTCAGCACAAATTGTTTATGAAACGCTTCCAAGTAGAGTACATTTAAAAATATAACTACTCGGCTTAATTAATACAACTCAATCTATTTTAATTTTCAATGATTCTATAAATGTAACTTGTCTTTAACCTCTTATTGCATATGAGACTAAATACATTATGAAATCATCACATTTTCTTAATTATTATTCTAATTCTTACAAAATATATTAAATATAAGTTAATGGGTTTATATTAAATTTAATTCAAAAACAGTCCAAAAAAATACCCTTTTAAGTAATTTTCTATTAACTATATTTTAATTTATAAGCTTTAGTTTCCTAAGATTAAATATGAAATCAAAGTTGAAATCTAATAAAAATGATATAATACGCCTATTAGTATAATTGAATAACATATATATATCAACACCTATATAAATATAACTTTTTGGGTCCTATCTGATAGTTATTTTGGTATTATTAAAAAATTGGCATTTTCAGCTTCAATCTTATTAATAGGGGTATTAAACGAAATGTTTTTTGAATTAAAATTAATCAAATTTGATATTAATTATGTTCTTCATTCATCTAAGGACCCTATCCTTAGTTTTAATTGACTTATCATGAAAATGCAACGATCATATTCTTAAATAAAATAAAGAGGACTACTTTCCATCTATTTGATTATGAATGACATTGAGAGTTTAATATTTTGAGATAAGAAACTCGCAAATTGAAGGAATAACTATAAAGGTATAGGAAGTGAGGATGTAAGTAAGTAGTATAATTATACATAAGGACTGTATAGTACAGATTCAGCCTTCTAAATGGAATGGCTCCCACTTTTCAGTGTGTTAGATATAGATAATATGTTTTTAATGTATATCAAGGATATTCGGGGACTCAAATTGGTCATATAGTTTTTTTTATTGTAGAGTAAAATCTAGAGTTGCCTGTAGGATGAATGTATTTAGGAGTTTCAATGATGTAGCTGAAGGATTATAACTACTTCTATTTCTCCTATTTCTCACTAGAATTTATCTTGCTATTATTCATGCTCTAAACATCGAATTCATCACTTTTGAGCTCACATAGGAGTATGTAACGATTTTATTGAAAATATGGAGTGGCTTATGCATTTCCGAGTCAATGATCTACGAGATCAGAAATCACTAGCATGGACCTTTATGATTATGTGTCTATGAACAAATCCTTCAATTAATGGAGATGAAATCTAAGGAATGAGACAAAGAGATATAGTTAAAAGTAAAAGGAGCTCTCCATCTAAATAAAACACTACAAACTTTTCCCTTTCATATTCATAACGTATTTTTATTTTTTACCCTACGAGTTTTTGTAGCGATTCTCATTCCTAGTTATTAAAGAAACAGTAAAGATAACAAATCCCTACCTAAGGATAAGCGTAGGTAATTATTTTCCTCAAAAATATAATGCATCCCTACGGCAGATTAACATTTATTCGATTAGCAACATTGATATTTTTGCGGAGAAGTGTAGGGGTTGTGATTAATAATCGTCTTAGTACTCAACAAACATTTTGTTGGCATATAGTATGTTTTGAGAAGAGTATCTACTTTTGTTGAGGTGAATGAGTACACCAGCAATTACTACCCTGTACTTTTGTTTCATTTTATGAGCTACTCATCGAGCATTTTATTTACTAAAGAACAATTTTTTACTCATAACATCGAGTGGACCAGTAAAAGAGGCCTAAATATTATTTTATTTTTTGTAAATGAAGATACTTATTTTTTATGAAATTTGAAGTATTTTCTTTCAACAATATTTTTCTAATTTGCCTCATGCTATATATTTAGTACTAACAATGTCACAAGTAAATAAATATACTTTTTGGTAGCGCGTATTACGTGCATCAATTTTATATTTGTCTTCACTTTAACTACTCAAATCTCGTTTTTTGATAGGGAGTTTAAAAATGTTCGATAATATGATATTATAAAGAGTTTTTTTATGCCAAATAAGAAATCTTATTATACATCATAATCATTATGGAACACAAAAACCTTTTTTAAATTTTAAGACATCATATTATATATGTTAGAACATTTATACGGTCACGCTATTTCCTGGAATGATTAAGTGTCATCTAAAATACCAATTTCAATATTAGAACATATAAAATAACTCCCCGAGAAATCTTCTGTGTTACTCTATAAACAGTGCACCCTGTGTACCCGCTCAATACTTAATGCACACGTCTGCAATATTTCAATAATATGACTTCATAGTTATTTCTTAGATTATAAATATATAAATCAAGAAGCGATGCATTCTCTGTCTGTTTTTCAGATTGACAGATAAACATTCCTTTAGTAATAAGATAAACGATTAATAAACTTTGACACCAGTCATAAGGTCATTGTAATTTATAATTAAATGTTTTTAATAAAATATGGAATAAAACTGCCTTCCTTTAATCAAAATATAGCACTTTTTTTAAAACGGAAATGTGTTGAGAGGCCTCAAACTTTTTCAAAGTTAGTTTTCTTGACTTTTCTCGTAGAAAAGGGCTTTTATTTGTAGGGAAATAAAAATATTAACTCGTAAAGAAGGGAGTTTAATTTAGATTAGGATGTGAAATTATATATGAATGTCAATATTTAAGTAAAAAGTGTATGTAAATATATGTGTTAGTATGTGAAAGAAATATATAAAGAAATTAGTCTACTTTAAGTGATTCACGTGTATTTAATGATGATAATCAAAACATAACAGATTGGACCATACTAAAAATATTTATGTATTTAAGAAAATAATTCTGGAATAGACTATCTATAAGTATAAATACTTGACTTTATAAAAATAACTAAAACAGAATGAGAAGGATATTCAACACATTCTTTTTTCAGGAATGTACATACATATTTGTCTTGATATATTATTAGTATTTATACAGAGAATTATTTATCCATCTTTAATAATACTAACATATAATTTTGGTCTTATAAGAAAAACTTTCAAAACTATTTTATGTTATTATAATATACATTTATTCACTGACTTTCCACTCTTGTTCATAATACTTTTTATAATTGATTCAAGTCTGTATATGAAGTACATTGATAAATATATGTAAATGAAATAAACCTTGTATAAGGAGTAAATTAGAAAAAAGAACGACCATTTTTCTTCAAATATGGACTCTTATTCTTAACGAAATTATCAATGGAATATTCTATGAACTCTTTACGTTAATATAAAAATACTTATCCCTTTTTTGTCAACTTTTTTTTTCTCATTGAGAACACAATGTGTTGAAACATATTATTAATACTAATGATTTTTATCTACGTTTAATTGGTGGGAAACAGTGTACATACAAATATATTCATATTTGTGAGGCCATCACAAGAAATCAACTCCTAATTAGATATGTAAAAAAGAGAAAAAAAGGTTGTTATATTTCTAGCTATTTTTGAGAAAAGAATATTCCTGCAATATGCAATTTCACCATTTTTAGACAGAAGTTCTAAAAACTGCAAAGATAACCATGTTGCTTAAAATCTCTAGTTAAATTTGAATGCATTTTTAAAAGTATAATACTTCAGAGGAGCCGCAATGGCCTTTTAAAGATGGTACAGCATGAAATTATATTATAAGGACGAATGAATAATTATGTTGGCAAGATTAGGTTCTTAACCGGCTCATCTGAAATGAAATTACTGTTTGTATTGTTAAATTTTAAATCCTTCGACGCCAATATTATTATATTGATATAAATAATATATTTTCGTCATGAATTCCGCGTTTGTTCTTCATCTATTAACGACATCTCTGATATCCGGACTTTGGAGTATGGAGACGTCACATTTTGTGATGTGAAGGTAGAAGAAGGACGTATAATTAAAAAGTATCTCGAAAATGGTTGTTCCTGTTTTTTAGGGCAATTGGATCCATTAGGAAACAAAACTCCTTTTTTAATTGGTGTAATTATGAATGTGTTTCTTTTTGGGGAGATCAATGCCTAGAAATGTTTTCTGATTCGCCATTGAGTCATGAAACCTATGCGTTTGTACATTTTGGTGCCAGGATAGGTAAGATGAAAAGATCAAATTCCAAATTAGTAGACGGAGAGTTTGTCTGACAAATTTTTCTTTTCTGGCTATGAGGAAATCTAAATTTGAGGAACTTTACACTCATCATTTGAAAAATGGGTTCACTCATAAGCAACATTTAACTGGAAATCCATCTAATAACCTGTATAATCGAAATGCTCATGAAAGAAGAGAAGGCATTATTTTTTTTTTTTTTGAGAACCTAATTTCGGGACTGGGAAGAGTTGCATTATGATCTTAAAGTAATTAGTATCCCAAGTTTTGGGAATAGTTGTCTATAATAAATATAAACGAATCATTTTTGGATCAAGGATACGATATATTGCAGTATATCCACTTTTATTCGTCATTGGAAGACTGTGTGTCCCAAATTGGGTATTATGGGACAGTAAAGTGACGTTTCCCATATTTGTTATGATCATTCTCAAGAATTGGCCTCATGGCTTAGAGAATATGTGTAAAAAAAGTCCTTTGGTTGATTAAACATTAACGACAGTATTAAGGAGCACACTCACTACTTCATAAGTGAACGAAGAGATTACAATTAGAGAGTTGAATACGCTAAAAATAATCAAGAATCTGTTATATGGTCATTTGTGGTGCATTTAATGAAGTTTCTATAAATTTTCTTGTTGAAAATCATTCATAGTTTTCGCCAAACCGCAGCTTTGGCTTAATTTCCAAGCCTTATTAAAATCAACAAAAAATTGAATTCGTGGAAGATTTAGTAGAAGTTATCGTGAAAGAATCTGCTAAATTTAATATTATTTCTTCTAAGAAGAGTGGATGCCCCAAATATAGTGGTATTATTGGATTGAATTTTTAGACAAGTATTTATGTCCTTTAAGAGGAATAAAGAACTATCTCATACTCCCTTTCAAATCTACTTCTCCCGGAGTTGTACACGTAAAAGAATGGTCTAATAGTTCAAAAACTCTTTCTGTGAATTTATTAAAACATGGAATTTTGTCCAGTGAATTAATTGCCTCTCTTGATTCCTGAAGATTATATTATAAAGAAAAAAAACTTATCGGAGGAAAGAATTGAATATCTCATAAAAAATATCGTTTCTTTGATTTATTATAATGAAAAGAAACAACTTTTTATAAAATATAAAAAAAATGAAACGAACTTCCTTAACAAATGATTAATAAATATTTATTTTCCTATACATAAGTCTACGTTGACTTCTTCTACTACATCCGTCACTTTATCCAAAGATTCTTCATAACTTTTATTTTCACCCTCTAATTATTTGGGAGAAGATTCTCCATCAACATTATCGGCTAATTTATTACAAGGTATCACTCAATATTAAGTTTTTTAATTTTATAAATTTGTAATCCACCCCTTTTCTATTATTAGACTCAGCATGCTATTTTGATTGTACAAGTAACTTATCAACTCAATTTCACACCTAGAACAAGGACTCTCACAAGAATATACAACTGATGTGTTAAAATCACTTGTAAAAAAACATAAAATATGTTTTTCACACAAAGGGTGTGATTTGCACAGTAAATATTTGAAGAAGGAGATAAAAAAATGTGGAATTTGTAAACATTGCAAGAAAAAATGTCTTAGAAAATTCTGCAAAAGATTTATTTGTACGAAATACAACTAATAACCTCTGGATGTAATTGATGTACATATTATGTAAATATAGTTTTTTTGTTAGGGAACGAAATTTGTAATAATTTGCCATTTGAAAACTATTTATATGAATTACTTCTACATTTTGAATTTTCAACATATGGTATTTTTCCCTCTATCTCTTCATCCATGTATTCTACGTCAGTTCCAACTTTGTTAAAAAATTGTTATCGTTTTTTCTTCATCACTTACATATTGTTTGATATAAGGTTGTTTAGAATATTAAAGTAGCGCGTAAGCTTGTTCTATTTGAAACTATTAATACATAGAAAATCAGTCCTAAATTTTCTTCTATCAATACATAAAATCTTAATTAACTCATTAACGCCATAATGGATTAATTTATTTTAATCTTATTATTTTTAGCAGCAAATATGAAAAGAAAAATAACATTACACAATGAAAATCGAAAAAAATAATATTTATTTTATATTATTAATTATTTATTTACTTAGATCCTTTGTGAAGTTAATATTTAAGGAAATTGTATCAATTGGGGATATGATATTTTAGTTGAAGGAATTAAACTGCGTAAGATATATTTTTTAATTCATTTTTTCATCGTTATTACTGTTAGGATGCAATAATACAAACCTTTTAGTACATATTTGTGTTATTTATTTAAAAATAATAAGGAAAACATTAATTTATTTCTATTTTTGTCTTGTTTTTAAATTTACGTGTGATTTTTTAATAATCCAAGAATATACATATAATGAGATATGAATAAGTAATGATTTTTGAATATTTAATATCGGTCAATACGGTGTCATACCAAAATGGGGGGTTAAACTTCAATTATATTGTCATACTAAAAAATATATATGGAAATTAAGATAACCATTTAATAAAAAATATTAAAAAAGTTTCTTATATATATTTTCTAATAGTAAATACAAAATATAATTTTATAATCTAAAACCAACAAGGTAACTATTGTTTAATATGATGACTCAAATTATAGTTGGGTCGAATGGTGGGAAATTCAGTGATAACTTATGAATCATTATCAGTAAAACCATAATCTTTTACAAGAAAACATAAAGATTAATTAAAACTGGATTACAGTATAACATAACCAAAAGTCGATCAGAATATATTCCATTACTATTTTTGTTATAAAGTATTAAACCATTTATTCCAAATATTCCCAAAGTTTGAAATAAAATATTTTCTGACTTCATAATGCATGTTTAAGTAATAATGTGACTTTTGCAGGTCATTCATTTTTTATTTAAAAAAAAAAGCAATAAAATATGAAATATACTCTATTCATGTACATCTGTAAGATATAGGGGGAGGGATAGTTTACATTCTGGTCCTACAAATTTTCCATTCATACCTGTTTGTTAACTCTATTACTCAATTTAAATATTCAACGAAAAGATAACATTAATAATGTCAATTAATTGAACTTTGAGAACTAAGTTTATATTTCACTTGTAATGTAATTTAAGATTGATTACTTGAAATCATATGATTTATAAAAGTAAATTTTTTAAATTCAATATAAGTTACAAATGCTAGGTCATATCTCTTTAATACATTGTAGCCAGGAATTTCATTAGTTTATTCTTAAAATATTCTCTAAAGCTAAAAGTAAAGATAATATATTATAATCTTGGGAGAATGTTGACTTAATCGATGATATCAATGAGATCTTTGCAGTTCGGAGTACGGATTATTTTTTGTCAAAAGCATACGACCCTGGATAAAACGGTAATAACTAATCCTGAGAAGCAAAAGTCATTCCCTATATCAAATATTTATCAACAACATGTAAACAAATTTTGAAGAAGATAACAGATACACTTTATACAAGGCACATCCATATTCTATTAATTCAAAACAAAAAAACTTGGCAAAAAATTTAATTGACGAATTTGAACAATTTTGGTGAAATTTGATATTTTTTGCATTTCAATTCAACTCAAATCTAACAAGGCTAGTTGTTATTCCTCGCATTTATAATAAAGACACCTCCCACGATGTTCAACTGTACCAACTATTATAGCTACATTATTTTTTAGTGGGATATTTTGATAATAATTAACCCTAATTTGTGCACTCTACAGAGAATTAATTAAAATGTTTCTTAAAAAAATTGTAAACTAACATCGACTTAATTTTGCGATAACAATCTTATGTTGTTTTCTTGTAATTGCCTCACATTTGTGCTCTAAAAAGCACATCTGAATTCTATTTCTAGCCTCATTATTTTCCTTTGCATTTTTTTTTGGCAACACAAAGGCAGTTGAAGGATTAGAAAAGAAAAAAAAACAACAGTTGGTGAATGCTCTCATTTTTTTCTTTTTTTTTTTGTCAATTTCTTATATTTATGATGATATTGTATAACATTTGTCTAAAGAAAAAATGAGTTAAGGAGAAAGTGGGAGCGATTTTATAGCGTATTACTAGACTTGACATTTGCGCAAGGAAAAACTATGTCTAGAAATAACAAAAAGAAAAACGATTGTCGCTCGTGCTATTTCTTCTTTTTTGTACCTCATTTAACAGGCAATTATTAAACCTGAATTTTTAGAGGAAATTTCACAGTTGGAGTGGGTTACACATATACCTTATCTCCTGCCCCAACCTAATCTTTTTGTGGATTTGGGGCATGAAATAGCTCAAATGGGCTTTCATTACTGAAGAGGATACAGTCATTCAGATTCCAGTCATCTGCAGTCCAGTGTTTCAGCTCACGACAGAATTAAAGCTGGGCCTTCCTTTGGTTTTCTGAAAGTTTGGGATGAAGACAAAATTGGTATGACAAAGCTTTCAAACAGATGACTCGGAAATTGGAAAAGCCCTTTGAAGTCAACCTTGTTGCAAGTTTCCTTGTGGATTGTCTCTTTTTGGTCAAAGATTTTAAAATCACCAGTTTGGGAACATTGCTAATTTTTTTCTTCCTTCCTCGAACCTTCTGATTTGCAAGGGTTTGTCACTCATTTCTTTTCTTACAACAATTCTCAATGGTCCTGAGAGGAATATGTAACCTTTGAACAACGTCTCTCTGGCTGGATCCACCCTCTATCATGCCAACAGCCTTGGCCCTGGTCTCCAAACAGTGCTTTCTCACCATTTCGGATATTGACTTTCAAATAACAACCTGTGATGTTTTCCGAGCTAATGTGTGATACAATCATCGAAAATTATTGCATCATAAATATTCAATATTGCCTAATGATTGTATCAGCCAAATTTCATTTTTTTCCGACCAAAAATAATTTTTCTTAACTATAAAACGGATATTTTTAATACCACCATCAATTTTTGGACATACTGTATATATGTATAATCCAGATATAGAAAGCTGTTATTTGACAAATAGTATATTATAACTGGATTTTTCTTATATTCAAAGTATATCAAAAAACCCATAAATTTTGGATGTTTATATATTATGTAATTTAGAAACTTTCTCTTTTGAAGCAACTAGTGCAAGGTAAACTCCTGTTAATGACAGATCAACGAATTTCTAGCTTTAATTTCAGAGAAGGTTTTTTGCAGGGCATTCATTATATTTACCCGTATTCATGGAGAAGAAATGTACAAATAATTTAAAAAAATATATATAGAGTTAAAAAAAATAAAAGATTCAGCTTACGATTTGTACCAATAAAAAATAATAAATCTTCAAGGGAATTTTTTATTATCATCGTAATCCTTGTTATGGCTGAATTACGTTATAATCTGCAACAGATAGCAATTTTTCCGGGTTCTTCCATTATACAATTGGGCTTTAGTTTCAATATCATGGCCATATATACCTATGATCTTTCACCAGTTTTGACCCTTTTGAGCAAGTTAGAGTCATTGTTGGTGTCTGTCAACAGCTCACGAGTTAGGCTCATGCGACAATTACTCTGGTCAAAATTAAACTGTTTCTCTGAGAGTAAATTTTATTCACGACCATCTGGGTAGAGTTTTTACCATTTGTAAACATTTTTTTGCACTCAAAACAGTTTCAACGTGTGCCACTGTCAACATTTCAAGCGTTTTTGAGCACTTAATTTCATTTTTGATATACAATTTGATGGAAATTCTTTGATCCATGTTTTTTAATAGCAAAAAATCGCACAAAACGTTAAATATTTCTAACTTTTATACCTCCCATAAAGAAACAAAAAATATGATTCAGATAAAACGGGACGAGTATATAATATTCTAGAGATTGAATGAATAGTGATAACAACATTAGAAAATTTAATAAAAAACATCACTACTCAGGCTTCCAACAACACTAACCAAAACTTGCAGGTTAAAAAATGTTAAGGATATACAACCATAATTATAATAGCTTTGAAAAATGAATAAGCACTGTTAAATGTTCAGGTTGGCAAGAACAATACTTAGAGTTTACAAGTAATGTTATATGTAGAATTTGTTTTGCAATTAAAGTATTATAATTCATTTGGTTGAGTTTTAATATAATTTGATGAGTGTATGCCTACTTTTAAAAATGACGTAATATATACCAATAGTTTTACTCACAAACAGGATGTACATGTTGAAGTTAGGAGGTGGTAGGAAGGAAAACTATGAGAAAAAAATGAGGTACCTATCTGTCTTTTATTTGCAATGGTATTTTTTTAATTATTATTATTAAAGAAGATAACATTTTCAAAATAAAATGTGCCTTTTTATGTTTAAAATTATGAAAGAATCTCAAGGGTGAGATAAAAAGTATAGTATTTGGCAATAGAACCACACTGGTGATAAAATTGGGTGATAACTTATGTACGTACATAATATTATATTCACAAATTGGCTACAAAAGAAAAGTAGATAATTGTACAAATTTTGCTGCTGTTTCAAGAAATATTTTAAAATCCTTTACCCATCCTTACTTTATCGTTAACTAAAACTATAATTAATGCATTTATCCTTACAAGATATTCCAGGCCTATGTAGGGGTATTTATAGGCAATTGGAGAAATTGTCAAACTTGTTTTTCATCTACTTTGAAATGTTTCTCTCAGATACTGAGTAAATTTGAATATAAATTTTACAACTCTTTTTAAAATAACATTCTTGTATCCTTTTGATTAAATAATTCGATATTATTTAGCCTTATACTTTTAAATTATATGAAAAAAATAGCAAATTTGGTTATGAAAATTATTTTTGGATTAAAAATAAGTTAATAATTTATTTAAAGGGATTTGTGGTCAACTACTCCTTTGTGCATATGTAGAGTTGTAAAATGTATGTATTAAACCCACTGATTTGAAGAATGTTTAAGAGGAGGGCAGCTTAGTTTAAATGACGCTTCATTAAATAAACTGCCTGTTTCTGTGGGATGAAGGAAATAAAAAAAAGTCCCACTTGTTATGTAGCCACGATATATTTAGGCTCAAATATGAAGAAGTCATATATGAATATTTTTGCCTCCACTTGTTTTTGTTCTGATGACGAAATTTGTATGACAGGAATAGTTTTTTTTTATTTATCTACCAGTTAATATTACGAAAAAATATCAGTAAATTATTAAAAAAGTAAAAAAAACTTTCTAAAGTTGTATTCACGATTCCCAGAACACTGTGTGTGACGTGTTGATCTCAAATCATTAATTTGTTCGTTTTTTTTGTATCTAATTTAATTTCGGAGAATTTTCGTTGAAAACATATTGAGTACTTTAAGGCTTGTTATAAAAAAAAAAAGAAGAACATTAAGCCACAATAAAACAATTCTAGTACGTGCAAAATGATATGCTGATTTCCAAAAACAGTTCATATTTAATATGTAACCATCAAATTCTGAGAAAATGCATTTTAAATGAAAAAAACCTGTCTTTTTTTATATTGAGGTTTTCATTTCATATGCACAAATTACATTAGAAATAAATGAAGGAAGAAGGATCACATAAAAGGATCACATAAATGAACATGTTAGTTCATAATTATCCTCTTCTAAAAAAAAACCTACCTAAACACTATACACATATAACTTATCAAAAACAACTAAATAAAATCATTTAACATACAGAATTTAGAAAACACATACAATTATATAACTAAAACCAAAACAGGAGCAAATAAGAAGGAATCCATCATTAAAACTACAAGTAGTTTCTATTGTAAGACTTTTTTTGTAATAAATTTGTAAGATTTTTGTTTGAGTTTTATTTGAAAAGGAATATGGCCCTGTTTTTTATTTTAATCCGAATGAAGCTCATTTAAAGTGTATGTAAATAATTGGTCTTTTATTTAATGTAATTGTAGTTTCTCCTTATAAAATATCTAGTTCAGTAGGAATAATGTTTTAATTTTTTTAATGTCAAAATTGATCCAGGCTAATTGTTGAAATTTAAAGGGTTCTATGATAAGGAATTAGATTGTATTAAAAGGAGTAAATAAATCCAAATAAAGATTTGTAAACAATTAAGTTTTTACATATTTTTAAATTGAAAAAAATGGACGTACACACCAATGTGTACGTCAATTTTTTTTAACGGATATATTCCTAGCTGGAAAAAAGAAGTACAGAAAATACTCCAACGAAATTATTTATCATGTGCTAACTAGTCAGAATAAATTTTTCATCTGTTTAGCTAGTTACATGTAGCAAATAATGTGTTACGAATTTTGTTTAATAAAATATAATAAAAAAATAAAAATCCATTATAATTTGTAAACATGAAATTAATATATATTCAAAAAATATATAAAATACTCGTATCTATGCAAAATTTAAATCATCTTTACTAACATATCTTAGTTATGCTATTCATTTATGCCAGAACTAACATATTGTCAAATAATCAAATGAGAGAAAAGAGTATGAAGTCGAGTCATGAAAGGAAAGAAAGCAATACATTTTAAAAAGTTTGAATGCAAAAACTTTCAAGGATAAACTAAATTTGCGTTTATAAAAAAAGTTCCTTTTTTTATCAAGGGAGAAAAAAGTAAAAAAAAACCCGTTTATTATTAATGTATTAATTTGTTATACAAAAAAAGAAAGAAGGGAAAATTTGACTTGTATTATTTTTAATACTATTTTGAATGAACTAAATAATACAAATGGCATTGTTGGACCCAAAGCAATTCATATAATATCTACCTATAATGAAAAATAACAAGGAAAAAAAATTTGTACCTACAATAAATTTTAACGAGTTCTTTTGAGGATTAAGAGATTTGTATTGTTTTGTTTCTTTATAACTACAACGTTGATTGTTGTTTGTCCACACTCAAGTAATCTTGAAGAAAGATGACGCAAATAAAAAAATACCAACCTACTTTTTTTTACTTCATAAATGACAATCCCTAATATATTTCATTTAAAAAAAAAATTAAAAAAATATCGAATAATATGTGTTCCTCTAAAATCGAAACAACAAGGATCCAAATAAGATATCTTTGGTTATGTGATCTTCCATATCTTAATTTAACTTTCTTTCGGTAAATTAACCATAAATTGTTGACTTATTTATATCCATTAGAAAATTAGTATTCAAGTTCATATGATGGGTTAAGAAAACCTCGAATATGTTGGCCTCTATTTTAAAGCCTTCAATGGGAATTTATTGGACTCAATTATGGTTTTTTATATATTAATATTATTTTTTTTAAAGAGGAAAGCTCCGCCCTGAGTTCATGATGATACCCGCAAATGATATTCATCTTGTTTTTCATCAAATTTTAATTAACTTTTTTTGATAAAATAATTTCATAATCTTTATAAAGCCTTTAAAAATATGATAGTTTTATTTTGACAAAGGAGTTTGAGCTCGAGAAAATATGTGTTCTATATATTTATTCATGAATAGTTACAAACAATGTTAGCGTCTCCTGGTTCAAAGTTTTCAACTAATTCAGTAGATTTTTTTGATTCAGATATGTCTTTTGAAACATAACGTCCCATAATGTATTTCTTGAACTCATTACAGACGGTAGGTTAATTAATTTACCACTACATGGAAGTATGATTTTTTAATCAAGATACAATAATTTATTAAATAATTTCTAATTATATGTGGTCCGGAGTACTTGACTTAAATATTATACTTGAACATAAAGTATTAATTGTCTACTAGAGCAATGTTTTACTCAAGAATCTAGCTCGAATCGAGAATGTTGTTCAAATATAAAGTAAAGTATAAAATTTCCATTTAAGATCTTTGTTCGAAGTTTCTTCTTATCCTTGATGTACATTTTTATTTCATTGACAAATTGGGTTGTTAAAACATTAACCTCTCACCAGTAGGATAAGCAAAAGGATCTATAAAAATAATTTGTTTTCATATGAAATATCTAACGGAATTTTATATTTACAGTTCCAAATCATTTTCTAAATGCAAGAGAGTAGAATAGAGTCGAGGACAAGTATGTTAACTTGGTATTTCCTGATAACGTTTCCAAAGATAACAGTGGCATAGGAGGAGTTGATCTGTTGGATGTAATAACAGCAGCATATTGAGTAAAAATTAAATTAAGAAAAGGGTAGTGGCCAATATTTAACACGTATCCTGGTGACTAATGAAGGCCAGAACAAATGTTTATAATATCTTCTTCATAATGGCCCTATTTACATTTTTTTAAGATAAAAAGCAGGCAAAAGCTTGAGAGGCGTCAATGACCTTCCCTTATTAGGTCTACCCCTCAGTTAAAATGTAGCAAAATTCAAATGTATAAGGGAACGGAAAAATTTGGATGATCCTGGTGCAATATTGGAAAACAAAAAAATATGACTATAATAGAATTTAATATTAACAAATGAAACATAAATTTGTAAAGCAATAGTTGTGTAATTGTGTTTTCAGTTATTAAACACGTGGTTTCCTTCATTTTCTCCAAAAAGAAATGGAAAAAGATCCAAAATCCGTTGGTAATTAAAATATGAATCTTTTCCAACTACAGAGTTATTACTCATTAATTGTTGGGAATTTTTCACAGATTAACAACAATAGCTAATTGGAATTCAACCGATTCAAGCACATGACACTGATGAAGGAGAAACAAGCAAACGACTCAACAGCTCACAACAAAATACAGTGTGCATTTTGTGTAAGAGAGTTGTAAAAGGATAAAAGATACAGCACACAGTAATTGCAGAATATTCCATTTTCCTCTTAGTTTCTCAAAAATATATCGGAGATTAGATAATATTTGACCGTTCAATGCCCGCCCATTGTATAAAAGATATACAATCCATAGTACATACATTTATTATAATGTAACCTTACCTTATACCTCTACATACAAATATTTTATACAAGGTTTACCAAAGTTTTTAATCTGTTGGTAGTGAGACTATGCGTACACTACAGAACAAAGTCACAAATGAAGCAAAGATAAATATAGAATCTATTAACATACCCTCATCAAAATATACTTGTTGTACAAAATAAAGTAAGTCCTGTACTTTTACTTTTTCTTATGGAAATGATACATTATTTTTTTTATCTTTTTTTTTTACACAGAAAGACAAATATTTATTTAAAAGTAATTTGTCGCTTAAGAATTTAATTAGAGAAAGTAAAATATGAGAATAAACCAATAAAATACCCATCCGTTTATTAGCCGGTGGCTTCATTCAACTTATTATTGAACTTATACTTTTGAGTTAGGCATATATTTGAACATAATTTAATTTATACTAAAGAAAGACAATAATGCCTGACTTTTTTGGTATCAGGTAAATAATTAACATACGGGATGGACTCTAAATACTGTAACCAATGCTTCAACTTATATCCGTCATAGAAGTTTCGATACATTATTGTATTAAGTTCTGGGGTATATATAATTGAGTGTTAATAAAGTTTGAACAGAAAAACATCTTTTTTTTATCCTTCATATATTAGAATGAAAGGAAAAAATGGTAATATCGTTAAGTTTCGCTGCTTGGGAAAGAGCAACCTCGGGATTTTTAAAGCCTTCTAGGTCATGACGATTAATTGAACCTTCATGAAACGCATTGTAGAAAGATAAAAGGAGACAAATAGTGTCAAAGATCGTTCTTCAAGTTGTCCACCACGAACAGCACGGTCTACGAAAAACATGAAAATCATATGAGGGAGAACTTGACAAATGTAAAGAGGACTCTCCGTAAAATGGCCATGGAGCTAGGTATGGGCCACACAACAATGAACAAATCTGTAAAGAATTACTAAAGATGTTCCCTTCCTGTCATCTGAAAAGACAGGTCCTTTTGATAAAAACCAAATAAAAGAGAGACAAACAAAGCAAGAAACTCCTTAGTCCATTGAAGTCACGCATGACTCCAAATATTATCTTTAGTAATAATATTTGTTTTTCTGTAGAGGTTCAATGAAACTCTAAAAATGGTCTGGTTATATTTATAAAAAGGATCTGATCCGCTCGTAGAATCTATCGACTTCACTTCAAAGAGAACACTTATACTTTTTAACAGTATAGTGCTCCTTCTAAAACGTCCCATATGAAGCAAGGGTTGGCAAAACTTATATTCCCTTACTTTTGAAGCCCTCGCTTTTGGCTTCGACTCAGTTTAGATTTGAACACGATTAATTACGGAATTTTGTCCATTTTGGAGGGTAGAGCCTTCAAAAAACCTCATACAAATTTGGATTCACTGAAAGCCTCCCTAATTTGAAAATGGGACACCATATCTGATAATTTATATAAAAGAGTTACATACAATTATTAATTTTATAATATTTTGCGTCCACCCTGTGCATACATAAGCATATTTGTATATTGAAATAAAATATATTGAAACTTACATTAAAGTTACATTAAATTTCAGTTCTTCTGTCTTCTTAAAAGACATATATTCGTAATATTTCGTAAATATCAGAGTCACATAAGAATTTTGCTTCATACTAAGCAACTGCAAGGGTATATTTGAATCGATGTTCTCAACAGTTAAGGAAAATAAGAAATACCTATTTGATTAATTATCTTTATTTACAGGAAAATGATGGAATCATGTTAATATTATCAACTTCATAATTATGATTCAAAATTTCATAATGACATTACAACTGGAAAAAAATTTTCTACAAAAACAATAAGGATGCAAAATTAAATTTATTACAGTCACTAAACTATCAAAACTTTGTTTTCAATTTCATTTGAGTATGTTGTTCTACGTCACACTAACAAACCCCTTCTAAATAACTAAGGGAATTTGTAATTCATACTAAAATAATGTTTTTATAAAAGGAAATATTATTTTTTTATGCCTACTTAAAATTAACTATATGCATCATGCTTCAGATTGTTTGAAGGCCTACTTTACTAATAATTAGATATCACTTTTTGATTTTATAATTTAAGTTGTGTGGTCATTAAAACCACTTTAAATGAAAGTAAGAAAATACTAAATAATTATAATCGAGTATCTTCAATAATTGTATTTAAGATCATGGTTAACTATTTTCTTTTTCTTTAAAAAATAGACAAAAAATAACCTAAATGCTATTTAGGTATTTGAATGCTTTTCAATGATGTATTATACTTGCCTATCATTGCTTTAGTTTACGATATATCATTAATCCATTTTGTTATTTTTTTCATATTTAAGACTTGAGAACTTAAGAGTAGGATTGAGTTATGAATCCAATATTTCATTTCTGAGTAGGATTAATATCAATAAATATCACATTTGAGTTAAATCTGCTTCTTTTTTAAAATTTAAAGTTGTACAACACATATACATATATATTTTACGGCTTCTATACGTATGAAGACACTAACCGGAATCGAACTATTGGGTCTGGTTTTATCTTCTACTTTTGAAAGTATGGGTTGAATTAATTAAAAAAATTACAAATGCATCTACATTGTAAAAAATTTGATAGATTATACCGTTGACTTTGTGACTCATATCTGTTGTTATCCTGTCAATTTGAATATTGTCTGAGAGGAGAACAGCTTTGCTGTAATCAGGTTTTATTAGATAAGCTCCAAACAGCTGTGAGAGCATAGAAACAAAAACAAATCCCGTTCCATATCTAGCAAAGACATAATCATGAGTTATTCCGATGTCGATCCTCAATTCTACTCTTTGTCTGTCCAAGTTATTTTGACAATTTTCAAATCCCTACTCATTACATTTATTGATTACAAGAGATAGTCCATATGAGTGAATCTTCAACAATAAAACTTAATAACGAGGAAAGCTTTTTATTCGATAAATGAACCAGTTTATGACAGGCATTATTTTCTATGGGAATTATGTTTTAAATTTATTTCACAAAAATGTTTTTAACACCAATTCGTAAATATCTTTGTAAAAAGTATTATGATAAAACGAAATATTTATTTCAACTTTTTACAGATTCATGAATGGATATTGTATGCATAAATAATAGTTATTTTGTATCCTTTTCTTTCAGACATGTAGATAGTATGAAAGGAACACAGAATGTGACTTGTGAACAGCATAGTGCATCAAGTTCTCAAATAATAGAATACGCATTACTTTCTCATTCGGATTCATCGCAATGTCCAACAAATCTGTTTTGAATTCAGCTCATAATAGCCATGAAGATTCGAGTGGGGTTTTTGTAGTGACTAGCTCACAGGAGAGTCAGTATAAGTTTGACAATAGCGCATCAGCAGCTGTTGCAGCCCTTCATAAAGTGAATAAGAGCTCCTTGGATACTTCAGGGGAAGCCAAAGGACTCTCAACTATATCTATTAAACAACGCTCAAAATCCCTTGCTTATGAATCTGATAAGCTACAAACAGAGACTTTTCTACCAAATGGACCATTGATTCTTACAGGTAAGAAACAATCCGCATTAAAGGAATTAATACTTGAACAAATGTATTTATTTTTCACATACTTATTCAACAAAGTGTTTTTACCGACGTCACGAATGACATAATTATCGAGTACAACGTCATGTGGAATACATAGTTATTATTCAAAAAATATAGATTGTACAAAAAAAAACCTTTACATACAATTCATATAATGACTTTAAAATAAGAAAACATTTTGGATTGCTTTCGAATTGATCTAAAAAAAAAAATCCAATATTTGAATACAGTCAAACTCATAGGTGTTCTAAAATACAATACAAAGTAATACACTGTTTGTAGTCTAATCTTAGGTAGCCTTACTATGACATCAAAATACTTGGCAATAATTTCCCAATTATAATTGTTTTTTTCATTTTAGCAAATTTTTGCTTCCAAATGGTATCTCCGTTGTATGATAAGCATACATATATTTGTAACTGGAGTATATAAACTTTAATTGGCAAAATTTAGGTGTAGAAGCTTTTAAGAAAGACACAAATCTCTCAAGCATATTTTGAGCATTAAAATAAACATTATATATTAAACTTTTTTTTTACACATAATATGTTTATTACTGTAGCCTTCTAAAAAATATATAAAACAAAGAATCGGCAAAAATCATAAATGATGTTAGTGCCTAAGTGAAGTGATCTAAAAAGTTCCATATTATACATTCTTTATTGTTTTTGACTAGATAATACGGTAACGTTTTTGAGCTTCTTAGAAGTATCAAAGTTATGAATAATATGTATATAATTAAAACTATTTAACATATAAGAGCTTTTAAGAAGTATGTATGGCCTGAATTATACAATAAATGTTTCAGCTTATGTTTAAGAAAACAATTACAGTATAATTATACAATATAGATGTTTAATTGTATAACTAATATTTTCATAATGAAATTGGTTTTGGTTTTTTAAACTAAAGATTTTTAACTATTTATTTAATAATCACGATATATTTTTTTAATTATTTCTATCAAAAAATGATGTTTTTTAGAGGCTATAACATAAGTATACATATATAATTTAAAATTGAAAAATAATTTTATACCATCTAAGTAATTACTTAAATAAAAAAATGATAATCATACTACAAAAAGATATAGATTACACAACAAAACACTATTTTGATATAAGCACATAAAATATTCCAGGAATTTCGTAGATAATGATTGGATTACGTAAAAAAAAAAATTGTATTCGGAGAATTAATTATAAAAAAAAATATATTTTTAATATCTGGGTAAAAAAAAACTACTAAATAAATCAATAAGTATATATTTTATACTTTTGATATTTTTAAATAGTACTTAAATAATTCTGTATTATGCGTAGTAGTTATGGTTTCGACACGTTTATTGTGTTTTTCTCTTTCTTTTTTTGAAACACGTCTAGATAACTTATGACTAGGTATATTGTTGATTGTTCCATAATATTTCATGTGTCAAATTATTCATAAGTTCAGAGTACTTCAAGAGTTTATACAGTCAAAGAGCTATTTACCAAAACCATTTTTCAGACTCCAACCAAAAATAGCTTTGTTACAGAATGACAGCATTATCTTTGTTCAAAAATATGTCCAGGCTGATTCTAAAGATAGATTGTATTCCTTCTGTCAAAGAAAGATTGAGACTTCCACCCATCTATTTTATGATTGCCATAAAGTTACTCCGGTAATAGAAATGGTAGAGAGTGTGATAACAAATAATACAACCAAAACCTTACTCCTACCGATTTGCTCAACGCAACATCACCAAGATACGTGGAAATAAGAAAGATTGAGGGCTTCAAACTCAAAGTGCAGGGGATCCTTGATGCTACAAGTATGTTTTGAGGTATATCAACACATAAAATGCAACAAGTTGATGATGGACTAGGGAGTAGATGAAAATATGAACATTTCCTACTATCAATTTAGTATAAACATTGGAAATTTACATTTATATGATGACCATGGATGAAATAATTGCTGCTATAAAAGAGGGCCTTGTATTTTAGAGTGACTACCTGAATCAGGGGGGAGTGCTCCCTATCTGAATATATGTTGTTGGTTTTTTCCAAAGCTGTAATAATTATTATTTAAATACTTTTTATTTCCACTAAGCCATTTCAAAGTCAATAGAGTCTTTAGGTAAATTAATGTTCTCAATTATTAAGGGGAGAATTTGTGCAAAAGGATATCTTGGTTTAGACGAGACTACAAGTAGATCAGGACATTACTTATTTCCCCATCTAACTGGAGCATGAGGACTTGTACTCAAAACCAGAAAAACTCTGAATTGGCCTGAACACTGAAAAGGTGAACACAAATAAATCTCCAAATATTGGATTTTTTTACTCGTTTCTTTAATTACATTTAGTATTTACTCTTTGGAATTAGTAATGGTTCATGGAATATGAATAGGATCTATTATGAAGATGCAAAATATTTAATGAGTATTATAAATTCAGGTAGATACGAGTACAGTATTAAAAATATATCATAATATTTGTTTTCTTATTTTGATGATTGTACTATGTAGGTTTTATTGATGATAAACTTGACGAAAATGTGAAGAGGCATGATTCCTTATTACACATTTAAGTTTTATCTACAAAAAAATTTCTTTGACAAAGGTCTTATAGATCATGAATTGATAACATTATCAATGGTGATATATTGATTTCATCACTGTTTTCATCCCCTCAATTAAGACTGAATTGAAGTACTCGGCATAGTAATCAACCCTTTCTTATTCAAAAAATTTACTTGAGAGATAAGAATGTTAGTATTTTCAAAGTATTAAGGGATAGAGCGTTGCAATTTTGTTCTGATTATGATTAAGAAAAGTAACGTACAACATCCCTGGGATGCCATATCTAAAAAAAAGTAGCCCAAATAGCCATAAGTGAATTTAATTTGAAAGAAATTATATGCTAGACAAAGTATTGAGTTTCATGCAGTGTTTGTTTTAATAAGTTGTTTATTTATAAATTATTTATAGATAAATCACTTCACTAATTAATTCCTCGGAAAATTTTTCAGAAATCGACGGAAAAAAAAGTTAGGATTATTCAAAAGAAAAATAATTCAAAATGAAATTGTAAGTACAATAAGTCATTTAATAAATATACATATTAAACTATTTAAAGTATAGGCGTTATATTTTATATAAATGGAAATATATCTTATATGAAGGAAGACTACAAGCGATAAAATTAATATAGTTTTGTTTTTTATTGAATCCGATTCAAAAAAATTATAATTATTAGTATGATTGTAATATTTAGAGGATCTGGTAGTTGAATATTGTAAAATTAAGGATATCCATTGCCAACCCTTCCCAAGTCTTTATTGAGAGTATTACCATTTTAAGTTATAAATAATCCAGGACCACATCCTTTTCCTCAAATTTTAACATTTGACAAGTAATTTTACCCTGATAAAAACTGAGTAGGATAATGGATTAATATTGTAACGATTCTTCGATATAAAAAATAAAAAAACTTAAAAAAAAAGTTCATATAGCCTTCATAGCATATAAAACTCCATGTATTACACTGATATAAAATTACTGTGTTTTAATTTATAGAATTGTAAATTATATTATTCTTCCTTGAAATATTTTTTTTAATATATGAAGCTTTGTTTTTATATCACTGCTAGGGTTTGCTGGCGCATCATGTAACTGTTTTATGTAAATGGCTGTCCACTCGGCGTACCTCATCCAATGAATTTGCAATTATTCATAGAATCTGAAATTGTAAATACTAAGAGGAAGTTCAAATTACTCCGTCACTGTCGAATAAATACAGAAAATATGGACATCACTGAAATTAGGAGAACAAGTTAAATGAAATAAAGCTAACAGTTCACTTCAAATCTTTTTTTTTTGTTGTAGCAAACAGTGTTAAATTGTAATACAAATCCCAGTGCTTTTCAGTTGATAATCCACTGTAATTTGGCCCAGATATGATCTGAAAACTTCAAAATCCTAATTACTCAATAATCTAATTAACTTTTAAGTTGTTTTATATAGAAAAATACAACACATAACCTAAATATAACAATTGTTTACTCAATTGTTCTGACATACAATTTAGGTTTTTCCCAAAAAAAGGAAAGTGAATCATCCAATATGAAAATATTGAAATAGGTGATGCTTCTACAATAAAAACAATCTTGAACTTGAACAAAATCAAGAATATCCCAATCCCATATTTTCAATAATTTGCCTTTTTAATGCGTGGTGTATCTTCATGGGCGTCCGCAGGATTATATATGAATATATTTTTATATATTTTTTTTGGGAGGGGGAGAGCATAATTTTTGGAATTTTTTTGCCACAAAAATCCAAAAATTAATATACTTATTAAAAAAAATTGAATATTCCTTTTATTTTATTTAAAATCATTTAAAAATTTTAATTTAAAATATTAAACTTCTTCAGTCCATAAATATTCACAGAAAATTAAATTTCTCGGAACTAAATTTCAAAAATGCATTGCTATTCAGAAAAATAAAAAAAAACATTTGGAAAAAGATTTAAAAAATTAAATTTTAATTAAAATTTTTTTTGATGGAAATATTCAAAAATCTACAGCTCTTTACAAAAGATTAATTTTTTTGGAAAAAATTCAAAAGAATTTTTAGAACCTTTATTTGATTTGAAAAACTTACATTACCCCCGATATGGCCTTTCAAATCAATTTATCTTTATTTGATTAAGAAATCAATTTTGGCTACATTGAATGCAATTTAAAGGTCCTCCAAAGGATTAAAAAGAATAATTTGTAAATATAAATTAAGGATAACTCGTGTAAGAATACAAATGAGATCCACACTCATACTTGTGAAAAATTATTTAGTCTTGCTTTTGTGTTAAAGGACTATATAGGAATAAATTCTTACCCCAACAAAAAATACCTTTTCTCTGTGTTTGGTACCGAAAGGAACAAAATTATAATTTGTTTTATGAATGACCAGCAGAGGTAATTGTGATGAAAAAGTCAAAAGCAAAAGAAAGTTAAAAGTGTTTCGTTCCTATTTATGGGGATATTTTCGTAATCGACCTAATCATTGAAGCCTAAACTAGGTTAATCAAAGGAAGTATTTAATAAAAATTAAAGAGAATTAGTTGAAGAGTACATTCTTGGATCTGTAGGACACTCAACTTTATGAAAACAAAATAAACTTATTTTATGTTTGTTCCCTATCACATGCGAAATATAAATATCATTAATTAAGGAGTGACGTGTTACATTGATATTTATTTACTTAAATATATATTAAAAATATACCGAGTGGTCCATTATAATAAATTATTATCTAATCGACAATACATACCAACCAAAATAATACTATAAATAGATTTGTGTCTGAGCTCTAATAATAATTAATGTAGCCGCCCTTAGCAGCAATGATGGATTCCAGTAGGCAGCGGAAGGCATGGAACCCACTCCACATGTAGTCCTCTGTCATGGCGTCCCAGTGCTGGCTTACAATGGGTTTGAGTTCGCTTTCCACCGACTTTTTTATTGTTCTCTGGACGGTTTGGTATGAAAACCCGATGGGCCCTCATGGACTTGAGGGGATTGGTCTGGGTTATTTTTTTCAGCTCCTCCAGTTTGATCTTTTTGACAGATCCCTTCTTCCTCTCCAACGTTTCGGACTTGCTGACGCCGTATAGAAACTCTTCGATCACGTTCAACTTTGTCATTTTCTCGAATAGGTTTGTTTGGTCTTGTAACTAATTATAGTTTAATTAATTGAAATATGAACTAATTAGAAAATAGAGAACTCAGGTTTTTTTTTTTTTTTTTTTTTTTTTTTTTTTTTGAAGTAATTGTTTAAGCTTTAAGTAATCTAAATATGAATTAATTTCAATCCCTTAATCTTCTTTAATTATTAAATTAGTAAGTCTTTAGATTTCAATATATCACCCGGTATATGTATGTAACACGTCAATACAAAAACAAGGTGGAACGATTTTTCTCAAAAGAAAGGCTAGATTAGGTACAAAAATCTAATTGTCTCACATTTCTATGAATATATTATTTTAAACCGTCATTTAGAGGCGTCACAAATGGAGTGTTTGCCCTACTTAATAAATGTTATAAATTGGAGATAGATTTTCAATCGAAAAGTTGAAAATCAATCCATGCAAAATTTTAATAATAAGGAAATAAGTAGATGAGATTGTGATTTTTTCCCTAATGTATGTCCTGATTCAGGATAAACTTTGAGTAGATCCTTGTACTGAGGAATGACGTCAAAATACAAAATAAAGTCGTAGTGCCTTACACAATGAGATGTGATCTCGCCAACCCCATCCTTCTGAGTCCTTATTCCCTCCCCCTCTGATTACTTCATAAGAGACAAACTCCTCCAAATAATGAGACCTTCCATCTATTTTCATGATCCTCCAACGTGCTAATTGTTCGACTATCTCGAAAAAGTCGAGATCCCTCTCCTCTTACTCCGACAAAATATTCTTCAAGCAAAGTTATTTTCTTATTGTTAAAAGGGTGCAATAATTCTTTTTTACTCTCCGCTGATTTCAATTTTGAAATAGAAAGAGAAAGTATAACGTGCGGAAAAACATATACAATATACCCCAGCTACAATTTAACATTGATAAATCTATAAAATAATATTATCCTTCGGGGAGTTGTATTTTTGATATACTCTTGATTACTTTGTAAATTGATTAATAAAAGGAAACATCCCTTGTGCACCAGTGCAATTAAATTAAAAAGTGTAAATCTGTTGTAGAAAAAGTTAGTATACGTTATGTTAGAACCGTCATACACAGTTAGGTGCATCTTTAAGAGTATCTTGACGAGTTTTGTAGTGGGGGGGGGGGATTAGTTTTTTTCCCAAAAATTAATTTTTTATGAAGAAATTAACTTTTAAATTTTTCGGAATTTTTTTTCAAAAATCCATTGTTATTCACTAAAAATTTAATTAAAAAAATTTTACCCCTATCTTTGCGATTTTTTTTTCATCCTGACCAAAAATATTTATATTAAAAAGAAAAAATTATTAATTTGGGGTAAATAATTTAATATTATTTATTTCTCTTTTGATTAATGAAAGATTTGAATGCTTAACATAGATAAAATTCAGACGCTTCTTTGTCATCATCAAATACCTTCTACATACAAAAAAAAAAAAAAAAAAAAAAAGATTGAAGAACAATGTTAGATTCTCCCATTAATCATCATTTTGTAGAAACTATGAAAATCTACTTTCGAGGCTCCTTGCTTCCTTTACACTTATGTATAAATATATTTTTTTTTTTGTTTTTGTTTAACCTAGACTACTTTTTATCACATTTCTTCAGGTTTTTGTATTACATGACAACTTATAAATTATGCATGAATATACATATATCACAAACTTAACTTTAAAAAACAGTACTTTAGTATTTTTTTAAATAATTACTTTTTGTTATTATAGAAAAAAAAAGTAGGTTTATTTATAATAAATTTCCACATATAAGTATGTATATGAATACAACTCCTGTCATGTTTTAATATCATTAATAATTAATTAATTACATACATTAACAACGAAGTAATATTTTGTAGTTATTTTTTAATATGTGTGATAAAAAATAAATTAAAATTTGAAAATATTAAATTATTATTTATTAAACTCAAGGTTGTTTCCTTACGAAAAAACTAATCATAATGGATTTTTTTACAAACTACCAACATACAATTTATATATATACAGTAGTGAATAAGTCTTGCAACACTTTGCAGGTTTGAACTTCATATAAATCTGAATTAAGATAAACGAAGTCGCACATGGAAGATATCAAAAATATTTATAGAAGAACATTATTTTTCAACCTGGCCAGCATTGATAATGACAGCCGTTAATCGAGGCCGGAAAGCCGTTCATATATGTGACCTTTGGCACATTTTCTTCCAATAATTATTCACAGAGTACTTGAGGTAGGAAAAGTTGCTGTTAAGGGCTTCAATTGCCACCAGATTCTTTAGTCTAGGTAGTTAAGATCCCGGCTCTGGGGTGGGCTAAAGTATTAATTATACTCCATGCGGAATAATTGCTATCCCAAAACTTTTTGTTTTCATCGTTGTCCAGAAGTGATATATATTTGTTTGTAGTACCTCGTTTGAACGAAAACAGCATAAGTTCTTTTTTAGATTAACATTAAATTTATAAATGAAACTTTTTAAATCTCATCAAAATACATTTCAAGAAGTGTTGTTTTTTTAAGAAATAGTAATGGATTTACGTGCTTTCTAGAGAAGATCTTTTTTTACAAAATACATCCTAATAAACATCATTTTATATAACTTATATATTATATGAAAGATTGTTTTTATAATAAGTATATACTGTAATTATCCACAAATGACTGATACGTACATTTTTGGATAAAAACTTAAAATTCTTAGACAGGTTAATATACAATTATAAAAATTTCAAAACTATTCAAGATCTATAGAATATTTATTGTTATTTACTTATCCTTTTATGTGAAATGTTATGAACCTTTTATTGTTTCTTATTCGTGATTTTTTAAACCTATTTTATGAGCTTATTTTATGGTTGATATTGAAAAAAGTATTTAAAAGTAATAAAATGAATAACAATATCCTACACGAAAGCTATTAAAAGGTGTTCAAATTTTAGTTATGAGGGATATTTATTAGTTGGAAGGATTATTTAAACAGATGTAGTATCCAAGTTACAACTAGTTTAAGCAAATTGTACATGTTGGAATTTCTTTGTCTTAAAATGTTTTATTTAATTACAACATTGACCATTCTAATTATCCACTATACATAGATACTATAATTTAATTTTGATCAATTTACATTAAATGTTTATTATGTATTTATGAGTTGTATAAAAGTGGGAATTTGAACTTGATTATGTGGCATAGAATATTCTTAAATTTTAGTAATAGTCAAAATTGACGTCATTAATATATCGAACATTCATGATATATTCAATCATTGTATTCCCTGTTTCCAAGTACTGTAAATCCTTCATTTATAATTATGCATCTATTGTTTTTGCCAACAATTCGTACAATTTCCTTAGACAACTTTGCAACTTGTACAAGACCTATACATATTTATATTGTATAGAGCTTCTACCTTGTGCCTTATGACACAGTTTTTCCCGTTTGACTTTTGGACATGAGATATTCTTTTATTTATTTATTTGATTCTCGTTGTACGAACAACGGATGTTTACAATCCATGGACCAGAGAGCTTTTATTTCTTATTAAGCAACTCGGAGTCGAGCAAATCGTTATACTTATTAATAAGTTGGATGTGGTGGATGAGAAAATGATTGAGCTAGTGAACAAGAAAGGGAGAGAGCTTTTGAGTTTGAATATTTTGCCTGGTGATGTAATCCCTTTTATTTGGGAATCTGTTCTTGTCGCATTTGAAGAAAAAAATGCAAGAGTTGGAAAATAACTAATTGAGGCCCGCATGTCGGCCATTGATAGTATTATTTATAATCCTGACCGTGATTGGGACCTACCTTTTCTTTTAGTCTGTTAAGCATGTTCATACCATAGCCAACGGGTGCACTGTCGTAACAGAGTATCTTGAGAGAAGAGGGAAGCTTAAAGTTGGTCAAAAGGTGAAATTTCTTGATTATCAAATGAAAAGTAATAGGGATAGACATGTTCAATAAAATCCTGGAAGAGGCTAATTCTAGTGATTAAATGAGCTATTGGGTCGAAGACTAAAGAAAGAGAATGTTTGTTGAGGAATGGTCTTAGAAAAACCAAATTTTGTCTCCTAATTAAAAAAGTTAGTTAAAAAAATGTGACATTGAATCCTATGGCAGGAGTACTCAACAAATATTCATAATATAATCTGTTTATTAAGAGAAAGTTTCTTTAAATAATAGCTTCGAAATATACAACTAAAAAACTTTATTTTAACGTTAATATTTTGTTTAATGATTAAAAAATTGAATCTTATTTTGTTCGTTAAGAAATTTATAATCTTTTAGATTACCGATTATTTTCTTAGTAATCCCATGCCTATGAAATATTTCCCTAAATTAAGTTCTGCAACCAACACTTTGTTTTTTATAAATAAGATTTGTTTCTTTTTTCCTTCAAAAATGAAATTTATGGTAAACATTTATAAGCCCTATATGCTCCTACAAAATTAAGTTCACTAGTATCACTTTAAAAAGGAAAAATCTGTCTTATTGTACCATCAATTTATATATTACATTTATTTAAAAAAAAATTTTCATCAAATAGTTCTTAATCTTGAAATTCCTATAAATCATTAATTTTATTACTATATTTTAAAAAGAAATAAAATATGGATTATATATATATATATAAAAAAAAATTTAAATCACACGAATAATATTTGAGATTTTATTTTCTCTTGGGGCTCTTAAAAATCACAATATATGCATACATATGCTACTTCGATCTCTACAACTTTAGAAATACAAACTCATTATATTGATGTTCAATTTATAAATATATGAATGTATAGCTACCTAGTTGTATATATTGTGTACAAGTTGCGATAAGGTACAACTTGTCATTTGTTGAAGCAACCCGTACATGTTGCTATCAAAAAAGTAGATAAATACTTATAAATGAAGGATTTACAGTACTTGGGCTGAGGATTGTACAGTAATAAAATAATCCATGGATGATCAATATATTAATTTGGTAATTTTGGATTATTTTAATGGAAATTACTAAAATATAAGTACTCTGTGGCACATTATAAAATTGAAATTACCAAACACTTACCCACTCACAATTATATAATAACCACGTTATTTTAATAGAGCAAAATGAAATGATAGTATTAATCAATGCCCAATTTTGTAATTGAATAACTCATTTAAAGACAAAGAGATTGCAACTTGTACAACTTGCTTATACAAGTTGTAGCTTGTACAAATATTGCAAGTGGTACACTGTATATATTTTAATTTTTCCAATTTATATCAAAATTTATCATATTATATTGAGTTTTTCTCAATTCCGTTTTTGGCATGTACCATATTCCAAAAAAAATAAAAAAAATTATATAAATGTCCATTGGGATATGATACACTTTAACATATTCGACCTACTTAATTTGTGCTGAAAAACGTATTTAACTCCCATATAAAGCTTTCATTCTATCTTTCAAATAATACAGTATTATATAATATTTGTATGAAAATATAATATCCTTGTAAAAAATAACAAAATAATATATATGTGATGTTTGCCAAAGAAAATCTTTGTAAGATGGAGGTATTAGGTTGTTTAAACAATGTTATCATAATGTGTTATTAAAAGCATTAAGCATTGTACCTATAGTCTTTTTTGTCAGCTTTTGATCTTTTAGTTCTTATTAGTCTTTTGATATTTAATCTATTGAAATCAAGTTAATATTGTTACACATAGAATAGTCAAATGGTTTGGGATAAATATAGACTATAAATAGTCAATTACTAGTCAATTTTTTGTTTTTTTCTCTGTATTTTCGATTGAAAGGTTGAAAGATACAATTAGAATCACTTTCTGCTTTCCCATAAAAATTTATTATTTATATTTTTTTAATTATTCATTTGTCTACTCTTTCCTCTTATGAATGTTCAAAATGTTGTCATATTGACCTCAAATTTTATTTTGTTCAACAGCAAACTTATGTATCTTTGCTACTAAGTTATAATTGTTATTCCTAAAAAAAAATATCTTAGACACATAGGGGATTAATATATATCATCCCATGAGCATACATCCTTACAACAAAGCCTTTACATCTTTTGCAAGCTGTTGAATTACATATTTCCAGTGGTCCATATTAGTGTTCTGAATGTTGATTTGTTGAACTCAAATTTACTGTTATTCAACCATGAAACAGGAGCGTCCGCAGGTTTCTAATTGAAAAATCCAGAAATTAAAATCCTACAAAAAAAAAAAAAAATCAAATCCAGAGCTGTTCACAAAAAATTAAATTTAAAAAAAATTCAAAAATTTAATTTTTCGATAAAAATTTAAAAAATTAATTTCCTGGAATTTGTTTAACAAAAATTCACTGCTCACCAAAAAAAATTTATTTTAAATTTTTTAGTTAAAAATTTCAAAAATCCATAGATGCTTACAAAAAATTTAATTTTTTCAAAAATGGACAATTATCCACAAAAACTGACATTTGTGGAAAAACATTTAACTTTTGGGAAAAGATTTCGAAGATTAAATTTAATATTTGAAGTTTTTTCTCAATTTTTTTGAAAAAATCACAAGCTATTCACAAAAAATTAAGTTTTTTGGGGAAAAAAATCAATGAATTAAAACTTTTGGAAATATGTATATTGGTGGTGGGGTATAGAACACCTCCATCCCACCCTCTGCAGATACCCTTGCGAACAATTCCTTACTAACTAATGAAGAATATTACAACAATATGAAAGAATGACTAATTATAACAGATTTTGTCCAAATTTCTTTCTTTTTGGAAGAAAGGTTGAGAGAGATTAAATGAAGTTTACCGTATGAAAATGAATATTTACACTGTATATTTTGTCTCAGGTTTGGATATGTCTACTCGTGTCGCTTATTAATGCTCAAAGCGTTGATGTATTTACTTAAAATTATATCATATCTATAGACTTACAACTTACTGAAGTATGACGTAAGTAAGTGGTCCTGAAATTTTGGTGCAAGAGTTAAACTTTAGGGGTATCAGGGAATTAACAAGAATTTATGACATAAACAGCGTTAAACTGGGAATTTTAAAGCTGAAGACAAGAAACATAAATATTCTCCGTGAAAATTATATTATGAATAAAATCAACAAATTAATGTACAAAATAAAACTGTACTGTAGAAATAGAGTCTTTTCACTGACATCACAACTGTCACAAATCAGTGATATGAAATTAGATATTCATAATTCTAGAATTATGAATATCTAATTTCATTTGTGATAAGGGAACGGCAGCCGATAATTATTAGAATATAAAGTATAAAAATCCTAAGATAAGAACCTTTAAGTGTATAAGGAACATTTCAAAATCACGTAACCTAGTAGCTTGAATATCCAGTCAATTTTGGATTTATAAAAAATACTCTTTTAAGGGACTTCCGCAGGATTCATCATTAATTATATTTTTTTTTTCAAATTCATGCAGGTGGAGGGGGTGGGGTCTACAGTCCCTGTTTATAGTCAATGTTCTATCAGATATCAACTTTTTAATACATAAAATACTTCGCATACTGGAAACATGAGGAAAAATATCCTCATAAACTAAACTTTTCCTTCCCTTTTTGTAACAACTTTATAGGAATTCATGAGAATGAGGAATTTTTCTCATGATTTTACTTTTTTTATGGGTTCAAATTGTAAGTTGCCGCATTTTTTTTTTATAGGTTTCTTTTTATATTGTTTTCAATTAATGCGGATACATATAATGTGTTAGATAGTCTAAAAATCTTTGATGATCTTTCAGAAACAGGTTCTAGTCAAACATATGTTTTCTTCGAAATAAGGAAAAATAGCAAAAAGGTGGGTTTCTTTTATACTTCGGATATAAGAAAAATTCGAATATAGTCATTTTTTCATGTGAAAAATAGCAGCTTCTTGTATCCAGATTTGGCCGTATATGTATGTAAAGGAGACTGTTAATATTTTTTTCCCCTGCAGTTTGAGGCTCTCAGACTATTTTTGTGTAATATTTTATTTTTGAAAAGATGGTCAAACATAACATATCAAAATTTAAACCTCGATGGTTGTTGAACAAAAAATAGCAACATTGTCCTGTGTTATGTTGAATAAAGTGGGGCACATCTAAGGGCCCCTAAATAATTTTGTAAAAAAGGTGAACAATATTTTTAACTAATACACCGAGTACTTAAAAGTATATAATGTTCTGGGCGTTCTCAGGATTATTAATATTTTTTGGAGGGGGAAGGGGGTTGATATATATATTTTTTCAAAAAAAAAAAAATACATTTCAAATATTACATTTTTCAAAAAAAATTATATTATGAAATTATTTTTTAAATATTACATATTACATTAAAAAATTATTATTCAGAAAAAATTAAATTTTTCGGGAAAATAATTTCAAAAATTCAAAACTATTCTCAAAAACTTAATTTTAGAAAAAGGAAAAATAATTTAAATTTTCTAGTAAAAAGCAAAAAATCCTTGATTCCAGGATATTGCCCCTCCAGCCCACCCACTCCAGACACACCTAAATGTACAGCTTTTACTCATAACGTTATAGTTGGATTAATTGAAGAGGCCTAAAAATGGCCAATTAGATCCAAAAATATATATTTTTATCTAAACTTAAATAACCATCAATGCTTCAAACTTTCCAAAGTCAGTTTTTGATGATTCCCAGTAGAAAAAATATTTGTACAGAAAAGGAGGTGGGTTATGAACCTGAAATTGAGATAGTCTAATGTACAGATAAAGGATTTCATTCCCTTTCCACTGCATCATCCCCTTTGAATGCATAAAAATGTCATCAAATTGCACAATTTTCTTATAGTTTTTTATGATGCTCCCACTAGTGTCATAATTCTTAGCGGAAAGAGCTTATATTTTATAATTATTAATTGGTTTTATTATTACAATATTTGATTAATAAACCATGTTACATGTTATACTATATAAATGCATCCAATTCATTTATAAATATACAAATTAATTAAAGGTGTTGTATCAAATAATCATGCTTTTTTCATAAAGGTTATGATTATTAGAAGCATGCGTAGGCTGTGGGCTGGAGAGGCTGTAATCTCCCAATTAAGTAATTTTTGCTTTTACTAGAAAATGCATTTTAATTTTTGAGAATAGCTATATATTTTCGAATAGTTTTCCAAAAAATTTAATACTTGAAATTTTTTTTTAAATTTTTCCGGAAAATTATTTTTTGTGAATATTTATTGATTTTTGAAAAAAATGTTTCAAAAACTAAGTCCCCCACCCAAAATATATTTATACATAATCCTGCGGACGCCCCTGATTATGGGTCCTTTTATATTAATTGTACACACTTTTTTGCAATTTACGGTCGCCGATTTTCATGATTTTTGGTTAATTGTCTAAATAAGAAAGTGAGTGAAATATTATGGTTATCCCACTCTGAATTTTAAATATCAAATTAAAACAAAATGGTTTTGCTATTTGGCAGGAGCGCCATTTTGAAGGTCCCGCCAGAGCGCCAAACTTTTTTATTAAAATAAGATTATGACGTTATATAAGTTAAAGTTTGTGTTCTTGTGCATCTATTGACGTAGTTTTTGTTCAAATCCAGCCTCTACGTGCGGAATTATGACTTTTGGAACAGCACCAGTCCAACTCATTATGCCCAACTTTATGGGGGGCCTAGAACGGCCCAGGGTAGTCATATAACCCTAATATTTCACACACTCTCTTATTTCCTTTAGAGAAACCAGTTCATCAAAAATCATCAAAATCGGTGATGGTCATGCCCCTTATATAGATATAATAGATTTACATTTAATTAATCATCTACAGATTGTCAACCACAATAAATTTTACATACAAATTTTTGTTTAAAACTTTACCTATGCATAGAACTTTATAAAATATGATATGTTGGTATATAAAGAAAACACTGAAAAACAGCATGGTAACTGAATAGATATCTGTAGAGAGTGATATTAAATCCTATTTTTGTTGCCGAGTGGTAAATGAAGGTTTTATACGCATTAACTCTAAGAGTCCTACATTAATGCAACTTACTATATGTAGATTAGCTGCGATAATCTACATATAAGAGGATGAAAAATACTTACAAATCCCACTCTGTATCTAGTACAACAAAACAGGAATTATTCTAATGCAAATTCTCCTTTCTACTCTGAGTCCAACAAGGATTTAATTTGCCAACAACTCTACTTATACACAGACTAGTGCATACATTTCTATACACATAGAATAATGACGCACCCTACACGAGGAGCATTTAAAAAGAGTGATTGGTTGAAAGAAAGGAAAAGATGAGTCAATCTTTTTTTTACTCCATCTTTCACGGGGAAAGAAAAAAGAAAAATAGGGTAAGCTGTATCTATTCCATGTGTCAGGAATTCCATAATAAATCTTATCAATCTGTAGGGAGTGCCTTATTTCTTACCCCCTTCAGGAGGGATAAAAATAAATAATAACATTTTTTTTTAAAATGAAGATTCCTTTTTGTGAAAGTATAAATGGGAGTGGGTGTAAATGCTCAAAGCTACAGGGTGAGTATTCAAAAATTAAAAAATTTTACAAGCTCTTTTCACTTCTAATCTACATATTTTTATTTTGTGACATTTATGTTGCAAACTTTTGAAGCAAAATTTTGTAATTCAACCATTTTCTACACTTTTTATTCAATATGTCCTCCTCCAGTCTGAATTATGGATTCAATATGGGGATGGACAGAAGCACAGATGCCCTTATGAAGACCAAGGAAAGGTTGTTCCACTCCTCCGTGATCACGACCTTCAGGGCATCGACGCTCGAAACAGAAATGACTAGGGGGATCATGTCAGGTGAAGAAGAAGGCAAGAAGAATACCAGCTAGAAGGCCGCCATATACTCCCGTCACAAATGCTGCACATTCTTGGATGTGTGTGCCGGTGTACCGTCTTACCTAAACACATAGTTGTCCCTGGGAACTTGCTCGTCAACCATGGCAAGAAATGGTACATGAGAACCTTGTAGTAAATGGCCGTGTTGACTTTTCGTTAGTCTCAATGTTGATTACAATTATAAAACATTTGATTAGATTTAGTAAATGTGAAAATATTCTATCCCAATAGGTATGACAATGAAATATGAATGTTTGAAACTTGGCTGAACAAATTCATTTAATAAACTGAATTAATTCATCGTAATTTATGTACAAATTACTTATTTAAAATAAACAATTCCTCATAATGACTTAATTCTTACTTAATCTAGTGAGAACTCAATTATCTTATATTCCAACTGATCATGTCATTTCAATATAAGTTTCAGTAAAATTAGTAAAAAAAAGAATATGAAACAAAGAAAACATGACATTGCATTTTTTTTATCCACTTGATATTTTTTAACATGAGGAGATTTTGCTGTATAAGAATATGTTTATATAGATACTAGGAGAATTACCCCAAGAAAAAATTGATGGATGTGCAATATTGTTACTAAAAAACATAATTTTTTCTTAGACTTAAACATACGAAATTACTTATAACTAAACGTATGAAACTATTGAAATTACCGGAAACCAATGTAGTTTTTGTCATAAGGACAATATATAGTTTTTTTGAAAATATATTAGTTTCATTTATTTTTATCATTATAAGGCTCAATTTACAAGATTAAGCTTGTAATTGCATTTTTTTTTTTTTTTTGCTCTTTTGAATAGCATTTGATTGCAAATAAAGGAGGACTGTTTAAATTCACATTTATCTTTCATACTATGCTCCGAAAATATATAAAAAAATTTGCTGTTTTTTTTTATAATCTCTAATTAATTGAAAAATTGTGTGTCTTTTGTCAATTATTCTAATCAGTTACGATTCAATAGGGTCCTTAGAAGGAGGGAAATATATTTATTACTTACTACAAAATGTGGTATTGTGTTGTTTTTTCTATGTCCAACCAGGATCATTATTGGTTGTCTTAATCAAAAAATAATTTTCAGTTCATCTTTATATTCCTTCACAAATTCATACTTATATTTTGGAGGATGTTAGGAAACGAACGTGGGCTTTGAAAGCAATGCTATAAAAAAAGAGGTTACGAATATAAATAATACATATTTTTATTTAAAATTACTGAGCATTTTGTTTTTCGAAAAGATTCCCATGTTAAACCGCACAATTTATAATTAGAAAAATAAATTTTTCTAATTATTTATACAGATTTCAAATACTAAACTATGACGAAATATATTTTTAGAAACGCAGAAAATATTATCCAAAGAGTGCTTAGGAACAAAGGAATAAATTTAAAGCAAAAGTATATTCGTATCGTTTAATTTATTTCTGTGATTTTTTTCCAAATCCTTAAATTGATAAATTTGTATTACCACCATTCAAATAACAGTAATTCAATCGATAATATGGTTAGTTACATGAAAGATAAACAAATTATCAGCATATTTGTTAACATAATTAAAGTTTTGGATTTTTCTAAAAAAAAATGTTGATAGAAATACCCATACAAAACTACTCTTAAGATAATCAGAGTGGTCAATAGTATTTTTAATTCCAAAAGGAGTTATTTGACCATTAAAATCTTATAATTAATTATGCATGCAACATGAAAAAAAAACACTCCAGGCTGTCACAAACATCTCCAGCTAACTACCTACTACCATTCCGGTCAAAGTGATTAGATCTAACAATTGAATTTCCTTTTTTTTATATTTTTGAGGCACTTATAAGGCGCTTTCCACTTTTATATACCTTGTTATTATAAAGTAAATGTTGGAGGGTTTACAGTATTAAGAACATATGGTACTGTGTAGTTTAAGTTCTTTCAACTTTTTTATAGTGGTACGTAGAGTCTTTGAAAAAGACTCTATTTCAAATGTCAATTCACGTAAAGGGGGCAATTATTGTAGAATATACCTGTATTTCCGTTCATCATGGCCTTATTTTTTAATTACTTACTCACGTATGTTCTTGTTCATTTATGAATATATATGAACAAGAAAGATATGTAACTATTGATTTGGAGTTAATTACGTATGATGTAGAAACAATAAAAAGTATATGGGGGAAACTAAGACTCGAGTTTATTAGAAACAAGTGTGTAGTACACAGAACTCCAATATTTTGAGTGGATATTTTTCACATTACTGTTTATCTCCTTGGAAATCAAAACAATGCTTAACTGACAGTTGGACTATAAAAAATCCCATAATTACATCCCCTGTGGTACATCTTTGACATTAAAATTACGGGAACGAAATTGACAAAACCAAAATTAACATAAAATTGGTTTCTACAAACTCAGATCCATGAACATTATTCTTTTTTTCATCCAACGGGCTTGTGTTTTCCCCTTGTTTGAAGAAAGAATTAAAATATGGCGTATTTTCTCTTTGCTACAAACTGAAACACTACTTAGTACATAAAACATTCAGAAATCTTTTTAATACGAATATTATCTCTCTAACGTCATTTAGTGTAAATTGATTGCACTTATGCAATGCAAGACACACATTACTAAAGCCACCTACCGGAAAATTAATGGACTTCCATTTATTACATCTATAATTCTATATGTATAAATATAAATTAACATCAACGGTTACTCTTTACCTCACAGTACACACTTAAGCCAATTCATGATTTGATATCACATATAATATACATGCATAAGTCATATCAGTCGTATTCAGCCCTCATCTTAATAATAGTAATTAAGAGAAAGAGAGAGAGAGATGAACTCATTACTCACTTAGTTTTCAAGTGTCTATTGATATACGCATACGAAGGAATATTATATGTGTTGTGAAATAATAGTGAACATAGAATGATTAATAATTATTATTTGAAAGTGTGTTTTACGTGTATAAAAGGTACTTGAAACTTTCATAGTAGTAGATTCCTTTTTTGTTTTTCAAGATGGCTTCCTCTAAAAATAATAGGTAGATATCAGTCCCAAAATTTTGACGTTCCGCCCTTACTCTTAAAGACATCTCCGAATTTGACCCAAAAAAATGTTCTTCGGAACATTTTTTGAATGTTACCATCATATGCAGATATGAGCCAGTGACGGCATCGTCAATCTACCTGGGCTTCCTTGAAGTGAATAAAATGCATTGGATATTAATTTATAGCATAAGCATTTATAGCGATGTGAAAATTGGTTAAATAGTGTTGAGCGTAAATTAAAAGAAAAGTATGTGTGAGTAATATATAAATTTTTGAAAGCTCTACCATAATGTATCAGCAAGAAAGGAGCACTATAGGTTATCGTCAATCAAAGTTACCATATTTTTGATAAATGATATATAGAGCAATAGGGTGTTTTCAAATATGAAACAGTGTTTAAAGGACTGATAACATACCTATCTTTTATACCATATAAGGACTTACACAACATTTTGAAATACGGGGGAAAAAATATTTATATATTTTACAAAATAGAAAAAAAATCGATTCACATATATTATTTTATTAGAAATACTTAAATTTTATACTTTATCATTTATTTATCGTTGTATGTGACGACCAAGTGATATTTCATGTAGGGTCAGTATACAATGTAGATAGTTTGATGCCAAAACTTTCGAATTACCCTTACATTGCTTTAAATCACATAGAATGAAAATATGTAGATAGAGTGTACATATGTATACCTAAGGGACAGTTTACCATGTCGATGTTTTAATAAAAGTTCCTGAAATATAAATGCTAATATATTCAGATAGTTCCAAAAAGGTGATATTCGTCGTTAATATTATGTATAGCCACAATTACCGAGTATCAGTATGTTTAGACATTGTTCGTTTGGCATAATTCTAACTATAAATTTGGGGGAAAATAAAATAGTTTATAATAGTCATACACCTAAATGATCACAAAAACTCCTATTTATAAAGAAGACAAAACGCTGAAGCTTCGCACAACATCTATGTACATATACAGAATGGGGCCCAAACTTGAAGTAGTATGACTAAATTAGAAAAAACGTGGTTTTTAGGGAATAAAGAAGAGAGGACTCAAAACCAAATTGTGATATGTTTAAATACAATACTTAGCTAAGTTTTTTATCTATTATCTCCTTCTTCACAACTAGTCACAGCCTGAAGCTGTAGATGAAGGTAGTGCTCATGACATGCCATGCTGTCATGATAACAGCTCGTAGCGAATCCAAATTTGGACAAGAGGTTCGGTAGAAATTATTTTACAAGACGCCGAAACTGCAAAGTTATGGGGGGGGGGGGAGGTCAGGGATGGAGGATGTCTACCATATTGTTGTTATCTAATTTGGGGCTCTTCTTGGCTTGATAGGGCTGTAATGGACTTCTTCTTTTTTATATTATTATTACGTTTATTTCATATACATTTTCTTTTAACAGATTTAATTATAATATTTTGAGCTTTATAAAAGTTCCAGTTATTAACATAAGTCAGTCAAATATTTTTTTTTTTTTAAGTACTAATGTAGATACATATTTTATACATTTTTACTAAATATACCGAAAAGAAAGAAGATTGGGGGATAAAAGGAGCAAAGACCAGCTGGTCGTGAAATAGCAGGGGAGTTGGTTACTTAAATATTTATTACTGTTTTCCATACATACATAAAATAAAATTGTACAAATATAAGGCAACGAACACGACCACACAACAAAGTATTAGTGCTGCCACAGGAGATTCTAAAACCTAGTTTACATTTTAAAAAATTTCAATAATATTTTTACTTTTTTTTATTTCATAAATTTTAAAATAGGAAGAAATTTTTTGTTTTCCTCATTCATTGCTTGATGTTTCTCGTAAGGTAGGGACGGGATAAGATAAGATAAGATGGTATACATTTTGCAATTTAATGCCATACAGACATTACACTTTAAGCTTATGTCTTTCCACTGGCTTAGGTGGGCTAAAAAAGGCCCATGTCTAGTATAGGCATGTACAATGAGCCACAATTTTTCTCTTCCGAGCTTGATACACATCAACTTCGGCTTATTAAGCATAGTATGTGTATGTTTGGTCTTTTTTTATATCGGTCAAATCAATACTGATAGAAAAAGTCATGAATAACCTTCTTTATGGTGCTTAGAGGCGTCCCAATAGTAAACTGGTTTTGACTGTACTAAAGTACTCCCTGGAATATTTGTCCTCACTCTTCCTTTTGCACCATAGAGCACATACCAACAGTTTTACTGCATAATGTAAAATGACGAAAGAAGACGAAAAAAAGAGAGAAGGAGCGAGCTGGTTATAAACAGAACTTGAGATAAACTTCTAATTGCCTATTTGTTGAAAGGTCCTGAAAAAACTGGTTTTTCGAGGGGATCTCCGAACCCTGGAAGATTTTTATTATGTCTATCTGCTGAGAGACAATAGCTTCTAGGGATGAGGGTATTCTTTTTTCATCAACCTTCACTACTTATATCATTCCGTGAACTTTTGCAATTATAAACTCAATTACAAAAGCCTTGTGGAGTCTGTAATGGACTTTTTGATGTTCTAGGAATTGAGGGGGTTTTTTTTCCTTCTCGTCACAGATTTTTGTTGTTGGTCTTAAATTTTTATACTTAGAAGCATGGGATGAGAACCAAACTTGTTTTTTATTTGTTTGAGCTGTCATTTGATTGCAGAATTTAACTTTGTAACTAAAAATAACGGAAATAAAATCGTACTTAAACACTACTACTCCAAATTTTGGGCCTCACCTCTGTATATGCATTCAAAATAATATAAGATGTTATTGTTCATACAATTCTTTCAATATGCTTCATTATATAAATCATAATTACTCTTCTAAATTATGCACTTAGTCTTACAATTAAGGATGCCTACTACTATGTCACTCATTTTAGTGCCAGTTTCTTTCACGTAGCTACATTAACATGTGTAGAATTGTATTTGTGATCATGTTACCAAACCTTTGAGCCTCATGAGTGTTGATTATTTTGTTCCTAAACGGGCGTCAAAGCCCACTGAGCTCACAGTTAATAATAATAATGTTCAGCTTCACTTTTTACTTGGAGCTAAAATGCAGAAACAGCGAAGAAAGGGACTCAAACAGTCTATTCCCTTGGTGGATCTAAGTACTGATTTATTCCTTCTGGCTCAAGGTAAGGAGTTTTTTTTTTTTGTCTCATTCAACTTTATTGCCATTTAATTATGTATATTGGAGTTTGTTCACATAAAATTGAGTTTGGGGAACATTTTCTACAGATTCAAATTGGAGAATACTTTAACTTTTTTAAATTGCTAATTCGTTTCAAAATAATTTCATTTGCTTTTGTGGTGAATTTGAAAAAGCAAAAGTTAGTGAAGTAAGGATTTCTTTTTTTGTTTATATTTATTCAGAGTTAATCAACTTTTGAGTAAAATTTCATTTTAACTTAATATTTTCTTAGTCTAAATGAAATAAATAAAAATAAATTTCTACAATTATTAACATTGAATACCAACCATTTGCAAAAATATTAGCAATGTAGTAAATAAAGTAACAAATTAAGATATATAGTATGTCTCAATATCGCTCAGACACTTTTTGGCCAGCAACAACTTTTTTATTCTTTAATTTACTTATATTAAAACATTTAAAGATATTTTGTTGACTCAAGAGTTTCAATAATTTTCTTTCTTTTATTGCTCTATGTCAACAAATGTATATGTTTTTCTTGAGTACAATCACACTTAGTTACTAAATACTTAGAAGTTTTCCCCACAAGAATGAAAAAAATAATGATAATAGCTTGAGAAAAAAAAAATATTTTTGAGGCTGCTAAGAACAAAAAAACTAGCACCCTAAAAATTACCAAGGATTTACAACTCTAAATACATAAACTCATTTTTTCCTTTTCTTTTTACATATGAAATGCTGAGCTTTTGCAAAAATATTAGCCATGTAGCAAATTGAATAAAAATTTAGTTATACAGTATCTTTCAATATCACTCAGACACTATTTGAACCAACTATAACTTTTTTATTCTATAATTTATTTCTATTTAAAATATTAAAAGATGTTTTGTTGACTCAGGAGTTTCAATATTGTTTTTTATTACTCTCTCTCAATAAATATCCAAGTTATTATTTAATGTCTGAGCTACAGAAGAACATATACACACAGATTATTTAGTGTTTATTTTTATTTCTAGCGGTAGTACCCTCCATTGACCAGAGTTATTAGACGTCGATGAACAGACAAACTTTGTTTTTATAATATAGAAGATAACTCCAAAACAAATCTTCAGTGTTACTTTATGTTTTTTTTAGTACACTCACACTAAGTTACTCAATCCTTAAACGTTTTCCCTCCAAAAATAATGAAAATAGCTTGATGAAATAAACTAAAACATTTTTCACGTTGCTAACAACAACAAAAATATCACGCTGAAAAATGTTTAGGATTTAAAAATCTAAATATATATAAATTATTTTTGTTTCTTTTCGTTTTAATATGACAATCCTGTGCTTTTGCTACACACACTCGCTGCTAAGAATGAATCATTCATAGACATAGATTGCTTTATTGATAAAGGTTGAAGATATTTTCTGTAATGCCTGGGCAATTCAAGGAGCACCAAGTACATTACCAGGAATCCAGGAGACGTAGGCCCAAGTATAATATATATAAAAGTTAGTGTGCCAAAGGCTTAGAAAAAGAGTAAATTTGTTATCTGCAGCAGAGGGCTGAATTTTTAACTTAAGTTAATACAAATATAAAATTATGTAAAATAAGTATAAAAGAGTAATGAATATTATCAATATTCATGAATAATAAAAAATTATAGACGTATACATGACCAATGTATAAAACAGGTGGGTGGAAAGAGTCATGTATGTGTGAAGAGGCCACTTTTGACATCATCAGCAAGGAAATAAACCCATCTTTTTTATTGCAAGACTCTTATAAATGAGTCTTTATAATTCTTTTTTGACACTTTTGGCCCCTGCAGCACCGATGTCAATCCTGTTAAAGGCTCAGTCATTGCGCCCAAAACAAAGCACATTGCACGAGCTTCCATTATAAATATAAGTTCATATTACCAATTCGATTGTAAGTATGTTTCCCTTAACTCATGAACTACGTAATTCCTTACAACTCACAATAATTCACATGAATGAACTTAAGCAAGGACATCTAAGACATTGTTTATTTTCCCAATTGAAAATGAGTGTTGAAAATACTAACTGAACAAAGTGTTCCAGAATATATACCATTACTATTATAATCCCATAATCCGTGTTGTCACTTATTATGACTTATATCATGATTCATGTTAGTGCCCTTTTGTTTATCCCTATGGATTGTTGATATTTTTGAGACAAATATGTAGAAGGATGCAAAGATATACAAATCCAGGGTTCTTTGTGTTTCCTTTCCCTTTCTTTGTGTCTCAGTCTATACATGTACGTTGTGTCAGCTGTATTTATTGTTTTTATTCAAGCAACGTCATTCATTGAATGTATATTCTATATATTATTATTAGTCTACATTTTTATGATTCCACATCATCACTCTTCTTCAATGACAATATATCAAAGGCAAATCTTAACTTTTCCCTTGCTTCAATTGTAAATTGTGTATATATAGTATATATGTTTATATTCATATATGTAAATTTACATACAAATAAATAGTTTTTTCTTGAAAGGGTTTTTTATTCTCATTTTATTGAGAGGAAAGTGATTAGAAAGATCAAATTTCTTTTAAAAGAAACAAACAAAAATTAGAATAAAAGTATGTAAAATATGCATAAATATTTTTGGTATATTGTACATCGAGTGAAGATGAGGATGATCATGAAAGCATGGAAAGAGGAAAAAAGAGAATAAAGGAGTGAAAAAGAGAAAGGCTTTCTAAATTAGAAAACAAAACTTTGGGAAGAAGAGAAAAAAATGAGAAAAAGAAACTGAATACATGTATGTAAATATGTTTTTATTACAATAATATCTCATATATTTATGTGTGTTCACATAAACCTAATCACATGAGTACTTATCTCATATAACTATTATGAAATGGACATGTCTGCATATATACCACCTCGCTTATCGAGGTTTTTGGGAACAAGATAAAACTGTTTTTTATTAAATTTGCGTTGTACAGTGACTTTTCTTAATAAAATGGGAAAAGTTATTTCTCAAAGTGCACTTTTTACTATTTTACTATGTCTAGGGCAATAAAAACAATTAATTTGTCATAAATTACTTAAAAGAGTCCTTGTCAAACAAGGTTCCTGTAAAACTATCGTAATACATATTTAATCTTAATTGGGTATTTACTTGATTTTTAATACGTTCCATTTCAATACTATACCATTTAAATAATGGGAACTTGAGCAATATTTATCCACAAACCTTTTAAATTGAAATTTTTTGTAATAAGTAATAACTAAATGTTTTAAGTCGAGGTACTTAAAATGATTTTACCTATTTGTCAACATAGTTAAATATTAGTAATAATACAATATCCAGGGGCGTCCAAAGGGGGGCGGGTTGGAGGGGAAATAAGGTCCCTCATAGTATAAAAGAAATGATGGACAATTAAAAAATGATTGTTTACTTCAATAGATAGTTTTTTATAATTTATCTTTATTATATTAAAAAAAGTTCAATTTGAAATACTGATATTCTCATCGAATTCCAAAAATAGCATTATTCAACTTAATCCAACTCCCCTTTAAATTCTTTATTTTTCAAAAGTAATTTATACAATCAGATTGACTCAAATACATAGAAAATAATACTCAAATTACTCATATTCCATTAGAGTCATCTAATAAATCGTGGATTTTGCTTGATTATTTCAGGTTAAGTACTGAAATCATACAAATTTGATATTATTATATATATACCTTCATCCTTTCTTCAAATAGAAAAAAGACCCAAAATACGTTGTTAAATGTCTTCATTATACAGAATTGTTAAACTATACTACTGAAGAGAATGCTTAAAAGAAATGATTTGTGTGAATTGGATCCATTTTTGAAATAACAACAGTAAGATACAATATGAATTTTATTGAATCTCGTAACTTTTCCTTTTTAAAGAGAAAGGATAATGGATAGAAAACAAATGATAAATTGGGAATTCTTCCCAATTATCAGAGTTAGTTGTTATCAAATTGTAGGAACATGTAATATTTACTTCTCAACAAGAAATAATTTGAATTTAATCAATCAACGTTCAAGACTGTTCAATAAGTTTTAGGTCGGCAGTAGAATAATCAAAACGTTTTCATAAATATACATATATTAAACCCGAGAGTGTTTTGCTCTAATGTACTAACGTACACTGTCTAACCTTGGTGCAAAGCCAACTAGCCTAATGTGGACTACACCCCCCACCCACGGTTTTTTTGTTGTGATTGTTGTTAAATTAATAAATGCATTTTTAATGGCAGCAAGATGGTGCACACGGCCTACAAAAACCAGAAGTACGGCGCTTACAACATGACTAGCTTTTGGTCCCAGCTCCTCTGAACCGTTTGACCCCCTATTTCTGGTGGAATGTCATTTAGGTCAAGACCAACACTACATCTCATCCAATTGTGGAGGCTCTCAAGGCCAGTATTGTAAAGGATTAGGCTGTGTATTTCCAAGAAAACATTCCTAATAGACCTATTCATATGTAAATTAAAAATTATATGTATTCTATCAAAGAATAAGAAGTTATAAGCCTTAAATTTTAAGTATCGTAGTTTGAACAAACTTGCCCTGACATACTGTATAATGTATATTAACCACAAGTAATTTGTACTCTACAAACTACAAACTCTTGGATGAGGGAGTTTAGCACATTGCCAACTGTTTTTTTCTTCATTTTTTTTTTAGTTTACAAGCACCAAGGAAAAGTGTTTATTCATCTTTCTATGTCTTATTCCTCAAAATCCATGGGCATCTAGAAAAATAATCCCACTTATTTTAGAAAAAAGGTTAATTAATGGAATCATAATTTTCGTAATAGTTCAAAAAATGAATTAAAAAGGACTTGAATTCAATCTTCTCAGCAACAGTTATGTATACCATAAATCCTCTACTGTTTTTTATTAGCATCATGATTATTCTCTTTATTGACCTCATTTGATGTAGATACATATATCATATCCAACATTTATATTCTTTATTTAACGTCAATGGGTAATTTCCTACAATAGACAAAAGTCCATTAATATATGTACATACACATTTAGATAAAAAAATTCTTACATTTGCAAAGAATTGCTTCTTCATTCTTTCTTTTAGTTAGTAGTATGCTTTATTTTTGTCAATGAGGCTTGACCTCAGACTTCCATGCATACTTTGTTTTCCTTTTTTTTTTAAACAGCACAGAAATATGAAATTGCTTGAAAATAATAATATAGAAATTTTACACAACCAATAAATATAGTAAGTATTCATTTAATGATTTTCTGCTTAAATGTCGAAATTTAAGTACAAAAAAAAGGAATACATATTTAATTTAGACTGAAGTTGTAAATTATATTATATGTCAGTACTAGCAAAGGATTACTCGGTGTTGCTCTGGTAAAGGAGGAAAGGGAAACCGAATTGAAAATGGTCAAATTAGATAATACTTCAATATACTAATAATTATAATATGAATGTTTCGTTGTTGGCGAAAAAGAAACTGATAAATTCTAAATATAATTATCTTAAGTTCTTCACATTATATCAATTGTAGGTTAAGTAAGGTAACCTACAAAGTTTCATCATCGCAACCCCCCCCTAAAAAAAAGTTACGAAGAATAATGTGTCAAAAAATAACACTGGATAACTGGTTCATTTTCGCAAATATTGCAAAAATTATGGAATAAAATATTCTGGAATTTGAAATTAATCTTTGTTAAAAGTTGCGTCGACATTTTTTTGAGCAAAAAGCATCATCGTCTTGTGTCATTTGTGCTTAAAAAACTGAAAATTGACGTTTGATGAAAAAATGGTAAAAAAAGAGAAAATAAATTAAAATAAATTGGAAAATTATTCAGAAAATGACAGATATTTCAATTAAATATCAATTTTTATCCATTTTTTCACATGAAATTGCAATTTTGACCGATTTCTTCTTTTTTTTTTTTCATTCTTTTAAATACATACGACATCGGTTTTCTTAAATTTAAATTGTAATTCAATTAGGTATCTTTCATATTTCCAGCCCTCTGACTTGTATTTTTGCCTTTGTCCGAGAAAATCTTTTATCTTTCTAATACCATATAGAATAAACCCATTTCACTTCTAGAACGCGATATGCACATAACTAAAGATTTATTTTGGAAAATATATTTGATTTTTTTTTCCTACACAGTTTATTAGTTTAAATATATTTGTGTACACGACAACTTTTTTTCCCTATAAGGGCCTGAAGTATACTTGAGTAATACTCTATAACTAATAATACAACCTCTATTAATTCAAACTTTTAAATGAATTCACACAAAGTGAATACTACGACCAGAAAACAACATAACAGTTTTGTTTTCTTTGTATTTTTAAAATGTAACATTCTTAGTCGTTTTTTGATCGAGGGTGGGTGAATAAGTGAATATAAGTTTCGGTACATATTTTTGTTTCAATATTATTTGAAACATAAACACATGAAGACTTTAGTTCTCATAACAGTATGCAACAATTTTATAAAATATCTAAGGTATTCTTGAGTGGAGGACCTGTGAGATTAAACGTCTATATCTTGCGCCTATAAGTTAAAGTGTATCTACTCAAGAAATGATTCTTCGATTGATAGAGATGAGAGCTGAGGAGTCAATTTAAACCTTTCCATCACATTGTTATTTTTACCTGTGAGAATATGTGGAGATTCACATTCCTAGTTGGTAAGTTGTCATTGGTTAAAACCTTTTTCTTATTAGAAAAAGTAATTGAAAAGTAGTAAAATTGACAAAGGAAATTCTCCGATATCTACTAATAATTTAAAAAGTTTGTTTATGCACATCTACAAAACTTTAGAACTACAACTTTAGAATTTTAATGGTTTGCTAAATTTAGTTCACGGAAACAAAGTACGAATAAAAGCGTATTTCTTTCATTTTTTTAAAATTTCATTCTATTTGGCATCTTATGAATATTAAATTTAATCTCCAAAGATACATTATAATTTGATAATAATGCTTTTAGTTTTTTGTTAAACGCATAAATCTCTTAAAATAAAAATATAATACAACATTTAGCCTCCGTTTAATATAAGTACTGGCTTAATAGTAAAAAATGTTTATGTAAAACAATTATATGCTAGTAAGTTTGGCCATTGAAGCTTTTCCTTCAAAATTACTTTTAAGATCATAATTTCAATTCAGAGCTATATTTTGAAAGGAAATGAGGATATGAAGGAAAATTATAGCTAATAAAAATTGATAAAAACCTTCCAGTATTCAAAATCTAAAATTTTTATGAAGTTATCTTGAATACAATTTCTACAAAATGTGTATAATCATAAAAAATACTGTAAAATGAAGGATCGTAAATGGAAACTAATATTTTCTCTATATTTTTTTTCAACTGTATTTAATTATAGCTAAAAATAAAGAAGAAACTATTTTTAACAACTTCAAATGATTTGCTGTTTAAAAAAAATCGATTTTCAATGATTTTTTCATTTCAAATATTTAAAAATTATGAAATATAAGGTTGAGTAAAAATATTTTGAAATTAAATATAATTGTTTAGGTAATTTTAAGAAATAATCCTAAACAGTAACCCCCGAGATCCAAATAATTATTTATGAGGATCTAACAGGGAATAAAAATATACACTACAAGGCGAGGACTAAAAAATTAGAATCTTTTTCGAGGCCGTCTGCCTCAGTTCTGGAAGTCTGATAATTTTGTATTTTTCATCATTCCAAAGAACATACAAAAAGCTACAATTTGATCTTTGTTTTGTTTTTGTGCAATCAAAAATGTTTGAGCAACAAGCAAAAAGGCCTAGGTTGTACAATCTCTTCCACACACCAGTCAATCTCCGACAAGAATATATTCACAGTGGGCACTGTTCTGAACGGGAGAAATGATCGCTTATTGGCTGAATCAAGAGCTCAGGTCGAAGAAACCTTCAAAAACAAATATCCAGCTTAGGTCATTGACGTCGTAGCGTCCAACAGGGCAAGATATCTCCCTACTTCTTCAAAACCAACGAGAAAGTCATCATCGACGTTTACTACAAGGTCCTCAGGTACCATGCCTTGCCGTGGTTGAAGAGCATGTTCCCTAGGTACAACTATGTGTTTGTCGAAAACGGCACCCCGGCACATACGTCCAAGAAGGTACAGCACTTCTGAAGGGAGAACATGGCTGCTCTCTAGTCAGCAGACTTCTTGCCTTCGTCCTCACCAGATGTGAACCCTCTGTACTTCGCTGTTTGGTCCGTCTTTGGACAAACAAGACTTCTCACCCGAAGGCGGAGTTCCTTAAAGCCGTGATCACAGAGGAGTGGAACCATTTTTCCATGGTCATCATCAAGGCCAGCGATGCTTATGTTCGTTCCTGTATTGAGTCCATCATTTAGAATGGAGACAGACATATTGAATAAAAAGTTTAAATAATTGTTGAATTAATAACTTTTGCTTCAAAAGTTTGCCATAAAAATGACATTAAAAAAATGTGTAGAAAATGTAAACAGCTTTTAAATTTTTCTAATTTTGGACCCCTCAGCCAGTATATAAGAAACAAGTCTCGCTAATTATAGAAGAGAGAGAGGAGAAGGAAAGGGGAAGCAATATAAACAAACAAAAAAATTAAAAGCATCATTAGCATAGCGTTGGAATCCCCATGGAGTGATGCTTATGTTTCTCCATCAAATGTTCTATCTCTTTTTTCCTTCGACACTTGGCTTCCTTTAACTGAGAATCGTTTATCCCGGAATAAAAGTTTGGATTGGAAGGATAGCAGGGTCTTTGTACTCCACGTTTGAAAGGAGATAATTGAAGCAAGCGTCTATGATTTGAGGATTGTTCCATGAGATCTCTGAAATGAAATTGTCGTAGGGGTTCATAAGGCGTGTACGGATGCCGTTGAGTAATGAATGCAACTTCTTTGACATTATGAATTTTAAAGACGTTAAGGTTAAAAGCGACTGCGCCACGCTAAGTTCAATAATTGGAGACGTTATCTTGGCTTCTCTTCCGTGTGGATTTATAATACAAGAGCAGGAGAAATAAAATGCATATATATAAACAAGCCGACATCCGGGTGGATATAAATCATTTACGTTTACTAGCAGAGGTAAGTTCTACAAAGCTATGATATCTATTATCATTGTCGATTGATTATATTTTTTATCATGTATCCCTCTCAGAAATAGTAAAAGAGAATGCATTCCTTTTCTCAGATATAGCCCGTAGGGTATGGTGTACAAAATACATACCCGAGAGTTCGACCGCTTCAGCATTCGACATATTAGGTTTTCCACGTAAAACGGTGATGAAACTTTCTCTTTTGAGCTCGAACGAAAGTTCAGACTCACGTGACTTGAGTAAACAAAGAAACTATTAGTAATTTGATAAATTAACGCTAGTTGGTGGAGTTGTTTAACAGGTATAAAAACTAAAGTAATCTTTGCTGTGTTTTTGCTGTTTCATAATTTTATATTTGTACTGTTTAAGACACAAACATGGGTCCCATAAAAGATGTTTTTGCAAAGTTTTGTGGTTAGGGTAAAACCAGATAGTTGAGAATGGATTGATTCGTTTTCGTGTATTACTTTTTGGGAAATTGATTCGGAATTTGATTGCTCCTCTTTTCGATGTTCCTTTTTGTACGAACTATAGAGGAGAATGGAATTCATTCTCCTCATTATATGAACATATAAAACTAATTAACTAATTACAAAATGCGGCTTTTTTAAATTCAAGTTTGATTCTTTGGGGAGACGTAATTTTTCCAACTTCAATAGTTTTTACTTATATCACCTATTGATGTCAAATACTTATTATGTAAACTATGCCATATTAGTTTACTTTATACTTGCATCTAAAGGGCAGTATAAGTATAAAATATGTAACGTATGCCCTCAACGGTCAGAAAATTATTAAAAGGAAAAACTTGACGTCACAAATTATAATTTAAATTGAACTAAAAGACCCTAATTTTCTATGCAATGACATATATAAATATGTATAAATGTTAATACTCAAGGGAAAACTTCATTCTATTAAAACCAAGCCGTATATAATTATTCAGGGATCCCTTAAGCTCAATTGCACCCTTGTTTTATTTAAAATGCCATGATAATCAAATTAATTTCGGGCCCTTCATCGAATAAAACAAGTCTTAAGTCTCTTTGTTAAATATAATCAATAAATTTTAATATTGAGGCATGTTTTCTAACGTTACTGTTGTTGTTTTTTCTACTTTATTTTTTCCTATCATGGAGTAAAAAATGGTTTATCTCACATAAATCCCTTAGTTAAAACTTTGAAGCAAACAACCAACATAATTCATTTTTTAAATTTATTAACAAATAGAAAGGCTTATTTTTTATTCTATCGTCATATTTATGTAATAAATTGATATTAATGGATGGAAAAGTCAAAAATAGGTAGTTGCAGAAGATAAGAATGCTTATTGTTGAAAGGATTAGGAAATTAATTTGTATTATTTAAAAATTTAGATCACACAAGTAACTATTCCACGAATTAGCAATATTTTTATTAATAATATAGTTTTTATCTCACGAGATTTGGAATATATGTAATTTTTCTAATTGAGAATATGTACATTTGGGTAATGACAATGTTTTTTATGGGAAACCATTCAGGCACAAGGAATTTGAATATTTAATTGAAGAATATCGGAATAGGAGGGGGGTACGTTTGATTTTATTTTATTTCAACCAGTGGTGATAAACAAAGCCTATAAAGGTTGACTTATTTTATAAAATATAAAAATTATCGTTCTTAATCATACTTAAGCATTTATTATATAAATATTAAAATATAAAAGAAAAAAAACATAAAAAACTTGGCAGTGCAGAGGAAAAAACACAAAGAAAAAAAAACAAAGCAAGTGTCACACAAAAAAATAATTTACTAAAAATCGCTGGCAAAAGCAAGAAGTTATTTTGTTCCAAATAATAATAGATCTGTAATGGAAACTATGCAGTAGTAGAAATTATTCTACCTGTAAAGTAAACTGATGTGAAAAAAAGTAAAAAAGTAGGATTTTCGTGGTGCGCATATCATTAAAAATAGATTCGGTGGCAATCTGCATTGAATTTGTGTTTTTATAGTTATTCTTCTTTCTATTTTTATGATTCAAACGTCCTTGTTATTTTATATTCAATATATATTTATGTTTTGTCTTTAGCAAGATTTTTAGTGAACAAGCCAATTTTTTTACCATGTAGTGTAGTATCCCTTCAAAAAAGACACTCATCAAAGAAGCACAATTTTATTTTGCTATGATACATTGTTATTGTTAACGTCTGAACCAAAATAATAATTCAATCCGAAACGAAATTTAGATTATATTTACAACTTTCGAGGGAAAAAAAACAAACTATTAGCAACCCCCAGGAATAAGTGATTAACAAATTTAACCAGAATAAGTTTGAAATACGACAAAGAAATACAAATCCATATTGATAAAGGAAGTTTTGTCTATTTGCATGATTGATTCTCAGAAAATAATTTAATTGAACTACGAACTTATGTTAAAAAAGAAATAAGAGGGAATTAATTACATTTATGGAATAAAAAATGCTAAATGTGAAATGTAATGCGGTTCAAATTATATGAGACGTCAGTCCAGGACAACCGAGAGACAAGGTGACGGTGTGGAGAAATAAAACTACGAATGGATTCATAGGAACGCGTATATCATATTGAGAAACATATTAGATACTACTCAATAGTGAATACTACTCTGATAATACATATGAATCAAGACCTTTTATACTAGCAGATAACGAAGTACTTTACAGAGATCATATTAATAAGAAGAAGAAGGAGAGTAGAAGATCTTTTGATCCTTCGTATATAAATAACAACCCTAACAATTTGAAGAGATACACTAAGCTTTTATTACTAGGACTGGGCATACAAGTGAGCGCGAGGAAAGGGCGGTACATATGGCACTATTGATTATATTTTATTTTATAAAATCAGCTGCCTATGATGTTATGATTTTGGGTGATAGAATATTATGTGGTTCTGCTCTAGAAATAGGAATCTTC